>NW_024542721.1:0-626134 GCF_018151105.1 Drosophila obscura
AAAAAAACAAGCGTTACCTGTGAAAAAACTTGAAAAAAAATACCAGTTTTCAAAAATTCTTGAGAAAAAGTTATGCGTAGAAAAAAAATATCAGTCAAACCATTTCTAAGCCCCAAATCTTTAAGAAAAATTCGTTTTGTCCTTTAAAAAAAAATCATATTGACTAGTGTTATCTGCCGCCTGTTTTTAAATTTTGTTAAAGTCTTAATACGCGTTCGAAAGATGATAAGTGAAATTGGTTTTTCAGCTGAAAGGCTGAGCCATCCAGAACATATCTGGATATACATATAATACAAAGAATTTCACTAGATAATATCGAATAAGAAAATGAAAAGCAAACATTTATTTATATCGTATCCATCGAAAGAACAAGAAGAGAAATTTGTTTTTTTATCTGCAAGGCTAAGCTTTCAGCTTATCCTCATTTAATTGGTTATCGTCCGCCTTTTTTAAATTTTGTTTAATCTTAATACGCGTTCGGAAGAGTAAGAAAGTGAAATTTGTTTTTCACTGAAAGGCTGAGCCATCCAAAACGTATCTGGATATACATATAGTGCGAAGATTTAACTCAAGTAATATATCGAATAAGAAAATGAAAAGCAAACATATCTGATATACGTATCGTTTCGGAAAGAACGAGAAGAGAAGTTTTTTTTAGCTCCAGCTGAGCTTTAGCTTATCCTCATTTAATAATGATCTTCCGCCCTTTTTTTTAAATTTCTCTTAAAAATCTAACACGCGTTCGGAAAGACAGAGAAGTGAAATTTTTTTCACTGAAAGGCTGACACTCCAGAACATGTCTGGATATCTATATAATGAGTGTGAGAAGGAAGAGTTTACCCGTTGACCGGTCATCACCAGCCCGAAGTCCGAAATCCGCCCGTCGCATAAAAAGTACAAAGGTACGGACTGACACAAAGAGAAATTTTTTTTCAGATGAAGAATTTATTCAAGAAATAAGAAATATTTCAAATGTTTACTCGTGATAAGTATTTGAGTTTTCATATTTCGCCGCGCACAAAGCAGCAAAGAGTAGAGAAAAAAACAAAACATATTCTACTATTGCCGTTCTCCGTCTTTCTTTCTCTCGCATCAAACAAGGCGTCAAAGCACATTCAGTTCTCTTGAGCCGCGTCCTAAGCTTCGTAGTCGCAGCATCTCCATGTTATGCGTGTTAACCAGTGCTCCCTAGTAATGATGGAATTTTCAGAGGCAATACAAGCAAAAGATAGCTAAAACTGAATAAAAAGCTAAGCAAAAATTTGGTAAAGCAAAATGCACATAAAGTACATGTTCAGCACTCTTCCTACATGGAACATTTTAAGACCAACATATTATTTCAAATACATAATGAACTGAACAAAAGAGTTCAGTCTTCAAAGTAAAAATAACTAACGCCGAAAATGGTTCGTATAAAATGCAGCGATTAGCTGCAGATTGCCATAAACTGGAAGCTGGAATGCTATCCAGATTAATTTAAGAGGACAGCCACAGCTGTTTATTTTGTTTTATTTTTATTTTCCCACTTTCACAATTTCATTGCAAACTTTTTTTGTGCTCGGTCTGAATTCAAACTGCGAAAACCCTGGAGATTCCTTATGTATGTAATCGATCATCCTCAAGGGCGATTCATCTAGCGAAAACGGAATATCATCTCTAGCAACGATAGATTTGTATTCGAATCCATCAATGCTTTAGAGCAATTTGCCTCACCCCAAAAAAAAAAAGACCACATGGAGCAGAAAACAAGAACTGAAATTTAAATTTCGCTAGTAGTGCATTATCCCTAGATAAGGAAATCAACGAGTGGCATGAATCAGACTTTTCGGAAATCCAAACTGTATGAGTCATTATAGAAATAGTAGAATGCTTCCGATTTTGAAGGGCAAACGGAACTGCGGCAGGCAACCAGCCGTTATGCCCGCCTGGATGTAGTCGCTCGCAATTTGGCATTGCAGGGGTTCAGCGAGGTCTTGTGTAGGGAAAATAGTGACCTCAAGCGATCTCTGATTGGCGCTCGTCTCATAAAACTCATCGCACTCCAGGTCGACTCTCTTTCTTACTTATAAATAAAGAATATATCCCGTATATGCTTAACAAGATGTCAACTATCAGAAAAGTATCGAATTGCTCTCAAAAAGCAGCTAAGCAAATGTAATCGGTCTGGGAACGGAACGGAAAAATGTTTTCCGTCGCTTGTGCTTTTTATAGCCTACTCGATCTTGGGAAAGCATTAATGTATCTATTATAGCGACAACACAGGTAATGTTTGTTTGTTTATGGGATTACATATTTTTTAATGAAAGAGCTTTAAAAGTAATTTTCAAATAGCCGTTATAATTTATATATTATTAAATTATGATGTTTTCATGTTGGACTTAGTTCGTAAAAATTTTTACCATGCGTGTTTTGAAATTTGTATTTTTGTGCCGTATTGGTTCCTCTTCACTACAATCCATGCTCATCTACGAAGCCGGTAGCACCAAGAAACGAATACAAGCAAAAAAAAATGAAAAATAGCGGTGCATCGAGGTGGGCCTGCCGTGTTTGTTTTATCACGTGAGTAGCTGACACCGCATTAATGGCTTACTCTAACACTCTAATGTTCTAAAGAGTATGAGTATGCATATATATAATTAGGAATTTTATGTTTCAATGGATTGGCTTTTTTTAAATCCAGAAATAACATTATAACTTTCATAGTGCCGTAGTGTCATAAACTGCCGTCAGCCTCTGGAATAAAATATGCCCCGCATTCCGAGCTGCAAAAATTTTGCAATAGTATAGCTTTAAAGAAACTAGCTAAATGGGCAACACTGAGCAGATGACATTGACAGTGGAAAAAGCTTTTTTATTTTTTACTTTTAAATGAAATCATACACTGATATGTATAATCAGAATCAGTCGTAAACGAACCGCGCACCGAGAATGGCACTTAAGTTCGCAGCTAACTTGAATTTCCTATTCACCGAGAAGGCGACCACAATTGCGGAACGCATTCAGCTGGCCCACCAGAGCGGATTTCGGGCTGTGGAGATCCCCTATCCCGAGGGTGAGACTCGGGACGTTGTGTCGGCAATCCGTGAGACCGGAATTGTGGTCAGCCTGGTCAATCTGGCCTTTGATAAGACCAGCGATCAGCTGCGGTTTGGCTCAACGAGCGTTCCCGGGGCGGAGGGACTGTTCCAGAAGCAGCTGAACGAGACGATTGACTTTGCCAAGGATGTGAACTGTAAAAAGATCCACCTGACCTCTGGACTGCTCACCAAGGGCCAGGAGACTGACTACAAAAAAACATACACATCGAATTTGAAGATCGCGGCTGATAGCCTCAGGGCGAACCAGATGATCGGCGTGATAGAGCCAATTAACAAGTATGCCGTACCTGGCTATTTCATGAACTCGTATGTGACGGCAGCGGGCGTGCTTACTGAGGTGGGGGCCGACAACATTAAGCTGCTTGCCGACCTCTATCACCTCCAGCACATCCACGGCAATGTGACAAAGACGCTGGAGGAGTACAAGAGTCAGATTGGTCACTTCCAGATTGCCCAGGTACCCCATCGACACGAACCGGACACTGCCGGCGAACTCAACTACGACTACGTGTTCAAGCGGCTGCGTGAATTCGGCTACGATGGCTGGATTGGCTGTGAATACAAGCCAAAGACAACGACGGTCGAGGGCCTCAGTTGGATCAGCAAACTCGGTCACAGCTTGTAAATTGAATCGTATTCTGGCATTTTAATACATTTTTTTTATACATATATACATACATACATAAAACATGAAAGTTGCTCAAATGAATGTCAAAGAGAGGTCATGGAGTTGACCTACAGCATTTGCTGTAGTACCCACAACTAACATGCACAACGATTAGATAAGATTAGATAGCAAAAGAGATACTCGCAGACTAAGCAATAACAGCCAGTCGCAAGAAGATTCTCTGGGACTTCTTCCTTCGCTCAATGACCGCCATCAATCATCAGCGTGGCTGTCGTCGTTGCTGTTTTTCTTAGAACATGCCTGGCATACTCCGCTATGTGAAGGACACCCAGCTCCGGCGAGGCGATGTGTAGATTGTTGCCATTGCAGTACTCGGTGTTGATGTGCGGATTGTGCAGCTCCGTGATGAGCGTTGAACATGCCGTTGATGAATCGCCCGTGGACTTGAGCATTTTCTACAAATGGATAATGGATGAAATAAGCTTAGAGTGCGGATGGGGGAGTGGGTGGAGTATTGCGAGCGGTACACCTACCATCCAGAACTCATTTCCCGGCAGGGCATTGCCGTCCCAGGCATAGGAGACCACCAACAGCATATTAGCGTGCTCCGGAGTGGACAGCTTCTCGGCTGGATTTCGTTTGGAGATGTGCACACGAATGCCGTCCGCCGGATGGTCGTCGGTCTTGATGATGGCGCCATTGTGCAATCCGCCGCAATTGGTGAGGCTGAACCAGGAGAAGTGCACCACACCGATGTGGGTGAGACGCTTGCCCAGCTCGCGGAGGCGCTGCTCGAAGGTCTCCAGAAAGATGCGCTCCTGCTGCTGGGCCACTTTCCACACGCCCAAACCGAAGCCAACGACATGAATGTAGGCCTGCTTGCCGGCCTCTCGAGCACGTGCCTGGGCCTCCAGCAGCAGCATGTCAAAGCTTATGGCATAGCGCCGCTTCATCACCAGATTGTCGAAGATGTCCTGCTTGTTCCTCGAGACGCCAAAGCGCCGATTGTCAATGCTGACATCGGCGTACAGACAGTCTCGCGTCTCGTAGAAGTTTCGCCAGAGGCGGCGATAGTCCTCGGCCTGGTTTGAGGTCGGCACATCCAGGTCCATGCCATAGCCATTCTCTGGCGTGTTCTGTGTGCGCGCGATGACAATGTCCTGGAACTCCATCAGATTGCGGCGCGATAGCCGGGCCCCTATGAGACCCATAATGACACCTTCGGGCTCCAATGCCCGACGATCTTGGGTAACCCGACCGCAATTGGCCCGCTCACCTTCGTTGATGAACTCCGTGTGCGAGCTGACCGACAGCAGGGCGGACAGCTTGACGTCATCGTAGCTGAGAACGTGTTCCAAGACAAGCGGAGCCTTCTCCTCTGCGCTGCCGATGGGCTCAAAGCCGCTAGCTCCACTCTCGCCAGTCAGCAGCAAGAACTTATCGTTGCGGCAAAGAAGCTGGCACAACGCTTCTCCAGCAGCCGCTGCACGAATCCGCAGAGGGAGAGCTGCTGGTAGACAGGTCGCTGCACAGAGTTTCCTAGCATAGAGGCGACAGATTTAACAACGTGAGGCATTGGGAGCGCTTGCAACATGCTTACCCCATTGACACTTGTGCTCTAGGTACTGCAGATAGAGTCCCAAGGTGCGCTCATGTATCACCGGATAGACGGAGGAGATTTGGCTGGCAATGCGTGCATGTCGTGCCGTCGGCTGTCTATTAACCCGCACACTCTCAACGCCAAACTATACAGGGTAATACAGGGGGTTAGAATTGATATGCAAAACGTAAGTGCCAGCAACATACCGGAAGGGGAAATTCTCTGGATCTGTTTATAAAGTCATCTATATCAACGGGTCCGCCAACGGGTTTCTTCAAATCTCGGCATTTCTCAAGCAGCTTTCGACCGAACTTAGTCAGCGTTTGGGAATCGCCCGCAACAGTTGGCCAAACCTTGTCAACGTCGGCTCCAAAGCTGGACATGGCAATGTGACAAATGGATCTATTTCACTTTCCCACTTAAACGTAAACGCAGGCGCTTGGTGGCACAACAATTTCACAATTGCATCTAATTGTCTGGTGCAAGGCATTTTATATGGAACTTGGAACGAGAAAAATAACCGGAACATCGGCTTTTTACCGACAAAGTATCGATGTGTAACTATTGATATGTACAACCACAAATAAGTCGTTGATATGTAACACACATGTAGTTACAGTGTAGTTACATAGTGTAGCTACCGTCACTAACCATACAGTATACTGTATACATACATACAGCTACCGTGTAGTTACCGTGTAAAAATGGGACATTTTTGTTGACCCGTCAGTATATTTACGGTATATTATGTAAAGGGGAGGGTATATTTGGGTATATTTCTGATGGTCAGACGGGTATTTTTTTATCTTTATCGTCACCGGTCACTTTGTTGACAACTCGTTGCTGACAAAATAGAGCTGTGAAACGATTGATAGTTAAGTCATCGATAGTTTTGAATGTTTTGAAAAAATCGATACTATCGTAATAGTATCGGGCGAAAATAATAATTAAAAACCATGGAAACCTTTTAGGAACTTGTCCATTGTAAAAATTAGATGTCACCTGTCGATTTGTTTACAAATTTGTCTTTGTATTTTATAGCAGCCAATCCAAACATATCAAAAGCGCAACGACTGTAGCTCGATACTATCATGATAGTCTTAAAACCATCGATAGTAGAGGCTAACAGAAAAATATCGATACCATCGATAGTGCCCTCTTTGGTTTGACAACTCGTTGCTGACAAAAAGTTAATGTTAATTTTTTTTACAAGAACGTGAGTGCGAGTTCCCACAGCCAAACAACAATAAAAGGATTGTTGAGATTGCTCCGCGCAACTGTAAGTGCTACTTGCAAAACGTATTATGATCAAGTATATATTCGAAAGGTCGAGGATGTACGGTTGTGGCCCGCGCGCGGCAAAAAGGCCAATGACAAGCCACACACACAACGAAACGCACAGACGCACATACACACGACACTCATACACACTTGGCGCATGCAAAAACCGAAATACAAACAATTAAAAGACTAACTTGAAAATGTATTAATATTCTATTGCATTTAACAGCCCCGGAAAGAGAGCGCCATAACCCAGGGACGCCTGTGCCTGTGCCGTGACTGATACCACTCATTCCCGCAGACGCCGACGCCAACCCCCC
The DNA here is from genome assembly GCF_018151105.1 of Drosophila obscura. Classification (NCBI taxonomy): domain Eukaryota; kingdom Metazoa; phylum Arthropoda; class Insecta; order Diptera; family Drosophilidae; genus Drosophila; species Drosophila obscura. The sequence continues at coordinate 6,928 of NW_024542721.1, forward strand.
CAACGGCAGCAAAATGTCGGACTACAGCGACTTGGACCGCCAAATTGAGCAACTGAAACGCTGTGAAATCATCAAAGAGAATGAGGTGAAGGGCTTGTGCGCCAAGGCTCGCGAAATTCTCGTTGAGGAGGGTAACGTACAGCGTGTGGACTCCCCAGTGACGGTGTGCGGTGACATACACGGCCAGTTCTACGATTTAAAGGAACTGTTCAAGGTGGGCGGCGATGTGCCCGAGAAGAACTACCTATTCATGGGTGACTTTGTGGACCGTGGGTACTACAGCGTTGAAACATTCCTGCTCCTGCTGGCCCTTAAAGTGCGCTATCCGGATCGCATCACATTGATACGCGGCAATCACGAATCTCGCCAGATCACCCAGGTGTATGGCTTCTACGATGAGTGTCTTCGCAAATATGGCTCCACAGCCGTGTGGCGCTACTGCACGGAGATCTTTGACTACCTCAGCCTGTCGGCCATCATTGACGGCAAGATATTCTGCGTCCACGGCGGACTCTCGCCCTCCATTCAGTATTTGGATCAGATCCGTAGCATCGATCGCAAGCAGGAGGTACCCCACGACGGACCCATGTGCGATCTGCTATGGAGCGATCCCGAAGATCAAACCGGCTGGGGTGTATCACCACGCGGTGCCGGCTACCTCTTCGGCTCGGATGTTGTCTCGCAGTTTAACAGGACCAACGAGATCGATATGATATGTAGGGCCCATCAGCTGGTTATGGAGGGGTTCAAATGGCATTTCAATGAAACCGTTTTGACCGTGTGGTCGGCGCCAAACTATTGCTACCGGTATGTCATGTCATGTCCATCCATTCTGCTACTCTGAATCAATCTGATCGAATTCTTTTTCCCACCCACGCTTGGCAGTTGCGGCAATGTGGCTGCCATTTTGGAACTGAACGAGTACCTGCATCGTGACTTTGTCATATTCGAGGCGGCACCACAGGAGAGCCGGGGCATACCATCAAAGAAGCCCCAGGCTGACTATTTTCTCTAAGACTACAACCACAGCCACCGCCACAGCTACAGCACAGCCACTAGCACTACCACGTCAGAGCAGTAGCACCGGCAAGTGCCAAGGACTTGCCTGACTACTCCGAACTTAACCCTCGACGTCCATGTCGCACCGTTGGACGTTTTGTGTGTACGGTGTGTGTGTGTGTGTGTGTGTGGACTGGAACGCCTCGATTTTGTTAGCCGGAAAACAACAACAACAACAAAACTCTAACGAAAATGTACTGCCTGCCTTCCCAAGCAACAACAAACGTGAAAAGCAATTGCGAAATGCAAAAGAAAATCATTTTTAGATTAAATTTAGCTAAGGAGAACATCCCAGTCGGGGAGAAGCCCTCATCTGCATCCGCATTCGCCTCCGCACGTCCCTGTTCTGCTTTGGCAGCTGAAAAGAAAAACCCCCTCCTTCCAAATATAAATTAAGCTCTTTTCTATTTTGGCTTTTTTTTTTTTTTTTTTGTATGCTCCAACATTTACGCCTCCCATCATCGTTTTCAAATGTTTTTCTTTGACAATGATCGTGTGCGTGGATGTCAGTTGGTGTGCGTGTGTGCGTGTATCTGTGTGTGTGCGTGCGCATCCTAGAGACCAATAGAGAAGACCCTGGAACGCGTATAGATTTTGCGCATTATATTAAGCTAATACCTAATACAAAACTAGATAAGCCCGGCCTCCAGCTCCAGCTTGTGAATTCGCTTGTTGAAAGCAGCAGCAGCAGCAGAAACAGCAGCAGCAGCATCATCATCGCTCGCTCTCGTCGTCGCTGTCTTCAGAAAGCGAATTCTCCAGGATAGGCTGGCAGGCAGCGTACTATAAAAAAGAACCCATATAAATACTATATTTAAGCCGGTGGCTACCTTGGCCGATCGATCAATCAATCAATCAATGATGAAGCGAGTAAGAAGAGTAACGGAACGGAAGAAACGTTGGTAGGAGCCTAGAGCCTTGTATGCAAGCCAGAACAGAGCCTGCCCTTTGCCATCACAATTTCGGGAATGAGAGAGCAGCAAAGAAGAGAAAGAAGAAGATAATGTGTACGTGTAGCATAACTGTAGTGCGTAAGCGTAGCTGTAAGTGCGACCCAGATTGGGACATTATATAAAAATCACTATATATAAACACAAATATACAACAAATATTTGAAAATAAAGCGTATTCTGAGCGGCACACGGAAGTCAAGGTCAAGGTAAATGTGTGACGTACCAAACAACGTATACAATAATCTTTTATATTCGTTTGAAGAATCTGTGGCAGTAATCGAATAATATTTAAGGAAGTGAGCTAAATATCAATGGCTAATATTTATGGCCCTTATTTCCAACCTTCGATCTTAAGAGCTGCTCCATTGCAAAATAACACAGTACAAATATCTGTAAAACGTATCTGATAAATTTAATTAATTCTCTGTAATATTGGCTCTATGTAGTATTCCCCCTTATAGCTCGGTGGAGCTGTTGCATATTGAATATCAAAGCAAATTGTAAGCAGACAGAGAGATGAGCATCTGGTAACGATGCAGGAAAGTTCCAAAATGAACAAGAATATTGATTAATCTATCAGATAAGCAGCAGAGTACACTGATATTTTATTTGCTTCCCCAAAAACTAATTTCGACCATTCCCAGCATAAAACCAATTTAATTACCTTTTTATTTTCAAATGCTCAATTTATCAGTTATCTAGGGACTATTCATAAAGTGTAAGCGACAAAAAAAAAACACAATATATATATATATAGAGATTTAGGTAGATAGAGATTCATATGTAGTATATTCCAGAGTGGGCGCTAACAGGTCCTTCCGATTGGCCAGTGGGTGTGCCGATGGGTGTGTTGGTCGTCATCTCTCACCTTCAGTGCTCCTCAATCAGGGGAATGCCATGCTTTTGCATGTGCTCAAAGATGCACGTCTGATAGGCTTGGGCAGATTCGCAGCTGGAGGGTAATGGAAATGGAAACGGATCAAGATCAGTGGCGTGGTGTGGCGTGGCGTGGCGTGGCGTTGCGTGGTGTGGTCGAAAGCTAAATACTCACTGATCCTCGGTCACATCGCTGGCCGCACACGTTTCCACAACTTCGGTAAGGACATCCTCCTTTTCCTCAGCGTGCTCGCTCATCACCTTCAGCATGCCCAAAGTGTGCTCAATGTTCAGCTTGCCGTCCTCCTCCATCTGTGGGGAAAAGAGGAAAAAAAAAAACTTTGGAACGATACTCTTGCGGTTGCGGATTGAGTTGAGCTCTCACGATCTTAAACTTCTTCATCATGCAGGCGCGCAGGCACTTGCCCTCCTGATTGCCAGACGGTTCGTGCTTCATCATCAGCTCCACATCCTCTGCAAGAGAACGTTTACGTTTTGGGTTGGTGTATTCCTTGGGTAGCGTGGCTACACGCATCGAATCGCTTACCATCCGTGGCGCCCGTCTCTGCCTTGCACTCGTTGGCCGCCTCCGCCATTTGCTCCTCCCTGTTGGCCTCCTGTGGCTTCGACTCGGACACCGCCACCAGGCACACGACCAGCATCAGCATCAGACTCAGGTAAACCAGACGCGACATATTGTATCGAATGAACTTAGCGGGGCACAAACTCGAACTTAAATGCGTCCAGCTGGGAGCAGCCGCATTTTATAAAGCTACCAAGTCGCGTGATAACTTGAGAGATCCACCTCCACCTCCAGTCGGATCCGAGAGTCTCGGCCTGATCTCAAGCGAACAGCCACAATAATTACAATTAGCGGCATCGCATGGGAGCCGAGTGAACTATATGAGCAGCACCTGACACTCCACTCCACTGCACTGCACTGCACTCCACACTACTCCACTCTCGATCTGGCCCAAGATCCGGCGGAGATTCCCTCGGCTGGCTATCGTGTGAACTGCTAGGGGGGTGAGCACCAAGCCGAGACTCGAGGCGTATAGTAGGGCGGCTACCTATCGCCAATTATCCGCTTAATTGGTGACTGGCATGAAATCAGACATCTCCAAATGGAAATGGAAATGAAAATGCAAAAATTCTAAATCTCGAATGCAATTAAATCGATCAAAATCTTCTGACGGCTGGAACTGAGTGAGTACTGCGGCCACCTCGCAATTATAATCACGGCATACCCTTACCCGGAGAAAGAGAATGCCCATTTGAGTATCCTTCCCACCAAAGCAGTCCAATAACAAAAGAAAAACACAAACCTTATCGGCATGACTCGAGTGAAGCAGCAATCTACTTTGTCATGCACACGACATGTATTTTGTTTTGGTCATTCGCAAGCATTCTCTTTTGCCGTTTTCGCTTGTGCATCGGCATCAGATGCCTATCCTTTGAGGCTGGATACAAGACTGGATACTTTTGAATTGTAAAATGTTCCACAACCAGAGTACCCATTCGTTTGGGGCTCGTATTTATATGCACATCTTACGTCTCTCCATTCCGTCTGTCTTGAAAATCTGTCTGATTGTTTCCATTGCATTGCTGTCCATCTGTTTGTTATTCTAACGAGTTGTCATTTGATGGCACGCCATTAATACGAGTAGGAGTATGTAATTACACCAGAAACCGATTCGTTGCCTTTTGAATTCAACTTAATATATCATATAACATTCAGAGACAAGTGCAGGCCTTTTGGTTTTAATACCAGGGCAATAAAATTAGTGGCAAATGATTTGAATAATCCAAAAAATCAAAAACTACCCATTACCCATTACACATTACACATTACCCATTAGCCATTACCCATCCATCATCATTCATCATTTGGCTGGAACTACAATCAGAATCTTCCCACAAAATATAGCCCCTGTGGGAGGAAATGAAAGCTCGCTCGTTCGTTCGCTTGACAATGCTCTGTGAGAAGAATTATATTTTGTAGTTATTAAGATAACTTGAGAGCCAGTACGAGTAGGTATGTGGTTAGGGGTCTCTAAATATACGCGATAATCTTCATAATCAGCAAGCTGTCATAGGAACTTTGTTTGTAACTAAAAGCTGCAGTTCTCCGCCATTTACTTACGTTCGGGTGTGCAATTTTGAAAATATAACAAAGCCTCAAAGGTAGCAGCCTTACACAAACATCACTTAATACTTTATGCTTCCAACGTCCTTCCATTGCTACGAGATTTGAGCTGCGAAAAGCACCAAAAAGAATGCACGGGAATCTAAAAACAATATACATGTCGTGTGCCCGACTCGTGTCTCGGCATAAAAGGGTCTTCGTACGACATATGTACATACACAAAGGCCATAAGCATCATTGGCGCGCATTCATATAATTTTATTACTTATAGATGATGCCCAACAAAAAAATCAATATAATTATATATAAACACATACATATGTACGAGTATGTACGTATGTGTGTACGTTGCTTGTAGAGTTTTCCCAGCGTGGGTGGGGGCGGGTGGTGGCTCCAAGCAGTGTGGGGCTGCTGACTGCGATCGTCTGTGATGCGTGACTTGTGTGTGGGGCTGTCGTCATGAACTTGACACTGGAAAATTCTTTTTATTTTCCAACGCTGATGGGTCAGCAAAATGTATCAAAAATAAGTCTAAAGAAGTAACTGCCGCAGATCTAGAAGGTCATGGATGGGCATGGATGGGGTATATAAGCCAAGAACTGGTGGCCAGTGGAATAAACAAAGAGCAAGAGCCAAACATGCCCCATCCAAAGATGATGATGCCATCGATGCTAGCCACGACCAGTGCTCTCCTGCTGATGCCACTGCTGCTGCAGATGAGCTGCGTCCGTGGCCAGGGCTTCGACCTGACCAAAATCCTTGTCGGTCGTGGCACAGAGCCCATTTGGACGGTGATGGTACGCCAGCTGCCGCATGTACAGGAGATGATCGACTCTGGCCGCAAGGAGTGCATTCAGCAGCTGAATTGTCCCAAGGATCAGCGTCCGCTGATGAAGGTATCCAATCCCAGCGAGAAGGAGAAATGCCTCATAGAGTGTGTGCTCAAGAAGACCAAAATTGTGAGTATTAAATGCACAGATAGAGATGGAGAGAGAGAGAGATGGGATCGTGTTGCACCCTTAGATGGATGACAAGAACAAGCTGAATCTGGCCCAGGTGGAGAAGCTGACCGGTCTGGTGACCCAGGACAATAAGATGGCCATCGCGTTGAGCTGCAGCCTGGCGCAGACCTGCAATCGCGCCGTCTCGGCCAAGAATCCCTGTGAGGCTGCCCACCAGCTCAATCAGTGCATTGGCCGCCAGCTGGAGCGGAACAATGTCAAGTTGATCTGGTAGAGATTCTGCCCGAATCTGCCTTGCTGCTCTCCTGTTTACCCCCGAATGAACTCCAGGTTCTATGTATTTGGCTATGGCTGGGCGCTTTATTTCTCGTCTGGGACCACATCGAATTGTGTGTGTTCTAATTAAAAATTAAACGAACAATAAAAACGAAAAAAAAAAATACTAGAAAAAAAAAGAACGTGTGGAGCGAACGCCTGGAGGAAGGGTCTACCATTCCCCAATGGTCTGCAATGGACTACTCCTTGATGTCGGGTATCTTGTAGCCCTGCTGTCGCATCGCGCCCAGCATGCACATGGATATGTCATGGGCCACCTCGCACCTAATCCAGAGATCCACAATCAGAATCGGAATCGGAATCAGAGAGGGAGAGATGGATGTCACTCACTTGTCTTTGCTCGATACTTGATCGTTGCAGCTCTTGATTATGGTGGGTGAATCCTTCTCCTGATTGGGGAACATCATGTTCATCATCTCGAGCGTCTTGTCCTCGTTGAACTTCAACTGGCCCTCGGGCATCAGCTCGAACTGCTCCAGCATGCACTGGCGGAAGCATTTTGTCTCATATTTGGCCTCCTGCGTGTTCTTGATCATCTCCACAATGTTCTCTGATGGGATGGGATGGGATGGGATGGATGCTGTGGATCGAACTGGCTCTGCCACTGGCTGGAGATGCTACTCACCGCGCTGTGGCTGGGGCTTACAGCTTTCGCCAAACGGTTCGATTAGCTCCACCACCTCGTCCAGTGACATGGTCATCTCCTCGTCATCGCCATCGGCTGCTGCCAGACAGGCACAGGCCAGCGCCAGTGCGAGAGTTGTCATCCAGTTAGCAGGCTGCATAATTTACACTTGTCTTGTTTGCCCAGCTATAAAAATGGATCGCCAGTGGATGGATGGGACTGGCCCCGTGTTTTATACCCATTCGACTGGGCTGTGGGTTTGGGTGTGGGTGTGGGTGTGGCCTTAGTCTAGGGTCGTGTCCAGTGCATCCGGTACACGCTGTATTAATCGCAAATGGATCGCGATCGTTGCTTGTAGATCATGATGCCACGATGCCTCAGTCATTCCCATGACATGGCACAGGCAGCGGAGATCATGCAACCCCCATCAAAATGCATCGGAATTCTCTTTGGGAAAGGGGGGCAGGCTAATATTTATTGATGCAACTAGGGGACTAGCGAGGGATCTACAGACTACAGACTACAACTGGAACTGGGAACTGGGAACTGGTACTGGTACTCTATCCTTGGATTCGTTTAGGGGAAGACAAAGACATTGATGTGGGACTTGAGGCACGAGAGCAGGGCATGGGCTGGATCACAGTTGGGGGCATTCTTGAGGCCCACAGTGGAGTCCTTGCACGCAGTGAGGCCCTCACGATACGCCGGCTTGTAGCTGTCCGGCAGCAGCACTTCCATCTGCTTGAGTGAGGCCTCCACCTGGAACTTGCCCTTCTTGATCTGTGCGTAAAGAATGCAAATACAGAATGGAATTGAAAGTGGAAAAGGAAAAGGAACAGGAACAGGAAATTACGGCCTGCATCATCTCCAGAATGCAATTGATGTAGCAGTTGGAGTCCTTGCTGTTGGGTATCTGGCCATTGCGTATGCCATCGGCCACCTCCACGCTCACCTTGGGATACTTGGGCAGGCAGATATCCCTCATCAGTTTGCCAGCGGCCCACATCTGATCCTCCGTCACCTGCAACACATATTTATGCACCTATTACAGCTGCGGCTCTCGCTCCCTCCCAGCGGGTAGATCCTTACCCCTGCTTCCAGGCCGCCAGGCAATGAGATGCCCACAGCGATGCTGATCAGCAACAGATTCCACTTCATGCTCGCACTTTCAATAGACAAATAAACAAATGCCACAGACGGGCAGCACTCCTTATATACAGACACAGACTCCGGGCCAGGTAGCAGTATCCCCCTAACAAATGACATGCAAATGATGATAGTCCATGGATCGATTTGGGGGTGGGCCCAGTGTGTGCCGCAGTGTTTGAGCCACTATGCAGGAGGGTGTGCAAATTACAGGGTACAGTGTAAACCGATCACTTCCCGATCTTTGTTGGCTGTCCGCTGTCCGCTGGGGGCGCCGTAATCTATATAATCTTGTAGCATTAATTGAACGCTCGGCACACGCACGAGTGTCCCATGGAGGGGGGAAAACTACTCCCATACAAATAAAATGTCGAACTGTTTTCTGTTTTTACTTTTTTTCTGATCATGCAATACGAGAATAACGAAACAAAAGTACAACATCTTTGTTTAAATAATCATTTACAAAAGCCCCACCAAATATTAGCCTATTGAATGGCGGAAACATCTCTACTATATGTATTTATTGGGAAACGATCAGGGGCAGTACCAGTGGCAGTGGCAGGGCAGTGGCAGGGCAGTGGCAGGGCAGGGCAGTGGCAGGGCAGTGGCAGGGCAGTGGCAGGGCAGGGCAGTGGCAGGGCATTGGCAGAGCAGGCTTTGTCTAACTTTGCATTGATTCGAAATTCGAAAACAAATCAACAAACATTTCCCCGTATAAGTAACAGCAGCTCGAATCAATATAACTCCAAGATGTCCGATCGTTTCAATGGATCCTCCTTCATGGATAAATTCAACAGCCACACACTGCGCGGACGTGCCAATGTATGTGCTCCCCAAGAGTGTTTCCACCCACTCAGTCGCTCATTTGGATAATTATTGCCTCTCCTCAGGTGGCCAAGGCCACGCTGGCCGGTCTGGGCGTCGCCTATGTGCTGCTGAAGATGCAGCAGGCCTGGGTGAAGCGTCGCGAGGCCAAGCTCTACTGCAAGGGCTGTCAGAAGGTCCTGCTGCGCCACTAAAGAACAGCAGCAGCAGCAGCAGCAGTGGGAGCCCCTCTTAGCACCTGGATTGCCCCCTCAGTTATCGTTAGCCAAATTGCGTGTTCGTTTTTCTTTTGATTTAATAAATGCCCAGAACCCATCTGGATGACATTCCACAAGCAATTTGTTTTTAGCTTGGAGTAGGCCCTGCCGTAGACATTAGCTCGTTTCCTCCTCGCCTCTCACACAACTCCATATCAGATCCCACCCACCCAGAGATCAGACGTAGCTCCGTAGCAGAGATCCTTGAACTGGTCCGTTTCCCCACGATGTCCGAGGGCTTCAAGAAGCACTTCAATGCCAGCACCATGAATGGCCGTGCGAATGTAAGTATCTTTGTGGCCCGTTCCTTTATTCCCCCAATATTGCCATGTCCTGTCCTGCCCTCTGCCCTCCCCTCCCCCACGTTGCCAAAAGGTGGCCAAGGTCACGTATGCGACCATGGCCCTCCTGTATATCGTGTACCGAATACGCCGGCGATCGGGCAAGAAGTCTGGGGCTGGCGGCGGCATGCTGGCCGATGGCAGCTGCAGCTGTGACAAGGAGCGCGACCCGTCAGCGGGAGGGCACGACTCCGATACGGGCTTCTACGAGATCGATCCCGAGTGCGGTTCGTGCCGCGAGCGATCGGAGCGCGCCATGTCCGAGTACGATCGGGAGCAGCAGCGCCGCTCGGCGGCAAAGGCACGGCAGGACGATCAATGCAGATCCGAGCCGCCACCCCCACCGCCGTCCTCGTCACCGCCGGCGTCTGGTGGGGCTGCGGCGCCGCGTCGCAAGTGCCCCTGCGAGAATCCGCACCGAAAGGTCGAGGGTGCCCTGAAGAGCAGCAGCAACGACACCAGAGCCTTCATGCAACGGCAACAACAGGAGCAGCAGCAGCAGAGGGCCTTCAAGTATCAGTCCCCCCAGGAGGCAGATGAAGTGCGTCCGGCTAGCGAGCTGGTGGGGCAGGTGCACGGTGCCGTCTACCGTGTGCTCAGCGGTGTCTTCAACGCCGTCATGGGCGGAGGCTCCGCCGAAAGCAGCACCGCCACTGCCGCATCCCAGACCGAAAAGGAGCGACAGGCAAGCGGCGGCGCCTGCAACTGCTTGGATGCTGCAGCTGCCCCCCTGGCGGCCGACCAGGCAGATGCGCAGGACGACGAGGAGGCGGTGAACGCGGCCCGATACGAGGCCATGGACTGTGAGTGCTGCTGTGATTCTGCTCCGGTGGTGGACGAAGTGCAAGCTCAACCAGAGGATGGTGCCAACTTTGGCTGCTACAACGAAGGCTACGCCTCGGGCATGTTCTTCGGCCAGGAAGATGACTGAATGCCGATGACTGGGGGGTGTGGCATTTAATTCTGGGTGGTTCCCAGGTCCCAGGCCACTTTTTTGGGCTCAACTAAATTTCCAGCTAATCCAAATAAATCAAAATTACTCATTGAACCTCAAAAATAAGCAAAGTGCGTAAGGGGATTATTCTAAAGATCATTTCGTGCGGAGGGTGTTGCAGATTTGTTTGAATATATTCCCGATTCCACGACTCTTGTGTGCTACGAGTTCAAATATCAGCGTGGGTAATGAGGTCTCAAAGAATTAGCATTACCATTAACAAAATTCCATATAAAGGAAGCACAAATAATGTTAGAAACCTAAAGCTTTGGCGTGATAAATCTTCGGGTAAAGCTACTGCATGTAGACGAATTAAAAGATTATATTTCTCTTCTCCATTCAACCCATTAATTTTGTCGTTAAATAAAAGGCCATGCATTACTCTCTTTAAAGCCATTTGGCTGCTGGCCTTGTGCCAGTGTAGTTGCCTGGTAATAATTATTACCTAAGCATTAGTTTAAAAAGAGAGAGATTTTGTCGCCAGCTCTGAAAACTGTTCATGAGATCCAATCAGCCAGGCACACACACACACACTCTAATTGTTGTCTCGTGTTAAGTACCTTGAAAAGTTTCCATTTTGTAGCAATTTATAATTGATGGAATCCTGTTAATGTTTGTGGGCCCTGCTTAAATATAATTACTCGTTTTAATTTTCATATTTTGTATTTATTTAGGTTTTAGTTTTACTTTTTAAATAGAGTTTTTGTTTACGTCGCTTCAAACACATTTCTTTCTTTGCTTTAAACTTTAATTGGAACTCTACGGCCATGGATAACAATCCATCAACTGTTCTAGTGGTAAGATGAGTTTGCTTCTCATTCGGATTTGGATGGGTTGGGTTGGGTTTGGGTTGGGTTGGATTGGGTTGGTCTAACGCTAAAGCCTGGTGTGGGTGTGGCTGGTGGCTGGTAGGTATAATTATGAGATGTGGAAGTGGAGGGAGTGGAGTGGAGTGGGTTTTACTTCAACTAACATTTATATTTAGATTTATCATGTTTAGGGGGGGGTGTTTGCTGGCATACGTATGTATATATGTAATATTAATATATATTATGGAAATAACATTAACGCTTAGCTTTTTGGTTTCATTAACGCTCCATCGATCTGTCTCATATTATTCACTGCTATTCTCCTTACTCACTTTTGTCTCCATCTCTGACTCTATCTCTGACTCTATCTGTATCTGTATCTCGTTCTCTTTCTGTTTCATCGCTGTCTATGCTCTGTCTTGCTCTGTGGCATGTGCTAATTCAAAATATATTACTATATATATATATATAAGATGCGTGTGTATGTACTACTATATGTGTATGTGTTTATGTGTGTATGTGTTATGCATTGTGTACGTGTGCGAAGGCTTTTTGTGTGTGTCCTAAATATCCAAGGAATGAGTGGGAGTGTGCGAGTGGGTTATCGAGTGAGAAGGATCCATCCATCCATCCAACCAACTACTGAATGGATCTAAGATCTGCTCCTCTAGAGATTCGTTCGTTATACGCTCTGCTTGTGGCTGTTGTTGTGGCCTCCAATTAGCCATCGTGGCTGGCAACCGACTCCAGATCGCTGTTATCCTCGCTGCCAGTCGCCTCGGTGGGTTCGCCCATGGCCACGCGTGCATACTCATCCGTATCGATGCTCTTGCAAAAGTGTATGGCATACTTGAGCTTCTCCAGCAGCACCGCCTGTGAATAGAAGGCACAAACACACACACATTCAAATAAACACTGCCAGAGGGAGGCAGGAGGGCCTCTGAGTGGGCATTTGAGTGGCCATTACCTTGCAGGAGTAACGGGGCATCTTAAGCAGGAAGAAGCAGGTGTAGCTCTCGGGCAGGAAATGATCGGGCGGATTCTTTTCGAGCACCTGCAGCACAAAGTCCCTGCCACGGAAATCGGCTATGGTGCGCGGCAGTCGTGTGCGTCCCCACACAAAGCGCAGGAACAGCGAGCGCTCCTGCAAAATGAATGAATTATTTTAAGCAGAATTTAAGCAGACAGAAACCTCAAAGGCCTATCCACCTTTACCCACCTGATTGGTAAACTCCTCCATAACCTCCCAGAACCAGGCGACCAGTGCCGAGCCCGGATCGAAGCCCTTGTAGGTGGCCACCGACTTGAGCAGACCGAGCGGTATGTCGGGCGAGCCGCAGACCATGGCCTGCAGCTCGGCGGCGGAGAAGAGCGACAACAATGGCACTGGTATCACCTTGGACATGCCATCCCGCACCGCCTTCACCTGCTCGTCGAACTCGTGCAGCCGAAAGCTGAGCGCCAGCCGGACATACTCGGCCCGATTCCGTGGCGAGATGTGCGTGTATCTGGTGGAGAGCGGCACCTCATGGCCCCGCGCCGACGACGTGGAGAAGGGCAGCTCCAGGGTGTTGAACAGCTTGGCATCGTCGTCCATGTTGCGTATGCACAGCAGACCGGCCACATAGTCGCGGTCCACCTCGGTGAGGTCCGGCGGACGCAGCACCTCGCCCGTCAGCTGTCGCCAAACGGGTTCCGCCAGACTGTAATTGGATAAGAGACAGACACACAGACACAATGAGTGGCCCCATGTACCCATGGCTAGTGGATTGTTTACTCACTTGATGCTCAGCGGGGAGCCCGTGCGCACGGCAATACCCATGAGGACGCCCAGGAAGCGGAACATGTTCATCTGCAGCACGGAGCCGAGCGTGGGATCCAGCAGGAAGCAGTCCCGATTGGCGCCCGCCTCGCCGCGTCCATTGGGCGTGTTGATCAGCAGCGGCACGCTGCCATTCTGCAGCTCGTCGCACATCTCGGCGATGGACTCGCTGTAGCCGCCGCCACAATCGTCGACGCTCTCGCCGACGAACTTGACCTTCCACACGCGATGCGGCAGGGCGAGCGCCTCCTGGGTGAGCAGCGGCAGCTTCTGGACCATCTGACCGAAGACGCTCTTCATGCCATCGATGCCGGCGAGGCCGTTGCAGCGGCTGCGCGATCGCTTCACCTGGATGCGGTTCAGCTCGATGACCGGCCCGTGCTGCTTGTCCCGCACCATTGTCGTCTGGATGACCTTGCGGAAGGCCGCCTCCTTGATGTTGTACACGAGCACATCCTTGAGGGCGCCCAGGCTGAGGTCCCCGGCAATCGGCAGCATGGCCAGGCACGGGCACAGCAGCTCCGAGAAGTGATGCAGCAGAATGAGGCGCGCGTGTAGTGCCTCGGGCGCCAGATCGCGCACCAGATCGTATTCCAGCGGTGGATTGGGCAGCGGACGCAGCCGTTCGCTCAGCTGCGACGTGGACAGGGCCAGGGTGTGCGCCGATCCGCACGTGACCTTCACAATGTGCTTGCCCTGGAGGGCGGCGACGAGGCGCGGCCGCTGGATGGCGGTGACCGTGCCATCGCCCAGCTGTCCCTCATCGTTGTCGCCCCACGTGTAGACCTCGCCCGAATCGCTGCACGCGACACAGTGCAGCGAGCCGGTGGCTATCGAGATGATCTTCTTGCCCTGCAGGGCGGCCACCTTCTTGGGCCGCCGCACATGGTCCACGGAGCCGTGGCCCAGCCGATGAAAGTCGCCCTTGCCCCACGTGTAGACGGCGCCCGATTTGGTGAGCGCCACCGAAAACTGTGAGCCGCACTCCACCTTGACGACACCCAGGCCGGCCAGGCTCTCGATCTTGTAGGGCAGCTTGCAGCCATCGCTGCCGCCGCGTCCCAGCTTCCCGTAGTCGCCGTCGCCCCAGCTCCACACATTGTCGTCGTCCGTGATGCACAGTGTCTGGGCGTCGCCTGATCCGCAGGCAATGTCAATGGCCCGATAGCCGAGCAGCGCCTCCACCAGCTGCGGCCGCAGCTGATCCTCGGAGTCGCCGTGTCCCAGGCGTCCGTAGCGGCCCTTGCCCCACGTGAGGACGTGTCCGCTGGCGGTGATGGCCGCCGAATGGGCGCTGCCACAGGCAATGTCCGCCACATTCATGCCGTTCAGATGCTCCACCAGCTTCGGGCGGTCGTAGCTCATCCGATTGCCGTGGCCGAGCTTGCCGTCCTCGCCCTCGCCCCAGGCGTACACCTCGCCCTCGGTGGTGAGGGCCAGGCAGTGCTTGCCGCCGGAGTTGACGGCCACCTTCTTGACGAACACATGCTGCAGGGAGCCCAGCAGCGTGGGTATGGCCCAGCTGTCGGCACCGCCCACGCCCAGCCTGCCGCCGGAGCCGTAGCCGGTGGCGAAGAGCTTCCCGTCGGGCGTGACGGCGAACAGGGACTGCTCTCCGCCGGCCAGCTGCACGGGCCGGAGCAGGCTGAGCGCCTCGCAGGGTGTCGGTGTCTTGATGCGGCTCCCCTCCAGCCCGCCAAGCTGCCCGCGATGGTTGTGGCCCCAGCCGTAGATGGTGCTGGCTCCGCCCCAGCTGAGCGCCCAGTCGTCGGGCCGTCGATTGAGCCACTGCAGCAGCTGGGCATCGTGCGGCGCCTGGAACAGCGTGTGATCCTCGTGCAGCAGCACAAGGGAGGAGGATTCTGAGTGCTGCTGCTGCTGCTGCTGTTGCTGCTGCTGGGACGGACAGTGGAGCAGGGCCAGGTGCTCCTGGTGCTCGGCCAGCAGAATGGGTGGCGGCGGCGGTGTCAAATTGCTGGCGGTGCTCGAGGACAGCGACGTGGTCGAGTTGAGCATGGAGGCGAGCGGGGAGTGCGACTGGCTGGTGTTGCTGGCATTCGGATTGGGATTGGGCAGCATCTCGGCGAACTTCTTGCGCACCTCCAGGCAGAAGGGACGCGGCAGCTCTGTGCGGCGTATCAGCGACTGGGCCACGCGCACCGCGATGCAGTAGCGCTTGAACCAGGCCCACTTGTGTCCATCCCCCGTTGAGTTGGCGCTGCAGCTTGCAGAGCCACCGCCACCTCCAGCTGTAGCTCCTCCTCCTCCTCCTGTTCCTGCTGCTGTTCCAGAGATTGCTGCTGTTGTTGTTGCTGCTGCTACTGTTGTCGCTACGGGCGCTGGCAGCGAGGCATCCAGCTGCATGTCACAGGTGAGCGCCGCCAGCGTCTTGAAGTAATCCGAATGCATCAGATGGATGCCGCCACGGACCTGCGGCTCCTCGTACTCGTACTGGCGCAACAGCTCGGGGATGAGCGGCTGCAGAATGCCCGCCAGCGTGGGATCCTGCGGCTTGGGCGCCTGGTCGAGCAGCAGCACTGCGTGCAGTTTCTTCAGTGACCAGATCCGCTGGGCGGTGGTGAGGGCGCCCAGCTGGGAGCAGGCGGCCAGCGCCGAGGCCAGGCGGATGAGCACACCCTGCTGGCTGGGCGCCAGGCGGGAGTCCAGCAGCGCCATGACCAGCGCCATCGATGGCTGCGACAGCACGGCACGATCCGAGCCGCTCTCGCCGAGCGTCGCCGCTGGCATTATGGCGTGCACCCAGAAGCGCCAGCCCCAGCCGTTCACCGAGCTGTCCGAGGTGAATTTCCAGCGCAGCTCGTCGCCGGGCACTCGGATTTCGGGCGCCCAGTGGGCGAACTCGCGGCCGGAGCGCATCGCGAGCACACGGCCGGCTGCATCGGTGATTACGAGCGGATCGTTGCGCTTCTCCGTGCCTGCACTGGCTGTCGAACTCGAGGCGCAGCATCTCTGCGCCGGGTATCCGCACCGCTCCGGTCACATTCACATTGTCCACATACGGATGGCTGCTCTCCTGCATGACCGGCTTGGGCAGCTTGCCGAGGCAGTGCCGTGACGTGCACAGATCCTCCAGCTCCGTGATGCATGTCTCCATCAGCATCGAGCTAATCGCCGCATTGCCCGAGCCCAGCGAGATGAGCGTCTCCGCAATCGTCTGGGCGGTGCTGGGGGGTCCGCAGCGGCCGCACACGGCCAGCTTCAGCAGCTCCACGAGGCTCTTGGCCTCCGGCTCGCCCAGCAGCCCGCCAAAGTCGTCGAGGCCGTGCGTGTGGCTGATCTGGGCCAGCATCTCCTCCTGCTGGGTCATGGTGGCGGCCATCACGGACATGGCGCTGGCCGACATCCGCGAGTGTTTGTGCTGCGGCGGCAGGGCGCTGCTCGACAGCGATCCAGACATCGACAGCGATCCGGTGAGGCTCTGGAAGGCGCTCAGCGGTCCTGCAGTGAGTGGCGCCGGCAGCGTAGCTGTGGCACCTCCTGCACCGGCTGCCACTGCTATGGCTTCGATTTGGGCGTCGGGACTGTGCTCCATTTGGAGGGCTGCATCCGTGGCATCTGCGGGCGCCTCTCCGCCGCCCTGGGCTATCGGTTCGGCCGGCGGCATTGGCACCGCTCCCATGCCGCTGGCACCCATCAGCTGATCCTCTTCGCCCGCTGCTCCTGCGCCGCTCCCGCCCGCTGCTGCGCCGCGCTCCTTGTAGTTCACCTTGCTGTGGCTGGTGAGGGCCGCCACAATGAGCTGCCGCGCCTGCAGTATGCTCATGGCGCGCAGCACATGACCGAGGGCCGCCTGCCTGGCGGCTGGCGTCTCCAGGGCCAGGCTCTCGCTCAGGCTGGTCAGTGTGGCCGGCTTGGCGTCCTGCTTGAGGGCGCCGGCAGCGGCGGCCGCCTCCGCCTCGTAGATGCCCAGACTGCTGCCGCCGAGCGGATCGCGTGTGCTGCCAAAGGGCACGGGGCCGCGCTTCTCCTCCTCGAGGGTGGCATTGGGCAGGCCCCAGGCAATCGAATGCGAGCTGCCGCAGGCCACACGATTCACGAACACCGCGTCCAGGCCAATCACCAGCGCGGGCTTCTTGTTGACGAACGTGTTGCCGCTGCCCTGCTGCCCGTGGTCGTTGTCCCCCCAGGCGTACACCTGGCCGGCGTCCGTTACGGCCAGACAATGCAGCGCACCGACGGCCACATGGATGACGCGACGTCCGCGCAGGCCGCCAATGGGCTGCGGCTTCCGCACATGCTGATCCCCGCCATGGCCGAGCCGAAAGTAGTCGCCCTTGCCCCAGGTCCACACCTCGCCGGCGCGCGTCAGGGCCAGCGAGAACTGCGCTCCGCACTCGATCTGAATGACGCCGATGCCCGAGAGGCGTTCGATCTCGTGCGGCGTGTCCGATCCCTCGCTGCCGCCGCGTCCCAGCTTGCCGAAATCGCCGTCGCCCCAGGAGAAGACGGCCCCGTCCTCGGTGAGGGCCAGCGTCTGGGCATCTCGGCTGCCGCAGGCCACCTGAATGACCCGTCTGCCGGTCAGGGCAGCCACCAGCTTGGGCTTCAGCTGTGTGGCATTGTCGCCGTGTCCCAGGCGGCCGTACTCGCCCAGGCCCCACGTGTAGAGCTCACCCTGGCTGGAGATGGCCGCCGAATGCGATGAGCCGCAGGCCACGTCACGGATCTTCTTCGAGCGCAGCGTCTCCACCAGTCGCGGCTTGTCCAGCGTCGTCCTGTTGCCGTGGCCGAGCTTGCCGTCCTCGCCCTCGCCCCACGAGAACACCTTGCCGTCCAGGGTGAGGGCGAGGGCGTGCTTGCCGCCCGAGTGTACGGCCACCTTCTTGACGACATACTGATGCAGCACCGGCAGCTGGTGCGGCAGCGGCACATTGTGTGTGACGCCGAGGCCGAGGCGTCCGTTGGTGCCCTCGCCGCAGGCGTACACCTTGCCGTCCTGCCCCACAACGAAGAGGCTCTTGGAGCCGCCGGCTATGTGGATGGGACGCAGCCGGCTGATGGTCTGCGAGAATGTGGGCACCTTCACCTTGGAGCCCTTGAGGCCGCCCAGCTGCTCCTTGTCGTTGAGGCCCCACACCATCACGGTGCAGGGCAGATCCTGATCCGGAGCAGACGCCATTCCGTGTTCGGAGCCGTGCAGGGAGACGCTGGCGGGGCCTGCCGTCGCTCCCGCCGGGCCATTGTATTCGCAGGCCAGGAACTGCGCATTGGCCAGCATGTGGTGCAGATCGGGCTTCTGGCGCCGCCCCACGAACTGCAGGCCGTGCACCTTGCACTGGATGCCGTTGTTCTGGCACTGCTTCACCACGATCTCGATCCAGGGATAGTAGGTGGGCACCTGCTGCATGAGCAGCACCCGACTGGCGCCCGCGGGCACCGGTATCCACGTGTACTCTTTGAGGCTGTCGACGCACTCGCCCACCCGGATCTCCAGCAGCGAGGGCATGTGCGAATGATCCTCGGGACTCACGCGCAGCGCCAGGCTGTGCACCAGTATCCGGTCGTGCAGCTCCAGGCGTATCCAGTGGCGACACGGCCCGCTCGAGCAGCTCTGCCACGTCTGGCCGATGCCGTCCAGCAGATGCTTGGCCGCCGCCTCATTCGAGCTGACCGTCAGCGAGCGTATGCAGCGGCTCCAGTCCTCAATCAAGTCACTGGGCGCCACCTGGGCGCTCTGCAGATCGGCGGCAATGGGTGCCGGTGTGGGTGGCAGGGCCACCATTTCCACATCGTTGATGTGCCCCTGCCAGGCGGGCTGGTCGGGAAAGTCCACCGTCAGCTGTTTGCCGCGCACCGCCGTCACGACGCCGGGCACGCGCTGTGTGCGGCCCAGCCGCATCTGATTGAAGACGCCGTAGCGGGCGGAGCAGCGCGGCCGGACCCGGGCACCCACCACAATTGGCGGCGGACGGGGCAGCAGCAGGTGGTGGGCGGACATCGGATCGCAGCCGCGCAGCAGCCCAGAGCCCAGGGGCGGATCGACCAGCTCGATGTGCACGAAGCAGACCCAATAGGTGCTGCCGTGATTGCGCCAGTCCACCTGCACGTTGAGATCGTGCAGTCCCTCGGTGTCCACGATCAGCACGGTGCCCATGTCGCCCTGTTTGATCTCCTCGAAGTCCCGGCAGCAGCGCACCGTCATCCCGGGACGCACCAGGCCGCGCACATAGAGCGCATAGTGATCGGCCGTCTGGAAATCCTTGCGCGACTCAAATCTCACCGGTGGCGGCGATGCAACGACAGCGGAGGCGGCGGCCGCATTGGCTCTGGCTCCCGGCTGACCCTCAACGGTGTCCGAGGAGGCTGAGGATTTCGCCGAGGAGCTGCTGGACAGACTGCTGGGCGACTCATTGTCCGAGTCTGCCTCGGGATCGTGGCTGGCCCCACCACTGCCCTGGGGCAGGGGATCCTCCTCGATGGTGTTGGCGCACACATCCGGATGCTCGAGTATCCACTGGACAATCTGCTCGGGCGTGGGCATAATCTCCGCCTGCAGCGACAGCTGCTTGAGGGCCAGCTCCACCGTTCGCTTGGGGAAGCCCATGTCCATGATCTGATTGATGAGCTCCGCATCGGTGGCCGCCACCTGGGAGGGCCATTTGGTGGCAGCAGCCTCCTTCGTGGCCGTGCCCGTGGCCGTCACCATCTTGAACACATTGTAGACGGGCACGCCGTGCACCATGGTCGGCTGTGGCGGTGTGGCCAGGGCGGGGCTGGGTGCCGAGCCTTCGGCCTCGCTTTCGCTGAGCTCGAGGTGGGCCTGGCTGGCCAGCGACTGCACACAGTTGAGGGCAGCCGTCGAGAGATCTGTGTAGGTGTAGCAGGCCCGTACGGGCGAGGCCTGGGTGGCTCTCAGAAGGATGCATTGGATCAGGAGCTGCGCCTCCTGGCCGCCCCGTCCGCTGCTCTCTGCTGCTGCACTGCACTGTTGCTGCTGCTGTTGTTGCTCCTGCTCCCGCTCCCGTTCCCGCTCTGAGTGCTCCTCCTCCTCCTCTTCGGGCTGATCCTGCTGCTCCCGTTCGTTGCCTTCCTCTTCCTCTGCCTCGCCCTCTCTGTCCCTGTCCCTGTCTCTGTCCCTTTCGGTGTCCGTTTCCACATCATCCGCGTAGATGCCCGGCGCCCGCTGCTTGAGGATGCGTCGCAGTGCCGCCTGGTGGCGATAGAGCACGCCATTCGTGTGCAGCACGGCCAGCTGCAGCTGCTGTGCCCGCAGATGGCCCAGATCCAGGCGTCCCTCCGCCGAGCCATTCGCTGGCGGGCGACACTCGCGCGCCTCCGTCGCGGGGCCGTACAGGAGCACGGTCCAGGCATTCAGCAGCATCTCGTTCATGGGCAGGCGGCTCAAGCTGAACACACTGTGGTCCAGATGTGGCATCACCGAGAGCAGCGGCACCTTCACGAATCCCACGGTGCCGCTGCCGCTGCCAGTGGCAGATCCGCCCTGGGTGGCGGCTGCCAGCAGGCATCTGCCCTTGTGCGTAAAGCTGGCAATGATCATGTGGCTGCCCTCGTTGAAGCAGTGCAGTCCCACGCGCGGACGCAGATCACAGCCGCCCATGGCACTGAGCACGCCGAGGACAAAGATCGGTTCGCTGTCCAGCGAGCCGCTGGACTGCTGTTCGCCCAGCAGCTCGGCGGCCACGCACAGCTTCTGGGCCAGAAACGAATTGATCACCGCATTCCAGTGGGGCAGCGTGTGCAGGCGACGCAGCAGCGAGACCAGCTCCTCGGCCACACTGCCCGAATGGGAGGCGGTTAGCAGCACGCGTGCCTTGCCCTCGGCCGTCGGCTGCAGCGTCACATCGCCGGGACAGTGCAGGGCAATCCGGCCGAGTGTGGAAAACAGCTGGCGCACCAGGCTGCCCATGCGCGGCTCCTCCTCCGTTTTCCATTGGGCCAGAATGCACTGCAGCAAGCGCAGGCAGTGCAGCTGCCTGTAGACGCCCGCCTCGCTGCCCGCCGGCTGTTCCAACAGCTCCAGATAGTGGGCCAGCCAGCCGGGTGTGCTCAGCTCCAGACAGAGACGCGGACAGTCACCTGTGGGGGGGGGGGGGATGGGGTGCAGAGAAGTTAACACTGGACTGGATGGGGGACTTAGCAGGCGCAGCACTCACCCGCTATGGCTCGTATAAAGCCCAGATTGAGCCAGCCCAGCGAGTTGGCTACGTTCTCCATGGCCGGCTTCGGATCGACTATCGCCCGGAACATGCAGGTGACGCCCCGCAGCGCATGCCTGTCCAAGTGGGCGCCATGCAGGCCGCTGCCCACGGCCAGTATCTGCAGCAGCTTGGCCGCACAGTGGCGCAGCAGTTTCGAGGGATGGGACTCGCTGCTGGGCGACGCCTCAACGCCGGCCAGCTCCTCGCGTTCCGGCTCTGTGGGCGAGGCGACATTCAGGGCGCTGTCGGCCAGCTGCAGATCGTATTGCCCCTCCTTGCCCATGCGATACGAGTTGGTGGCGCCCGTGTACCATTCGACGCGCACCCATCTAGAGGAGAGCAAAGTGGAAGGGAAATCGAATCAATGATTGCTTGTGGGATATATTCCTGCTGCTGCTGGCTTACCCATCCTCTCCCACCTCGCTGATGATGCGACCCTCGCCTGGCGGATTGCCATCCTGGTCGCCCCACTTCCAGTCCGAGCCACGCACAATTCTGGTGCCGATCTTCATCAGTTTGGCCAGATCGGGGCCACTCAGCTGCGCCTTGCTGCACTTCTGCTTCATCACACTGTCCTCGTAGAGCACACTCAGCTCGGTGTTGGGCTGCCCCCCGGCCATGCCCTCGCCGCCCGTCTGCGCCAGCAGGCCGAGCACCGTGCCCAGCAGGCCCGAGTTGATCAGCAGTCCCAGCTCGTTGGGGCCCAGCTCCTTGGCCAGCAGACCGAACACGCTCAGCAGGAAGCGGGCGCGCGGCAGGCGTTTCAGCAGCACATAGGTGCTCAGGTTGGAGCTGTCCTTGCCGCGCGTCGAGCCCTGCTGCTCCTGGTTGACCAGACGCCGCAGTTCGCGCACGGCCCAGTCCAGGACGCGAGCCTGGGAGAGCAGCAGCCTGGCCTTCTGATACGCGCTGACCATATTCAGTTGCCCCAAGACATGCAGCGAGCTACCCGATCCGGATCCGGATCCAGATCCTCCTGCTGCTGCTGCTGTTGCTGCTGCTGCAGATGGGGACGACTTTAGATGGAGGCCAAGGAACCCATTGAGGAGACTGTATTGGGCCGCATCCAGGAGGCCGTGCAGCTCGAGCAGCTGCTGCACCAGCTGGAGGCCAGCGAGACGCAGCTGAAAGCGCTGCATCTGGCAGTACATGGCCCGGCGGGCCGTCTCCACGTCGCAGCTGTCCTGCAGGGCAAAGTCCACAATGTCCTGCATCAGCACGCCATCCAGTTCGCCCTCGCCATGGATCTTTCGCTCGTTGAGGCGTCGCAGCAGGCTCTCGCTCTCCTCCTCCTCATCCTCCTCCTGCTGCTGCTGCTGTTGCTGCTGCTGCTTGGGCGGCGGCGTTGCCAGTGGCGGTGGCGGCTTCTTTTCCTGCTGCTGTTGAATGGTGGCATTCAGCAGATCCTCCGGCTTGGCCGGCTGCCGCGAAGAGCGCAGCTCCTGCAGCAGGCGTCGCACCAGCAAACGGAATCGCGGCAGCCGTTGCAGAATCTGCAGACGACGCAGCCCCCGCTGCTGCGGACTGATGGCCGGCCGCACCTCGTACAGGAGAAACCGCAGACGCTCCAGTATGGGGGCGCACACCTCCTTGTAGCTGCGGTTCTGCTGCTGTCGCGTCCGTACCACCGACCACTTGGCCTGATGCACCAGCTGGATGATCTCCCCCAGCTGCTTGGGCATGTCCCGCGGCGGCGCCTCCCCTCCATCCGTTGCCGTTGGCGGTGCCGATGCGCAATCCTCGAGGGCAATCACCACCATTGCGCCCAGATACTGATGCCGGATGAGCACGGCGCTCAGCAGACGCTCCAGCTCCTGGACGGGATGCTCGGTGGCAAACTCCTGATGCCACATCAGATTGTGGGCCTTGCAGTAGCGCTCGGTGAGCGCCAGCCAGGCGGCTACCGGTGGCTCGCTGAGCCGTGCCTCGGCCAGGCCACTGATGAAGCTATCCGCGCGCTGCTGCAGCTGTGATTTGGCTGGCGGCGGCTGCTGGGTCAGCTGCTGGGTCTGAAGGGGCTGCATGCCCAGCGGCTGCAGTGTGGTGGCCGGTGGCTGCTCCGTGGGCGTATTGCCGGCCGTGCTGTGGCAGCTATTCGGCAGACTGCTGCGTGCCTCGCCCTTCTCCTCGTCAAAGGGATTGCTGGGCTGGAACAGCTGCAGGCCGCCGCTCAGCAGCGTGCTCTTGTCCAGCTGGCGGCACTGCAGCTCCGCCGGCTGCAGCGCGGGACCGCTGCACATCAGATTGGCCACAATGCCCAGCAGCTGGGCCAGCGTGCACTCCGAACTGAAGTGGGTGAGTCGTGTGGGACTGGGCGAAGCGCTCTACAAGAGGCGGGAAGTCACACAAGAGATATTCAGAGATTGGGGGCAGGGGACTCACCTTCTCCTCGGTGGTGGCCTGGGCCATGTATTTGCCCAGCTTGTGATGCTGCAGTATGTGCTCCATGGCACTCCTGTGCGCCTGCTGGCTGCTCATCTCCGCCGTTAGATCCTTGCCCAGACCCGCGTCCAGCAGCCCTTTCAGCGTCTCCGATTCGCAGCTGTCAAACAAGAAAGGGGAAGGGGAAAGGGTAAGTTGAAGGAGCGGCTCTGGCTCTGGGATCCGGACTGGCTGGATTACTCACATGTAGCTGCTCAGGTCACAGACATAGCCCGCCAGGATGATGCAGCGACTGCCGTCGAGCAGCTGGTTCTCCATATCGGCACGTCGCACATAGTGCGTCTCCGGATCGGCAGGCGGGGGTCCGCCTTTGGGTCCGCCACGGCAGATAATACCCGGCCAGCCCATGTCGTCGCCATCGCGCAGCTCGCCCTCGCCGAGCGCTCGATTCAGCCTGTCCAGGATGCGCAGCAGGGGCAGAAAGAGTCGCGACCAGCGCAGGCTGCCCAGGCACTGGGGTCGGTCGCGCTTCAGCAGCACCAGACCCACCAGCAGCTCGTGCAGCAGCGCATCGGAGATGTCCGCCTGGAGGATGCGCGTCAGGTGACGCGCCTGCTGGCTGGGCGGATGATCGCCTGGATCGCGGCACTGCAGCGCCAGTTCGTGGGCTTGCTGCAGCGTGGCCACGCAGGCGGGGATCAGGCTGTGCAGATATTGGTCGAGCAGCGCCTCGGCGCCCGTGGTATCCTCCTCGGCATCGGCCTGATGGATGTGGGCCAGCAGCAGGCGCTGGAAGCGATGCAACAGACTCAGACTGGGACTTGTGCTGGGCTCCTGGCACCTGTGATGCTCCTGATCCTCCTCCTTCTCCTGCTGCTGATGCTGCAGCAGATGCTGCTGCT
This sequence comes from Drosophila obscura, assembly GCF_018151105.1. Taxonomy (NCBI): domain Eukaryota; kingdom Metazoa; phylum Arthropoda; class Insecta; order Diptera; family Drosophilidae; genus Drosophila; species Drosophila obscura. The sequence goes on from NW_024542721.1 coordinate 31,543, forward strand.
GCTTGCCGCCCAGGGTGGGCGCGAAACGGGTCTGGGTGAGGGCCGCATTGTTGCCCAGCAGCCGCGTGATCAGCTGCATTAGCGGCAGATTGACCCCGTCCATGCACTCAGCCGCACAGGAGCTGCTCTCGAGACGTATGGCATGCTGCAGCGCCGACTCCAGGCCACCCTCGGCCATCAGGGAGCTCACCAGCAGATCCGTCATGAAACGGTGGCCCGAGGAGGAGGCCTGCCCCGGCTCCGAGGGCAGCAGCGATGTCAATGTCTGGGCACGCTCCGCTGCCGTCGGCAACAGCACACTCCATCCATCCTACAAGCACGGAGGACGGGGGACACATTATTACGGATTTAATGGGATCCAGAGGATCACTCACCTGTAGGGCCTGTTGGGCGGCCACTTGGATGGTGCGCAGCACTTGACTACCTCCCGCCAGGCTCAGGATGCGGCTCTTGAGGCTGCCCAGCAGCCGGCCGCCACTGGCCAGGCCCACCTGGCGCGGCTCCACGCCATTGGTGATCAGCGCGAGCAGCTGCAGCCGCACGAGATTGAGACAGGCGACGGCTATGCACTCGGACTCTTGGTTGGGCGTCTGCCGGTTGTCCTGGCTGCTGCACATGCTCAAGAGCTGGTCGAGCAGCCGGAATGTCGGCTCTCCGGGATCAATCACAAAGGGGGAGCGCAGCGGCACACCCTGGCGGCTGCTTTGGGTCCAGATCAAGCTCTGGGCGGCGGTGCAGGCCACACCGCTCGCCGGCAGCGTGGGCAGAGCCACCAGTATGGGCACGCGCAGCAGCGGCTCACTGGAAACGGAGGAGGGACAGATCTGTTGGCTGTCGTTGCGTCCCCAGCCGAATACTTCCCCGCAGCTGGAGAGGGCCAAGCAATGGGCGACGCCGACAGCTACATCGACAATTCTTTTATGCTAGAAATGGAGACAGCAGGGCTCATCAATCATCAATAATCAGTGGAAACAGAATGCACTTTACAGACTACCCTTATTAAAACTTGAATGCAGATGCAAGAGTTTCCCTCGTGTATTTTATGGGTGCTATCGATATGGGCATGATCAGTGCTATCGATAGGATCCCCCATCCCTATTGGCACAACAATCGATTGTAGATTTAATCGGATTTGAATTTAAATTTGATTTTGATCTTTCAGCTCTATTTTGTGGGGGGTGTGGAAATTCGATGATTTAAACCAGATTAGATGCAGACACTCACCTGCAAACCGCTGATCAGTCTGGGTACGCTGCACCATTGCGCACTCCGCTCCACCAGCTGATGGCCCAGACAGCTGGCCTTGCCCCAGCTGTAGAGCTGCCCATCGGTGGTGAGGGCCAGCGAGAACTGAGCGCCAGCAAAGACGCGCTGCACTTTGGGCAGCGATTCCACCAGCACGGGCGACATGGAGCCGTTCAAATTGCCATTGCCCAGCTTGCCGTAGTCGGCATCGCCCCAGGCATACACATGACCCTCGGAGGTGAGGCACAGGGAATGGGCGTCGCCACTGCCCAAAGCCACATCGATGATTTCGTGCTCGGTGAGGGCCAGCACAACGGTGGGCAGCGGCTGGTCGTCCGAGTTGCCATGCCCCAGCCGGGCGTAGGTGCCCCGGCCCCAGGTGTACAGGTTGCCGCTGCAGGTGATGGCCGCGCTGTAGGAGCAGCCGCAGAACACAGCCTTCACGCATCGATCCAGTGTGGTGATCTTGGTGGGCGCGGACCGGGCATGGGTGTCGCCATGCCCCAGGCGATGATCCTCGCCATTGCCCCACGAATATGCGTTGCCTGTCCGACGTCCAGATTACGCAGATTAGAAGGGAATGAACGAAAGAATGGGCATGCAAATTGCACTTACGATTAATATCGATGGCCATAAAGTGGCGGCCCTCGCAGTGCGCGGCAATGCTGACAATCGTCTCGTGGGCGATCTCCTCCAGCAGCTGCGGCTCCGTCTCCGGCTTGAATATCCGCCAGTGGTAGAGCTTCCCCTCCTCGCTGAGGATGAGCACTGTGCTCTCGCTGCAGACGATCTGCTGCACCTGGAACTTGCAGTTGAGCAGCGGCAGCGTGGAGGGATCGCTGCTCCAGCTCAGGGCTGGCTCGGCATTGAAGCCGTGCTGCTCCTTGGACAGGCTGGGCCAGCCCAGAGCATAGACTCGCTGTTGGGGCGAGGATGAGTTGCAGCTGCTGCTGCTGTTGGCGCTGGCGCTGGCACTAGAGTGGATGAGATAGTGTCCGCGGATGAGACATCGCGGCATTAGCGGCTGGACAAGGCGATCCAAGTGGGAAATTATGACGACAGCGGCACGACGCAGATCCACAATCGCCGCACTGCTCTTGGGCAGCATGAGGAACCGCAGAAAGGTCTCGGTGGCGCTCGCCACCGGCAGCGACAAGGACTCGCCGCCATTGGGCAGACCCCCAGCCTTGGCTGTGTGCCCGATCCGCTGGTAGCGCTGCAGAATGCGCAGCAACGGGGCGCCCGTCTTCCTGTGCATGTCCCGGTTGTCGTTGCCCGCCTTATCCTTCTCCCAGAGCACCAGCAGCAGCACCACACACTCGAGGGTGGCGGCCAGTGTGCCCTTCTGCACGCCCAGCTCCAGCAGCAGACAGAGGGCCGTGTGGCGATCGTTCAGCGGCGCCGTGCAACGGCCCCCCATCGGATCCCCGAGGGCCACCAGGCGCAGGAACTTAATGGAGCGCTCCATCACCTCCATCCAGAGCGGCGACACTTCGGCCGCCTCGAAGAGCGTCGCCTCCGGCAGCTCCTGCAGCGACTCCAGCGCCTCGCTCAGCAATTCGCTGCACATCTCCGTGTCCTCGCCCGAGCGCCAGGCGCGACGCAGGAAGGCAAAACTAAAGTTGAGCGCCGCTCGCGTGGCCACGCGTGCCAGTCCCAGGGCGGCATGATCCGGCTGATCCGCCTCCTGGCTGGTTGGATCCACCATTGGCATCTCCAGGCTGCCAGCCGCAGCAGCAGCGGCGGCAGGAGCAGCTGCAGCACCTGCCACGGCGTTGCTTATGGTCGTTGTTGTGGCGATGGCGTTGGCGTTGGCTGTGCCGCTGGCGGCGCTGCTGCTGCTGCTCGACTGCTGGCGATGGCGCTTCAGGGCCACATAGTAGCGTTCGTAGATGAAGAGCTGCTGCCGCAGATGCTGGGCGGAGAGGCAGTTGCCGGCTGCCCGCAGTGCCAGTTCCTGCAGCTCGGCGATCAGTGTGCGCTGGCAGTCCTGTTTGGCGGTCAGGGAGGGCGGCTGGCTCCAGAGCCAGCTGCTGAGGATCAGATCGGTGGCCTGGCTGCCGTGGGCGGCTGCCTGCTGGGCGGCGGCCGAGGTCAGCTTCTTGATGGCTGTGTCCGAGTCCAGGGGCCGGCAGCTGTCGCAGTTGCAGGCGGACAGGGGGCCGCAGTACTCTGGCTGGCAGCAGGAGCACTTGAGCTGCTGGGCACCGCAGTAGTGCTTGCCATCGTCCCCCAGGTAGGAGAGCTGGCCGCGTGCATTCACAAGGGCGGCCGAGGGCGAGGAGACCAGTTCGCAGTCCTGGATCAAGTGATTCCACAGCACTGCGCCCTCGGAGGCGTTGCGCAGGGACGAAATGAGATCGGCGCGCAGCCATTTGCCGTCCAGATAGGGTAATGGACGAAGATAGAGATCGGGTGAGGGTGTGGGGGCGTTGGCGGTGCTGCTGGTGGTGGTGGTGGTGGTGGTACCAGAGCCCGAACCAGCACCAGAACCTGAACCGTGGGCCTGGGATGTTCCCGGGCCTGAGCCCGAGCCCGTGCCCGTGCCTAGGCCTAAGCCTGTGCCTATGCCCAGTGACTGTCCGGCACTGCCCGTTCCACTGCCCTGTCGGTTAAACATTTTCCAAATCTTTCGTTTCGGTCTTCTGGTGCTGCTGCTCCTGTTGCTGCTTCTTCTTCGCGTTGTCCTTTAGTTTTCCTCGGCTACACCCACACCCACAGGCTTCGGACCAGCAGTCACAGCAGCAACAACAACATGGCACATTTTCCTTTTTCCTTGTGCTGCGCTGCAAGGAGGGGTGGGAGGAGGCTCTGCCGCTGCTGCCAATGTCGTCACTCACACACAGGCAACACGCACACACACACACGCAATTGCAGTCACAAATTTTGACCCGAGAATGAATCGCAGTTTTTCTTTCGTCAATTTGTCGCACTTGTCACTTGTTTCTAGGCTAAGAACTATGCTAGTATGGCACGCCAACGTTTCACTGGCTTCGAGCTGCCCTCAATTGGCACAAACAACAAGCCCACTTTATTTATTGCAATAAAAAAAATAAATGTAATGTAATGTTTTTGAATGCGTTTAATAGAGGTGTCAAACCAAAGAGGGTACTATCGATAGTATCGATATTTTGCTGCTAGCCTCTACTATCGACGGTTTTGCGACTATCATGATAGTATCGAGCTACAGTCGTTGCGCTTTTGATATGGATTGGCTGCTATAAAATACGAAGACAAATTTGTAAACAAATCGACAGGTGGCATCTAATTTTTACAATGGACAAGTTCCTAAAAGGTTTCAATGGTTATTTAATAATTATTTGAGCCCTATATTATTACAATAGTATCGACTGATTTTTTCAAACCATTCAACGTTGATATTCGTTGATTTTTGATATTCCGTTTAATATTACTAGCTAGTTGGCCCTCTCAACTCTAAACAAACAATTTTATCCGATAGATACATACATTTTCTACAAGATTGGCAAGTTTTCAGAAGTCCTTCTGAAACATTATTTATGATTTTATCCTAGATTGACATGTTTTTTACCTATTAATGCCTATTAATTTCGTTAATATCTTTTAAACAGAGACTGAGTAGTTTCTGCATTAATTGGAGCCTGAAATTATAAACAATATCTTAAGTCCATAATATCCATTTTCCCAAGGTATGCAGATTCTTGCTCATTCCGTGCCAAGTTGTCCTGCTAACGCGCCCATTAACCTTAACCCATTAAGCACTCTAAAGAAAACGGTATCTCTGCCTCGGTATTTTATTTGCTCTGATGCCTGGTCACACTATTTGCAGATATTAGAAAAATCTTATTTTTAATTTTCCAGCATATTGTCGGTTTTTCCAAGCGATGTCAGGACACTAGAATGCTAACTATTGACTATTACTAAGCCGTATGCCACACCACACACCATGACGTCTCGCAACCTGACGGAGGTATTCGTTATCATGCGTAACAATGCCTCAAAAAATCGAAATCACTACGACGACAGAGTAAGGAACTTCCCAAATAATGGACAAAGACATCCTAAATAATTGGAAAAATCCTAATTTCAGCGTGGCAGCGATGCTGAGCGTCTGCTTAAGCATTCGGTGCGTGAGGCAGAAGAGGGCCTCGAGATGCAGGACGACTATGGAACGCCACCCGCCTGGCTGGACAAGTTCGAGGAGGCACAATACACCATGTCCAAGTGGGTGACGACAAATTTGCATATGTGCCATGCACTAACATCCCATTGCCCTTTTCAAACAGAATCAAACCAAAGCTGGACGAACTGGGCTCCCTGCATGCCCGGCACCTGCTGCGTCCGACCTTCGATGATCAGAGGGACGACGAGTGCGACATCGAGGTGCTCAGCCAGATCGTGTGCAAGCTGATCACATCCACCCACCGGCACATACAGTGCGTCCGCTCCAGCCTGGGCGTGGGCACCAAAACGGAGCAGCGCCTCACCGCCAATGCCGTGCACTGTGCCCTGCTGCAGCTCCAGGAGCTGACCTTCAAGTTCCGCAGCAGCCAAAATGCCTACCTGGTGCAGCTGAACTCGCGCGAGGAGCGCTCCCAGAAGTACTTTGACAACGGCGACAACTTCACCAATGTCGAGCTGGGCGGCATGGGTATCGGTATGGGCCTGCCAGGCGGCGACACTGGCGGCGAGGCCATCAACTTTGTCGACTCGTTCGACAACTTCCTGCAGCCGGTAAACGGCAAGGCGGGGGCGGGGGCGGCCAATGCCTATTTGTTCGAGGAGGACGACCAGGAGATAGACGATCACTTCAAGAAGCCGCTGGCCGCCAATCGTATGACCCAGCAGCAGTTGCTGCTCTTCGAGGAGGAGAACTCCAAACTGGCCGAGCATCGCGAGCAGGAGGTGACCAAAATTGTCAAGTCCATCAATGATCTCAATGACATCTTCAAGGACCTGGGCCACATGGTCCAGGAGCAGGGCACCGTGCTCGATCGCATCGACTACAATGTGGAGCAGACCCAGACGCGGGTCTCCGAGGGTCTGCGACAGCTGCACAAGGCCGAGCTGTATCAGCGCAAGAATCGTAAAATGTGCATCATTCTGGTGCTGGCGGCCATCACATTCTTCATGCTCCTGCTGCTGATCTTCACCAAGCTCTAAGGGACACCCCCATTCCAGTACCCTTTTGGTCGTCTGTGTGTACATTGTAAAGGCTTAAATACATGTTATATTTATTTATTACTAATGTTAAGAGCAAGTTTTTCCATTCCGAAACCTAATGGTGGATGGGGGATCACAGCCAGAGGGGCATGTCCAACATCACATGCGCTCCGAGAGGCGCGAGGCCACGGACCGTAGATTGCCATAGACCTTGCTGGGCGGCGAGCCCAAGATCAGATTGCAGATGGCACGTCGCGCCAGCTGGATGTTCTGGTAGCTGCCCAGGATGTGAATCTTGCTGTCGGCGAGCACAATGCGGCTCTTGGTTACGTTCTCGATGGTGAATTTTGTGCGGCCACCCTTGCCAGCCAGACGGCCGATGGCACGCGACTGATGATCGCCGCGCAGCGTCTTCACGTCCTTAATCTCGAACGTCTCGACAAAGAGATCCTCCAGACGCAGCAGGGCCAGGGCATCGTCCACCTCGAAGCCGCAGAGGAAGGCCTTCACGAAATCGGCGCCCTTCTGCAGATTAGCTATATCCGGCGTCTCCGGTCCGACGCGCAGCTCCACCTGGCGCGCCTTCATGTTGAAGCGTATCTGCAGCTTCATGTGCTCCACCACGGGCGTGAAGATCTTCATCCAGTGCTCCTTGAGCGAGGAGTATCTGTGCGGCGGCACCGACACCTTTCTCAGCTCGCTCTTGGTCCGCTTCGCGCGAGGTGGGGCCGATGCTTGGGGTGGAGCAAGGGACGAGAACCTCTGTTGCATCGTCCACCAGCATCTCCGTTTCCTGGGCACTGCGCTTATGTGCCTTCTTGGCTGGCACAAAGGCGTCCACCTTAATGTTTTCCACCTCCATTCTGTATTGTCCTGGTTTTTTGTGGATTTAATTGCGTTGTTTTCCCAAAATATTTCCACGTGCGGGTCTTTCAGGGTTGATTATCAATATATCGTATATCGATATACATATGTTATTTGTTGATAATATATATTAGAGCCTGCCAACTTGTTGGCAGATTAGTGGTTAAAATTAGTGCCAACTTTGTTGGGGTGTCATGGCAAGCAGCTATTGGCCTTGTGCAAGGCGATTAGTATCGATATGAGTTTCGATTGTGGGCGCGAACTTTAAATTGGTTGTAATTCTGCTTGCTACCTGTGTCCCACGGAAAATTGTTGCCTTCCGGTCAGCAGAATGCCATAACCTGCAAAAAGTTTTAATTTTAATTGTGGTCAGCCGCAGTTGCCCTTCTTGCTTATCATTAAAAGTTTCTTTGGCAAACAATGGAAATTATTTTTACATCAGCCGCATGCGATAAGGACAGGGACGCGAACGCGAACGCAGACCCCCCGTTAGGCTCTTGAAACTATAGTCAAGTTAGGTTAAGTTGTGTAAAGTTAAGCACGAGGCGGCCTGGTCCTGGGCCTGGGCTGGCAATAATCTCAAGTTTGCAATTGCACTGGCAATTTGTTTGTTATCTCGCTTTTATACATACACTGCGCTCTCCCTCTCTCTCTCTGTGGAGTTCTTGTGGGAAAGTTTGCCCTCAGCATGAGCTATGGCCATAGGCATAGGGATGGATCGCGACGGTAGCTGGTTTAGGGGGGGCGTCGATATGAGTGGAAATTGCGTTGGCCTTCCATTTGGCATGCACTCATTTGGGGTTATCTGCTCGGGCACTTAATAAACTTCACTTAATGACTCTCGAAACATTCGCCTTGGAATCGCTTTGCTTGAAAATTCGCCTAAAAGCGCACTCTTTCGCTCTCTCCCACTCTTTCGCTCTCTCCCACTCATTCTCTCTCTCACTCTCTGTCTGCCAAAGATGATAAGCTGGACTTGAGCTCTCTGCCTCTCCAGTACGCACTTGGGCACGGGCGCACCCCGCCTGGCTGTTAGTCTTTGGGCAGCCCCGTTGTCATTGGCAGCAGCGAAATTGACGCAGCAGCAGCGCAGCGCAGCGGGAAGGGATAGCAGCAGCAGCAGAGGGCAGCAGCAGCAGCAGCACTTTGAAGCTGCCAAAAAGAGGAAAACGAGAAATCGGCGTAAAAGCGCTTCAAAGGTTTACGGGTCGACCGACTGCATCAAAGTTATAATTAGTTGGGGTTAGGTTTTCGGGCTACGTTGCTGCTGCTGCTCCACCAAGAACGTGGCACGCATGCCAGCAGCATGGTGCGGTGCGGTGCGGTGCGACGACTGTGTTCCTTGATTAGGCTACCTACACGGTTTTTGTTTTATAAAACAAACAAAAAGGCAGCGAGAAAGCTGTGCCGCGACGATTAAAGCTTTTAATTTGAGTTTTCACTGCTATAAGCGGTACTCAAAAGAGAGACGCAACTGCTGTCACTCTCCCTTGAAACAGAAGAGACAGCGAGAGAGAGTGTCGCCTGAGTGCCTGAGTGTCGCGGCGGCACCTTTCCTTTTTTTTTGATCCTCCCTTACCGGGGGAGCGGCGAAGAAACGTTTGCAATTCCAAAAATATATTTTCTAGCTTTGTAGCAGCGAGGAACAGCAGCTTCAAATGAGGTTCTCTCGGAGGCGGGCTCGGAGGGCATCCATTGTAATTTAATCCCCGTAATAATATTGCTCGCACATTCCCTCATGGAGGACACAGTAGCGAGGCGTCACGGCCTCCGCCTGGATGCCACGGTCGAGCAGGCGATCCCGATAGCGATAGAAGCGCCGCTCTATCTGGTAGGCGCGCATTGCCTTTGGATTCGACCAGAAGCGCTCGGCGGCGGCGCCAGCCCGGGGCCAGAGGCGCGACTCCAGCGAGTTCTGATCGACTGACTCGCTCCACAGGCACACCTCGCCGCCAAGCACCTGTCGCCGGTCGGAGCACTGCGGCATCTCGTTCTCGTAGACCCTGCGCCAGCTGTGGTATTCGGAGCCGAAGCCATCGAAGCCGTCGCTCAGGCACCAGGCATTCCTGGTGGAGACAATGAGGCGGTAGCCGCGATCCAGCAGCAACCTGTTGAGCGAGTCGTGTGAATTGACCAGCGTCTGGATGATGAACCGCTCCTGGGACAGGTAGCTCTCGATGGCGTCCGGATCGGTCAGCCGGCTGGACCAGAGAATGACCGGCTTGGGCTCCGGCAAGCTGGGATATGCGTGCCGATTGATCTCGTCCCAGGCCAGCAGATTGCGCTGATGGAACTGCGCCCACAGGCGCCGGAAGCTCTCCTCACTGAGATCGTAGCCCTGGCTGAGCATCTTCTGGCGGATCTGCTCGGTGCCATTCCAGCAGGACGTGTGCACCCCGTGGCCGCCCATGTGTATGGTCTCCTCCGGTGCCCCCATCTCAGCCACCTGCCGGAAGATCGCCTTCAGCACCGCGTACATATTATCGTTCACGGGATTCAATTGGCCGCACGGCGAAGCAGCGCAGTGGGGCGCCCAGGGCGAACTCTCCAGGCACACGGCCAAGCTGTCCAGCCCCTCGTCTGGGCCCCACTGCCAGCCGCTGTTGGCGTGCGCGGGCCCAGCGATCTCGATGATGATGCGAATGCCCCGGAGGCGGGCGTACTGCATCAGCTGGAGGACCTGCTTGCGGGAGTAGGTGTGCGAGCTCGAATAGGCGCCGTACAGCTGCAACTGGGGCACTCGGGTGATCTCCAGCGGAAAGCTTTCAGCGTCCACCACATGCCAGTGGAGCACATTCATCTTGGAGGCGGCCATGCCGTCGATCGCCCTCCGCACATACCGCAGCGGGATGAAGTTGCGCGATGTGTCCAGCAGCAGGCCGCGATGCGCGTAGTACGGACGATCGGAGATGATGACATCGCTGACCAGCAGCAGGCCGCTGGTCACGCTGCCCGTCACCAGATTGCTGACCGTCTCGAGGGCGTGCCTCGCGCCGTACACCGTCGTCGCCTGAATGGCCACCAGGGTGCCCGTCTCCGTGGAGCTGATGGCCAGCTTGTAGTTCTCGTGCGTGCGCCAGTCGAGCACCAGGCTCTCGCTGTTCACCGTGGCCTCGATCACGATCCTTGCGCCGCTGGCCACAGTGCAGTTGCGGGGGCACTCCTTGCGCAGGTTACCCACGAACAGGCGTCGTGTCTCGTGCAGGAACAGCCTGGTCGCCTCGCTGGGCGCACTCACATTGAATCGTATCTGCTGGGGATCAAAGTGCACTCGGCTGTGGGACAGACTTATCGTCGGCCCGGTCGGCATTGGCCACACGGCGCCGTACCTACCGCACGACAGCCGACAGTCACGCTGGCTCTCAAAGCGCTCCATAATGTATGTCTCCCCCGCCACCTTCTCGTGCTCGTGCGTACAGAAGGTTGTGCGGCTGCAGAGCCATTTTCTACCGCCACCGCCACTGCCACCGCCACCGCCATGCGCCAACCCAGCGCCAAGGACCAGCAAAATCCGCATAATAATCAGTCGTAATATCATTGTGCATAAATAGCGAGAGAGTAACGGCCGCGAAAAGTTGGTTATCAAAACAATAGAAATAGAATAAGCAACCAGCAACAAGAATTTTGAGAGTTCGTTAGCCGTTTGTTGAACATAGTTTATCTTATTATAAATAAGTATAAATATATATATATATATATATGTATATATCCAGGCCTTCTGTCTTCTCTTTCCGAACATGTCTACAGATATTCGAGGAAGATGCCCATCGATGGTTAATACGAGTAGAACCTGCGAATTACTTCCAAGTGCAGAGGGGCATGGAATGGAATTAGAGCCAACAAAAAGAAAAGAAAATAATTCAAAATGGAGTTCGAACGAAATTAAATGGTTTGCACCGTCTCCGATTTCCGCCCAAAGAGTTTTTTTTGGCGTCTGACCTAGCAGTGGGAGATGGAGAAGTTAATGAGAGCAGCTTTACCATCTACATGGACAAATCATAGGTAAAATCGTTTAATTCCTGCTCCAAAAAGTACCTGGAGGCCCAGAAAGCGAGAGCCGATCACTTTGAGCCGCAGCTCCTGGTGGGAATGGTCAAACGGGGGACTGTATCATCTTTCTGCTGATTTTATGTAGACTCTCTTGTGTATTCTGTTACGTTTCGGCCATGTTGGAAATGTAATTTTTTGTATAAGTTTTTAAGCAACGATCGAATCAAAATTAAGAATCCATTAAATTATTCAATAAATAAAAAATAATAATACGTTTAAATAAATAAGTACCTAAATATATTAGTGTTGAAAATAGAGGTGCAGGTATAACGTTTAAATTCATTTCACAAGTTGGCAACCTTTTTGTTAAAGTAAAATTCATAAATGAATATTTAGAGAAATTGCGCAAATTTAGTGAACTGATTTACAATCAAATATAAATCAATATAAAACCTAAAATCAAATATAAATCAATATAAAATCAAATATATTTTCAGAATTCTATTGACCTGGCATTGTTGCCTGATTGAGGAGCCGACACAGTCCTGCAGGCCTGCAGTAGAAAAACTACTATGTTGGTGCGGGGACCGGGGAATGTAAAATATTTGATTGCCTTGTTTTTCACTTATAAGAACTGTGCCACAGTGGGGCAAGAAAGCGTGATGGTATTAATACCGAAACTAATCAAATAATGAAATATTTTAAATTATTATTTTTCAACTCTGCTGACTGTAAATCTGCGCATAAAGGAGCGTTCCTTTTTGGTGGCTGTTGCTTAGAACTGGATGGATAGGCCACTGTGCGAAGGCCACAGGGAAGACAGTGAGAAAGCATGTGTTGCAAGCAGCAACCAGTAAACCACTCGCATGTACTCTCCACTCCACTCGTAGTTTGTGGTGGTGGGCGCGCCATGGGGCGGCAGATTCCAGATTCATCCAATGGCTCAGCCTTGTTTTGCAGGTTGTACAAAATGCCGCAACATTTTTTTATGGTTAAGCATGCATTCATTATGCTCACTTGTAGCTCCGCCTGTTCTCCCTGTCTCTCTCTCTCTCTGGCCCCTCTGCCACAGAGACAAATGAGTGGCAGGAGAGGCAGAACTTCAACTGGAGTGGTGTGGAGGAGAGCAGAGCAGAGCAGAGCAGAGCACGAAATACGTGCTGGGCAAGTCAGTCTTGTCCGCACCGTCCAGCTCATTTGGTGCTCGACTAATCGCAAATAACACACATCGATTACAAGGAACAATCCTCAGAAGGCGTTGGTGGCCAGAGAGAGAGAGAGAGAGAGAGAGCGAGTCGGGGTGGAGAAAGCCAAGACTGAAACTGGAACTGGAAACAGAAACAATTAGCACGGACCCGGACATAATTGGCGTGCAGTTACAGAGGCTGATTAAAGAAGCAATCATAAAATTAAGACCCATAATCCCGTGCAATTTGGCCAAACACACGCAAACGGAATGGAATGGAACTAGAACTAGGACTAGAACTGTAGCAATGAGGAATGGGTGAATGGGAGTGGGAATGGGGGGAATGGGGGGAATGGGGGGAATGGGGGGAATGGGAATGGGAACTGGGTACCACGAACGGACAAAGTGCTGAGAAGAAAAATAGAATGCGAATACGAAGCCCATTGGGTAGGGAAGATGATGGGAAGGGAAGGAGGGAAGGAAGCTAATAACCAAAGCCAGCAGCGGCAGCGGCAGAAGGAAAAGTAGAGGCGAAACACACAAAAATCACTTTACACGCTCCAAATACAAAACAAGCAATAAAGTTATTGATCAATATATCGACTATGGGAATACCCTATAAATTGCAAAAAACTATACTCAAGTCTATACATACATATATGCAGATATATAGGAGTAGTATATATGCATATATACCCATACACATACATAACACACATAACAGTTGTATTTCCCGGGGGCTATGCTGCCCATGCAATGTATACATTCTGCATTTTCCCATATATAATCCCAAAGTGCCAATATACCCTTTAGCTCTGCTAGCACTGGGTACTATATGCGAATATGTGTGTGTGTGTGTGTGTGAGTTTGTGTGTGTGCGTTCGTGTGCGTGTGCGTGTGTCTGGACTGCATTCCGTTAAGGAGAAAGAGAAGTGAAGGCGTGAGGAGGAGAAGTTGAGCTTCTGGTACGTGCGGCGATTTGTGTGCTTGGGTAATGCCATGCCACAAGAGGCAGTGGCCAGGGGCAGGGGGCAGGGGGCAGGGGGCAGGCAGAACAACACAAGAGCAATATGAAACCTTCATTAGCGAGAGGAAAGGAATGGGGGCAGTCGTGGAGCCAGGGCCCCTCCCTGCCCACTCCACAGCCACAACGGATTGAAAATGCTTCCGGCCATACAAATTGTACGTGAAACGTGAGAAATTAATTTTCAAGGTGGCCACGCAGCAGCAGCAGCAGCAACAGCAGCGTCAAAGTCCTGCCACAAATGACCTGTGAGCCGAGCCCCAAAGGGGCTGACCAGGAATTGCCTAACTTTTAGCCTAGACGTCGAAACCGGAACGGAAACCAAGAAGTTTATCAGTCTGGTTGAGCTTACTGGCAGTGGATCGAGAGGCAGGCATCGAAACCGAAACGGAACCCAAGAAGTTCCCCCCAACCCCCACCGCCATCCTGCCACTACTCATCGTTCAGGAGCCACTCTGCTGTGCATATGGAAGGAGATGGGTTACCTCTCGCTCTCTCTCTCTCTCTCTCTCTTGCTCATTCTCTGTATGTATGTATATATCGATATGTATGTATCTTTGTATGCAAAGCAATGTCAAAATTCAATTTAATGCTGCCGTAACGAAAATCTGTCAGCTTGCAGCACAAATAATGTCAAAGCCAAGCGCACACAGACACCCGCAAGCAGGCATAGGAAAAGGAGTTGGAGACAGCCACAAAGTGACGCTCACACACACACACAGACACACACAAAGATAACATATGGATACCTCCTGTGACAAGACACACACAAAAGCCAAAGCAGGATGCTTGCGTCTGTCAGCGGCAATTGTGGCTGATTTGCGCTTTTTATACCTTCCCACAGGGTACAACGATTCGCACAGGACATTCGCAATGCAGCAGCAGCCACTGAAAGGGGCACCACAAATCGGTGGAAAACCAATCAATTAAACATTAAATAAAATATCTAAAACAAAATCCAAGCAAGAAAATAAGTTACTGTACGCTGGGAAGTGCATTTAAGGCTCGGCTTCGCAGGCTTGTCCTGCCATCTTTTTCTTGAATGGGACAGGAAGAGAAATAGTGTGTGCGGGTGAGTGATAGAGAGGCGCTGAGCGGGCGGGGGGCCATGGCAAACGAGGCTGTGGAGGAGTAAAAGGCACGGGGCACGGGGCACGGGGCACACACATCGCATAACATTCCAAAGCATTTGATAAACGGCGACGCTTGCGCCACTGTGTCCTGTTCTTTGAGTGTCCGTGTGCGTGGGGGGGTGGGGGGCATTGTTGAAAGGGTCGTCCGCAGTTCGAATCCGTTGCACTGTGACTGTGACTGTGACGCTGACAAGTCAGACGATTTCTCAAAAGATGCATTCACCCAAGAGGGGGTCTCAAAAAATTAAGCAGCAGAGAGAGAAATCGCACTGCCATGAGAAATGTGCGGAGCAGCCTGCCCTGCCCCGCCCTGCCTGCCTGCGGTTTCCACACTCGACACCACCATCACACCAGCTGTGGCATGCACCTGCTGCTGCTGCTGCTGCTGCTGCTGCTGCTCCATTCGCCATGGCAGCTGTCAGCTTTTGTCAGGCTTTCCCCTGCCCAGCGGCTGCATTGGGGCGCCAACATCATAGCATGCAACAGAAGATTATCCACAATGGTGGCTTAAAATGCCGCCATGATCAGCGCGACTCTTAATTGGCAGGCGTAAGCTTCAAATACCAAATCATAATGGTACGTACCAGTACCAGTGCCATGCGAGAGCCAAGATGATAAGCGGATGGGCTTCAGGCTTTGGGTTTAATTTGTAAATTTAAGGCCAATAACTTTTATTTCTATATTTCGACGGAGAACTGGCAGGCAGGCACAAACAAAAATGGTGGAAAGCAGGCGAACAAGCCAGCTAGGAAAAATCAATAGCGAAGAAATATATTAATTATATTTTATATATTCTTTTATATTAAATATATACTATAATTAATTATAATTTATTAATGATAATCATAATTATAATTCAGACAGTCGCAAGCAGGTTCGTTCGGCTCTGCTTCATAGACAAATGGAATAGATCTGCAAGTGTGCACTCCAAATGGTACAAGGGCATGTCAATGAGGTCAAAAGTCATATTAAAACTAAATTCCATTGGCTTAAATTCGTTCATCGCACAATCAGAATGATAAGACAGAAATATTTAGATATATCCTACATATGTATATCCCTTATACTCAGAACAGTTAGTTTCCCTTTGTTAGCGCTTTGATTGCTTTGCCCACACTCATTAAATGTTTGAATGTTTTGCGTCAGCTCCTTCATGCTCGCTCGCTCGCCTGTACGGTATGCTTGTGTCACTTTTAATTGAGCCAACAGCAGCAGGAGGGAGGGGTGGGGAGGGGGTGCCGTTTATCCGGGCTGTTATTTAGCGAGACGACCCCCACGCTCCGCCGGAATCCGAGTGTTTTGACTTTGTCGAATTAGCCATTGTGATAACATTTATGCCCCGCTCTGCTGGTGCTTCATCGCACTTAATTGGGCAAACGATTGCCTGACTTGCTTACAAATGTGCCGCTAACGTCACGATGGCAGGCAGGCAGGCAGCCAGGCAGCCAGGCAGGCAGGCAGGCAGGCAGGAAAGCCCAAACAGCCGTTCCCTTCCCTTCCCATTCCACATTCCACAAAAAAGTGAAACTCAAACAAGCGGCACGCACTTGAGCAGAACGAGGAGAACGCCGACCCATGCACGTATGTGAGCATGTGTGTGTGTGTGGGAGTGCGAGTGCGTGTGAATATTGCATGCGATAAATTATTTTAAAGCGCTACACCCCACCCACCCCTCGCAGGAGCAGCCATCGAGCAGACATCTATTTAATATACCGCAACGCATCAGTTTTAATACTGTTGCGATTTTATTTACGCGCATGAAAATTTATAAACGTTTATGACATGTCAAGCATTGTTCCGCCCCCACCACCTCCACATCTTTTTTCTCTCTTTTTCTCTGCCTGCTCCGTGCAGTATCTTCCCTGGATTTACCCCTAATCGTGGATTAAAGCGGATATACTTGCCTGGTATTTTGTATGCAACAACCAGAACTAAGCGTAATGCCATTCACATTCGGATCTCATGGAACCAAATATGCTAAACTCTTTCATGCCATCCATAAATAAAGAAAACACTGTGGGATTTGCAATTATACATATATTTTAATTTAATTTAATTAATTTTAATGTTTATTTTTATTTAATATTCATATTTTAAACCTCGATAGCGGAAATGGTCCCATAATGAATGACGATATATGTAGCTCACATTTTAGGGTCTCGATTTCTTTTTCCCATCTACGGAAAATACAAAAACCTTTTGAGTGAATGCTGGGTATCCAATGGTCGGTATAATCAGCCCGAACTTTCTTGTTATTTCGACTCTTTCATGTAAATGTTATTATTATTTGTGTTGTTATACGAGTAGTTGTTGCTGCCCTTTAATTTTGGTTTTCGGTTCGTTAGAAAGAGAAAGGGAAAAGGGAAAAGCGAAAGGGATGACAACTACTCAAATACAATTTATTGTTTCTGATTTTTCTTTAGTCATTATTATTACGCATATTTATTATGTATTTATTAATTTGTTTTGCTGTGGTTTTTACACACACTCTTCCACCCACCCACGGATGCGTACACACCCACACATCCACCCAGAGAAAACACACACACACACACACACACACAGACACAAATATCACTGGACGACAGGCAGGTTAAACATTTTTCGTTTGATTTGTTATCTTTTGCATCGTTTGTGCTACCTTCCAAGAGGAAGGTCTTGCCAATCTGATCAGATGTTTGCAACGCACACAGGAAAGGGCACCAAAACTGGGACACGCGAAAGTACTGGCAATATGTATCAGATCAGAATATGCTAAAAAGTACCTTCAGTTTTAGATATCTCTGGCCAGAAAATATTCAAAAGTTCTTTTTTATTTTTTGTACCTCAATTGGATGACTTCTTTGGTATAGTTAGCAAACATTGATCTGCTAGGGTATTAATATGATCGGCTTATAAAACTAGATGTATCTATATATGTACTTGCTGGTACTATTTTCTGATGTTGTTTTTGATATAATTGTTGATGGTTTTTGTTGGTGTTGTGGCTGCCGTCGCTGTCGCCGTCGCCGCTGCTGCTGTCGTGGCTCTCGTTGACGGCGTTTGTAATTTCATTTTCGGCATTATGTAATTTATTAACTTTTCATTGAAAGTTATGTGCAAACGCACGTTGACGACATCTTTAATTAATTACATTTTAACATGATAATTAATAGCGCCGCGTGCGTCGACAGGCGCAGCAAAGCCGAATGCCACAAAAGCGAAACCAATCGATGGCCGCCACGCCACGCCACACCAAATCACCAGAGTAGCACCTCATCGATGGGCGTCTTAAAGCCCCAATGGTCTACCAATTAGAAGGTAATTCTGTGTCATACAATTAAGCAACATTTTTAAGCATCTACTCAGATACCAGTGGACAGAATGAGAGGAGGTCAGCAGCCCAACCCACCCAGTAGCGGTACAGATTAATACTTAAAGTCCGTGATGACAGCAGCCAGAGAAATACAATTTATGAGCCGATAACGCAAGTTTGCGGGTCCCGTAATTTCAGTTGTTCTCCTAAGCAGCAGCGCGCAGGTAGCAGGTAGCGCGAACAAGACCCTGAAGCAAAGCTGAGAGAGAGAGAGAGAGAGTCGATCGGGCGCGCGCTCTCAGAGAGCGATCTATGCGTAACGACTAGAGATGGAGCGTAAAGACTAGAGATGGAACTATTGCAACGTCAAAAAGTAAAGAGGTAAAGTGAATTATTTCTGTTAGCTTAAGGTTCTGCTGATACGAGTCCCCTAATTAATTTTTTTTTTGGAAAACAAATTTGAAACATTGCAAGATCATACAATTTTTGATAGAAAGGGTTATTTGCAGCACTTGCGAACTCGAATAAGTAGTGGAAGTCTAATTGGAATCCAATTTGGAGTGCAGTTGCAGCTGGCACTGGGGCAGCGTACGAGACAGTTGGGCTACGCTGTAATTTAGTTTTAACGCGATACCAATTCATCGAAATATGTTGCATCCGCTGGGCATAATAAAAACCATAATAATAATATTAGGAACAGGAACCGACCGACAGACAGACAGACAGACAGACACACAAACCGAAACAGAGACCGGAATCGTGGACACTGATGATGACCATAATGATACACAAACAATTGCCAAGGAATTTCAATTCAATTCAATTCCATGCCATTCCATTCCATTTTTTTTTTTTTTTGGTTTGGTTTGGTTTTGGTTTTTGTTTTCAATTCTGTTTTCTGTTTTGCCGCATCTTCTATGCCTCCACATCCACATCCGCTTTCCCTTTGTATGTGTATGTGTGTGTGTGTGTGTGTGAGTGTTTGGGGTCTTGTGTTTCTATCATTTCGTCTTGGTCACGGACCTCTGGTTTCTCCTTATCGTGGTCTTGTAACTCCCCTTCCCTTAACAAAAAAAAAAAAAAAAAAAAAAAAAGAAGGAGAAGAAGAAGTTGTTTTGACAGTAGCCAAGATTGAGTTCTTATTCAATTTGTACGGATTTGTTGTACGCTGGCCCTTTTACGGTCCGCTTTCCCCAAGACTCGAGACCCTCCTCCCCCCTCCACCACTCGGCTCGCACTCCTTCAGTAAACCCATTCTTCAGTTGCTCTATTGGAATTTATTTCATATTATTGTCGTATAGTCCCTCTCCGGACTAGCAGCTACCTCCCATCCCCACCCCTGCCCTTTCTTCGTTTCCCGCTGGTAGCTGGTAGCACTTGGCTTTGTTTTTGGGGGCGCGCGCTGGCAAAAGTTGTGCTTGTTGTGGCCTCAGCTGCAGTCAATTTGAGTTGCCCTCCTTGACCGAGCAGCAGCACTCCGCTGCCCCCAGCCCCCAACCCCCAACCCCCAATCTTGATTTGGCTGCAGGCCTGCAGATGGATCAAGTTAGCTGCTAGTTGACTTTTGCTGCCAGTCGGATGCGGAGACGGAGACGGAGACGGAGACGGAGAAGGCGACGAAGACGGTGGCAGGGAGGCCAATCAATGTGCCCGCAAAAGTATGCTACGGACAAAGTTGTTGCCGGCAAACAGAACAGCCAGCCAGCAAACCATGTAAATGTCCTTGCAGCCCAAACACACACACACACACACACACACACACATTCGAACAGTGTCCGTGACTCAATGCAGGGCAGCGCATTTCTTGGTATAAACTTAATAATACGACCAGTATCCAAATGCCCCCCGACCAAAAACAGTTGGCACAAGTTTTTATTTTTTGGCTAACTTGTTATTTTTGTAATTGGCACTTTTGCAGTTTTATCCAAAGATTTGGGGGGCGGGGAGCCCCCCAACGTACCGTTCATTTGACTTTTGTGTGTGTGTGTGTGTGTGTGGATCAAATTTAATCAAGTTTGTTCTTGTTCTTGTTGTTTTGGTGTACGAGCATGCAGTGCCGTGGGTTATTTATGAACTGTGTGGCTGTGTGGCTGTGTGGCAGGTGCTATGACCAATGTCCCCTCTCCTGCCACTCACACTCAGCCAGCCCAGCCCAGCCCAGCCCAGCTCAGCCCCCAGCCCCCCATCTATCCATATCCATAACCATGGCCATGGCCAATCTGCAGCTCAATCCGGAACTGAAGTGGCCAACGCTAACCACTTTAGAGATGAGCCTGCCCTTAGCTGTTGTTCTTATACTTGCCGTTGCCGTTGCCTTTGCCTCCACTGGCATTACTTTGCCCCCCACATTCTGATACCCTTACGCGAAATGTTGCAACATACTTTGCGCTGGGACATGCTCGCCAGTATACCAGATAATATATCTATTCAATATTCATATTCTAGCGGTCTTATATCAACGAAAAAAAAGCCTAAATTTATTATTATTATTTCTTATTACTTATTAAATATTTTATTTTCTTTCCTCTTGCTCCATTTTTTTTTGTTCCTGTTCGAAAGAGCATCCCACATATCGCTCGATTTTGTGCTCTTTATTTCGTGGAATGTTTTTTTCCTTGCTTCGCCTCGCGCGACTTCAAATTGCCAACTTAGTTGTTATTTGTTGGCTGTCTGGCTAAGAACAGGAGAAGGAGGAGGAGGAGGAGGCACAGACCAGACCAGACTCGACCCTACCCTACCCCCCTTCAACCAGGCCGGGACGGCACAGGACAGGGCAATATTCGTGGACGAAGCACTCTGATGGCTCTCACGTCACCACTTCTGCAAATTGCGGCAATAATGCAACAAAGGTTTCTTGGGAAACACACACCAAATTGCATAAGCCAAGCCAGGGGGCAGGGGGCAGTGGTTGGGGCAGTGGCTGGGGCTGGGGGCAGGGGGCCACAGCGCTTGTGTGTGTTGGAACAACGGGGCAAGGTGGCTCCTGACGGAAGGCTGTGCTGGGATGTACTTGGCGACTGAAAGACGCCGTCAGTCACTTGGCCGCCGCCGCGTCCTTCAGCCACGACGATCTATTCCTTGTGCTTCAGCTCCAGCTCCAGCTCCTGCTCCTGCTCCTGCTTCTACTGCTCCAGCTCCTGCTGCTCCAGCGCCAGCTACTGCTTCGTCTTTTTCTGCTGCCTCGCTTGCTGCTTCGTTGTCCTTCTCCGTGCTGCATTTCATTTTCAATTTGATTTTTTTTTTGTTCATCTTCTTCTTCGCTCATTTCCAGCTGCAAACCCCTCCTGCCCCCTCCTCGCCACTTTCTTTTTGTTTCTGTTTACATTTTCGTTCGCCGTTGCGGTTTCCGCTTTGGCTTCCATGCTCGTGCCGCATCCCCATGCCCCATACTCCTCACCATTGCCATTCCCATCCGAATTTCCGTTTTCGTTTTCGTTTCCATGTTGCAGGGAATGGCAGAAGCAGGGGCAGGGGCAGGGGCAGGCCAAGGCAAAGCAACATTTTTGTTTGTAATTTACTTGGGAATGCAGGCGCCTTCCACCGCCTTGTGCTGCGGTTTTCTTAGAAAAATCTTTTGTGTGCTCGCCATCAGAGCCAGCCCCAGCCCCACGCTCCCTCCCTCCCTCCCTCCCCCTTGGATGAGCTATAAGCGCCGCGCGCGCGTTTGGGGAGTGGCGGCGGCGCTTTAGTAATTGCAGTGGGCCCCCTAACTGTGTGACCGCTGACAGGCAAATCAAGTATCACCCAAATGCTCCAAATGCGGGCTGCAAGTCGAGTGGCACAGGGCCAAAGCATTTCGCATATGCAGCACCCCCGTGGAAATGCAAATGGGCTGTGGGGATGTAGTACATGTGGGCGTGGCTGTTGCTGCTGCTGCTGCTGCTGCTGCTGCCATGCGGGTGTTCTTTTAAAGTGTTCTCTGTCTGTCTCAAGTCTCTGCGCTCATTTCCGCTGCAATAAATTTCATTCGGCACGGCACTTTATTTCCAGTTTAACATGAAAATTGGCACTGGCCAGCACGAGTATTTTCCCACCAATAAAGTGGTAAATATTGTAAAGGACTGGCGCATACCTTAAGCTGGCAGTGGGCAAGCAAATGGCAAATGGCAAAGGGCAAATCGGTATCGGTATCGATATCGTTCGGCATGGGCTAAGTGATCGAGTATTTGTGTTTGTTTGTTTGTTTGTTTGTTTGCTGTTATGATGGCAGGAAGTTCAGCCCATTGTTTGGCCCATTAAGTAGAGCGAAAGCGAGCGCCTCTCCACACTCTCTTTGTTTGGGGCATATGCCCCATCCCGCAACACAATGGAAGCGCCCAGCAGCCACACATGTCCGTTAATACTCCTCGTACATTCACAAGTGCCACAACAATGACGACATATGCATATGCATATAGGTACATATGTATGTGGACAGAGGACAGAGATTTGACCGACCCGCAGTCGGACCTTAACAGACAGAAGCAACAATGGGCTCACCAGGAGACCAGGAGACCAGGCCAGAGGTTCACTGCCACTGATCGACAATGGGAATACCTTGGGACATTAATCGCAGAGCTTTGTTTATTTATATTTATATGTAATAATTGTGTTCTGTTTTGTCTTTGGCAAATACAACGAAAGAAATCCATGGACTGACCCATCTATGGATTGTTTATGCTTTCATCTCGGATCTCAAATACAAATCCCGAACTGAGTGCACGGATCTGCAATGGGGCGCAGCGTAAAGTTGCCTTCGAAACGAAGCAAAGGACAGGCAGTCAATTGATTCAGTTCAGTTCTCAATTTAATGAGCTTTAAATTTAATGCCGCCTGGCAGTGTGCAACAACAAGCTGGCTGCCTTTAAGGATCAATGGAGTAGCCTGTCCCGTGTCTTCCACATCGCTCCATATCTCTCTCTTATGCCTCTCTCCATCTCCATAGCTATCGCTGCATCTGTATCTGTCGTCACTCTCTCTCTCTCTCTCTGTGCCAGAGCAGCGCTCCATTGGAGGTGGGGCCATTGGTGGCCATTACCCAAAAAAAAAAAGCTAATAGCCAGGTGTCGGCTCTAGCCTCGTCCTTTCATTTAGCTGACTAGTTTTTTGTGGGCGTTTGTTCCAAACAATTGGCGCTGCGCTTTTGACCCCAGCTCCACACCGACACTCCTGCGACTCCTGCCACTCCTGCCACTCACTCACTTATTCATTTCCATTCACCAGCCCGAGTCATTGGTTCCCGGTTCCCGGACCGCTTGGACACGCTTGGGCTCATTTCCATGCCCATGCCTTTGGCCATGCCCATACCCATACCCTTGCCCCTGCCGATTCCTGCATTGTCGTTTGTCGGTTGTTTCCTGTTGCTAATTTCTGTTGTCCATTGGATCTCCGGCTGCACGTGGAGGAAGGGTGCTGTGCTGCAGGACCTTTCACAAAGATCAGCGTATCGAGCAGGGTGGCAGCATGGGTGTGGGGACGGGCACTGGCACTGGCACTGGCAAAGGTGTTGGGCTATCCTTTTGCCCCTGTGCTTTTGTGTGCGGACGGGGACAAAAGAAAGCCACAGGCAGCAGCCAGCACCATCCAGCAGCCAGCACACAGCATGAAGCATGAAACATCGGCCAGTACGTATCCAGTGCCATTATGAACGGATGCTTCCTGGCTGGACCCAACCGTCCTGTCCCGTCCTGTCCTTGACTGGACTGGAATGCCTGCCGCCTTCGGAGTTCGGCCTGATTCTCCTGTTGCCAACGCACCGCTCCGCACCGATTGCAATTAATTCTGTGTATTCGCATCACGTTCCGGATCCCATCACCAAACAATTTCATACGTATTAAATGCAATGTCGAAAGTGAAAACACAATCTCCGTTTCGTTTCGTTCCGCACCGCACCGCTTCCCAGTGGGTGGCAGATTCAGCCGATTCGATTCAGACCTTCCTTCGGCAGCAACACGATTACCAGTTGGGGTCGAATGCTGAGTGCCCTAACCGTTAAGAAAAGATTGGGTTAAGTGGGGTTTGCCTCTGTTCTTGCCACTGCATTCCCTCCATTTTACTTACGCCTTGATTGGCATCCACAGTTGTAACATAAATAGGTACATACATATATACATATATCCATGTTCATCTGTATTTTTGTTCACAGGCTAATCACTCAGTTTTGAAGATGGCTGAAACTCTTCACCAAATCGGATCACAATTAATAATAATTGCTGGGGAAAAGATAATCTAAACATATGTAATATCTAAATAAGTAAATTAATTGTCTTTTCATATATCAGATAAATGTAGGAATGATGGATCAGCAGGAATATCGGAATGTACCCTTGCTGTTAGTCTAGGCCTTCTGGATATATTTCAGAGTAGATAACAAAACTCAAATGAATTTTGGTTTTTGCTAAGCAAAATATCAAATCGATTCGTGATATCTATTCGTTCAAGCGAGAGAGCGAGCAGTAGAGTCTCGGCCCTTGCCGCGGCTCACAGCGTTTCTGCTGCCTTACCGCGCTGTAAGTCTTCGTTTTATTTTATTTGCATTCTTGGTTGAATTCGTACGAATCTGTACACATATTCGTTGAACATATTCCGTCATTGCCAACTTTTTCCAATTACCAAGGTACGAAACCTTGTCTTTCCTTTAATCATTTTCCTTTAATTCGATTTCAATTTGAGATAGCTTTAAGGCAACTTTCTCCACCTTTCTTCCTGCTCTGTTCTGTCACACTTTCTCCCAACTTCTTTCCCCCCCATTCAGAAACTTACAAGGGGACATTGGCTGTGCTGTCAGACTGAGACCTGCAGGGAGTGCGCCATTGAGTGAACCTCTCTGCCCTGCTCGGAAAACCATCAAATGAAGACGATTTAATTTCATTAATTTGCACACGCCTCTCACCTACAGGGGGCTAGCTGGGTGGGTGGGAGCTGGGTGCCAGCCATGTCCCCGCCCGGCCAAGTTCCTGGGGCCACTTTTGTCCCCCGTCGCTTCGCTCTCTCATGCATTTCATCGACAAAAATGGTCTCTTAATTTTTGTAATTTGTTGTCTTGCTTGGAATAGCAGGGGGTGGGTGAGGGGTCGTTGGATCAGCAGGGGGGTGTGGTCAGCGGTGGGGCGAGCGCAAAGGTACCAGAGTAATGGTTTTAATGGCCATCTGGATATCAGCCGCAGTTTGTGGTCTCTTCAATGCGTTTGAGGGAAATGAGATTTGCATATTGTCCAAATGATGCCATCAAATGGAGAATGGGGAGTGGGGGTGCAAATGGAAATGGAATTTTTGGAGCAAAGGCAGAAGGTGGAGCTGGTGTATGGCAGTGGTGTATCTCCCCCCCCCCCTATCCATTCCCTGTCGCCATGATGATGTGCAAGAAATCTATCCTGTCCAAATTCCAAATTCCAGCGATGACTGACCAAAAAAACCAACACACAAAAAACACTCGAAACGAAACGAAACCAAAACAAAATCAAATCTAAGGGCAAAGTTACCTTTACCTTTGCTGAACCCAGACCCAAACCCCGAACCCGAACATCAACCCCCAACCCCATTGAAACCCAAACCCACTCTGTTGGCTGGATATCGAGCTTGGGACTGGGAGGGTTGGCTGGTAGTCTCAGCTTAGCATGAAAGCCTGTCAAAATAATACCAACGAAATTAATTTTGACATATGCCACAGTGAGTGAAGTGCAGGCTTCTTTCTGCCCACACATCAGATGCGAGGCCAGGTGGCAGGAAGCTTATTTATATATTTTTGCAGTAAACCATTGACTAAGTCCACATTAGATAACATCAGTCGGATAGCATTACCTTATAGCATTATATAACAATTGTGCACAAATATGCAAGCATACATACATACATATGTGCGAACTGATGCAGATTTAATTTAAATAATTGAAAAGAATCAAGAACTAAAATAGTTTCCAATTACAAATTCCAATTACGAATTACATTGCGCACATTGCTAAGCATAAATATGAGTGTTTAGCTTACTATTATATAAGTTAAGCAGTTAAAATGTTACAAGAAATATAATTTCCATGTCATTCGTCGTCTGGTTTTTATGAACAAGCTTTTACGTCGTGGGCGCTGGCTTGAAACTCTCTCTGGGTGTCTCTCTCGACGATCGAATTCGCCAGCGCTTGGGCATTCGCCTGGCAGCGAATTTCCGCACGCTCTTGCGCTCGCGCTCGCTCATGTTGAGTCACTCATCAGAACAGAGTACAGTAAAGAGTACAAAAGTTCTATTTTCTTCCTACGGCTTCTCCTGACGTGAGGCTTCTACAATATTTAGCTGGTGGCTTTTATCCTTTACCCAAAGAGGAAACCTTTGGGAACCACAGCTGATAATCCACTTTGAGCGTTTGTGTGTTGCCTGGGGACTAAACACACACACCTGACACCTGGTGCGAGTACGAGTGTGAGTCACGAGTGCGAGTGCGAGTAATTGTAGCAGGCATTGCCTGTCAGAGCACACAGATACACAGAACGCTTGATTTAAATATATACAGAGCACTATAGGTGTTTGCCCTAAATTGGTAATTGGTAATTGGTTATCTTGTTGTTGTTTGTTTTGGTCGTGAAACAAATGAAATTCCGTTTCGCGCTTTAAATATTTGTGCGCAGGCAAAGAAGTGACGTGACCACAAAGTGATCCACAATGTCTTACAGTCCGCGATACGTACGGCGTGAGTTGTCTCTGTGCCGTGGCACTTGTGGGCCCAACTAATTGACCTCCTGCCCGATCTTCAACAGCAACTAAGGCCAGTAATTTGCGGGCATTGGCCAACAACTTGAGGGTGAGTTGATTTCGCGATAAGGGAAATACAAAAGGAATATATAATATATGATATGCAGGCTTCGAATGAAATTGCTCCCTCTGTGGCTGGGGCACGCTCACAGTCGCAGTCACCCAGCAGCCGATTCGGTGTGTCGCGCAGCATCTACACGGTCCGTGACTCTCGCAGTCGCAGCAGGAGCGTTTTCTCAATGCCAAATCAAGGCAAGTTCTCGGAGTCGTATTCGGGTTCCTTTAACGATCACACGACGGAGCCAGAGAGGTCCAGAGAACCCAGGAGGAGCCCCCAAGCCAGATCCCACCTGAACACCCTGGCCGAGTCGCGTGCCCTGAGTCGTGCAACGAGCCTGGCAACCAGTCTGGCCATCGAAGGTGGTGGCAAATCCCAGCTGCGTACCGTCCAGACGCAGTACCAGAAGCTGCAGACTCTTCAATCGGAATTTGTGGAATCGCTGAAGTCATTGGATCCGGAGGACTCCAAGCTGATTGGAACGTACAGCTTTGTGGTTCTCGGCAAGGATGAATCGAACCGTTTGGCCCAAAGTTTGCGTGAGTTTTCCATGGCCATACACAGCAGAACTTTGTTTGAATTTGTGCCTGCAGCGGCGGAGAGTGTGCAGGATCTGAAGGATCGCTGTCAGGCGGCCGTCGATTCGGGATTCATGCTGCTCTACGATCACCTGGAGCCCATCCAGATGGCCAGGGACGAGTTCGAGGCGTGCCATCGCAAAGAGCAGCTGAAAGTTAAGCTGAAGGATCTTCTGGTAGGACTGCGCCCCTCTGCTCTAGACACCACCTCTCCCATCTCTCTTCCGTCTCTCCCATAGAGCCTAAAGATGGAGAACATTGTCGAGAGCATTGATCAGCTGTGTGTGACACCTGTCGGCCCACAGGCATCACCCAACAGCCATCTGTACCGCGACATTGGCTGGCTGCGGCGGCAGAAGCAGCAAATGGAGTCGCGGTTCCTGCAGCTCAACAAGGATCACAGCGAGCAGCTGAACAGGCTCAAGGCGGAACTCGAGGCAAAGCTGCAGGCTGGCGAGGAGCACTGGCAGCAGACCCTGGACGAGCTGAGGGAGCGGCTGCGGCGCAGCGAGGTGCAACGAAAGGAAAACGCCTGCCAGCTGGCCGTACAGAATGCTGCCATGACGGCCAAGGACAGCACCATCGCCTCGTTGCAGGCGGATATGAACAAACAAATCTCTCGGTAAGTGCAGTGGCGCGGAGCAGTCCCCCCCTTCAGTTATTTATCTCTCTGTGTCCTGGCACAGCAACATGGAGCTGAATCAGGTGGTGAAGGGTTCGGATGGTGCGCTGCTCTTCACACAGAAAGAGCTGGAGAAGAGCAGGGAGCATATTGCCTATCTGGAGGAGGAGCTGAATGAGGGACGTCAGCTCATAGACGAGCTACAGCAGCAGCAGCGTCCCGCTGCAGAGGATATCGATCAGGTCGTGGAGGAGAAGGATCGCATCATAGGCGACTTGCAGCTCAAGGTGCAGGATCTGTTGCAGCTGCAGGCCGTGCACGAGGAACACGAGCCAAATACTCTGCAGCTGGACACGCAGATCAGGTGAGGCTTTGGTCCAGAGTGTCGTAGACTGCTACGAATGCATGCCTCCGAATACCGCAGTGAGCTGCAGCAGAAGCTGAAGAGCACCGAAATGCAGCTCGATGCCAATGACCAGAGAGGAGGAGCAGCTGCACTCGGATCTGGAGATTGTGAAGAAGGAGCTGTTCCGGTCCGAGCAGCTGGTGGTCAAGCTGCGGGAGCACGCAATTCGCGACCGCGAGAAAATAGCCACGTGCACCGACGAAATCAACGAGCTGAAGAAGTCCATCGATCACCTGAACTTGGCATCAGCCGACAAGGACACGCAGCTGAATCAGGTACGAGCCAGCGCCCGAATACGAACCGGGCTGATGGTCTGCTCTGTTGTGTTGTGTCTCGTTGCAGGTGAGCATCCAGCTGCACGCGAAGGAGGAGCACATGGGCCATCTGTATGAGAAGCTGAATCGCCAGGCGGAGAAGATCCGCTTCATGGAGGAGTATGCAAAAATTAGCTCCGACGACAATGCACGCCTCCTGCAAATTCGGAACAAGCAGCACGAGAAGAACATCCAACTGGACTGGGAGATCTCTCAGCTGAAAGACAACGTGTAGGTATCCCCCAGCCCACCACATAGGGGCAGGGGCAAACTAATTTCAAAGAAATTCCCGCTTTTGCCTTTGCAGCAAGGAACTCAACGACTACATTGTCCGCAACAGGCAGCAGGCTGCCAAAGTTCTCGGCTTCGAGGTCGGCAACTACTCCTTGTGCCAGGAATATCAGAATTCGCAGCCACTGACGCAGCCGCAGGGCAACTTGGAGTCCCCCGTAGCATACCTCGAGCCACTGAATGGCCATTTTGTCCAGCAGCAGCAGCAGCACTCCAATTTGGGCAGCCATCAGCCACAGCAGCGCCATCAGTAAGCAGACAGGCGACAGCCGTCCGCCGTTCGCCGTCCGCCGTCAGCGATTCCCGTAGCGACATCCGCCATCTCCACATGATTGTGCCACAGACCAGACAACACGAAACCCCTTAATATTCAGCCGCTAAATTTATGGTTACCATTTTGCATGTTTTTTTTTTAGTGAATATTTAAGAATAAATACGATTTATAATTGAGTGGATATTATTTATTTATTTATTAATGGCAATGGCTGCTATGGCCTTCAGCTAATTTAAATATGTATTTATTGGATTACACTACCCGATACGATTTTTCCTCAAGCAATAAAACTAATATTTTCTTAAAGATTTGGG
Organism: Drosophila obscura; assembly: GCF_018151105.1. Classification (NCBI taxonomy): domain Eukaryota; kingdom Metazoa; phylum Arthropoda; class Insecta; order Diptera; family Drosophilidae; genus Drosophila; species Drosophila obscura. Next base: position 61,001 of record NW_024542721.1, read on the forward strand.
GCTTAGAAATGGTTTGAGGATATTTCTATTTCTATTTTTCTATGTTAGAACTTTTTTTTAAGAATTTTTGAAAACTGGTCATTTTTTTTTAGCTTTTCCAGAGGTAGCGCTTCTTTTTTTCACATAGCTCTAAATAATTATAAATAAATAATTATGATAAATATCAGCTGCGCTGCGAAAGGTTTGCTCTGTGATTAAAGGATATACATATATGGGTACATCCAGTGCCACGGACTGTAGCTAAACACACAAACAAAATAAAATGTATTCCGACCAAAAGGAATTAATTTGAATTAATTTGCATTTTTGGCGGGGAAAGGTACCGGGTTTAGTGGCTGATATACGAATGAATCTGAGCTTCTTCGTAAATGTGCAGAGCAGAGAGACAGCAACTAGGCAGCGGAGTGCAGTTTGGTATTCCTTATGGTTCAGTATTTGCTGAGAGTGAGGCCTGGGACATTGAAGAAGTTTGCGCCAAGCCTAAGCATGCAGTTAAAAGTGTGTGTGAGGATTCATATTAAAAGTGTAAGAAACTAAATGAATTGTATGTGAAGGGTTATGTTTAAATATATGTTTATTGACTAAATATAGTAGTAATGGATCAGCTTCGGTGGATATGTTTGTTTAGATCTGTTTCAAAGCGACTGACGGCTGATAAAATACGATTGATACCAACTACGACTGACAACGGGAATGGCGAGAGGCCTCTGAGCGGCGTCGGCTGACGCTTCTTGACTGTCGCTCTCGCGATCTCCTCTTTGCTGCTCTCTCTCTCTGCTGTCCAGACCCAGCTCTTTGTTTAACAAGTAGAGCCGGATATGCAACACATATGAAATATGGCAACCCTTCAGCTGCGCTGGATCGCCGCAAGCCGAACTGCGCCGTATCTGCAGCGAGGCGATATGTGGTCGTCATTGCCATCATATGCATATCGTGATATGTCGTCATAACCGCTGGCGGCACGATCGTGAAGAAGCGACGGTAGTGATGGATTCGCTGCCAGCGGTGATGACGAACCAAATGGCAAATGGATTCTCGATGCGCGTCAGTATTTAAATGTAGTCGCTCGCGGAAAGCGCGAGTGGTTCAGCAAATGATATATTCGCCCGGCTGGTCGCCATCCGCCTGCGATGGTGATGTAAATGGTTTGAATCGTTAAAGGCTGATTCATGAGCTGTTTAAAACTTTTCAGCCGAAGGACATTGGTGACGGAAGCCTGGTACGTCAGCTGTTGATAACAATGCAGACGATTTTGTCATCGGACAATCTTGGTTTCGTCTGGCAATGTCATGGCCAGCACCGGTTTGGGAACTCAGCAGTGATATGGTTATGATCAGAAGAGAATCTGCCAACAATGGTACATCAGCCACAGCTGACAAACAGGGAAAGGGCAGCAATGATTAGGGCCTGATGTAATAGATAAACATGGTATCAGAAGATCAGCATGCTTAAATGGAATAAAAAATAAAGTAAAAAAAACAAAATGAGATGAGAAGAAGGCCAAAGAAAGCCCAGAAGAAGCACAAAAGATGAAGAGGAAATAAGCAGAAAAAAAACAGAGCAGAACTGATCTCTATGGAATGAATTCCTGAGGGCCTGTTCTCATCTGCTAAAGCATGACTCCAGCCTGCTTGCTGCTTGCAGTCATGACCACACATGCCCTACCTACACAGTCACACCCACTACGATGAGCATGCATGATGATGTGCTTCATAACACGCATGAGCCGTCTAAACACAAAAGTTAACTGTTCTGAAGTGTTTGTGATATGTGCACTGGTCATTCAAAAGGCAGCGCGCAGCAGCAAAGACGCAGGGGTTGTCGATCACAAATCAGAGAAAGGATGACATGATCACTTTTATTTTGAATGACTTGACTCTCAACATCATCATGTCTCCTTGATGTTTAGCAGCATCCGACTTGTTTTATTTTATCTTTCATAGTTAACTTTGTGCTCTCTTCGCTGCAACCACTTTTCTGCTGAGTCTTTCCTCTTCACGACAATTCTGATTTTGGTCTCGTATCAACAATCCCCGTTTTCTTCGCTGACATGTCAGCACTGATTCGACTGGCCTGCCTCACTGCCCTTTTCTCACAGCAGTTGATGACATTCAGTATCATTCATCATAGATACGATAACAGACGACCTTTATAAGGACTACCGTGCATGAGGGCGCTGTCGCAGAATGAGGCAGCCAAAGTGATGGAACCTGAACAAAAGTGCATCTGTTGATTTTATTTGTGTTTTCGTCTGCTTTGATATCTCTTTGCAGCCTGATTAAGTGAGCTTTTCAGTAGTGCGTTCACTTTTGGCTTTGCTCGCAGCAAGGGCGGTACTGCCGGGCAGTTGCATCAACAGATGCAGCGTTCCGCAGCCTGACAGACAGTCTTACCAGGCGAGCGCTGACTTCAACGCAGGTATGTAGTGAACATGACCACCATATGCAGCATCTCGACGATGTTTCGATACCCGGCTCAATCGCCTTTGCTTGTTTAACGAGCTCAATTGCACTGACGTGAATCAATTATTGTATGAATCAAAAATGCGGGCAACAAACGGATGGTTGATTGAACGTTTCATGCTTCGTCTCTTTGCTGATCATGGATTTCTCGAGCGACAATATCAAAAATAGTAAGCGCTCTGAGTCCTTTGCAAAGTGATACTGACACGGCTGCATAATGAATTCATCATCGTATTATGAACCAACATCCAACTTTTTCTCCTTCGCAATTGCTCAATTAAAAGATCGCTAAATCATAAATGCAGATAAATTAAGCAAATGCATTGATGATCATGAATAATTCTTACTCAATATCTCCTTCTAGTAAGTCACAGGTCATTAAAGGAAAGATGTATGAAATTTTCCCAGCTTCAAACGTTTTTGTCGATGATTCATAAAAATATCAGCTATAAGGCAAGCCGCATTTTACTGCAGGGTTTCGCTCTCTGCACGCTTTATTTGGTTTTCAGATTAACTTTGTTTCTGTTTGCCCAAAAGGCGTAAAATCATTAACATTTCCTGTTTGGAAGCACACAGCACAGATCTCCTAAAGTGCAGTGGCTGGGCAAAGAACTGGACTGGCTCATCGCACGCACACCCCACCGCAATGATCATGAAACAAAGCAAAAACTGAAATGCAAAAACAAATCAACACAGTAAGCTGATGAGCAAACAGACACCGGCGGTGATCGTCGCGGCGATGAATCGGGTTTGAAACGTGATACGTTTCGCATATACCGTCAGCTGTTCATACGCGATAAATTTGTCTTCTGCGGGTGGCGGTTTCATGCTCAACCGTTTTCGGCAGTGCGGCTGTGTTCATTCCTGGCATTTGCCCGGACTGCCGCATTGCTGGCAGCATCATCGCAATGGCATAGTGAGCTGCTTGCAGCTTCTGATCGAGCATTGATCGATCGCAGTGAGCTTCTTACCTCTCGCCTCTCGCACCTTTCTTCCTTTGCATTGGTAAATATTTCACGCTTCTGGCATCTTCGGCAACAACTGGCCTGCATCAGCCAAAGTGCATAAGGGTCATTCAGTGAAAAGATAATGTCGTCAATACCATCAGTCAAGTTTGAAGTTTCGTCAGTTCGTGCAATCGATAACAATAATGTCAATACTTGATAGCCTTAATGAAAATGTTTAAATGCTATTGCCAAAAATCGCAGCGTTCTTTTTAGCTGATGATGGTACGGTACAATCTCAGCTGAGTCAGCTTGTCTGCCACTATCGCATGTTTTGGAGAAACTTTCATGCAACAGCTCCGCCAGCACTGGAAGCTTCTAGAAAGGCATAAATGCCTTCGCATGATGATAATCGTCAATGACACTTAGATTTGCTTTGGTGGGCAACAACATGATTCAATAAATATCTACTTTACGCATTTCTGGTTCATCATCGACTTTCTCAGTCATGTTTGCGCTTATTCGTTGCAGTTTTTATGCCACGCGGATGGCATTGCTGCTGCTGGGGGGGAGGAGGTTAAGGTTTAGCCATCAGCCAAACGGGGCAATGGTGTTGCATGTGCAAGCTTCTGTGCTTGGCCCCACCCCGCCCGTATTCTTTTTTTGTTTTATGCTCCTTCAGCTGCTTAAACGTGTTTCAAGATCGCGATTTTGCACCCACCCAAAAAGGCGACGAATTTGCATCGCCCCGGAGACGGGGCGCGGCAGTAGGGGCAGCGGCGAAGTGCAGCCAAGAGGAATGCAAGGGAGTGGCGGCAACCCAGTTGCAGCTGCTCGGAATACGAATGTAAAATTGTCGCGCTTCATTTTATTAGACATCATATAAACATGTTACACTCATGCCACTATCGGGGCTAGTCAGGTTGCATGCCCAAGTCCCCCCTTAACGCTCCTTTATCCGTTCGCTACTTGTGGCACCATTCCCTTCCTTTTCCACAGATCGGACAGCCTAGTGGAGGGAGAAAGGAGGAGGAGAACATAAATTTCATTTGGCTCACCTTCCTTGTGCCTTGTGCCTCAAGCATATTTATTATCATGTCGAAGTGTTATCCTCGAACAGGCCAGAGCCAGGAGCAGGAGCAGGAGCAGGACCCAGACCTGTACCCAGACCTAGACCTGTGGATGGGGTTGCTGCAACTGTTGTTACTCTTCATGTTAACATGTGTTCGAATCGTTAAGGCGAGAACTTTGTGCAAAATCTATTTGCTACGCCTGGGCTGACTGGGGGCTGACTGGGGGCTGACTGTGCCATCCCACCTACATATACATATGTATATATATGTATATGTATTTATGTATATATCTATTGCTGGGCTGCTTTCTGTGGCTCTTTGTGTTACTGTGTTAGTGTGTGGCAGAGCCTGGAACTGGGCGCCAAACAACACAAACAACAGCTCATTGAGTTTTAGAAAAGTTGTTAACATGAACATTTGATGTCACAACATAGCCTCCTCTGACTCTGCAGACACCTCTCCCTCTCAAGTGTGTTTGTGTGTGTGCGTATGGGCAACATCCTTGAAAAGTCGTACTACTCGTCGTACACTGTAGTGGATCCAGGATGCAGGATCCAGCAAGTGGCAGCCACACACACACACACAGCGGACCAGAGCCGGTCCAAGCGTATCCATTATTGCGTCCAAAAGCACCAAAAATTCACCAAAAACCCGTTACCAAAGTTGGGACTACCATACCCACCCCCAACCCACTCCCTCTCCCCTGACCCACTGTGGGGGGGGGGGTACAGTGGGGAGCCCTCTGCTTGCTTGTTTCCAGACAGCAAAAAAAAACAAAACAAAAAAGAGACATAGAAAGAAAAACAAAGAGTGGACACAGAAAAATGACAACAACGACAGCGAAAGCCAAAAAACTTTTACACTTAACAGACAAAATTGTCTACAAATTTAGTTAATTTATGTAATTTATTTAGTTAGTTATAGCTTTGGGTTTGCTGCTGCTGCAAGGGTAGGGAAGGGGGTGGGTTCGTCCTGTGTGTCTGTTTGCAGTTATTGGCGAGGTGGCCTAATGGCTTGATGGGATTGAACTTGGAATTCGCATGATCCTCAAAGCTAAAAGCCTAAGCACTCAGCTTCATTTTTGAGCAATAAATATTATTTAAGTATGTTGAATACACTCAATAAAAGCCATTTTATTACTAATATCACATGTATTTCAGTTGGAAGCTGGTACAAGTCGGATTTAATATGGGTATTCACGTACATAGTTCTGCCACAGCGATACGAGTATCCTGCTGCTACCTCTGCTGCAATAACATATGTTTCATGTACTATAACTACTCCATTGCTCCAATACTCCGCGTATATATTTATTTAAATATTACTATGAAAGGAGGAAAGTGAGATATGCAGCTTACAGAATGGTTAGCTCAAAAATTAACGCTTAATAAGTATAAATTCACGTTTAGCAACATTATTGTTGTTATTTATAACTGACAGATACAGAGATAGGTACCATGAGCTCCTACCAGCTAATATTCGTACTTAATTGCTTTCAACTTCGGTTAATAATTCTAGGGTCAAATATTACAGAAATTCTGTTGTTTTTTTTTTTTTTTTAATTCAGCTATAATTTTTACGTTTTTAAATAAGTCTCCAAACATTTTTATTACTCAAGAAAACAATGAACAAATGCTTTATGTAAATGCCCTCCATTCCAAAGAAGGATATTCAAACATTTGAAGTGTTACCCCGCAGCATTTGTGATATGCATGTGACCCACTGAAGTGCGTAACTTCCGTAGAGCCTTTTTGGGTGCAGGAGATCAGGAGATTTAAGGCGCATTATGGATTTTTATAATTTTAGCGATAATATCGGCAGTAAGTTATCTTGCATATCCTGCAAACATATGTAAATATGTTATATATATATTTCCCTATATTTATCTCATCTCAATACCGTATACCGTATACCGTATACCGTAGCAAGGCTAATCCTGTGTGCTCTGCACTCACATTGCTGCCATAAATTGTAGCCTTTGTTTCTAAACTTGCCTCACCATTATTTCATTTGGTGTCATATTAGCCATGTTCCCTTTAAATCCTCCGCCACCAAACACAAAATGTTCGTGACCCATAAATCCAATATAAAATATCCAATATCCAATATCCAATATACTATATACATACAATACATATGTATGTATACAATATATGTATATGTAATCCCACCTAACAGCTTAACAGCTGTATTTCTCCTGCACTCTGCTGTCGTCCCCTCTCTACCCGCCAGTTTTGGTTAAAATACAGAACAAAAATGAAGACCTTGGTGGTCACCAAAAAAAAAAAAAAAAAAAAAAACAAAAAAAAAAAAAACAAAGAGCAAAAAACCAAACCGGAAATGCAACAAGGGACAGACGGATGACCATAAGAAGCAGAAGCAGAAGAGCGCCAAAACCGTTAAATCAACGAGCACACCATGATGGAATGTGAGAGAGAGTGGGAGAGGGGACAGAGGATTGGAGTGCTGCAGAGTGCTAGCGTGTGGTGGGGGCTGTGGTGGGGAGGTATGTTGCGGACTGATGTGTTAGGGCTATATGCGAGGGTCATAAATGGAATGTGTGAAGCGCTTATGGCGTTGAGACCAATTGTCTCGATTGAGACGCACACGCAATACATACAGATATAGAGAGAGGGAGAGGGAGAGGCAGAGAGAGTGAGAGTGAGAGCGAGAGAGGGAAAAACGACAAAAGGCAAACAGAAGTCGCGCATTACACAGGACAACAAAGATGGGCGTTATGTGTGTGTGTGTGTGTGTGTGTGTGTGTGTGTGTGTGTGTGCGTGTGTAGGGGCAACGTCAACAGCGTTTGGTGCGTTGTTATTGCTGCTTCAATGGCAGGTTGCTCTTATTTTCGATATACCCTCACAGCGGGTATGATCGGCCGCTACGATCGGGCCATATGCCCCGAGGGGGGACCCTTCCTATTTCTGTTTTTGCAGTGCACATGCAAAGTCGCTGCCCCAAGGAATTGAATCTGATTCTGATCTGATTCTAGAAGGGTATGCAGAGCATCGGCATACGAGGCGGGTTTTCCATTCTTGTTGTTGCTGTTGGACGCTTCATTGGTCTGGTCTGAAAAAGAAGAGGCCCAAAACGCTAGACGGATGGCTCATAGGGGGATGGATGCAGCCAGACAGACAGACGAACGGGCAAACGGACAGACGGAGGCAGGGAACTGCCGACAAGCCAAAATGATTGCAGACAAATATTGGCGGAGAAATCCGCGTTTATTGTACACTTCAGACACACACACACACCCACACCCACACCCACACCCACTCCCATTTAGAGATGGTGAAGGGAGTGGAGTGGAGTAAAGAGTGGGTGAAGAGAGGAACAGAGGGAGGTGGAGGAGAAGTCAACAGTAAAGTGCGCAACTTTAATGCAAACAACAAAAATGAGTAAACAAAAAACACAACACAGAAAAATTGCAACAAATGCGGCGTTATGGGTGTGGGGGGTGGGTGAGAGAGAGAGAGAGAGTAGATGGAGAGTGGTGTGCACGGAGAAGATTTGAACGGAAGAAGCGGCAGAGGGGAGAGTATTGGGGGAATGGCAGAGTGGCAAAAATCATCGAAAGCGCAAAACCACAGCAAAAATCAAAGAGTGGCGAGAGCGGCGAGAGGGAGCAGGTAGAGCCCCATAGACAGTAGTCGACACAGTTATCCCTTGCCTCTGTGTGTGTGTGTGTGTGTGTGTGCCAGCCAGTGCAGACATTTATTTATGTATTTATGCATATTTCGTGCCGAAATACCGGGAACATTTTCGCACATTTTCATCAGCCCCGATACAGCGATACAGCGATACCCGAAGGGGGGGGGGGGGGCATGGGGCTGGCTGGGTGGGTGCCTGAGATTCGTTATTCAGTGTTCAGTGTTCAGTGATTGGTATTGGGCCTGCCTGTCGAGTCGAGTCGTGCCACTCGGCGCACACGTTAACACCGCAGTTGACCTTTGGCCCCTGACATGTGTCTGGGGGATTGCCGCTGAATTGGGGGGACTTAAGCCCTGACCAGCCTAACAGTAGAAGAGTACAAGTACAAGTACAGAGGGGTAAGCGTCCCCTCGCTCTCTCTCTCTCTCTCTCTCTCTCTTAGTATTGTACTGTAATTAAGGGAGGGAAATACGAGCGGGCAGCGAATCTTAACAAATGCTTTTTGGCAGTCGAATCTATGGACCCAAGGGCCACCGTCAGCCCAGCAGAAGAATCAGCCAGGGACTGGCAATAATCGCTGACAAATTAGAGCCCCTACCCCCACTACCCCCACTAAAAGGCGACTAAGCAGCTGTTCTTCCTTCCATACGAGGCGTTTATTTCGTTGAGTATCGTAAATAAATGTCCAACAGTGCGATCTGTAACCAAAAACAAGTGCAACCCAATGGCCAATGGAAAGAGGTGTGGGGGGGCAGCCCAGCAAAGGCTGAGGGATCAGTTCGGGGTGTCTGGCTGTCTGGCTGTGTGGGTGTTTTGGGTGTTTTGGGTGTAGGTAGATCCTAGTCATCGTTCTCCTGAATAACCTCGTCCAGCTCTTTGATCACTTCGTCTATCTTGCGCTGTTCCTCTTCGGTGATTTGCCATTTGCCATCGCTGGAAGCGGGCAGCACAGCTGGCAGGATCGGTGCTGCTGCTGCGGCGGCTACATCGGCAATGGGCTGCTGCTGCTGCTGCTGCGACTGGGCAATTGACTTGTTGCACTTGCCGCACTTGGGCCTGGACCTGGACAGATAACGATGGTAGATCGAGACCACCGACCGGCAAATGGCCTGCGGCAGCTGCATCAGCATCGTGGCCATCATCAAGCTACCCTGTCCTGTCCCGATGGAAACCAAACCTATCGAAACGATACACAAACGATTTTGAATTTTGGTTCTTCCTCGGCTGGATGTTTTTTGTTTTTGGGAGATTTTTTTGGGAGAAATGTGAACATTTTATACGACACACGATCCAGGCACAGAGCCAGCCTCGATTTGGATAGGGATACGGGGGGAGGGGGGGGACTCCAACTCCCACTCCCACTAGCTACCCCCTAGATGTTTTTAGGTTTTTTTTTTTTGGGAGAGCGCTAGCATAGCTATTCCACATTCAGAGCGTGCTGCACTTTAATTAAATTTCTTAATTATGTTGGATTAATACAAACAGAGAGGGCGCTGCCACACACACACACACACACACACACACACACGCACACACACACACACACACACACAGTTCCATAGTTTTCTATTCTCCTCCTAAGTTTAATCAACATACGCAGAGGGGGCGGCAAGGACCAGAACCAGAGCCACATACTACCCGTCGTCGTCGTCGTCGTCGTTGACGGCTGAGGCGGAGGCTGAGGCCCTGCCCAAGTAATTGAGAAAACTCGGCACAAGTGAGGGGGGGCTTGACAGGCTCCCAGCCCCAGTTTATGCGTGGCCCGAAATTATAATAAAATATTATAAAAATATAAATATAATAAAAATTAATTCGAAATTCAGAGAGATGGAAGTTAGAGGCAACTTTTACTTGCCAATAAATGTACAGTTAGATGTGCTGCATTTCTAATCGAATTATGCAACTCTGTGGCAGGTTTGGGGGTTTTTTTGGCGTGGCGCATAAACGCTGGCTGGTCGGGGGGCCAAGGCAAGTCTGCAAATGAGCTGGTTAGCTGACTGTCCTCCCACTTCCACCTCCACACGCCGCACTCCGCACTCGCACTCTGTACTGGCTCTGCCAATCCTCGCCAGCTTCGGCTGCTGCTCGAGTGCATACACAGTTAGTTACTTTGGCATTTACCTTTGCCAGCCAGCGACGAACCTCCTGACATGCCCCATGCTCCATGCTCCATGCTCCATGCCCCATGGAACGCTTCTCAACTGTTGCCATTGGAATCTGCTGGGCTGAGCTGGGCTGTGCTGGAGGCAGGGGCGGTGATGGGGATTACTTGCAGCACGTGACTGAAATTCCAAGCGTTGCGCTAGTGTGGCAGCAGCAGCCCACGACGGAGTGTGGCGGGGCGGGGCGGAGGGAGGAGTAAGCAAGTGCTTACTAAAAATTAAAACACATGTAAAGAAATAATTAAGATATTATGCCACGAACCTAACTCCACTCTTTGCCTTCGTTTTCTTTTCTTTGCCTGCAGCTCCTGCTGCCACTCCTGCTGCCCAAGTCTGTCCATGTCTCTGGCCTGGCACTGGCACTGGCGGACGGCGGGTGCTCCATATTCCGAGCACTGTGCAGCGGCGCGTAAACCAAGCACGATAAGAGCAAACTGTCACTCTGAATAGGCCACTAAATGCAGCAGGCGAAGGGCGTCAGAGGAGCAGGAACAAGGGCGCAGAGGGGAGAGCACGTTTAAGGTTTGCTCCAAGGACTGTGATACATTTTTCCCACTTATGCGGATTTTTGTGTTGTATTCCCCCAATGAAAGCGGCGCAGAGAATTTCGTTTTGTTGCTCCTTCCACGAATCCTTTTGCTCGGACCAAAAGAAGACGATTTTGATGGCAGCGCTCGCCAGCCTTGGGCAACGCTCCTGGGTCCGGCAACGGCATCCACCCATCCCTTCGCAGCTCGATCTGTGCCTGTGTGTTCCTGTGTGTGCCTGTGTGTGCCTGTGTGTGTGTGCCGGCAGTTGGGTCCATGTCTTGCGATTTGTCTTGCCACTTTTTGTGCCTCATTATAATGCTCTCTGGCCGACCTGCTGCTGTCGTTCTTGTGCTCCTACGCCCATGTATCATTAAAATATGCTTTTTGTTTCGTTGTGTGGAGTCAGAGCGGGAGCGGGAGCGGGAGAGCGGGAGAGCTGTAGCTAAGGCTAGGCCTTTGCTCTGACTAGTTGCGCCCCTCCTTACCCGAGCTATTTCTCCGTTTGCACTTCTTTCTGCCTGCCTGCCAGTGCTCGACAGTTATAATTTCTTCTTGTTTTATTTACGGTACTTTACGCGCACTTGTACCGTTAGGTGGGATGGCCCTGCGGAGCAGCATCAGTGCGGCAGAGTAGGCAGAGAGAGAGAGAGAGAGATTCAGATTCAGAGGCGACTCTGGGACGGAGGAAGATAAGGTTCGTGCTTAAAACGTTTTTACATTTCATTGACTAAGGGAGCAGCGGGGCAGAGCACACACATACACACATGCAATACACACAGAGAGAGAGGGAGAGGAAGATGGAGAGAGAGAGCAACGTGAGTGTCGGCAACGTTGGAACAATTAAATTTAATTGCATTCCCAATTTGTATAATTATGCCTGGGTCTAAATAAATTTTTCATTTACTTCATAACGAAGACACAAGAAACGAAGACACCGACTGGGATGTTGGGTTAGAGCTAAAGATCCATCGCCAAAAGATGGCACAGCCGATGAGGATGATGATGATGCAGCAGCAGCAAGATGACACCCACATCCACACCCACACTTCCTCCAATGTTGCCACTTGAGCATTGTGGTGTCCGTAGGGCTTGCGTGTCCTTTGGTGACGGCTCGAAGCTCATCGACTGCGGGAGGCAGCAGGGTGTGCTGGCCATTGGATATGCCATGCGCCCGTTATGCCGAGCTTAGCAATTTGACGTTGACTGTCCCAAATTTGTGCCACACTCTGGGCACTTTTAGGATGTTTGAATATAGAGTTCAATGATCCCACTGAAGATTCTAAGTATATGCAAAGACAATCCGCAAGCCAAACCCAGACAAAGCGAGCGAGAGCGAATTCGCTGCCAGGCGAATTCCCAAACACAACAGCAAGCACGAGCGAGGCGAAATTTAGAAGAGAGCGCACAGCAGATCGTCAAGAGAGACGCCGAGAGAGCTTCAATCCAGACAGCGACGCAAAAGCTTGGCTTGAGCAGTGAGCCAGCAGACGACGAACTTCGCGACGTACCTGACTTTCATTACGCATTAAACGTTGCTCATATGTTCTGCGAAGTAACGAAAAGTGTGTTCCCAGGCGGACATGTAAGCTGTTTCCTTCAATAATGTTCAGTTGCAGATTTAAGGAGGAGAATCCAAGTACAGGGTGCCGAAGGCAGCAATATATTTAACGGCAGTGCAGAGATGGTGCCGCGTCGTCAGTTACTTTTGCGCTGCTTGGCCTGCCAAGTTGTTCCGCAACTCCCGTTTTACGAGCACTTTCAAATTGATTCAGTTTCTCTTTCATCCGGCTTCTGGTGCTTGAGCATGTCCAGGTCCATGTCAAACTTGTCAGCCGTTGCATAATTTCAATTATCGACAGAATCCATCAACACTGCCTTCGAGCTGCGTACCGCCCCAGCCACCCACTACCGCTCATCATCAGCATACACCATCCACATGCCCCATACACAGGCACTCCACATCATCATAATCGAATGGCAGCCTAATCAAAATTGATGGCTAGATTGCATTGGCATCGGGCATCATCGGGCATCGTCATCGGGCTTTGTCATCCCGGGCCCGTTGACAGCTGTCATCGTTGGCCAGACAGACAGAGATTTGCCAATTTGGACGATTAGCTGAGAAATCGAGGAAATACTCCTACGTACCAAAAAGAGAGAGAGAGAGAGAGAGACTGGGGCCAGGGGGCAGTCGAATAATTAGCAGCCTCCCCCACCCGCCCCCTAACACTCTTCAAAAGTAAAATCACGAACGGCTCTTCTTTGTCTTTCATCACAAATACGCGATGGATATTCTATGCCGCGATTAATCCAATAAGTTTCTATTACTTTGATTAGGTGTTGATTATGTGTCTCTGATTCTCTCGCACTCTCAGCCTTTCTCCCACTCACTCTCTGCAGCTGTGTGTGTGTGTGGGCGTGAAATAAAGTTTCTTCCTGCCGACAGGTGGCGACCGGGTGCTCCAGGGAACTTTTCAAGCTGCTTGCTAATAAAGTCATGAAAATATACTCAGACACACACACACACAGGCGCATAAATGCTGCCGTTTGGCAAGCAACAAAGGCCAAGGAGCCAGCCGCCTGCCGAACCTCCTTTAGCCAGCGGAACTCCACCCCAAAAAACACAAAAAAAAAAAACAAGGAAAAACTATGCGAAAGATGCTGTGGAAAAGCGAGAAAGATTTTTGCAATTTATTTAAGTCACGTGCCATATTCTCGTCCCTCTCTGCCTTCGCACCTTAGGCAGCAGCAGTACAGCAGCAGGAGCAGCACAGGCAGGGTCTTGGTCTTGGTGTTGGTGTTGGGTGTTGGGGCAACTTGATTTGGAACTCAAAGTGACTTGCCCCGCCACTGACTGACTAACTGACAGAGCCGCCGCCGTACAAGGCGCAGCTCGAGTCGGAGTCGGAGTCGGAGTCCGCGTTGCAGTTGGAGTCTCAGAATCGAGGCAAAGTTATGCCAGCCAGCAAATGTAACATAAATTATATGAAGCAAAGGCGAACGAAGTTGATGCCTGAAGGAGACACAACCAGCCAGCCAGAGCAGAGCAGAGCAGAGCAGGTACGTTGGAGAAGCCAAGCCAAGCCGCCTTTTCGACACCATCATATGCTGCTGCTGCTCCTGGTTTTTTTTTTTGTGGGCTGTGTGCCGCCCGCTCATCATGAGGCAACTTACTTTACTTAGTTGGCAGCGCTTAATTAGTGTACGCGAATTTTGAGCACGTGAGATCTCACAAGTGCGTGCAAGAGATGGCCAAAAACATGAATAAAGTGGGGAGTAGACAGTAGACAGCGAGATTAACGGGTATGGCAGGAAAGCGGCCTCCCCAGACTGGGCAAGACGTAATGAAAATCCTACTGAAGGTGAAGAGAGATGATCCATAAATCAATAGTAAATTATAAAAATTTAATTGAAATAAATCATAAAGCAGACTATAATAAATCATAAATAAATAAGATAAACCGCCTGGATCTCGGCCAGTGCTCGCTCAGGTGCAACTCTTACTGCCAGCGCACAGCTCGCCCCACAAACCACCAATGACCCCCCATGTTCAGCCTGCTCTTTCGCTTAAGCTTCTCTTCGTGCTTTGTATGTGAGCAAAAAACAACGTGGAGCTGGGCCAGCCATGTCTTCGGCTGGCTCTTAAAGTTGGTTCACTGAAGTGAACATTTATCATGCATAGCTGTCGTCTGCACTGCACGCCCCTCTGACTGTGCTCCAAGCAATCATTTCAGCCACATTCATCGCCAGTTTGGCACCCACTGTGCCGGCACAGGGCTCCCCCACCCACCCACTCACTCTACGCTTCCATTTCGCTTTCATTTACGTCGCGCGCTCTCTCACTTTGAAACAGTTTGATTAAGTTTAATTGATGTAATTACACTCTCAAATTGGATTGGATTTGTGAATACAAAGCGTGGCAAGGAGAAAGAGATTGGGAGAGGGACAGGGAAGGGGAAGGGGAACGCGAACGAGGACAAGGACCGGGAGGGAGACAGAGAGACAGGCAGGCTACAGAGATGGTGTGAGAAGTGGCAGGGATAGGGACCGGCACCCGCCGAATGCTTTTCCAATCGATCCCATTAACAACTTCAAAGTCGAGATCTCGTCATGGATTTTGTGGCCAGCCTCACACACACAAGCACACACAAACAGCACACACACAGCACACTGTAACACTCCACACGCAACTTTCATCAATTTCGAAAATGAATTTGAAAGTGTTGCCATTGTTGGTGTTGTCTCCATGTGGCAGTGTGGCAAGGGATGAGTAGGAAGTGCTCCTCGCCACGGCTCTGTCCCAGCAGCAGCAGCAGCTCGAATGATGTGGCGCGCATATTTTGCATAATTTAAGCAATTTGTGCAACGGCAGAGGCAGTGGCAGAGTCACAGCACCATGCCTGGGACACCGTTGCAGCAGTCGGATGCGGCCCGCAGATGACAAGGACAAGAACGACAGCGATGTGAATGACGGCGGCTCTGGTACCGTACCGTACCCGTACCGGCAAGGTGTTGAAATTGCACCCACATTATTACATTTGAGTCACCCCTGCAGCCTGGCCAACGGGCCAACGGCCAACAGAAAACAGCTAACAGCAGAGCCGGCAGAGCTGGGCCGTCGGCAAGAGCCAAACGCAGTGCTGGCCAGATAATGAAGCAGCAACATTTTAACCAGGCAAATGCGCAAACACATTGGGCTAGTGGTGGTGCTGGTGATGGTGTCGGCTGGGAGCAGGAGCAGGAGCAGCCAGATGTGCGAGCAGAGGCAGCCAGAAGTCGGGTGGGATGGGTGGAAGATGTGGCACAGAGTCGGATGCAGGCATGCAGGGGCAGTTGTGGTAGAGCCAGGAGAGAGCGAGAGTGAGTCGGTGTTGATTGCTGACTGCCAGAACTGTCTCTCTGTCCGTCTGTCCGTCTGTCCGTATCTATCTCCCTGTACGTTCCACTGTCCGCTCCACTGTCCGCTGCACCGTTCGTTCGTCTGTCAGGCAGAGTGACTAACTGACTTGGTCCCTGCTACTGATTCATGAACTGGCAACGAGCCCTGGCCACCAAACCTGAACCTGAACCTGAGCAGGCTCCAGTGGCAGCAAAATGTTCGGACATCCGTATGCAACACCAGCACACACACACACACACACACATGTGTATGTATATGTATATGTGTCAGGATTGGTGCTCATATTTCGTTTTGCCACAGTCGTGGCCAGGACATGCTCTCATGCTGATGCTGATGCCCATGGATGCTGGATGCTGGATGCTGGATGCTGGCTGCTGTTTTTGTCCATTGCGTTGCCATGACAGTGGATTTTACAGAGACTTAAGTGCTGTGTGCATGCGTGTGCAAGTGTGTGTGTGTATCAGTATATACATACATACATATGTGTGTGCGTATGCGTGATATATGCAGCTGACTCATTCTGCTGACGCTCCAAATTCAAACGCAAACACTGTTGCATACTTTTGTGAGCAACAGAAAGAGGGAGCGAGCGAGAGAGAGGCGGCAGGGAGTCAGAGCCAGAGAGGGAGAGAGAGAGGGAGAGAGAGCGAGAGCGACTGCAACGGACACATATTTTCTGATAAATTATTGCATTGTTGATTTATTTTTGGCTTTTCGCTGTCTGCGGCTTAAGATTAATTTCCTTGCGTTGTTGAATTCACACTTATGCAGCTGCCCCTCCTCCACCCCTTCGCCACTTTCCACTTTTTCAATTCCAGCCCTTCCTGGTCGTCTCCTCTCCTGTCCCGTCCTGTCCCTGGCAATCCCTTTGTGTCTCCCACTGGAATGCGTGTGAATGTGGCGGAGCGGACTGAAGCGAAGCGGAGCGGTTTGCCACCCCTGCCAAGTCGTTAAATGGCTTTTTAAAAAGCACCAATAAAAATTAAATCAAATAAATATAATTTTTAATTAAAATGCCCTTTAATCTCTTCACAATTATTGCCAACATAATGGGCAGCAGCGGCAGCAACAGCAACAGCCACCGCTGCTGCGGCACCCACCCATCAATTGGATGGGCATTTATTATTAACAGCCGATAAGCATACGTACGTACACTGAGAGAACGTTACCTTGAGAAATAAGTACATATGTACTCATGCATATAAAATGCTGCTGCTGAATATAATTCGTATTATTTACTCATAAAGCAGGCAGGCACAAAGTAAGCGACGAATGCGATATTTGCGTGCTACGATGAGCATCTGCTCCGCGACTCTTAGCCCTTAAAATTGTATGAATTTTACTGGCTTAAATCTACCGCTTGCGGCAGGTTTTGATTGCTGGTAAAAAACCTCAAAGCAGGCAGCCAGCAGTTCTGTTTCTTTTTAATCTTTTTAATCTGCGATTTGGGATTGACCTGCAGGCCAGCATCTGCTGGATCTGCAAGTTCCAGTTCCAGTTTATATGTCGGTTAAGTGTGGATCGATATATGCTCATATTTTCCATTTTTTATATGTTTATTGTTTGCATAATGTGTGGCAGGAGTGGCAGGAGTGGCTGGGCCAGTGGGCCAGCCCGTGCCTTGTCGCTGCCAAGTCTAATCTGTAGACAAAAGTCGCTGCCTAAGCCGCTTCCGAGTGGCCTTTGATTGGCCTCTGCAGCTGCAGCTGCATCTGCATCTGCATCTCTCTCTCTCTCACTTTCTGTGCCTTTTCTCTGGGCAGCCATATGCGTGTGTGGTTGCCCCCAAGCTCCAAGGCTTTGGTCGAGCGTTGTGGGGGGGTGGGAGGGGGGTCATGTACGTATATTAAACCCAGTGAGCGTAAATATTTAACGAATACTTTATCTTTCAACCAGAGACACAAGGAATCTGCTCCTCTGCTCCTCTGCTCCTCCCTTTTTTTTCCATGTGATACTTTGCTTGGAAAACTTTTGTTGGGGGCTGCAAGTTGCATGCAACATGTGTGTGCGTTGAACGGTGGGTGGGGGGGTGGGTGGGGCAGTGGTGATACTTTATCCAAGTGCAGAGCCGGGCATCGATTTCATTTTGCCACTCGGCCCAAGGGGGAACTTTAACAGCTCAGAGCTGGACTTGGCACAAAAGCTGGCGCCCAAGTGCAGGCAGGTCGAAATGATGACCTATCCAGACCCCTGGCTACTCCCCGCCCCGCCCCTCTTCCCAGCCCACTCATTCCCAAGCTGCAGAGTTTTGCTTGCCAAAAAAAAAGAAAGAGGCGCCCATTTGTCTCGCACTTTTGGGGCACAGAAAGTAACACAAAAATGTCATTTAATTGTTGCCAAAATAGTCGCTTCTCCCTCGCTCGCTTCTCTGCTGCTCCACTTGGCTGTGCGTGATCTATATGTGTGCGGGGAGGGGTGGGGAGTGGCTGGGGGGTTGGTTTCGGCGTGGTATCTGCTCTTACAAATTGCAGCGTTAATTGCATACAAAGAACAAGAAAAGTGCCCAAGAAAATTGTAACAAAAGGCGTTTTTCCGTTCCCCATTTTCATTTCCATTTCCATTACCCTTTGTCCCACCGCACCAGCACCGCCACCAGCACCACTGCAGAGGGGCGCCGCGTCTCACATAGTTGACAATTGACACATTTGCAATTCAACACTCGAGCTGAGCGGAGCGTTGCACAATCAGCGTGCTCGCGTTTCACGTGGCACGTTCCCGCTGCGCCAGCATCCAGACATCGTTTAGGCATTTGCATTTTGATGCCACACAGCAAGAAAGAGAGAGAGAGAGAGACAGAAAGAACGGACTGAAAAGAGATGGAGAGCGACATAAATATTTGCAGTGTTTGATGTGGCAGCTTTGGGCTTGACTTCGGGGATTGGGTGACTCTAACTGCAGCGCGGGTACAGCCACCCACCCTACTACTACACTGAGAGAAACTACAGTAATTGCAACTCAAATCGAATGCCCAAAAAGTTCTCAAGTGAAAGATTTGAAACTTTCAATTGAATCTGCCAACTTTTGAGTTGAACTGAATAAACTCTGTCTTTCCCCTGTCTGTTGTTGGGTTCGTTGGGATCGTTGGGGCGATACCCCCACCCCCTGGCGGCAGCCCGCCCTAGGGTATACTTTATTTTTGCAGCTGTATGGCATTGGCATAATTCGATATATTGGCTAATAACGGAAGAATTTCCTCAAGCACAGGGATGCCTGGAAATAAATAAAAATATAATAAATAGTATCCTGCTTACCATCATAAATATTATAATAAATAAATAATAAATAAAATAATAATACAAATAATAAATAATAATAAATATAATAATAAAAAAAGTATATTAAATATACTAATAAATAAATAATAAATAATAAGAAATATAATAAAAAATAATAATAAATGTAATAATAAATAAATAATAAATAAAATAATGATAAATATAATAATAAATAAATAATAAATAAAATAATAACAAATATAATAATAAATAATAATAAATAAATATAAATAAAATAATAATAAATATAATATAATATAAATAATAATTGAATGCCGCTGTAATTATGATTTTCCTTGGCTTTATTTGTGGCTGTTTCTTGCGCCATTTATGTGCGACTCTTTGCAGGCGCTCCCAAGCGGGGTATCTTCTGTTCGAAACACTCAGCTATTGGGGGCGGCTTGCTGGCTCTGTTGTTGCGAGTGTATGGTGCGGATGGTGGCTTCTCGGATTCATTAAGTCGAGCAGCAGTGGAATGTGTGTGCCAGGATGTGTGGCACTGGCACTGGCACTGGCACTGCCTCTGCCCCTGCCTGTGTGTGTGGGTGTTTGTGCATCTTGCGATTCCTGGAGGCGCACTTGCCTTAATTATTGCCTGCTGCATGGAAATCGAGGAAATGGGAAACGGAGTGTCAACAGTTTATGAAGTGGACTCCACACGCTCCTACTGCACTTGCTGCCACATTGGGGGGGGCATAATCAAACGGTAATTGGTGCGGGCAACGATTTTGCAAATTGAAAGAAAGCATAGACCAACAGACACAGACAGAGGCAGAGACAGAGACACAGACAGAGGCAGAGACACAGACAAACATAGGAAGAGAGAAGTGGAGACCAAGAGACACTGATTCGGAGCAGGCAGAAGGCAGAAGGCAGGAGGCAGGAGGCTGAAAGGCAGAAGGCTGAAAGGCAGACAGACGGAGACAATTTTCTATAAAAACTAAATTTGAAATTGTGTTGACTTAACGTTGGCGCATAAAGCGGCAACCAAAATGGCAAATGCACTCACATGAGCAGATGGACATGCTAAAGGACATCATGGTAAGGGAGACACACACACACTTGCACTCTTGCTGTGTTGCTTGGATGCTTCGGGTGGCAGCACTTTGTGCCATGTCTCGCCTCATAGTCGTCATGTTGGTGGAAATTTATTTTCATTGCTGCCGCAGGCAATGGCAATATAAACACAGTGTGAGAGAGTGGGAGAGAGGGAGCCAGAGAGTGGAAGCAAGAGGGAGTGGGTGTAAGTGGGAGGGGAAAGAGGTGTGGTGGAAGCGGCGTGCGGGGGGGGGAGTATCTGCATTTCCATCGAAAGTCGCCTGACCTTTGGCACAGCCATTGACGAGTGTTTGCCGAATGGAGTAAGCAAGAGACAGGGACAGAGAGAGGGAGGTAGGGAGAGTAGTTGGCTGGGAGAGGGAGGGAGAGAGAGGTAGGGAGAGTAGGAGTCTGGGAGAGGGAGGCAGCGATAGTGTTTCCAGAATTCTTCGTTTTTGGTGCCCAAATGAATTAAGGAGTCGAACTGAGGGAACTGAACCTGCTGTGACTGCAACACCGAAGAACCTAACAACCGAAGAACCTAACAACCGAAGAACCGAAGCACCCAAGAAGTCTATTTTAATGCAGCAACAATACCCAAGGGCTGCGTAGGATCTGTTCCACTTTCGATACGGAATTATATTTATTCTTAGCCCATTTCTGCACCTATTTTGTCTGTCTGCTCAAGGATGAACCGGGATCCGGGTCAGCCCAGGTACCCTTTCTGCCCCTGCCCCTGCCCAACCCCACCCCAACCCCACCTAAACACCTCCTGAACCAACCCTGTGCATTCCGGTTTAAAGTTGTTTCGTTCTTGGCTGTCGCTTTGAATATGTTGCACGATTTGTTTGCGAGCAGATTTTTTTTTTCCACGCTTCTGTTGTTTCCTTTTTTTTTTGTATTTTTTTTTCTTTCTATTTTTGGCAGTCCGCTCTGGCTCCCCCCCGCCCCCTGCCCGCTCATGACACCTTCTGACAGGCAGGCAGACAGCTAGCTGGCCATTGCCCTCCATCTTCATCATGGTGGTTGGGATTGGGATTGGGTGGGGGGTGCGCGGCAGCAATGAAAGTTGCAGCTCAGCAGCAGCAGCAGCAGCAGCAACGACGACGACTGCGACGCGTTCAAGTGAAAAGTCCGCAGCTGCTGCCCGCACTTCATGTGCTTGTAAGGGTGTCTCTGTGTCTGTGTGTGTGTATGTGTGTGTGTGTGTATCTTTATCTGTATAGCTGTGTGAGTGAGTGGTAAGCTTTTGCTGGACGCTTTGTTTTACTGCTTAGCTTTGGTCAAGTCCAGTCTGGGGGATGCTGCGCTTCTGCTGCTGCTGCTGCTCCCTCAGCTCCTTTAGCCCTTCGCTGGCTCCAACTCCGGTTCATTGTGAGTCCAGAGACGTGACTGGCCACTGGCCACTGGCCACACGCTTGGCGAGATTCCCAACACTTGCCCTGAATTGGAGAGACCCTGAAGAGGGTGTGGGGGGGGGCGCCGAACAGAGTCGAGTTCAGGTTCAGTGGCGACCCTCGCGAATTGCTCCCACACACCGCCCCCACCCCCAGCCACGTTCGCCATGATAGCTGTAATCGAGAAAATCCCATAAGAGACGATTTAATCCCATATTTCAAAGTTATTCAAGTGCAAAAATGCCAAAAAGGAATGCAAACATAAGCACTGCCAGGACACGGACGAGCACGAGGACGAGGACATGGACATGGACTGAGCAGCGGAGGAGTGGCGGAGTGGCCGCCATTCTCAAAGACAAAAAAGGGGGAATGTGGGGGGATGAGGGGACCTGCCATCCCAGTGCCGACTCCTTTTGGGAACTGGGCCACCTGGCGCAACCTTCTTCTGACCGCACACTTTGCCACACTTTGTTGCATTGAATCAATTTTGTAGCAGCAACAGAGGCAGCAACAGAAGCGCAGCGCATCCCGCAGAGTTTCCATCATCATCATCATCAGCAGCAGCTCAGCTCAGCTCGGGATTGGAGGTTGAGGTTGGGGTTCAGGGGTCGTGGGTCCTGGCACGTGGGTCCTGGCTCGGCGTGCATTTGTCTGGGCCTGGCTTTGGTCTTTCCTCCATCAGCTCCTGTACTCTGTGTGTGTTCTCTGCTCTGTTGCTGTCTGCGGCGCTTTTTTTTTTGGCGCATTTGAAATACGGGTAAATATATTTTGCGGGCAACATTTTCATCATTTCTATGCCAATTCCATTTCGTTTCATTTAGTTTCACTTACGGCTTAAATTCCACTCAGCCACCCGCTCCCACTCTACCACCCCCCGCTCTCCCGCTCTTCCACTCCCCCGCTCTCCCGCTCTACCACTCTGTGTGTGTTTGTGTTTTCTCCCCCCCTCCCACACACTTTATTTTGGTAATCCCCAACAATTAGCCAGAGATTTGAGCGATAATTGGGGGAATCACACAGTTCCCCCAAACAAGCAGCAGCAGCAGCACAACCATCTCCCATCTCCCATTCACATATCTTTGCACTCTTTCCCAGCCGTTGTCTCCCCCTCTCCCTCTGTCACTATCTGCCACTGCCACTGCCACACTGCAACTGCAGTTGAAGTTGGCAATTAATTGCATTTCAGATACAGTTTATAAATATGGCGCAGCTTTAAATTGGCTCATTAAATTTCATTTGTGCACGGGCGCCACACATCAATTGACACCGCAAACGCAAAGTGAGTTCTAGCCGGCATACAGGGTGCCGCAAGCCATGAGCCGCATGCCCATGACCCATGCCCCATGACCCATGCCCCATGCACCATGCACCATGCTGATGTTTCGATCGATTCTTTGTTGTTGGAGCAGCAGGAGCTCTCTACTTTAATTGCAAAAGTAAGGAGTTGGGAGAGACTGTACCTCTGTCTGGAAAGGTGCCTCACATACCTACATAACTGATCTCGTTGCATTTGTTGCCATTTAACAGGCTGTTGGTGTTTTTTTTTAGCTTAATTTAGGCTAACTTAAACGACCTTTTATTGCAGCGAATATTTAAATATAAATGTATTGCCTTATGAAAGAAAAAGGGACTTACTCGTACGTTGGCAAAGTATGATTCTGCCCTACCTTAATCGGTGATCGGGATGCCTGCCCTGCATCTCCTTTAATCTACTATATAGCTCTGAGTGCCGTCTGAGTTCATTGCAAGTCCCGTGCCATCATCGAATGGAGCATGGAGAAATTTGTGTCCGTATTTTCGCCTCGCCCGAGCGTGCTGCAGCACCCTGTTTGTGCAACGTACCGCAATCGAAATGCTCCACATTTGGCGCATGATGCTCGCCAGAACAATTTACTCGTGCGCTCTCTTTTTTTTGTTTTGTTGCTCTGCTGTTTTGTTGTTTCTGAACGCCAGCCACACACCCACCCACCCACTCCGTTCGCTTGGCGCTCGCGCTCTCTCTCCGTTTTCTATTCTTTTTTGCTGCTGCTGTTTGTTTTTTTTTTTTTTTTCTTTTTTTGTTTCGTTAATTCTGCCTTTGGTTTTGTTTTCGTTTTTCTCCCGGTGTTTTGTTGCTGTTTCCGTTTCCGTTTCTTCTTTTCTTTTACTTCATTTTATGTACCCTAGCTGGCAGTATGACGTTTTTGATCGAATGTTTGTAACGCCAAAAAGGGAAAGAGTTTTCAATGTAATAAATGTATATAATACATGTAATGCGTACATCAACATGTACATATATGCATGCCTCATGTATGTATGTATTATTATATGTATTATATATTATATTTATTATATATTATATTTATTATATATTATATTTATTATACATTATATTTATTATATATTATATGTATTATTTTGCATTTATTTATTTTTTTAAGCAGAACTACCAAAATCGTAACCTAAAAATCTAAGACATTAGCAATATAATGAATGTAGTACACTGAGACAAAAATATGAGTTAATTTTTGTACTGGATGTGGAGTTTTTTTTAATTGACAAAATATAACCAAAAATCCAAAATAAACAACTTAAAAGATAATCCCGTTATTCACATGACCAAACTGGATCAAGAGCGGCTTACAAAACTAAATAATTTGCTTCTATTTTAAAGATCTAATGAAGATCAAATGAAACTTGTGTGCGTATACGTGATGCAGACAAATCCAGATTAAGTTCTGATACCACTGTGCGACAAAAGAAGAAGCATTTGAGTGTACTTTGCTCGAGACAAAATTTAGGTTGTGGGCAGTGATGAGTAGATCCCAGTGTAATTAACTCCGTGTTGTAGTTGCAGCAGAAACGATCAATGTGAAAGGGTATGCAGCCTGCGACGCCCCTGCGACGTCTCGTGCGCTGTGGCTGTTGCTTCTTACAGTTGCCGGCTGGTTTTGTCCTCTCGTTAGACCCAATATGCCCACATCCCAGTCAGACCCACATGCTGCCCGCCTCACACGTTCCCTCTCCCGGACAGGTGTATAGGTAGGGTGAGCGACTCTCCATGTCTCTCTCTCTCCCTTTCTGGAAACAATATAAGAAACTATTGTGAGTGGACTCTCTCTCTATCTATACTTTTCTCTCCATCTATTTGGGAATTCTTCACCCTATTTAAATACAGCTTGTTTTCTTTTTTCTGGTCCTGCCCCTGGCTACTCCTTCTGGTTTGCTATTCATACGTTGTGCCTGCCCCTGCTGCTGATTCGGCCACGGCATCTGTCTGCCTCTATTTTCACACGCTTTTTATATACTCTTACTTACGTTGGCTTTTACCTCCAAGCCACCCACACACACCCCACCACACCCCCCCACACACACACACCCGTTGTCATCGCAATCGCCGTTGCCGCGACTCCTCTGCCGCATGCCGCATGCCACATACCTCTACCTCTACCACTGCCACTCCCTCTGCCTCTGCCTCTCCCACTCTGCCGCCTGCAGTCACCGTGTGCACATCCATTTGTAGTAATCGCTTTAAAATGATGGCAACAGATTTATGGTGGTTTATCTCGGTGCATTCGCCTGTGCCGAGAGGAGCACACTGGTGGGCTGAGACGGGGGCTGTGACGGGGGCGGGGGCGGGGGCGGGCAGAGTGCATAGGTGCTAGAGGTGGTTAGCGAGTGAGCGTTTACCCCTGGCCAAACCAATCGCTGGAGGGTGGGCAACTGGATAGCAGAGAGAGTATGCTGTGTGGATAGTGGAAGGTGGCAGGTGGCAGGTGGAAGAAGCAGGCGCCAAAGTGACAATCGCCAGCACCAAGAGCGAGCAGGCGACGCTTTTGTAGAGTGTGGCAATGGGTGGGTTGGTGGGGTGGGGGACTGTTCAGAAAATTTAAGGGTTATCCCTTGACGATCTTATGCTTGACTAAACAACAGTTCAGAGTTCGATGTGGTTCGACGGGGCTGCTGGAGCAATGGAGCAATGGAGGATGGGGGCTGGGGCTGGGGTCAGACTAGGTGCGAGGGTGTGAGGTCATCGTTATTATCGCCGGCCATGGCCAATCCCCGTGCCAAGGCCCCAAGTCTGTCACGTGATTGATGATGTGGCTGGCAACGGTCTGGTCCGGTCCGGTCTGGTCTGGTCTGGTCCGGTCTGTTCTGTGCTGGTCTGTTCTGTGCTGGTCTGTTCTGTGCTGGTCTGGTTTACTTCTAGTCTGGTCAGACTTCGGGTCAGACATTGACTTTAAGGGCAGCAGCGGAACCACTTAAAGAGATCAGAGCATAGATCTGTACAGGGTGACCCAAACCCGAACACGAACCCGAACCCGGCTGCTACCTACCGACTGCTGCTGACTGGCCTGTGACTTTCTTTGCATCAGCAGTTGTCCATCCTGTGGTCAAGCCCACCCCACCCCACCCTACCTCTCCCCCTGCGGCTCTGGTTTGGCAGTTAAACATTTATGTCTGCCAAACAAACATAATGGTCAGAAATTGGTCTGAGGCGGGGCGGGGCTGTGTGTAGAGGGGGGAGTACATGGCCGGCGGACAGCACAAACAAATCCAGAAGGCGGTAGAGCAGGGGCAGGGGCAGTGGCAGGGGGGAGGTGCCTAAAACGAGCATCCTGAAACATAGAAATCCACACGAGCCGCAAACGTTGCCACTGTCACTCCGTTACCGCCTTCCCGTTACTCCCCTTCTTTCCACCCAAAGTGCAGTCTTGCCTTCCCAGTAAAATAACCTCACTGGCTGACGACTTAGCGATGCTCTTCCGCAATGCTATCTGCTCGGCATTACAAACATTTGCCGAGAGTCTCTCACCTCCATGCCATATGCAAAAGGGTACAGGCAAAGCAGCAGGAGAAATCAAGAAGAGCTGGATGCGGAACTGAGCCTTCGAGTGGTCCCTGGGATTGGGCCTGAACATGGCAATGGGAGGGGGTGGGACTGGGGGCTGGGGACTGGGGACTGGTGACTGGGGATTGAGACTGAGGCTGAAGCTGGAGGAGCAGACGACAACGACGAGGACGAGGACGACATTTACTGTTTACCTTGATTATTTCATCAAAGTTTGAAAATATTTACATTGGCATTCCGGCCCTGGAACGTGATGTAGATATTTATACATGCCCTGTCCGTGTGGCTGTGGCCCGTGCCGTAGTCTACAACTGTAACTGTAACCCCAGCCAGATCCGACCCCTGCTCTGGCTCCTGCTTCTGCTCCGGCTCCTGCACGGGGGGCTTCCCCATTGCTGCTATTCTGAAGCTTCTTTACATTGTTTGTCTCTGATGCTGGTTCTTTTTGGGTGGAGTGGGGAAGGGGCCAAAGGAGTCGGGCAGGATGCCAGAAGAATAAGTTTATTTTGATACACAAAATTAATACGTTGTTGGCATCAACTCATGCATCCACCTAGCCGTGTCACTCAGTCGCTCAGTCACTCAGTCGCTCAGTCACTCCGTCAATCCGTTCCTGCTTCAAGCCCGTCCTTGCGCCAGTCAGCGTCTGTCAGGAGAGTCAGCCAGCGTCGACACTTGCCACTTGTAAACGACATTTTATTAGTAAAGTTTATTTAAATTTGTTATAGATGTGGATGTGTGTGTGTGTGTCTGCCTTGCCGCCCTGGGGTCTTTGTGCTGCTGGCTGCCATTTTTCGGGGGGGCGCAACGTGGATGCCGCATTCGTATTCAAAAGATCAACATATTGCGTTACGTGGTGTATTTTAAATTCAAAATTGACTTTCGAGCACTTACAGTTGGGCAGAAGTCGGGCGGCATTGGGGGTGCGGTAGCTGACTCCAACGACCTGCTTATCGCATTGCCAAAATCCAGAGGGGGTGGCACTGATTTGCCAGCGAATGGGCGCGGGCTTAGTAGCTGGGGAATGGGGGGAATGGGGGGACTGGGGTATTGGCAACTGGCCTGAATGCCAACACGAAGTCATTTTGTTGCCCTCCAACCGAAACTATGACCCAGAGAGATCAAGGATAGGCATTAGGTTGGATTTTCGTTGATAGAGGGAGTCGCTGCCTTGTAATCACTTTCACTAAGTGAATTTTGCGCCCCCCAACACTCCATGAGAGGGAGGCACACACCTCCAAGCGGAAACTTAAATGGGAACTGATGGATGTACAGAAAAGAGACAGAAGAGACCGCTTAACCGCTGAAAATTACGGTTTCAAATTCGAAACAAATCAGTTATAAATTAATCCATTTTTTGGTGTTTCCTTTTGAAGATATAACTGAAGATCCATAAATGCAAATGTCTGGCATTCTTGGTTATATTTTGCATTTTATATTACAGCATTCCATTCTGTTCCGCACGCAATTAGCGAATTAATCCGCAGCACAGAGGTGGAAGCTCAACTCTCAAATGAAACTGCGCTCTCTGCCTCTGCATTGCTCAGCCGTCACTTGCCTAAAGCTGCAGCGCGCTGCATGGCAGCATGTGAGCGTGTGACGTATACGAACTCATTTTACGCATGCAATAATCATGCATGGACATGCTTGCGCTGAGTCGTAAACTTTCATCTATTTCTCTCTCCCTCTGCCCGCTGTCTTAGAACCAGCTTTAATAGCTGTCACTCTTTTTGCGCTCTCATTATCTCGCTGCTATGATCCTCTCTGAGCGAGTCTTTCAGTACACGCCATCTCTCTCTCTCTCTCGCGCGCACACGAGTATCGCCATGGAATAGGCAGACGACAAGAACAACAGTTAGTCGACCAAAAAAAATGAGACATGCACGATGGAGAGATATGTACAAAACCATACAGAGATATGTAAAACACTGAGAACAATCGCATAGGGTATTTTTAAGTAACACTGAGAATAGTATCATGATCCGACTCAAATATAATAAATAAATAAATAATTCAATCAAATCCACAGGCATGGTTTCGCCCTGTTAGCTACCCAAATAAAAATCCAACAAATATTCATGGTATTACCGCCATTCAAAGTGCATGCCCATGTTTAAGTTTCATTCACAACAAAAAAATATTGTATTTCACTATTTTTTTTAAATTGAACAAAAAACTTTCCAAGCTGACCACGTGTGAGTAATTTATCCATTTGAGTGCATATTGTGCTAAAAATGTGTCTGGCAAAAGTGACACAAGCTGACTGCAAGGGATCCCTGTATTCCGTTTTTAAACACAGCACAGAAATACATAAATAAAACTAGTCGAGAGTGTGTGTGTTTTTTTTGTTACCAAAAGGTGAAGTGGGAGTTGGATTAACAGAAAAAAATATCTAAACAAATCTTAAAATGAGCTGAGAGTATATTTCTACGTGCTATACCAAAGACTAGATCTCTCGTTTGCCATGATCTGCTGTTCCAGCTAAAATTGATTTTCAATACTTTAAATTGTTGAAGTTCTCGGTGCCGTACCGGATTTGCTATCAATAGCAAACAGTTTGCAAGTCCGAGTTCCCGCTGTGCTGTGATCCAAGTTGTTCCAATCCAAGCCGTTTGCAGGCAGGCAACAACAGAGGCAAACATTTAAATCGTGCCCAAAGCGTTTTCCTGACATATTTTCATTGCGTCTCCCTCTAAGCCCTTCAATCTGTAGGGAATAGTTTTGAGAGCAGCAAAATCTGAAAGAGGAAACTCAAAGCTGATGCTGAAGCTGAGGCTGAGGCTGAGGCTGAAGAACGAGACTGAAGCTGAGATGCTGATGCAGAATGAAGAAAGAAACTGGGCAAGGCAAGGAATAAATACATAACTGAAAATGACACGTTTGCCGCAAAGTACAGCAAAAACTAAACAAAAAACAATACGACAAAGTGTCATAAAAGTTGTACACAAAACTTAAAAAAAAGTATCTGCAACAGCAACACAGCAATGGCAGCAATGGCAGCGGCAACAACAATTACCCACTGAGAGGCGGCAAGAACAAGGACAGGAACCAAGTCGACTACAAGGCTGGAGCTGGAAGCTGCATCTGAAGCTGATGCTGAAGCTGATGCCGAGGCCGAGCCCACTAAGCACTTGGAAAATGACATAGGCAACTGCAATTGTTGCAACTTGTTGGGCAAAAATAATAAGCAAGTGAACTTAAAATGATTACACAACAAAGTTTTACCCTTCAATTTTCCGGTGAGGTAAAAAACCAAAGGCAAACCGGCAAAAGCAGCAACAAGCCACGAGATTTACGGCTACAATCTGCAGTTGTTGAACTTTGCATTTAAAGCCGCATGTGGGGATTGGAATTGATTGCTCAGCTCCCACACACAACCTCCCCGCTGACTCTGACTCTGACTCTTCCTCAACCATCTCCCAAACCAATCTCCACGTCGCTGTATGCCACTGGCCACCCCGCTGTGCTCGACCATGGACATCCTTTCATTTGTATTCAATATGATTTTGGCAGGCCATAAAAAAACGTTTAACAAAGAGCAGGGCAGGGCAGGCAGGCATGGCAGGCAGGCAGGGTGGGCGGGCAGGCCAGTGAATTCGGTCGGGCAAGTGGCAAGTGAGTCGCAAGTGGCGAAGTGGGCAAGAACGGACGAACGGGCGGAAGTGTTGAGGGTCGAGATTTTCATTTCATATATTGCCCACAGCAGCTGCTGGGTGGCCATAATCATCATCATAATGGATATGGTGGGGGTGCAAAGGGTCCAAAAGGAGCGGCCGGTCCCTTTTGCTGTTTCAGTTTTAGCCCTCATAAATATGCCATATATGACCCATCATCGTCTATGCCGACGGGGTCAATGTTTATGCTAAATGCCAACTATTTAATGCTTATATCACTTGATGTCGGGCCACGCCATATCCAGCCATTCCGCCCCAACCCTTTTCATGGCTAGAAAGTTGGCGAAAGCGAAAAGTGTTGCCTGCTAATGAGGGCAGGCGGCCATCAATTAGATGGCATGGCCAAGGGACAAGCGGATGGACAGGACAGCCTATTTGGTAATGCCTGATAAATGTTTATGCCTCTACCCTTAGGGTTGCGCAGCCAACTATTAGACAGTAAAACGTAGATTATAGCCAGTGGGGGCGAGAGCAAAGTAAATCTTATTATTGTTCGTTGCTTACACTGTTCACTGTACTTACTTGTTACAGTCACACATATGCATATACATATATGTACATATTCTGCCGAACGGCAGCAGAGAAGCCTATGCAGCAGCTCGCTTTGGCACTTTCCTCTTTTCGCCTGCTCTATTGCTCTCTCGATCTGTCACGCTTTCGCTCTCTCGATCTGTCGCGCTTGCGCTCTCTCGATCTGTCACGCTTGCGCTCTCTCGATCTGTTGTGCTTTTGCTCTCTCGATCTGTCACGCTTGCGCTCTCTCGATCTGTCGCGCTTTGGCTTGCATTAGGCCACGGACAATTCGGTCCGCCTGCCCTTCAATAATCCTGATCTGCTTTTTCTGCTAAAGTTTCATTAATTAGCATTTGTTTTCCATGAACTTGCACTGCCCCCGAAAAGGCATTGAATTTCGAATTGTATTAAATTCAGTGCTGGATAACAAGTTGAATGAAGCCTGCCGAGAGGCTTTAATCGACTGACGCCTGCTGCGTGCTCAAGATAATATTCGACACGTCTTGAATTTGCGCCCCAAGGTGTATTATAAAGTCAAGTGAGAGCTTGCCACATGTTAT
The DNA here is from genome assembly GCF_018151105.1 of Drosophila obscura. Lineage (NCBI taxonomy): Eukaryota > Metazoa > Arthropoda > Insecta > Diptera > Drosophilidae > Drosophila > Drosophila obscura. The sequence continues at coordinate 92,015 of NW_024542721.1, forward strand.
CCGAGTGCGATTGTATAAACACAAAAGGCGTGTGAGCGGGCAGGGGGGTGGAGGCATTCCATTGAAGGCATTTGCGAGTGTGTACCGTACCCAACAGTTGGTGTTTTGTGGGGATTGTGGAGTGAGTGGGTGGGTGGTCTTGTGTTTGTGCATCATTTGATTAACGTAATCGAATGACACGCCATATGCCAGTCAAGCCAGTCAGCCAGTCACCCAGTCATCCAGTCAGGCAGACAGACAGACAGACAGGCAGGAAGGCAGTCACTCAGCGACAGGAGGCGACTCATCTACATCTCCATCTCCATATCCATATTCATCTGCATCTCCCCAGTGTTCTCCTGTGGGAGAGTTAAAGCGAAGTAAGTCAGTAAAAAGTCACCAAGGCGTGCATGTGAAAGTCATTCGGGCTCTCGTATGTCTCTGTTTGATAAACAATTGACACATATACGGTAAGAGGCAGACAGGAGCCGGAGATGGGACTGGGACTGGGAATGGGGGGGTCCGGAGGTGAAGACGGAGACGGAGATGGAGGGCCGGAGCTGAAGGCGGATACAACGCATGTAGCAAAATCAATTTTCACCTTTTCACTTGATCAATTTCTTAACGGCAATGAAAAGTTTTCTGCGAAGTAAGCTGAGAGCACGATTGCGGAATGTCAAGCAGACCCGGGAATGTGGCAAGGGGCAAGGGGAAGTGGATGGAATGGCTAAAGATTCAGGCAGAAAAGCAGCAGGCAGGCCAGGGCCAGGACCAGGACCAGGACACTGGCAGGATGAACAAGCAGAAGCACGGTCACAGATAGCATCATTTGCATTTCCACGCACAGACACACACACAGCCTGAGAGTCAGGATACACACACACACACACACGGCAGCCCAGAAGCCGTTAACAGTTAGTTGGCGTCGAATATGTGTGGGGGGGGGAAAGGGGTTCGGTGTTCGGCGTTCGGCGTTCGGGCTGCTGCGGATGGGCCTGAGGATGAGTACCCGTACGAGAATGGCAATGCAGCTTTCTCGCCTTACGTCTCGTTGCGTCCCATTAAAAATTATGTTGAGAAGAAAAGCAGACGGAGACGGAGACAGAGAATCAGCCGAAAAGCGACCAAGAAGCAGAAATAACACACGGACATGGTCACGGATGCGGCGGATACGGATACGTTAAGAGTGTAGTAGTAGGAGGAGGGGACACAAAGAACAGATAGAGAGGGAGAGAGAGAGCTATTCTGTGTCGCTCCTTCTGCCGGAAGCAGCAAATTTTCATTTTATTTATTTTATAAAGTGCTCGACAACCGCCGAGCAGCGTTGAGCAAAGGGGTTGGGTTGGGTTGGGTTGATGTGGAGTGGGTTGGGGTTAAACGGGAAAGGCCACGCCAACGACGTGTCACGACTGTGACATGAGTCGTGACACAGTGCGCCTGGCCTGGTCTGGCCTGGCCTGGCAGCATGTAGCATGTGGCACTTGTAACGTGTAACGAGTAAAACCTGCAACCTGTAACCGGTCGGATCAAGTTTGCTTCATTGGCTCAGCATAATTGTTTCCTGCCTCGGCTCGGCTCGACTCTCTCACTCTGACTTCTGCTGAAATTTACATGCCAACTGGGGCGAGTGGCACGGACTCGAACAGTGGACAGTGGGACAATGGAGAATGGCGACATGCAAGGCCATGAGTAGCCAGGACTCTGAGGCCGAGGCCGAGTCCAAGTACGGGCTACGTGACATGTCCTGACCGGCGTCGACAGGCGATAATGATGCCCGAGTAAAGATCATCGTAGGTGGGACCGGGCCTCGACCGGTTCTCTACCGGCCAAGCCATTGGTCCACTAATTGATTGACCTGCCCAATTTTATGGCCTGTCAGTGCCACTGATTGACTGACTGACTGACTGACTGAATGATTGACAGTGGCATGAGGGAGGCGTGGGGCGTGACTGCCAGTCCTTCCTTCCTTCCTACCATCTACCCATTTCCCCTGCTGCTGGCGCTGTAACTTTTAGTGCACGGCGTTGACCTCGAGATTGGTTCTGAGAGCCTGAGCTCTTAAATGGATTCGCCTGCAGGCAGCCCTTGCAGCAGCCCTGACCTGGGCCGCATGGGTCACATTTAATTGACCAATAAACCGACGCCAAATGACCAAATAAAACACAAGCAACACTTTAATGAGCAGCTTTTGGTTCAACGCTTTCTGGCTGAGAAAAGCCCATGAAAAGCGGGCAAAATGCTTAACAAGCGGAAGTGGGCCGGGGAAACAAAATAGCAAAAAAAAAAAAATGCAGACCAAAATGTGCGTTAAAGGATTCTGTTGACTTGCTTCGCCTTTTACCCGGCAGGCTGCCATTCTTATTAGCAATTGATGTGCATACAAAATACAAATTAATTTTGTCATCCGCAGACATACAGCCACAGCCACGTGGATACGTTTGCCTATTCCTTTGGCGCTTTTGTGTGTTGCAGCCAAAAAAAAAGAAAAAAAAAAAATATTGCCACGCAGACATAATGGCAACGTTTGAGTGGAGGTGGAGTTGGAGGTGGAGTCCTATGCTATGCCAAATGTCGCACAGACGCTGCCATTCAATGACTCATTCTCACACACACACACACACACACACACATAGTATCTGTGGGATCTCGCATGCATACGACGGAGAGCGGTGAGAGGAGGGAGCCAGGCAGAGGCAGTTAGTCAGTCAGTCAGTCAGTCTGTCTGCTGGTTGGGTCTGTCATTCAGTCAGAGTCAATGGGAGACATTTTGCTAACGTGAATTCGCGAACGAATGGCAAAAAGGGTGACGCTAGGGGCTGGGTACTTGGTTTGGGTGGGGGGCAACGATATTCTCAACGATATTCCCCATTACAAATTCAATTACATGCTTAGCTACACTTTAGAGAAATTGAATTTTTATGTGCATTTATATTTAGTATATTTTCACATGCCCCCCCTTCCAACCAGCCCCCACCCCAACGCCAACTGTCACGTGGATTGAGGTGCAGGAGGAGCACGTGGATGTGAATGTGAATGTGAGGATGATGGTGAAGGAGCTGCTGTAGCCAGGCTCTCAAGGCTCTGCGGTTAGCTCTGGGATTCCATCAGCCATTTTCATAGTCGCATCGACTCGACAGCTTAATCTGCGAGCAGTGCATAAGTGGAATCGAAACTGCCCCCCATGGCCAGGCCAGGCCAGGCCAGGAGGACTCCATCTTCACCTCCATCCACCACCATACAGAGCAGTGCCAAGTGCCAAGTGCCAAGTGCCATGTGCCGTGTGCCATGTGCCGTGTGCCGTGTGCCATGTGCCATGTGCATTTTGTGCATTCAAATGGAGTAGACAATTGGGAAATGGATCGCTTCGGTTTGTCTAAGTGAGGCGACACCTTAATTATGGCATTTGCTTGACAACAGAAAAAGACAAGCGCCAGAATGAGATGCATCCAACCAGTGGATACCACACTCCCATTTCCGGAAAGCAGCAAAGGAAAAGGACTAGGAAGGGACTAGGAAGGGGACTAGGAAGGGAACTAGGAAGAGGACTAGGAAGAGGACTAAGAAGGGGACTAGGAAGAGGACTAAGAAGGGGACTAAGAAGGGGACTAGGAAGAGGACTAGGAAGGGGACTGGGAACAGCAACAAGGATGCGTGACTGACAAGAGTAGAAGCCATTGTCTTTCCAACTCGAGTTCTGGCTCTGCTGCCTCGTCCCTCCTGACGAACTAAATTAGATTTTGGTTTGGTGAATGCCTGAGCCTGGGCTCAGGACTTGCATCCGCAGCTGGTGGGATTCGCCGTGCCCTGCTCTGCCCTGCGCTGCGCTGCTCGGCTCTGGCATTGCCATTAATGTCGCCGGCTCCCTCCAACTTTTGGGGGCACAATCCGCACATGTTCAGCGCACGCACAATGTGTGCTCCAATGTGTCCCTTGCCTGGGCCCCACCAGCAGCATCTGCAGTGCTGCTCTGGGTGGGGTGGCAGAGCGGAGTGCATTGTAGACAACTGACTCTGGCTTCCCTCTGGGGGTGGGACTCCCGCGCTGGCCCCTGGGAGGCTGGCAAGGGGGTTAAGGGCACACGATTATCTCGGGCTCTGCTGCTCGGCTTCGGGGTCGGCCTTTAATGTTAAGAACAAAATAGCGAAATAACATGAAAGGTTAATGCCAACTTCCCTTCCTTCCCTGCACCACCACAAGAGAGATAGAGGGACAGAGCACAAAAGCGGCCAAGAAGTGGCAAGTGGGTGGAGGTCACGGCAGGACGGTTGGGGGGGTAAGTGAAACAATGCTCGAAATTATTATACCGCCTCTGCCGCTGCCACTTTCTCTTTGTCCTCTTCAGGCGCCCTGGACGCTTCTCTTTAGCTGCAACATAATTTTGTCGACTGCCCTACGGCATTTAAGGGTCCCCTGAACATTCGCTTCATTCTGACAGCCCACTAGACCTGAGATAAGCGATAAAATGCAGCAGAAACTCGCAGAGCAATGGGGTAAGGTGTAGGTGCCACATTACACCTGTAGAGCAGCCCTCGAAGGTACTGCCAGCATGGTTCCAGGTTAGGGTATAAACTCTTGTGCTTGGCCTTCTTTCCTTCTGTGTTGTCTGTGCTCTGCGCTCTGTCCTCTCTTCGGTCTCGCATTCCGTTTCAATTTGTTGCAGTTACTTTAAACAATTACCAAAGCACACGAACAGCTGCAACATAGAAGAGCAAGAGCAGCAGCAGGAGGAAGAGTACAAGTACGATAGAGAGAGAGAAATGGTGGTGCTGATGGTGACCCAAGTGCCGCTGGTGACCCAAACAGGTCGAGTTTTTGTTGCCTGTATTTCTTTTTTTTTTTTTGGACACAATGCTCTGACCATAATTTAATGATGATCCGGCACGAGGAGTGCCATCATCCACTGTCAGAGGCATCTCCAATGTGTTAATCTGTATAATTTATGCGACAATTGAGGCAAAAATGAAATTTGTGCCAGCCAAAAGAGGAGGCAGGCAGAGCAAGAGAATGAATGCCCGTCTCTCTCTCTGTCTCTCTCTCTCTCTCTCTGTCTCTCTGTCCTCTCTCTTTCTCTGTGTCTCTGTCTCTTTGTGGTTGAGGTCGGGTTTGATGATTTGATGAGGCTGCATATCAGACACATGCCACTGCTCCATTCGTTTCACATATTCTTGTCTGTGTCTCCCCCTCCCCGTCTCTCCCCTCGCTCTCCCTCTCTCTCTGTATATATATATATCCCAAAACCAATCCTCGGCCTCGGGCGCCGCCTGCCCCTCTGGGTGGCAAACTCCTTTTCTACGTAAACGTGGCATACAAATTGCACTCATTTTAGTTTCTCACGTTTGTTGCATGTTGTACATGACTGCAACGCGCACGCACACAAATTGACACACACACACACACACACACAGACGACGCGCAGTGGGGTTTGGGGGTTGGGGTTGGGGGGTAGGCCTCGACCTCTGCTTAGTTGCAGTCCCCGCCCCGCCCCGCACCGCCTCGCCGCTGTGACTCTCTTTTTTGGGGTACTAAACCCTGAAGTCTGCCACGGTATCCTGCTGCTCTGCTCCTCTGCTGACCTGCCCCGTTCCCTGTCGATGCTAGCCAGCCAGCCAGCAGCTTCGGCTGCCTGCCTGCCTGTCGCCTGCCGCCTGCCTGTCGCCTGCCGCCTGCTCTGTTTTCCTGTCGCTTCATCGGCATGCGACAAACGGAAATGTTGCTTTTATGCTTTAAATATGGCAACTTTGTGGTGTCGACACACACACACACACGCATACACACACACACACATAGCTACAAATACAGACCAACACATGGACAGATGCCATTGACGGTCGTGTCGATTGCACGTCTTGCTTTTCCCCCCTCAGACCCCACAAAGCAAAGCTGCTCTTTTCACTGCCTATGCATCAGAGCTGTATCCCCCCCCCCCCAGCACCACCACCACCACACAGCCCCCTATGCCAAACGCTGTGCCTTTCTATAGCTATCTCTATTGCTCTCTCTCTCTTGCTCTCTCTCTCTCTCTTGCTCTCTCTGTCTCTCTCTCTCTCTTTTGCTCTCTGTGTGCGTGTCTGTGGAAGCGATCGACCATGAAGCCTTCCTTCATTATTGCATTTCATGATTTTGCGGTTCTTTATGCCCGTTCCTTCACACTCGCAGCCAGAGGAAGAGCGGAAGGACGAGGAAGAGCAGGAGGACGAGGAAGAGCAGCAGGGCGAGGAAGAGCAGTAGATGGCAGGGACGAACTGGCATGGTCACTAGGACAGGAGAAGGAACAAGGACAGGAGCAGAAACAGGAGCAAGAAGAGGAACAGTGGACGAGAATCGTCTGCCATGTGCCATTTGCCATGTGTTTGGCCTGGCCGGGACTGGTGTCGACACTTTCACAACATTCCCAAACCCAAGCCCAAAATCATCTTCATCTTTCCATCCATCCAGCTGCAGCCCCAGTCCCTGTCCCTGTGCCCCATAGCCAGCTATGTTGCCCACGGATAGTGACAAAGACATCGCAGTCACAGGCTCAGATGCAGTTACGGGCACGGCTACGGGCTACGGGCTACGGCTACGGGCCACGGCTACGGATTTCACTCACTCTTCATTCCAGCGCCGAGATGTGTGGCGGATGGCTGTGTGAGTATGTGCATGTGTATGTGTTTTTTGCTGCCTCCATTCAAATTTTCAATATTTTCTGTGTGTCGGTCGGTGGTCGTTATCACGCATTTCCTGCCATTTGCATGGCCATTGGCATTGCCACTGCCATTGGAATGGGCACAGGGAACAGGGCAAAGGGAATTGGAAACGGAATCCGAATCCGTATCCGAATCGAAGACCCCCCCACAAGAAGGAACCACCGTTAACCGACTCGTCCAATTTGCCGCTTTTGCGGTTCTAGTCCGACCCGTAGAGTGCATTATGGCGGCACACGGAACTCCCAATGAATGGAAAACCGATCATGGAGGAGGCCCGCCCGTCCGGCAAAGGCGATTATGGCTCTGGGCATGCAGCAAAAACGGAATAGCAAATGCCGCCAAGAAGGGGGGCGGCACAAAACATAAAGCTGCAGCGAACAGTCTGAACAGTCTGCACAGTCTGAACAGGAAAAGGAACAGGAGTCTGAGGAGTCTGAGGAGACTGCTAAGCTGCAATATTCCACACACTGACGAGAGACAAGACGAGAAAGCGAGAGGCAACGATCAGAGACAGCTCGAGCTTAAGGCGAGGATCGGCTTAAGAAATAAAGCTACAAATAATTAAAGAGTGGTATGAACACAAGATTGGATGGGCCTCAGATTCAAGCAGAGTTTGATGCGATTAATATTTCGATGCTTGGCGATGAGCAGCAGCTGGCAAACGTTGAAGCAAATATCGAATATGATTATGAATTGTATGATCCAACTGTAAATAGTTATCTCACTTTGTCTGTCCCTCTCTCCCCCTACAGATATTAAATGTCAGCCCAGTAAAAATATTTAACTCGCTAAATGCAATCTGCTGCAGGCGTTGCCCGTCCACTGATCAGTTGATTCGCATGCCAACAAAGCTGCAAATATTTGCTGAGTGCCTTTATGTCATACCATTTTTTATATCAACGATTCGCATGATTGGGCAGTCAGTGGCCCAAAGTCGTACTCCGATCGCAGCCCGATGACGTTTAAGTTAATCTGCTGGCACGAGTATCTGCCCCATTGTGAGGCATCGTGATTAAACACAAGTGGGTGCACTTCTGGCTGCCAACACTGGCTTTCATCCATTTAACTGGCACTTTCAATGATCAGGGACGCCCACCTCATGGCCTGGCCTGAACTGTTCGTAATCCGAGAGACAGAGACAGAGACAGGGAGAGAGAGAGGGAGAGAGTTTCCGCTTGGGGGGTGGAAATACTGGGGCATCACATTCAGCTGTTAATGCCACTGATTGCTAATAAATTGACAACCATTTCAGCATTTTCCATGCCAGAGCCCCAAGGCAAAAGGGCAGTCCAACGCACACACAGCCACGCACACACACACACATAAGGATCAGCAAATGGAATCACAGCCAGGAGTAGTCCGCAGTCCGAAGTCCCTTCAATGAATATGCAAAAATAAGGTAAACAGTGAATAAAATCAAAATAAAAACTCATTTATCAACACGCACTGCCACACGGACACATCCAGAGGCACACAGAGACAGACAAACAGAGTATATCCATCTCCATCGATAAAAAAGAAAAAAAAAAAATCAAAAAAAAAACAGAACGGACAAATGTGAATCAGTGTGGAGCTGAGCTGAGCCCACGGCGCTGCGCTGGTTGCCCACGTGTTGGGCCAAGGGAAAAGGTTACAAAAGCAGGTTAAGCTGCTTTTTAAATAATACGCACAACACGTTAATACACACAGGGCCACAATCCATCCTGCCTTCCTTTCGTACTTCCTTCCACAGAGTCCATCCCGTCCATCCACTTACTCGCCCATTCGAACGCTCGAGTGGAAGACAGAGACGAAGCCAAATTCATTTGTGCCTTGGTGCCCTGTGCCTTGTGCCGGGTGCCCTGTGCCGGCTGCCACGTGCTAGCAACTCCACGGGCGACCAACGACTGAAATCATCGTCTACGGGGACGACCAGAAACGAGCAGCAACGAACTGCCACGAACCTGCCCACGAGCACCATTCACCAGTTCGTGGCGCCTCGCGACGTGCCGAATGCCCGAGCCGAGTGCTGGCAGGCGTCGCCGATTGGCGATGCTGCCTTCGACTGCGGGACTGCGGGCCCCGTGTAGCGTACCCCGTAGACGTTGACGTTGTCCGTAATCCGTTCGCTGGATTTTTTGAATTAGTTGCGTGTGGTAGCTTGTTGACATCAGTACCGGGTACCGGATGCGGATGTGGACACGTGCGTGGCTCGCAAATCTCTCGCCAAATCTCGACTTGACGCGTCTCTAGTGCCAGCGCAATTTCCCGGTGATCTCACGTACGGTTCGCTGCACTTCAAAAATACTTAAAAAAAAAAAAAAAAACATACGATATATCCCCAAACGATTTCTGTTACATTTTTTTTTTTTTTTTGCCCGGCATCTCACGAGTGTGTTGTGTGTGCCCTGCTGGTGTGTGTTTCGAGTGTGTGGTGAGTGATTTTTTTTTTTTAATTTTCTGTTTTTGTTTTGTTTTTTGGCCGCCTCCGCAACAGTTGCAATTGCCAGCTCCAGCTGCGGCCCCGTCCAAGCCAAAGCAAAGCGTAACCCAAACCAAACCAAGGCGCACCAAAGTACGGAACCAAAGTACGGCTAAAGGCCCGACCCAGACCTGACCTGCGGTCGTCCGATTGCCGGTCGCCGGTCAATGGTCGTCCGTTTAGCTAGTTTTGCGGCCGCTTTGACGCGGTCGCGGCCAATTTGAAAGCCAACACCGAAACGCCGATTACGTTAAGTGCAGCGAGGAGTGAGACTTTCCCTTAGCCACCATCCGCATCCCCATCCGCATCCGAATCCCCATCATCAGCATACATATCTCGCATATTTGCTTTGGTTTTTGACGCTGTTTTTCACTGCCTTTGTCGTTGTTTTAGTTGCATGCAACTGCAGCTGCCACCCCCCCATCCAGTTTTCGCAGTCAGTTTTAGCTGTTTGCAATTAAAGACTCGCCGGCTCTTTGGCAACTGGCCCACAGAGCGCTTCTCTTGCTGTGAGACTGGCAAGAACAAAAATATACAACAAAAATTACTTCAATAAATGATAGCCGCTGCGGATGAGGGAGCAACTCGGCTCGCCTGTTGCCGTCGCCATTCAGCTTTTTGTTGAATGCAGCAAGCTACATTGCCAACTCGCCATCATCATCATCAGCAGCCATCAGAGCAGCAGCCAACAGAGCAGCAGCCATCAGAGCAGCTTCTTCGAGTGCGAACAGGTGAGTGTGGGCCATGAGTGGGGGATCTTCTGTGTGTTTGTGTGTGATTGATTACACGATCTCGAGTGAAATGATTTATGATATGGCAGTGTTGGTATACGATTGGGTATCAGCATCAACGACTGAAAGATCCTGCGAATGCTCAGCCTTGTCCGGGAAATGCTCTGGAATACTGTTGAAAAGTAATCAGATTAAATATGAACAAAGTGTGGAAGTGTATGTGTTATTTGTGGCCACCAATTGGTGCGTAGATCAGAGTTTGTTGCACCAAGTGGCTTATAGCAAACGCGTGATCTGCTGCAGAGTAGTTTCTTATTCGATATTGCTGTCTGTGATTAAATATCCAGGGTTCAAGCAGAGCTGATCATCAATTTCTAATGTGCTTTTCGGTCTACATTTATCCCATAATTGCAGCTACAAATTTATCGCTCAGAAAAATGCTTAGATGCTTAAATGCTTTATGTAATTATGTAATTGTTTGACTAATAATTTTGGCTCACTTATAATAATAATTTTGGTGGCGCTACATGACAATTTTTGCAACAAATAAATTAAGTATAAATCGCGAAATAAATTCTGGAATTCAAAGCATCAGAAATTCAGTCGGAGTTCTGTGCCGTTTTGCGGATAATATTTGCTCAGAAATAATTGAAGCTGCCTGCGCTTTGAGTTGGCACTGCCAGTGGCAGTGGCAGTTGCACTGCCTTTGTGGCTGCCCCCGTTTGCTGCTTTCTGTACTGAAAGACCGCTGCATGCCGCTCGTTGATCTTCTTCAGCTGGACATCCTTCTCCGGCTCTTCGTCGTTGTCCATTAGCTGGTAGGGATTGTGCAGGCCATATTGCAAGCTGCCATCCAGCTTCTGGCACGCCCTGATCGTGTAGTTGCCTTCGGATTTATCGTTCTCCGTTTCCGAGTCCGAGCAACAGAGCATTTCGTGGGCCAACAGCGCCATGGACTCTTCGCCACAGATGCCCGCATCATCGTTGTCAATATCCGCCTCCGCCTCCGCATCCGCATCGCCATCAAACAGACTGTAAACGGGGCCATCGTCTTCACGATCAGCCAGCTCATCTGAAATTGAATTTAATCCAATTAAATTGAGGCGTGGGAAGGCGCATGGAGGGAGACCTTCGCTGGTGTCACCGCTCTTGGCGGCACCGATGCGAGTGGACAGGGCGATATTATCGCCGACCAATGTGGCAGCCCACGTGGCATCCACCAGTTCCATTTGCCATTGTTGCTGGGCCCTGGGGGCCCTGGCGGCGCTGTCCCGCTCCGCATTGGCAACATCGCCAGCCATACTCGAATGGGTATTTTCCTCACTGCTGATTTCCATGGAGCTACCACCACCTCGACCTCGTCCTCGTCCTCGACCTCCCATTGAGATTCCGAATTTGTTTCGATGCGTATTTGAAATGCTTCGCCCCGACAACTGCGATTGGGATAGAGCAGCAGCTCAGCAGCTCAGTTCAGCTCGTTGTCTGGGCTGGCTGACTGACTGGCTGGCACGTAATCTCCTGAGCTCTTTCTTTCCCCAGGGCAGCGAATTAAATTTTATGCCAACTGCATGGCCCTTAAAGGCAAAGAGCAAGGAAGAAGAGCTGCCAAGGATGGAGTCACAATGGTAGCTGTTCCTGCGCCATAGTCCTAGTGCTAGTCATAGTACTAGTCCTGGTTCTGGTTCTGGTTCTGGTAGCAGTTGCAGTCACTGTCCGTGCCACTTTTGCCTTCTGCTAACTGCAGACTCGTCACAGGCCGCAAGCCGCGTTCTCCACACAGACACACACACAGCACACACACACAGCACACACACACACACACACACACACACACACACACGAACTACTGGCTACCGCAGCAAAGTTACATTTAAAATTTTATTTCCTTGGGTCGGATGGGGCAGCAGCAGCACAAATGCAACAAATAAAAACGAAGCCACGATGTTGCCACCCCAACCCGACCCCAACCCCAACACGACCCCGGTCCACATTCCGGGAGGAGTGCAGTGCAACTGCCGTCGTTATCATTGTATCACTCTCATCTGGGGCAAGCAGCCCGCTGACACCCCGGCTACTGGCACACCTCACGCACCCACCCATCCGCCTGCCCCCTGTCGCCAGCACAAAACGCAGATATCCGCTGGGGGATATACGACAGTGGCATACCCAATTCCGCTGCACCCATAGGGAGTGCCTCGGGCACTCGAGGGACTGCGACTTGTGGCCCAGCAGTGGCTCATTCGTGGCTTATTCGAAGGCTCCAAGCAGACAAAATTAATTCCAAGCAGAATCTTTGCTTGCTTTGGCTGCCACTTGGCTTTGGCTTTGGCTTTGGCCTTGCTAAATGTCGCCACCCAGGAGGAGCTTCATAAGCGCTAATACCTGTGATGTGCCCCCACTGCCTCTCTGCGTCGCTCGATGCGCCCCAACTAATATGCCACATTGCGGTCTGCAGCGAAGGGAAACCACTTTGGAGTGCAACTTTCCCCTGCCCAGGTTCCATTTCCATTTCGCTTTCGCCTTGCCCATTTCCATTCCCTTGACCCAGGGCAGCAGGAGCAGGAGCGGGACCAGCACCCCTGCCCCTGCCCAGTGCTACGCCAGAGCCGCTCTGGTGCACCACAATTTCATTTCGCCTGGCACTGCCGTTTAGCCTGTTTTGGTTTCAGTGCAGTGTTAACCCTGTGCCTGCCCCTGTCCCTGCCCCTGCCTCTGTCCCTGCCCCTACCCCCTCTCTTCCCCTACCCACTATTATTTTTTTGGGGCTTTCTTTCTTTCTTTCTTGCTGGCTGCTGCTGCCGCTGTTGTGTCTGAAGCCTTCCGGTCGTCAGGCCCAGTCGCTTTGTGGTGCGTCCTTTGGCCAGCATTGTGTCGCCCGTCTAACCTTCACTGTGCCACTGTACACCCCTCGCCTCGTCCCCAGCCGAAGACCAAGCTCAAGCCCTCTGTTCCCCAATCTGTTGCCCTCCTTCTCGCCGCTTGGCAGATCCTTTCAGCTGAGCTGGAGCTCGCTCGCTGCGTTAACGAACATAATAACCCTTTTCTCTCTAATTACACACCAAATTTACTACAAACGAGCAATAAAAATCATCCAGGCAAAATCTCTGTCCCAGCCACACCTCCCAGCTCCACCCACACCGCCCCCTGCGCCTCCTGCGCCCCCAGCTCCCCTGCAGCGTTGCGGCATTCGCGGACGTTTAAATGCAAATGCTCTTTTCTCACGCACAGCACAAAAAAGCATTAACAACAATGACAATAAATGAAAGACATTAATGCTAAGCGATCCGCATACCCTATCCTCCCCTCCCCCAGCCAGTGGAGCAGTGGAGCATCCCCCCCAAACCCACAGAAGCAGCAGACAGGAGACGAAACGACGTTGACAACGATTGGAGCAAGAGTGACAGACAGACAGGCTTCCCTTCACTTCCCCCAGTCGACGTCAGTGCTCGACATTCAATGAAATAAAATTTAAACAATTATGAAAAAAAAAAGGACTCAAAGGAGCAGCAGCAGGAGGGGGGTGGGTGGGTGGTATATGGCTGCGGATAATAAGCATACAGAAGGATACTCCTTTTTTTTGGGCCTGACAAGTGCCCCCCCCCATCCGGGTGAAGTCTGCCGCTCGGGCTAAGCCATTGTCAGAAGAGATTTTGCCAGCAAAAAAACTCAAACCCCAAACCCAAACCCAGACCCAGACCCAAGCCCAGGCAAAGGCAGACTCCAGACTTGGCCTTAGCATGTCATAATTTGAATAAATTTGTTTGTTCTGTCGAGAGTCAAAAAAAGAGTGTATTCCGGGCACGATTACCCCGCCTGCCCCCCTGCCACACTGCCTGCCCTGTGCCCTGTGCCCTGTGCCCTCTCCTGCCCTGTGAGGTCTGTGCAGGTCGTGGGTACACGAGTACATGTATAATTATTTGATGTGTTGCTATATCTCTGCCCGTAGCTCATCCGCAGTCTGTCAGTGTTCCCTCCCTCTCTCCCTGCCCTTGGCTTCCACTTAAGCCTCACTCACTCTCACAGTGGAGCAAATTTTACGCGACGTAATCGTAATATGATTATCGTGCTACATAATCCCCCCCTTCCCCATGCCCATGCCCCCTGTGTGTGTGCGTGTGTGTGTGTGGGGATGTGTTAAATAACTTCCTTCCGGTGGCGACAACATCACCAGGCCACACAGTTGGCCGCTCCATTCCGTACCCCGCCCTACCCCTGCCGTACCCTTTCCGTACCGCCCGCCCGGCCCCACCACAGACCACGCTGGGTCGAGGCATATTCGTCGTACTCCGTGTATCCGCTTCCGTCGAATGATGCCGCAGAAATGTTCTAAATCTCATATCATCATTTACGCAGTAATTTTTAGAAGCCAACTGGCTGATGCTCCCTCTCCTCCCACCCCTCGCCAGCACCATGCTCCACCCCAACCACCCCATCCACCCATCAGAACATGCACGGCAGTGGGGCCATCCACAGGACACTTGGGCCTTAGTCAAAGGCAAGGCAAGGCAAGGCAAGCCAAGCCACCATCACCCATTGCCACACTCCCCCATTCCCACGCTGCCTTATTCCCATTCCGAGTCCCAATCCCATTTCCATTGCCAGTCTCATTCCAGTAATAAACAAAGCTTCAGCTCGCAACTCATGCGAGTCAACTCTCAACAAGGATGGGGCTGAGGATGAGGAGGCTGATGCTGAGGAGTAGAACGACTCCGACAACTCCGACAACTGTGATGACTGTGTTGGGGGCACGTCCATCCGGATGTGGCTGTGTGGCTGTGTGTGGGGGGGGAATTTGTTGGGGTCTGGCTCTCGGTCTGGTTCTCGGTCTGGTTCTCGATCTGGGTCTGGGTCGGAGTCTGGGGTCGGAGTCTGGGGTCTGGGGTCGGAGTCTGGGGCTTTTCCTACTCTCGGAGTGTCCTTATTTTAATCTCGACACAAGTTAACAGCATTGTTGGCAGCCGCGTGCCATCCGTGAGCTTTACCCCCCTGGATACCCAGCAACAGCTCCTCATTTCACCCGCTCTGCCACTGCCTCTGCCCCTACCTCCGCCCCTGCTTCTGCCTCTGCCCCTCCGTCATCGTCACATCAACATAATGCGCCCAGCTCGGCATTCATCCTAACCGCAGCAGCAGCAGCAGCAGCAGCAGCCCCTTCTCATGCCTCTGCTGGCTGCCGGCTGCTGGCTGCCCCTTCCTTGCCATTCATTGACTTGGGCTTGGGCTTGCTGCTGGCTGCTGGCTGCTGCTGCCTTAGTTTCAGTTTCAGTTTCAGTTACTGGCTTTCGTACTTCGTCCCTGCCATCCACATCCTTGTCATTAGCAGTTAGCATTCAGACGGCATCCCAGTCCTCATCCTCTTCCTCATCCTCAGCCCCATCCCCAGCCACGTCGCAGTCCTCGTCGCAGTCCTCGTCCTTGTCGCCATCGCCATCGCCATAGCCGTTTCCTTCGTGGCTGCCTGTCGTTCATAATGTTATGATGGCTAAAAGCTAATTGCGTTTGTCTGTGTTAGTTGCTGACATTTGCCCTGCCTCCTGCCTCCAGCTCCTGCTCCTGCCCCTTCCTGGGGCGCCCTGCTCGCAGCGCCAGCAATGTCAACGTGGCGGCATTAAGTGTCACTGGAGTGCGTGATCCTTGTAAGTCGTCTAGTTACACATGTTTTTATAACCTGTTTTCATCACTCGCAGTACGCAGAGTCCCTCCTCTCTCTCTCTCTCTGACGGCAGGGTGGCTTAGTTCCTCAGCCAAGTTTGTGTTTTGTTATTTTGAATGATTACAGGCACTCTCTGACGGGCAGCTAAGCTCTGCTCTGCTCTGCTCTGCACACACACAGGAGGCAGAGCTTAGCTGTGCCGATCGGAGTGCGGAAGTAAACTGAGGGAATTTCTCTGCTGTCTGCTTTTCTCTGCTCAGGGAGGATGAACTGATACTGATACTGATACGGATGCACAGTTGTACCCGCACTGGGTATCATTAAGTCCGCACGTGCGGAGTGCACCGTCATCGATGTCCTTGTCCTTGGCTGGCAGTGTGCGGCGTCCTTGATCGCCTTATTGTCGTGTCATTCAGCCCCGGGAAGGCGACCAGGCAGGCAGGCAGTCGGGCAAACTTTACTTCGGATCACTTAATCAGACATGGAGCCATTGACCGGCATGGCCACTCGTGGCTTTACCTGTCAAGATGCCCGATAGGCAAGGGAAGGGGGGATGGGTGGGGCGTAACTACCTCTAACTCTGCCCATCAGTGACAAATCACCAAGTGACGCCGCTGAGTTGACAACAAGAAGTGTCATCATTAACGTAACATCGGCCCGGCAAACATTTATCATTGGCAAACAGGCAAAGACAGACAGACAGACAGACAGACAGAGGGAGGGAAAGAGGGTGGGACAGACAGAGGGACAGAGAGAGGGAGGGACAGACAGGGGAGCGGGACAGACAGAGGGTGGGACAAACAGCAGCCCGGCAGAGGCAAAACAAATGATGGGACAAAAAGCGAAGGCGTCAAGAACTTTGGCAAATTAAATCGCAGCTTCAAATACAACCAGACTGGGACTGGGATTGGGATTGGGCTGCCAAGGGGGAAGGGAGAGGGAGCTTGGGTAGTGGGGCTGCTGGGGCTGCTGGGGCTGCTGGGGCTGCTGGGGCTGCTGGGGCTGCTGGCTGTTGGCTGTGGCTGGGCCTGAGGTCTGGCTTGGGTGCAACCACAGTTTGGGGGGAGGGGCTGTGTGAATGTGAATGGGCATACCCCTGGAGGTTTGCCTCAGAAAAACAGTTTTGTTTCCCCAACCCCCAGCCGCCACAAAATCAAGCAAATCGTATTAAAGAACAGTTAATTACAAATACACACACAACCGGGAGGGCCAAGGATCCCAAAACGAGAACAAGAACAGGGCCAACCACACTACCCCTGCCCCACCCCCCCCCTACCTCACACAGTTTGCTGTGCTGGAAAAGTGTTTTTGTTGGTAGTGGTGGGGCGGGGCGGGCGGTTGGGCGACATGTTTTGGGGTCAAAGCTAAATGCTTGATACCGAATTAATTAATGATTCACTTGAATGATTGATTATTTGACTAAATGATTGAATTATGCGACCGACCCTGCGACCCCCTTGCTGCTCCAGCTCCAGCTCCTGCTCCCTGCACCACCCATGCTGTCCTTGCGCCAGTGGCACCCTTTTCAATGCCACTCGACCGCAACGAAAGAAGCAAAACGAATGTAACCTTTGACCTCCTGGCCAATAACTCAAGCAGGCAAACCAATAAACATGCTGCAGCATCCTACGCCAGCCCACGCCCCACCCACCACACACATTCCAAAGGATTCCATATGCCAAAACGCTGGAAAAAAAAATGTGGAACGATAGGTCAGGGGCCAAGACAAATTTATCAAAGTCAACGCAGTGCGTTGGAAGGCGAAAGTACCAAGGACGCAGCCAAATTCAGCTTCAATCAGCCAGCCAGAAGCCGTGTCTAGACCTGCGTGGGGATACCGAGGGGTAGCACAGCCCCCATACCAGAGAGATCTACAGGGGCGAGAGAGAGGGAGGAAGAAACAAGAAACTTGTTTTTGGTTTCATAACTTTGTGCATTTTGCAACTAAATGTTGCATGGTATCAAAATTGAGAGTCTTTGGGTGCAACCTCCAGGCAAGATACATGACAGACATACCTTTACTTTGGTCTTTTGCCAATCCCAGGGGCACTGTGCATAGGAAATAATCTCGGGCAGCGCAGTCGGCACACGCGCAGCCTAAGAACTGCGTGTGGCTCGGCTCGGCTGACGCAGCGGCAGAGCATCACGAAACGTATTTGGCTTCGTGTCTGTTGTCTGTGCACACCAGAACATGTGAATGTGTGCGTGTCGAACACTTCTTTAGCTACATCTCTCAATCATAACACAATCTGTTCTGTTTCCCACCCATTTAATATCGCGGGCTACTCGCTACTTCCGCTGGAAAGCCAGCGGGAATATTCGTATAAAATGTATGCAACTACAGAACACATTAACGACTGGCCCATCTTCGGCACAGCAGTCATTGGGTCGGGGCTGCACCTGAATCATTGGCAGCCGCCTCCTCGCTGCTGCTGCTGCTGTCAGGGGCGGCATTTTGGCTGCCGCCTAGCGAAGCGATCAAGGAGTCCATCAAGAGGGTAACAAAGCCCTGACTGTTCGAAGAGAGGGGCAGTGCTGCGGCCAGCTGCTGCTCGGTGTCCGCCTGGGCATGTTGCTTCGCGTCGTGGTCGAATGTGGTGCCTGGGCACAAGAGCGCCTCGATGGCATCAACGCGATCCTGCAGGGAGCGAATGCAGATCTCCTGCATGCTGGCGACCACACTTTGTCGGCCCAGGCTGTACACCAACTTCTTGTTCAGCTGCATCATCTGCTGCAGGGCCAGTAACAGCTTGTCTGTGAGCGTCTCATCGGCGGCGGGTGGCTTGTCCTGGCCGGCATCCTGCTGTTGGTCCGGCCCGCAGACGGTGCAGATGGTCTGCTGTTCGTTCAGAATGTTCGCCTTGTGGTCACCCATTAGCGAGCGCTTCCAGATGCCGTAGATGGCCTTAAACGAGTACATTTTGGGGTCAGCATTCTGTCCGCTCATCCAAGCCACAGCCGTGATGGCGGCAATGCAGGCCTGCGTATCCGGGATACAAATCGTCGGGCAGATCGTCGGGGCAGAGGTCCGTCTGGCGCGGCATCGTCAGCGAAATGATCTCGCAGACACCTTTGTTGTTCAGGCGATAGATCTTCGCCATCTCCCAGTTGTGGATGTTGCAGCCACGCTTGGGCATCAGGCAAGCGCCCCGCAGCGGCTCCTTCGACACAAACGAGTTTATGAAGTGCACGAAGGGTGCCTTGTCCGTCACCTGAGGTATCTGATGGTCCCCCCGGCCGCACAGATAGATGAGATTTGTGTCGGGATCGTAGATGGGAAACAGCAGGCCGATTTGCGCATCCAGGTTGACCATGGCCAGCGGCTGGTGCAGCTGTTCGAGCGAACGCAGCGAGTACTGCCGCTCCATGGTGCGACTGTAGCCGGTGGTAAAGAGCAGCCCCTGCCGCAGGAAGATCACGCGTGTCGGCCGGCCACCCTCGTGGCAGACGGCCGAGCCCAGCAGCTCGCCGGTGCGCGGCTCAAAGACACGCAGCCGCGTGTCCCGGCAGGTTGTGGCCAGCATCGAACCGTTCCAGTTGAAGCAGGCGCTGTAGACGATGTCTGGGTGCGCATCCAGGTGGCTGAGCAGCTGCCCAGTGCCCACATTCCAGATGGCCAGCTGATTGTCCGAACCGGCCGTGACCAGCACATTGAGGGCCGACGGGTGCCACAGCACCAGACCGACGCGACCCTTGTGGAATGCCAGATCCACAATGGCCGTCGACAGCGGAGCCGTCAGTCCGCCCACGGGTATGGCCCAGACCCGGGCGACGCCATCGTTCGAGCCGGATGCAATCACATGATCATTATGCGGACTCCAGGCAATGTCCAGCACCCAGCCCCGGTGGCCGTTCACCGTCGGATAGTCCATCGGTATGGGTCCCACGTTGCAGCGCGGTATCACTATAAAGGCGCCGCCGCCCACCGACTCCACGATGATGGCCACAAACTTGGGGTTCACCGCACAGCTGGTCGAGTCCCTGCTGAAGCGCAGATTCTCGTAGCAGCTCTCGCGGCTGAGCGTCTGCGCCTGCAGCTGGCGGAACTTCGAGTGGTGTTTCATGCCGACCCACGACGACATTCTGTGTTTAGTTAATTTAATTTCCAAAAATATATATATATTAGAGAAGGATTTTTTTTGGTCTGTGCTCAGCTGGAGCTTGTTTGATAAATGAGAGTCTCTATATTCCCTCGCTTTATACGGAGCAAACGGAGTGACAGAATCAGAAGTCAAGGAAGGGTTGATCCCAAGCAGCGCTTCAGACGGGCAAGGAATCACTCCACACCCTATGGCAGTCATCAAATCATCAGACAAAGGCCTACTTCCAATGACAACGATAGTTGACAGCCAAAGATTTTGGGCTGTGGTCTGTCTTGCCTGTGGGGTCTGCCAGAGCCATGCCAGACAAAGTGAAGGAGGGGCCCACAAAGGAGCCCTGCCTGGGGGCCCTGCCCTGCCCTGCCCTGCCCACACACACACACATTTTCTGTCTATTTTTGCATCTTGCATCTGTTTAAGGTTTTATGTTTCACGGAGACGTAATCATCTTTGTGCTGCCCACAAATATCAGGTGATATGTAATTAAGTGCAATTCTGCACTCAATATTTATGTGTGTGTGTGTGTGTGTGTGTGTGTGTGTGTGTAGTTTGAGCCCTGCGCTGCCATGCAGTGGGTGGGTGGGTGTGTGGAGCTGGCCCTCCTGCCTTATCAAACTGCCCCATCATCATTGCTCGCTCATTGCTGTCCTGGCGGCTGTCCTGTGACCTGGTCGCAGCAGCTGCCTTTGGGTTTCGGTTAACAAACATTTCATTATTTGATTAGTGACATTCTGCACAGGCATTTGGGTGAAAAGATAAGGGAATGCACATAGCCATACAGGAACCGGCCTGAACTGGACACAGAGGCAGAGGCAAAGGCAGACCCACTGCTGTGCTGGACACTGGCAAATGGCCAAAGTTACAATTAAATTAAGGGATGCGTTCCTTGCAGCAGCAGCAGCAAGCATCCGATGCAGGCTCAGTTCTAGTTGCAGTTCGAGTCTATCATTAATGAAGTGTCCTGTAGCCAGGACATTGAAATTTAAAGAGCTGCCACCGCACAGCTTCCAGCGCCTAATGCACCACTCTCTGCCCATAGCCCTACCCCCAGACCAGATTGACTGATGACCCACCAGCCGCCCAACTGCCCTCTCCATAGGGTGTGTGTGTGTGTGTGTGCCAAAGTTCTTTCTGTGGTTTTGGGAATTATCTTCTAGCTGCTAGCGAACGGCGTTCCCTGGGCTGGGCAGGTAAGGGCCAGCAGCCAGCCTCACTGTCCAGCAATTGAATGTTCCCCCCATTGACCCGACGACAAACTCCAGACATTGTATGGTGCCTTAGTCCCTGGCTACTGGCCCCTGGGTCCCTCCTGTGTGTGCATCCTGTGTGGCAAAATAATTATATTTACTGGCTCCTTTATATCAGTTATCCTTCTAGAGATATACGCACGCAGCACGTACGAGTATTTGTTTTGTTGTTTTCTTGCTGTTTTATTTCTTTGCCATTCATTTAATGCAACATCTTGCTGCAGCTGCCACAGTGCAGCATCCTGGCCAGTGTTGAGTTATGGCGCCGGGCACCAGGAACAGTGGCGACCCTTATACGATCTCGCAATAGTCAACATTTGAGGCTAAGGGCTAGCAGGGCATCGGCCAAACACCAATTGTATAATTCTTTGGCTTCCGTGGGACTATCTCAAACACACAATGGAATCCAGAGCCAAGGAATTCCAAAGGTACCTTTGCTTAGGAGCTAATTCCACTGCCCTCTGAACTGATCATTTAAAAATCGAAAACAATTTACATAGCAGTAGCCAGAGAACAAGCAGAGAACAGGGATTATTCCACTGCCATTCAGGCAACATTCAAATTTAATTTATTTATTATAATCTTTTGTGGTTTGGGTTATTTTTATGGTTTTTTTTTTTAATTTTTTAAATCTGGTATATTTTTTTTTCAGAGGTAGTGCTTCTATTTTTGGTAACATCTTATATCTGGTGCACATCCCCCCCCCCCCCCCCCCCGCCTGCGCCGAGCCGGGGACCCACAGCCCCACGAACCACCCAAAAACACAGAAAAAAAGATGAAATACTTTTAGGGAGACATTGGATACGCATTCGTAGGTCAAACCAAAAGCTGCAACCAGATATAAGTACAGGACCCTTGAAAAAAACCATGAAAAAAAATTATTACCCATAATGTAAAGGCAAATACTTTGGGTATGACCGGGGCGGCCCCCCGATATATTATTAATATATACCTGTATATAAAGACCACATTTATTCCTGATGGAGAATGAACAGCAGAAGATATGTCAGATATGGGGCAGGAATTATTGTGTAACTCCTATGGAAATATTGGGCAAATTTTGGATATTGGATTCTCAAAAATGTACACACATAAAGATATTTCCGCTGATGTTTTTTAAGCAACGAAATGCGATCGAAGAACGCTGCCCGCACTGCTTTTTTCCTTGCTTTATTTTGTTGCTCCTTTCTCTTTTCCCTTTCTTCATGTTTTCGCTGCTGTTCCAATTTTGTTGCTTCATTTGTTTCTATTGCTCTGTCTTGGCAGCAAACTTATCCTCTTAATTGGCTCTAATAAGGGCTTAAAGGATTGCACACAAGTCAAAACAGACTGGGAAAATAACGAAGCTCGGATTGGCTTGCCACCCCGGTCCCTGCCCTGCCCTCCCTCAATTCAATCCACTTTCCAATGCCAATATTGGAATCAATCGTATGGGCTGCTTTTTGGGGATCTGGGTCTACTCTTTTGTCCGGCTGGGGGTTTGGGGTACTCTGGGCCTGGTTACTCCCTGTGTTAATTCAATAAAATGCTTAATAAAATTGATTGATTAGCTGCGAAGGGCGATGCTCCTCCAGAGGACTGCAGAGGACTCCAGAGAAGGAGCGGACTAACCCACATGTTTATTCGAATCCTTCTCTCACTCTCGAGTGGATTCTAAGCCCCACCATCCACCCACCCCAACCCGTTGTTTACATCTCTGTATCTTTCTCTCTCTCTCTCTGTCTCTCTGTCTCTCTTGTGCCACATTTGAGATTCCTTTTGGCAGTGTCCTGATTCCCGCCCAAACACTCACTTGCAGACATACGTGTAGGACACATTTTCTAGTGCTAGTCCTGGTCCAAGTCGTGGTAGGGACTTGTAGGGTCTGTCTCTGGCTCTGTCTCTGGCTCTAGGACTGGGGCTGGGGCTGGGGCTGGTGGTGCTCTTATTGGTTACACAATTGTCTGTGCATTATTTGAGTTTGTGCCGGCATTTGTTATTTTGCTTTTATCCTTTTTATAGACGAAGCTGGCTGGAGGTGGGTGGAGGTGGAGTGAACGGGAATTGGAACGTAAGCAAGTAATGCGATTGCATGGGCGCTATGCCGTATCGTACTCGCAGTTGGAGCCAGAAATATACGTACGTACGTAGACTGTGAGCGATTCGCGAATTCTTATCCAACTGACAAGTGCCATGTGCCATGTGCCATGTGCCATGTGCCACCTACACATACTCGCATCTACTTCACTGATTCCAGCATTGCTGCATTGCCGCTGCTGTGTCTCTATTTCTATTTATATTTCTATTTCTATATGTTTAACCTAGATATGTCTCTACCATAGATATGATTATCCATTCCGCTCTCTATCCATCTCTTTTTAAAGGATATTAAGGATATTTGCCAAAATCCCCCCCACCCCCACCCCCACTCGCCGCACAACTGTTTCGGGGCTACTCTGCTCTGCTGCCTGTCAAACAAATACATCTCTGAATTGCATTAGCCTCTCACCTGTCCGCCTCTCCGCCTCTCCGCCTCTCACACTGTGTGTGTGTCTCTCTCACTCTCTCTCGTTCTAGTTGCTGATTGCTGCTGCTTTCTACTGCTTGCTGGTCCCACATTAAACCTGCTCCTGCTTTGTTGGTTTCCAATTATAATGTCACGCATTTATGCCTGCGCTTATTTACGAGTATTATTGTGCTGATGCGGCTCCCTCCTTCCCTCTCTCCCTTCTCTCCACGCCCCCCCCACTGCCAACCAACCTGAAGGCAATATCCAGGCAGAAGCAGCAGCAGCAGCAGCAGCAGCAGCTAAAGCTCTGGCCACTGCTTTCTGCCTTCCTCGGTGTCCAATTAAGAGCCAAAGCGAAGCTGCTGGCAAGGATTTAGACATGGATCGGTGGCAGGGGCTTGGCGGAGTGTGGCATATAGCTGCTGCTGCTGCTGCTGTTGCTGCTGCTGCTGCTATAACATCAGGTGCGATGCCGTTCTGGCCAGCTTCGAGTTCGGACTGCTTGCATATTTGATTTGTGCATTTAAACATTTCAAACAAGCTGTGTCAACTCTGTTCACTCTCCTCAACCCTATCGTATAACCCACCCCCCTACCCTCTACCGTCCCCCATCACGCTGTGCATCATCTCCATCTGGCAGTGGCAGTGGCAAGTGCAAGCGACATTGCCTCATTGGAAATTCTCTTTAGAGTAATTTTAGTTATTATATTGCTTTGGCTTTGTTCATCCTTGTTGTCGTTGCTGTTGTTTCTGCTGTTGCTGTGCTGCTGCTATTGCTGCAGCTGCAACTTAACTCCTACCTGAGCATTATTTATTATAAATGATTAACAAGCAGCTATTTGTAGAGCAGAGACAGAAGGCCTCACCAGTCAAGCGAAGAGTGAAGAGTGCAGAGTGCAGAGGAGTTGTAGCCTGAGCTGGAGCCACAGCCGGAGACAGAGACCGATACCGAGACAGAGACAGAGACAGAAACGGAGGCAGAGCCAAAGCCAAAGCCAGATCCGGAGACAGAACCGGAGGCTGCAGCTGAGTCGAGGCTCAATTCCGTCTCTCTTTCAGGCATCTGAATGGGGCCCCGAGGCTGGGCTCCGAGTCGGCACTTTAGTCGCCCTCTTGTGTCACTCACTCCGGTTACCACTCCGGTTTTAATCTGGACATAAATGTTGGATATGTCGAAGGCTTTAAAATGGAAATGGCCGGAAAAGAAAAGGCTCACCAGCAAAGCTCACTGAAATCAAATGCCAACTGCAGCTACATACGGTACAGTGCAGTACAGTACAGTAAGTCCTCAACTGTGGCATGAACAGAACAGAATACACACATTTTTAAGTGCCAGGCTATCAGAAAAGTTGTCCACTCGATACAGTTTGTCTTTGAATGCAATAAAACGATAACTTTTCATGGGCGTCTTTGTCCATGGTTTCGATACTCGTATTTGTGTTCATCTTCAAAGAGCGATGTCTGAAGAGAGCGAGAACGAGAACGAGAGCGAGAGAGTAAGATGGTTCAACGAGCAGTAAAGCAGTAAAGCCATGAACCATACGGACGAGTATACCCTAAAAATATTATAATAATGAATTAAATGAATTGTATTTTTTTTCGGGTTGGGCCCCCCCCCCCCCCCTCTCGCCCCCCCCCCCCCCCCCCCCCCCCCCCCCCCCCCCCCCCCCCCCCCCCCCCCCCCCCCTTTTTTTTTTTCCCCCCCCCCCCCCCCCCCCCCCCCTCCCCCCCTTTCCCCCTCCCTCCCCCCCCCCCCCCCCCCCCCCCCCCTTTTTAATTAAATTTGATGATTAAAACTGCCTATAACTTGGGGTTCAGCTGGGTACATGCTACCTACATAGGAGTATGTGCCTATGTACATATGTATGTGGATCAATTATTCATATGTGAATTTTAAATGTAATTTAAGTATTTGTAAACGTCTCCTATATTATGTTATTATATTATAATAATATATTCTGTTACAGAAATTCAAATTTAAGTCAAATTTCAAAAGTTAACCAAAGCGAGTGCTCACTGCACTCACTGTATGTAGTACATACATACATACATATACATATGTATGTATATCCCTGGCTATTGTACGTGTTGAGTCCTGCTTAGTTCGAGTAAGTCATAACTTTTAAGTGTCGCACTGCTTCAGTTGCACTGCTTCGGTCGCAGTCGCAGCAGCAGCAGCAGCGCCAACTCGAGCACCGAACAGTTGTGATATCTAACAGCTGCCTCTTTATCACTCCCCTTGCTCACTCACTCTCTCTCACTCACTCTCTCTCTCACTCTTTCTCTTTCACAGTTATCGGAATGCCACGCCCCCGGAGCGCCTAGCAGCAGCAGCAGCAAAAGAGCGGAGGGAGAAGCGTAAATAAATATGATTAAGCTTAAGAATATATAATAAAAAAAAAAGAGAAGGAGAAGGAGCAGAAGAAGACGCAGAAGAAGAGGGAAAGTTCAAATGAAATAACGCAATATAAAAACATAAATAACGAAGAAGAGTACAAATAAACAAAAAAAAAAACGAAGACGAAGTACAAGCAGCAAAAGAAGCAACAGAATCAGAATCAGAAGAGTAGAAGAAAGCACGCAACAAGAAGAAGGAAGGTGCAGCAGGCAAGCCAAAGGCGAAGGCGAAGGCGCAAAAGGTGAAGCATACATTTGGCCTGCTGCAAAACGACAAGAAAAAAAAGGAGGAACGAGGAACGGGGAAGGAGCAGCAGTAGCCAACGCAAGAAGAAGGAGGTGGAGCAGCAGCAGAAGAAGCAGTACACCCCATCCAGCAGAAGGAGAGAACGAAAAAATATAAGAGCAGCAGCCGGACAAGAGAGAATCGAGCTCAATTACGCCGCCAAACTGTCGTGTCAGCAAGAACGTGAAATGTGCAATTCCTGGCTGCTGCTCATAATTGCGCTCTCCGTCGTCGTCTGCCTGTGGAACTCGCAATACACCGAAACATCCAAATCATGCCCAGCCGAGTGCATCTGCTTGTCCCAGACTCAAGTAAGCTTAACAATCTACTTGTACTGCAGTGGTGCGTGTTGCCTGCTGCGGAGAGTGCGGAGGCTAAACCCAAAGGCACAGTGGTACCATGGCTACCTATGGTTTCACAAAAAAAAATAGTCACACCCACTTTGAAAGTTTACCCACTATTCCGCACATGGAACAACAGCACTGCAGTTACCACTTCCAAAGGAAATTCGTTTCCAGCAATATATATATTTTTTTAACTCCGATCGTTGGTTTTCCGCAATTATAGAAATATATTAAATTCTAGAGGAATTAAACTGGTGCCTGAAAGCACCAAATTAGTCTAGTTGCAATTTCAGATATTGATTTGCTAATTCAACAACTAGAGATTTGGTTACTTAACTCCACGAAGAACGTTCTTTTTTGTTTCCTTCCATAAACAATCATCCGTCACAGCATTAAGTCTACGATTAACATTACAAATAACAATCAATAGCTCCATTGAGTAGTCTGTTGGTTGCATATACTCGCCAATTAACAGGAAAAATATATAATGCAGGTCTGTGTCTCACCAGTGTTGGCAAACGCACTTTGCACCACTGTCAAGAGTCGTGGGAGTGAGGTTAGGTTAGTTGTGCAGTTGTATGCAGAACCATCCCATCATCATCATCAGCGGCGGCATTCGACTCAAAGGCAGAGACAGAGAACCGAGCAATGTAGAAGCAGAAGCAGAAGCACAAGCAGCAAAGAATGAGGATCTCTGGGGAGCCGGTGGTCAGGCAATGGCCACAGCTGCTCCGGCTACGGCTACGGCTCTGGCTCTGGCTCCGTCTCTGGCTCCAACTTGGCACGGCCCATACCGACCCAGTGATGAGCACAAAAATTAAATCGAAAATGCAGGGAAATGGTTATTTTTTTTCTTTTGTTTCTTCAAGTGCCACCCATTGGCCCATTGCCTGGCTGGCTGCTGCTGCTGCTGCTACTCATCCCACCTGTGTAGCTGTGTGGATTGGGAATGCTGTGCCTCGTCACACGCCTCCTCTCCACTTGTTACATTCACATTCCCATTCCCATGCCCCGGCTCCATTGCTCCATTCCCATTCCCAAGCTTCATGCCCATTCCCATTCAAATCCCCCCCACCCCCACATCCTTTGTGTCTGCGCCTCTGCCATGGCAGTATTCAATTGTGTCCCACGAGGGCTTGGAGCACGCTTAATGCGCATCCTTATTACCAGTGGGAACTTGCCATCGTCATTTTTACCAAATTGAGAACTTAAGTGATTTCATTATTCCGGATTATGGACAATGCAATGATTTACTCAGCTCTTCCTCTCTCACTGCGCCACTCTCTCACTCAGTGCCCACTCAGGGCACCGAAATGAGTTCAGGCCAGAGGTCTTCGTATTCTTTTGCTACAGTTAACTGTATTTAAGATGCGAAATTAGTTCAGTTCCACCACCCACCCCAACCCGCAGCAAAGAGGGGCAAAAAAGGAAAGGTAACAAAAGTGTAGCATGCTTTTTTGGGTCAGTACCAGTCACCACCCCCTGCCAGTCTGCTCAAGTTAAAGTTCAGCGAACAATAGACTTTTTAAGCGTGTCGCTTGGATTCGCAACTGTAAATGCATGGAAATGAAATTTCATTAAATCGAACAACGCAACCGAAACAGAACCAGCAGGAACCAGACCCCAAACAAGACCCAAAACCAGCATAGAGCCCATGCCCGTGCCCCGAAAAGAACCAGCAACCAGAATAGTAGAGAAGCCCTAACCGAACAGAATCAGAATCAGAATCAGAAAAGAACAGATGAAAGCCCCGTAGAGGGCCAGCACAGAATAGAACCCGTAAAGGACTAGAACCAAAACCGGAACACAAATGGACAGAACCTTAAGAAACCCTGACGAAAAAAGGGGCAGAGCCAGAGCAAGAGCCAGTACCAGAACGTAATGGAACAGTAGCAACAAAAGCATACAACAACGAAAAAAAAATAAATAAATAAAAAAAAAAAAGCAAGGGGACAGGGCAGAAGTGAGCTGGGGAGCTGGGGAGCTGGGAAGCTGGATAGAGTCGGAGAGTGAGTCAGTCAGAGACGCAGAAGTCAGTCGCAGAAGTGAAAAGCGAAACGAAGAAAGGAAACTTTTAATTCGTTCATTTAAAAAGGTGAAGCGTATGAAAATTGTGTAAACGTCGCGCAAGAAGTGCAGCCAAGGTGGGGGGGGGAGGTGGGAGGAGGGATGCGGCAGGTGAGCGGCGTGTTCTCGAAGGGCAGTGAGTGAGGTCTGAGGTTATCTGAGGTAAGCCAAGGCTGGCAGGGGGCGCACTGGGGCTGGGCTGATGTAAGAACAGGTAAAGCACTCGTAACGCTATCAGGGGACTGTGCAACGTGACAACGCGATAGACAGTTATGCACTGTTTCCCCAAAGATGGGGCCTCAAACCGAGACGCAGAAGGAGACGGAGACGCAGAAGAAGACGGAGATGATGACGCAGACGTTGACGTTGACAGGGGGCGAGGGAGACGTAGACGCAGACGTAGACGGCAGGCCCTAGCTGTTGCGACGACAGTCTCGCAACAGACACACAAAGAGGACAGGACAGGACAGACAGTGGGACAGACAGTGGGACAGAGGCGGCGGCGTCAGTGCTTGACGGGGAAACGCACACATCAGCACATAATAGTTATAAAAAAAAAAAATGAAGGCCCAAAGCAGAATGGCCAAGAACAAGAAAATGGGCGACAAAACAATGCCACCCACTGCCACCCCCACGCAGACAAAAAAAGAATTCGATTTAATTTTATTTTCAGCAATAAAGCCACAAATTCAATTTTCGCGCCACCCATCAAACGCAACATCTTCCAGCTTCAGCCGCCCCTCCCCTACCCCTCCACCGACACATCCCATGAACTGCCCCGAAATGGCGTCTGATCTGATTGCCCTGCGACTGCTGCCCGTTGCCCGTGCCCAGCCAAGTTGCCATGACGGTGGTGTCAATGTGCCCCCAGATGTGGGGCTGTGGACATGTCATAAAGCAAGCCAAAAACTGATTAAGAACGAAAACCTTTGATGAGTCCGACAGACCCGATAGAGATAGGGCAAGGGTCACCTTACAGGGCAGGGATTTTGGGTTTGGTGTCACATCAAAACGTCAGAAAAATAAACAAAAAAGGAGACCATGAGCTCAGCGATAGGACAGAGAAATGTGTGTGTGTGTGTGTGTGTGTGGGGGGGGGGGGTAGTTCAAATGCACATCAGAAATTCATTAAACTAATAGAATTCTTAAGGCTGATAGAAAAAATAAATGATATGGAAATCAGGCAATGCAGAAAAGAAATTTAGCACAAATAACAAAAGGGGAGAGAATATATTTCGGATATATTGTGATAGCAATTTATTGATAGTTCTGCTTAAAATGAAGTACTTTTCTCCCCTGAGAGAATGGTCTGAAAAGTCCCGAACAAACAAAATACAAAATGGCAAGAGCTCATTCAAGCTGTTGACAAGCACAAGCCAAAGAAGTATGACAAAAATAAATAGCAATAACTAAAAAATCTTTAAAAATAATCACAGATAATATTGAGCACTTAATAGAAACTCTACAAATAATTGAGATTCAAAATTAAAATGCACAAAACGGTTACAGATTTGAGACTTTGCATAAAGAATTAGAATCAATATGAATAGGGAATACAGAATACAAGAGAATACCCCGGAGAACGTACCTCAAAAGCAGTTTTGTCTATATATTCAATCCAATTTAAATAATATTCACACCTGTTAAGAATTTGCGCCTGAAACCCCTCTAGATAATCCGCGCCAGAAGCAGTTTTCATAGCGTATAAAATCCAAGCAAAAGTTAGTTTCAAAATTCCAAATAAATCCTTAAAGTTTGGTCAGTTGGCACGCCGAAATTGGCTCATAGAACCTTCCTCTTGTTACTTGTAATTAAATAAAGACTGACTCCATATACTTTTCCCTTTTTGCTTTCTCCTTTGTTTAGGTGCTGTGTAACACGGGCGGCCTCGAACAGATTCCGCTGCGCCAGCTGCCGGCGACAGTGGAGAATCTGGCCCTGACCAAGAACAACTTTCCGATCATCAAGCCGGACTCGTTCGCCGGACTGCGGGCGCTGAAGAAACTGTCGCTGGACGGCAACAACATAACGCGGATCAAGCAGTTCGCGTTAGGGGACTGCCGCGTCTCAAGGAGCTCTCCATACAGTACACGCCACTGCAGACAGTGGCCCAGTTCGCCTTTGCGGGCCTGCAAAATCTGTCAACCATACTGCTCAGCCACAACCAGATTCAGCGGATCGAGGGCAATGCGTTTGCGGGCACGTCCAACATTAAGCTGATACTGCTGACCAACAATCCACTGATACGCATTGACAGCTCGGCCTTCTCCAGCCTGACGAATGTGGGACACCTGATCCTGCCGTCGGGCATTCGCAGCATCGAGCAGGATGCCTTCTTCGGCATGGATGCGGTGGGCCTATTGAAATTGGCCTACATGGACCTCAAGGAGATCGCACCGTTCACCTTCCGGGGCCTGTCCAATGTGCTGCTGCTGACCCTGCAGGAGTCCGATCTGGGCGTTGTCTGTGCAGACGCCTTCACCGGCCTCACCCAGGTGGAGACGCTGCAGATCCTCAACAACAAGATCGACTCCATCGAGGAGCTGAACTTCACCAGCACGGCGGCCATCAAGCATCTGAAATTCTACGGCAATCATGTGCTGGAGACGCCCGACCCGAACGCCATCATTGTCGACGGTGTCGATCATCTGCAGCTGATGAACAACCATTTCCCGTGCGGCTGTCACATCCACACCCTGCTGGACGGACCCCTGGCCGAGGGCGCCTACAACCTGAGCGACTTCCTCCAGAAGAACTACTGCATCTCGCCGCTGGAGGTGAACGGACGCGTGATGAGCGAACTGGACATCGATTCGATCGGCCGCTGTTCCGATCAGCTGACCAAGGGCAATCTGGGCAGCTCCGCCGCCTCGCTGGCGCTAAGCATCAACACCATGTTCCTTATAGCCGCCGCCAGTTGCGTGGAGTGGCGCCATGTCCGCTTCCTGGCCACACGGCTCGTCCAGCTGCTGGGCCATGTGGCCTGGCGACGACGTCGGAAACGGCGAAAGGGCAACTAGATGGCGCCCGGTATCAAGCACTCACACTCACACGTACTCCAGGGTCTATTCCTGGTGCCCATGACCAAGGCAAGTAGCACCAGCCCCCAGCCCAAGGCCAGCCCAAGGCCAGCCCACGGCTTTGTGTAGTCTGTAAGTCATGTGACACCTGCTTAGTTCCGTGAATCTCCCAGAGGAGGGAGCAGCAGCAGCCTCAGCAACAGCAATGTCAGTATTTTTTTTTTTTTTTTTTTGGGTTCTCCTTTACCCATTCTCGTATTTGTCAGCTGGCAAATGGAAAATGCTTTCCAATGGTCTCTCTCATCTTTAAATGCAACAGTAAATATCGCCCGCAGACCCAGAGTGTTTAGTCATCATCATAAGTATTCAACGCAGTCCCCCAACCAATCCAATCTCCCACTCCATTCACTACCCTTTCCGTTCCGTTTCGTTTTGGGTTTTGAAACGAAACCAATTGAACTGCTTGAAGGCCACACACAGCGCTGCAGTGCAGCAAACATCAGTTTTCGGATACACTTTCATTGTGGAGCGCTTTAAGTGTGTGTGGCTGCAGGGCGTCCAGCTGTGGGGCGGGTCTTGGGTACTGCGACTGGGACTGGGACTGGGACTGGGGTCAGTGGGTTGGTTAGCATACAAAACGAAAACGGAAATTACAAATTCTATTCACTCGCCCCGACTGTGGCACTCTAATTCGTAGCCGGACCTCCCATTCCATT
This sequence comes from Drosophila obscura, assembly GCF_018151105.1. NCBI lineage: Eukaryota > Metazoa > Arthropoda > Insecta > Diptera > Drosophilidae > Drosophila > Drosophila obscura. The sequence goes on from NW_024542721.1 coordinate 124,190, forward strand.
CCATTCCATTCTCTGCTCTGGGCTCTGCTGGGCTCTGCTCTGCCCCTCCGACAACCCATTTAGCCTTGCAGCAGACGGAGCAACTTTGATGGAGATATCCGGACTGGGGCTGGGGATGGGGGATGGGGCTGGAGGTCAGGCTATTCTTTAGCCGCTTATCGCAAAGGATTTAGATTTATCTAACTTGATTATGATGCCGAGCATTTGCTCCCCTCCCCGTTCTGGTGAGTGCTGTGAGGAGGCTTCTGTTTCTGATTCAGATCCTACTTGAGTTAAAACAAATGCCCAGAGAAATCATTGAAGGAAATTAAAACTTTGTTTACTTTCAAGTCCCTCCTCCTCCTCCTCAACGGAGCGAAAAGGCAAAACGAGGCAAAGGAAACACACAAAAAAATTACGTCCGGGTTAGGACATTTTCCGGGTATTCTTTTTTTTTTGGCTGCTTTTTTTTTTGTTTCTTTAGCTTCGTTCTTTTCGTTTGGCATTTGCATTGGCTTCTCCTTTTGGCCACATTAGATGGCCTATTCACTTAATCAGTTTTGTTGGCTAATTGAAGGACAGCCTGCAGCAGGATGGCGCAGCGGATGAGAGCCCACTTAAAGACTTAAAGCCACTACAGGACCACGAACGGACCAGGGCCCAAGCCCCCAGGCCGCCAAGCCTGGATGATGCTGGGCTTTGTTTGAGGATGGTTTGAGGAGGTATAAGAGGCACCAGGCGGACGTGCAATTGTCGCCAACGTTCTGTTCGTGTCCAGTGGCCAGCTCTGCGATGTGGCCAGCTTAACACGTTCCCAGGACCCACTCGCACGCGCACTCACACTGCCACACTGCCACTGCCACTGCCACACTGCCTGTTCCCTACTTCCGTTTCCATTTGCCAGGAACCACTTGAATGCCCCATGCCCCATGCCCCATGCTGCATGCCCCCCCACTCCTAAGTTGACCATGTTGTAGGCGCACTTTTGCTCTTTGCCGCTTTGGCTTTCGTCCGCAGATCGTTAACTTAATTGTTCCGCTTGAAATCCGAAAACTGCCATCGCCATTGTTGCGACTGATAGTCGTGAATGGGCATGGACACGCCCACGTAACCCCAGCCCAAGCCAACCGAAAGGCAGGCGACGCCTCGTGGCAAAAACAGAAACAAAACTCTTGGAACAGAACCCTAGACCCAGCCGAACATTAGAACACGAACCAGAGCCAGCAACAGAAGCAGAAACAGAAACAGAAAACAGGAATGCAATAAAATTGGCGTGACTAACTCGGCCTCGGAAGCGATGCGAGCATTGCAGATGAGCTGAGTGAGCCTCGAGCGCTCCTGGGTGGCGCCAGGAGCTGTTGGCTGATGGCTGATGGGGTGATGCCTGATGGGGTGATGGCGGATGTCGAGTAGGATGTGGCTGCTGCCCAGAGAGCAGGCCGCGCGCGCAAGTCGTGCGTGCCTCTGCCAACGTTGACGCTGTCATGCAATCAGCAAATAGGCGACCGCAGCAAAAGTCGCGTAATTAACGCGAGGCCAACATGACCGACCAGTGGAGTTTGGCATTTGGCATTGGGCATGGCTCGTACCCCACCCCCCAGCCCCAGCCTGTTGGCAGCTCCGTTCCCCAGCTCAAATTGGAGCCCCAATCATCGTACTGCCTGCCCCACTGCCCCACTCTGTCTGTCCACCCGTCCGTCCACGAGCTGTGATAAATGTTCAGTCCAAAGTCCGGCGCAAGGCAAGCCAAAGTGAAGGGCGATAAATAAAATCAGCGACGACGGAAAATAAAAACGTAGAGCGAAAAGTGAAATGCAATTGGGAGACAGTTGCAAATTGAAAAGACTAGATTAGAGGAGGATCCACAAAGAATAATATGGCAGAGCTTTTGAATCGCCAGAAGGCGTTTCATGGCATTATCCGCAAACCAAGTGGAACCTCCCCTCCCCTGGGTATTGTATACTGAAATATTACAATTAAATTACTTTATTTGGGTGTTTAAAATATTAAGTCCCATACGAGTGCTAGCTAATAAAATACTTCCATATTTATTTGGAATGTTTAGCCTCTTGGGGTTTGTTCCTTGGTGCCTGCTTGGGTTACCTTCTGGAGGGTATTCTTTGCCAGCTCAGTCTTTGACAGCTGATCTGCGTACAGTAAATAACCATAAAAAGCAAGCCCTCCCAGCCTTCATCCTCAGAGTTCTGAGTTCATTGTTCAGTGTCCTCCCTGCCGTTTGCTGTAATCTCTTAAGCCGTAATGGGATTAGCCCAGCAGCTAATCGACGGCACTCCATATGGTTCATTGCTTGCTCCTCATATGCAAACATTCAGCCAGATTATCCTATACCCTTCCTGCTGCACACAGCAAGCTCTGCAATATTACCAGCGACATAAGTTATAGCCGAAACCACAATGGCTACAACCCTTCCCTTCCCGTTCTGAGTCTGAGTCTGTGTCCGAGTCTGGAGGGTCTGGCCTGAAATATGACAACGGCCAGTGGCGGGTTAAGCGACGTCTATTTGCGTGTCGCAGGGCATTTTTTATACTTCTTTGCTCTATTGCAAATTTATTGAGCTAATACAAAATTTAATCAGCCGCCCAGAACATTCTCCCTCCCTGCCTCCCCCACACTATTTTTTTACTTTCTTTCGACCGACCTCTCTTGGTCTCTCTCTCCCCTCCCTCCCTGCTCTCTGTATTCGCTTTGCTTTTTCTGTGTATTATCAGACTCGACTCGACCATAAATAACTGAAAGTAAGGTCCAGATTCAAGTCTGGGTGCAAGGTCGGGGTCGGGGTCGGGGTCGGTCCCAGTTCCAGTCCCGTTGTTGCTTGTGTGTGTGTGTGTGGAGTTCTGGGGGGCAACAGCTGGCGGCAGAAAAGGATTGGTCGCCATTGGTCCTTACAGTTCATTTAAAGTCAAGGAGTCGCACATAAATTTCCATGCACATAATTAAACTACCAAATGACAAAGCAAAATCGTTAAATCGAGGTCAAAATGAGGCGACAATGAAGGAGGCCATGGGCCCTGGGCCCTGGGCCCTGGGCCAAAAGCTTACGACCAGTGAGTTAGGGTAGGCTGGCCAGGAGGCCCCCCCCCACTTTTATATACAATTTGTAATAAAATATGCAGCCAGATGACCCCGCAGCAAATTATGCGAACCCAGCTGTTAATTTTCTGCGCTCGTGTGTGTTTATCTAATAACAAAAATTATGAAAATCTATGTGGGTGTCCTGTCAATTAACGTCGCAAGGCAATGCCTCGAAGGACACAGCAGACTGGGCACAGCAGACGGCGCGCACACTGAACAATGAGAGACACTGGCAGGACAAAGCAGCGTACGTATTGGGCAATAAGACACAGACCAAGACACACCAGGCGTATGAGCAATGACAGATGGGTACACCAGGCGTATGAGTAATGCGGACCAAGAGAAAGCTGCGGCAAAGGGAACTAAAACTCAACTGATTTTGAATTGAACTCCACTCAGTGGAGCTATCAAATTGCTTCTTCGCGTAGATATATTCAATTGAGTATTTTTCAATCGATTTTAAGTGAAATTCGTTCAGAAATTCACTTCAGCTAATTGCTGCCAGTGGAAGAGAGCTAATCACTCGAAGATACCCCCAAACGAACTGGGGGGGAGGGGATGCTTGCAGGTTTAAGTGCGAACGAATGGAGGAACTTTATCGACGCGATTTTGGCCGCTGACTGGGACTGAGATTGCGACTGACATCGAAGGCCGAGGCTGGGGCAAAAATGCTTAAGTAAGCTTAGAGAGTTGAGCAGCAGCAGCAGACACATACACAGGCAGGCAGGCATACCCTTACCCCCACACACACACACACACACATGCGGCAGGGTAACCTTACCCAAAACCCCCTAATAAAACATTTCTACACATGTGCGCCCTTTTGTATGATACACTGAACCGATAAGAGTGCTGGCAGAGGCAGAAGGAGACTAAGGGAAGTAAAGGCCTGAAGGAAGAACCTTGCCAGAGGGAACAGCCTTGCCAGAGGGAAGAATCAGGGCCAGAAGATGGAACGACAACGGGGTGCGGGAAGGTAACATGGGCTGGGCCAGGCCAGGCCAGGCCAGGCTAGGGCAGGCTCAACAATTTAAAAGTTAAAAACTTTCTTGCTGCCTTTAAAGCCTTTAAGTATTTTAATTATGTAGGATTTCAGTTGCTGTTCCTGCTGCCTGTTCCTGCTGCTGTTCTGTTCAGTTCTGTTTCAGTTCCCTGTTGAGCCCATAGCCTAAAGCCCACCAAAAATTTGTAGATGTCAGTGGAGAATGGGAGGGGTGCAGGAGTACGGCAGGAGGCTGACTGCCAACTAATTGAAAAATCGCCTATGCCCGGAGCTCGACTTTGTCTCAGTTGCCAAAGTTTTCGTTGGATTCGGGCAGCGTCCCCCCACCCGCTGCCCACCCCCCCTGTGGCCGGAAGCATGGGTGGTGCGTGCTGCGTGCTGCGTGTTGCATGGAGTGCTCGGAGCTGAAGATGTGTGGAGAGAGACTTGTCACCAAAAACTGATGTGACACATGCAAATCATATGAGCCCGACGACGACTAGATGGAAGCGGACAGAACACGGACGGGGATGGGGATGGGAATTGGAGAGGGAGTGGAAAGGGGGCGCAGAGGGTGCTGGCTAAGTGCTTTGGCTGTCAGTTTTGTCGAGGCGAGTCAATCTCTAATCCAGTCCGATCAGCTAACACCTCTGGCAGCAACTTGTCGACACGCATGGCAATGGAAGATCATCATCATCATCATTGTCAGGATAGGAAAGGAAAGACCTTAACCCAGCAGCAGCAGCAGAAGCAGCAGTAGAAGCAGCAGCAGCAGTTCAAGCCCATTTTTATTTCGATTCCCATCCACATCCACATCAACAGCAACATCTTCATGCTCTTCAGTCGGCAATATAAATCAAATCAAAAGCACAAACAAGCCGCGAGTGTGTACACAATTCAAGTAAACTCCATGGAGAGATTTTCATGGCCGAAAATTTGAGAGAAGAGAAGCCACCGACACAGACAAAAGACGGCAGACGGCAGACAAGACCAGGACTCGGTCCAAGACATGAGGACGAACGGACAGACGGACATGCATTCGACTGGGACATAAATCAAGGCGCCGCCAACTTTGCACTGCACTTGCAGGACGACCAGGACAAACAGGACTCACTCGGGGGGAGGGGGGCCCAAGCCAGCACACACACACACACACACACACTCACACAGATGTCAGGGAAGTGGAGTGGTGTGGAGTCATGCACACACGAGCACACATATCCGTCCGTCCCATCTCTATATAGATGTACGATATATACGATAGATAGGCATGTAAGTGCACTCGAATGTTGCTTGTTGTGATGATGACATCGTCATCGTCATCATCATAGTCCACGTCCTCATCCACGTTGCCAACCCTCCTTGTCCGTCCTTGTGCCAGTCCCATTCCTTATCCTGCTGCTCTCCTGCCCTTCAAGGGAGCTCTGAGCTCGTGTTTGGGTGCTGCTGGAATATGTTGTATGGAACATCAATCTGCTTGAGCTATGACAACGAAGCGTTTTATTGTCGTAAGCATTCACATGCTCAGAGATGGAAAGATATATACAAAAAGAGTGGGAGTGGTATGGGACTGGGACTGGTGCAGCCCAACATATACAAATTTCGAGCAGCCTCTGTTGAGGCGCTCAACTTGTTGAGACCCTGTGAATTTTCCTGACCTCAACTCGCAGTGTCCGCAATTACCCCGCAAATAATATGCTTTGAGACGTTTAAGAACTCTCAACTGAGCTCTGAAAGTCGAACAAAATATCGCTTTGAATTTTGGGATTGATTGGAATGGTCTGCAAAAATTTAATTTTAGCCTGAAGTGTTTTTGTTTCAAAATTTTAAGCTGTATTGCCCCCACATTAAATAAGTAAGCACATCTGAATTTTTAGGTCATCTTTATTGATGCTCTGAATTTGGGGCACATATTTTTTTTTTTCGACTAGCTTTCGACTAGTTTTCCCAGAAACAAAAAGAAAAATGGATGAAAGTTTCAGCCTCGTCTTAGGGCTGCCCTGCTGCACTTTTGGTTTTGCCTCAATGTGCACTCGCCTGTTCCAGGGTATTTGGCTTTTATATGCATACCCACGAGCATATACATATGTATGTGTATGTACATATATGTAGTAAAAAGCTAAAAATTGTCAAATGTAAAGCGCTGCATTTTTGTTATCAACATGCAAGTCTGAAGGAATCTAAAGCTGAAGCTGTGGCTGTGGCTGTGTCTGTGTCTGTGGCTGCTCCTCTTGCCATCAACTCTGCCGAAAAATGCTGAACCCTGGGCTAATCCTGCATCCAGGATGCGCCATCCTGCATATCCTACTGGGCCCCGGGGCCCGTTTCGTTACGTTACGTTACGTTTTGTTTGTTAGTTGTTGTTGCTTTCTCTGTTCCTGTTCTCGTTCCTGGATTTTTTTTTTTTTTTGCTATTTGCGCTAAATGCGAAATGCAAAATGCAAAATGCGGATGGCGGATGGCGGATTGCGGATTGCGAATCGAACACTGAATTATTATTATATCGAATTTCGTGCCGAATGTGTGTAAATCATCGAGAGAGACACACACATATGGCAGCGACATAGACAAAAATCCGATTTAAGCGCATTTTTAGCATATGTATTTGTACATGTACCCGTCGTATATATGTAAGTATATTCACATAATTATATATACAACAATATATACATACATACCTACATATAGATATATAAAGAAGGAAATTTTTTTTTTATTATATTATTATAGTCGATATTTCATAAATAACTGGGGAAATTTATTGGCCAATTAATAAAGATGCAATTTATATACAAATGCATCTCTATAAATACTATATGGATAAATGAACAAGCATCTGCATTACCCTACCCAGATGTGCATACAATACATATACTACATACATACATACATGCGAGTATGCATATGTATGTACGTGTGCATATGCATAGCGAGTCTAGTCAATTAAGGCCACAGTATCTTGTATCTCTGTATCTCCTACGATAGCCTACGAACTACAAAATGCTAGCCTAAAAACAAAAATACACACAATTAAAACAAAATTTGTACTTATTTTATATGTAAATCATGTGAAACGAAACAAACCAAACCAAACACGAGATATGTATGGTTAAAGTACTTAATGGAATACACACACACACACTTACTATATATATATAGATATATATATATATATATGTATGGATAAATATGTGATAAAATGTTTGCAGTGCCACGAACAAGCAGAGAGGGTACACTGTGGGTGGGGCATCTACTGCCACCCAACCGCCCTCGCATTGCAAGCTGTACATATCAAGAAGGAAAACTCTTATCAATTACCTAACCCTACCTTACCCACTCCCCCACCCTTTGCTTAGATAACTTAATGAACATAACCCGCACCCCCCCCACCACCACCAAGAAAACAATGTACATTTGATGGCAAAAAAAAAAACCAAAAAAAAACCTATAATCCAACCAAAAATAACTTGTATCTTTAAGTGTGCAAGAAAGAGATTGAAAGCCTATCGAAAATTAAATGTAAATTTAAGCAAATTGTCCAAACAATTCTGCCACAAATCGAATAAAACAAACGAACAATTTGTACAAGCTAAATTGTTTTTGTTTTTGTTTTTGTTTTTGCACGCAAAAACCATTTTCTACGTGTGAATGAGATACTTTTTTTTGTTGTCTGTGTGTGCGTGTGCATGTGTGTGTGCATTCTTAATTCCATTTGCTGAAGCCCAGGCGCATTGTTATTTCAATTAGTCCTATTAGCTAAGAAAAACCCACAGCAAAGTGAACAAATACATAAGGGTACACACTAGTTATACATATTTATACGAGTACATACATAACAATACTGATACATAGATACATATCTAAAGTGTTTTTTTTTTGTAACCCAATATTTTGGGAAGGCTGGAAAGATTTCCTCCCCCCTAAAGCTGTTAGCAAAATGTAACTCTAACTCGAAAAAAAAGTTCATAGAAAAGCTCGAAATTGTTTCCACAGCGATACAAATTTCGATTGTATGTAAAATAGCATAAATTGTATTATGAGCCTAGGCTAAGATCCCCCAACCAAGCAACCAACATCGATAAAAAAAAAAAAGAAAAGATCTGTCCGGACTCCGGAGCAAAGGGACAAGTGAAAAGTGGTGTTCCTGTAAATTTGTTTTGATTTGATATTGGTTTATTTATCCACAACTAGAAGCCGTATTTCAATGCTAAACAGATGCTCCGAATGGTGAAAAAAATGTTAAAAGAGAGATCCAAGCATATTCAAAAAAAGATCATCAGACTGACGTAATTTCCAAGAAATATTCGGCAATCGAGTTCCACATTAAATTCAAATCAATTCACAAACTTTGCAAGAATACCACGAAAGACGAAGACAGGGTAGAGGGGAGTATGAAAAAATATATGTATGGGCATAATGCATTATAATACCATATGTAATGTCAACTGTAGGTTAAATATGAGATATACAGGTGCATAACGATAACGATAACGATACATAGCTACAATGAACTAAACTAAATGGAACTAAAAACTTAAAGAAAAAAACATGAAAAAATTAATAACATATAATAACAAAAATAATAATACTCAAACCTACTATCGATGAGGAAGCCAAACAGAAAAAAACAAAAAACAAAAAAAAACAAAAACCAAAAATGAGGAATCGAAAACAAAGACAAACATAATAAATTCAAAAGCCAAGCCAAAGGATTATTTATTTCTGGGGTGGGGGCGTATTGAGGATGGTTGGACGACAGCGACAACGACAACAGGACCCTGTTCACAGTAAGTAGGCGTGGCCGGGCTGCGGTGGGAGAGGGGAAGGGAAAGGGGTCGCCAAAGAGACTAATAAATCAAGCATTGGCGCATCCCAGATGCTCCTCTCCAGCTTCCTCTTCCATACTTCCTTCCAATGACCCCGGGACCCATTGTCTCGCTCAACATCTTCTTCTGCTTATGCTGCTCCTCCGTCTTCATGATACTCCCTTCGAGTATATTCAGTTCTGGACCAGTTGGTGGATATTCCTAATATATGTACATATGATTGCGATCAAGTCTATGAATATTTTGTATTGGATTGGATTAACATTGACTAACAAAGGGAAACATTTGAAGGGATAAATTTCAGTCGAAAACTGTCATACAAACAAAGAACTGAAGGGTATGTAAAGCTTCGGCATCGGCAGGTAGGTAGTCTTTCGTTTCTTTCTTGTTTTATGTGTTTTCTTGTTCCGCTTTGCTAGTTTTTTATTTATATGCCGCAAAAGCCTTAAATGCGTCACCAGCAGCAGGACCAGCAGCAGCAGCAGCAGTATCAGCAGAAGGGCAAACGAAGAAAGGCGAACGCTGAAAGAGCAGAGGAGAAAGCGAGAGTGGAATGAGCAGCGGCTCTCCCAGGGAGAGGATACACAGCAATTTCAGCAACAATAATAAATATCGCGAGTCAACCGCAGCGCTACAGCAAAATGCAAAAAAAAAAAAAGAAAACATTTTAAAACAAAACAAAAAAACTAAAACGAAAAGAAAAAAACGAAAACAACAACAGCACAGAGCACACACACACACAGACTACTGCTGCTGCTGCTGCTCCTGCTCCTGCTCCTCCGCCTTGTTGTGGCCTTTTGCGAAGACAAATGTATGCATAAGTCGCCATCCAGTCAGTATCTGCGGGAATGATTTCGCTCGGTTCCTGCGCTACGGTCAAAGGCTGGCCACAGCTACTGCCAACAGTTGCCGGACGCGCCCACCGAACGAGACAATGAGTGCGGGCGAAACTATTTCATCATGATGAATGCCACGATGAATGGTACGAACCGTTTTTGGCTTTTCCCCACTTCAGTTGATGGCACTCCTTTGGCCAATTACTTTTGCCAGCACCTGTATCACACACACACATACACATGCATACATACTTAGAGCAGCATGCAGATGCACAGTTAGCCCTGCGACTGCCAGCGCTGCAGCTTTTGCTGTTGCTTTTGTTCTCTCTGCCCTCTGCTGCGTTGCTGTGGTATGCGAAATATGAGCGGCATTAAAAATTAGTCCAAAGTACTGCTAAGTGCGGAAGCCGCCGCGGCAAACTATCAACGACAGAAGCAACAGCAGGCAGCAGGCGCTAGCTTTCAGAGAGATTCAGAGAGGACACGAATCGACCATTTCGATACCCCCAAAAAACACTCAATGAATTCTCTATGAATCGAAGCGAAGCTTAACACACAAATAAATGTTAATCAGCGCAACTCAAATTTGTTTTGAAATAATTAAATATTTATTTGTTCTATTCCATTGCAGCAGAAGAGAGAGAGAGAGGGAAAGAAAACATATGACTCGCGCAGTAAAAAGAAAACTAACCGAAGGTAAGCAGTCAAGTTCGTTGATACCCATTGCTACCCTACACACACACTCGTGCTTACATATATGAACTACAACAAAGCTTCGCTCAGAGAAGCTAGCGTGCCATATTTTTACTGTCCAGCTAGCAGTTGTGTCTGGCTCTCTCCATCTCCCACACGTTTGCACTCTCTCCTGGTGATTGCCTTCGCCTTTCCCCTCTTCGGGTACGGTTAGCTTTTGCTCTGCTCTGCTCTGCACCCGTTCTGGTTGTACATAAGCTTGCAGGAGGGTATTAAGACTGGAAGCATCTGCTTGCAGCGCAGCAAATAATGAAATTCCGATTTAATACTCTTTATTGATAACTGCGAAAATCGAATATCTGTTTTTGTATAGATAATTCAGCCCAAGTATCATACATAGATTTATCCATGTTTCAGCTTAGTTTAATTAAAATCGGGCATCTGCAAGGGTATCAACAGTTTCGTATTCCCGCAACTGACCTTCCGTTCTTGTTGTTCTCTTTGCTGGCAGTTTTTTTGGTCGAAAATTTTAATGCCGCATTTAGCGCTGGCGACAATGCTGACGTTGGCTCTCCTCTGCCATTGGCACTGGCACTGGGCTCTGACGCTCCCTCACATCTCCCCACACACGCCCATCCCTAAGCTCAGCGAGGCTTTAAAGCGTCCCGAAAAATATGCACTTCTTTTTTTGTTTTGTTTTTGGTTTTGTTCTGTTTTGTATAGAACAGCCAAAACCCAAAACCCAATACCATACCCATACCCAATCCCATTCCCACACGCCCTCCACAACATGGGAAACAGACGACATTGGCATATGCCACACGAATATGAGCAGTAGCTGCATCCAAAATGGTGCCAGAGAATACGGGGGGATAGTGCAGTCCATTGGCCATAGAACGAGCATAATTGGCAAGTTGTATCTATTTGGTAATGGGGTAGCCGTGGGGTGTGGGCTGTGGGGTGTGGGCTGTGGGCTGTGGGGTGCATGGAATCAGAAGAGTGCTTGCTGCTATTTTTAAGGGGCGACAGCTGTAAGCGAGCATATGTATGTATGTGAATGTGCGGGCGGGCGGAAGGGTACAATAAGCGCGGTGCCTGGGGCACTCAAATGGAGAATACAAAACGAAAATCGCTTAAACTGTGCAAACCAATAAATTTAAAGCAGCTTAAGCGGCGAACATGAAACTAAAACGGAACAAAATAAAAACAGTGTGACCAAAGAGCGCACAGAAAAAGCAATGCCACGAGTGGGAGAGGAAGAGTCACAGTGGGGAATGAGAGTGGCATGCTAGTTGGAATGTGACACGAGAGTGAGAGTTCGAGTGACAGAGTGGGACCAACTCCTCCTCACAGAAAAAGCCACTTTATAGGCATGAATGGAATGGCGGGGGGGGAGTCACCATCCCAGTCCCAGTCCTAGTTCCAGTCCCAGTGAGAGTGCCATCATGGAATAGGCTACTTTAGTGGCGTGTGTTTTGGTCGGGAAGGGTTTACCCCCACAAATAAAATCATTGCAATTAAATGGAAATCGAATGACAAAAAATTGGTTTTTGCAGCATGCATGAGTTGCAGCCATTAAAGAGTGCCTCCTTCTGGCAGGGTGTTGGGTGTACGGGAGGGGCGTGTGATTACAGTTGCACTGCCACCATGTGGGACGCGACTTGAACTTGCTGTATTTCCTACGGCCAGCTGTTTGTTTAGTTTGGTTGGTCATGCATCCACGCCATAGCCGTCATCATTATCATCCACAAATGCACACAGGCAAACACATCAGCGCAGCGGCAGCCAGCACTCACCTCTGCATACATACATATGTATATACGTATGTATGTACCTCTTTCCGCACATATACCAACTATAAGCAGATGCATACGTACATATGTACATACCTTTGTACACTGAGAAATAGAGAATATAATCTAACAGTTTCAATCTGATACATTCTTAATTGTAGCCTACAAACCGTAGGCAAATCGTTAAGCAAAATTTAATTATTTCGGATTCAAGTCGATGTTTGTTTAATCTGCTGGGTCTACCAAAGGTTTAGGAAAAACCTTTTTTTGAAATGAGAATATTAAAAATTTAAAATTAACGATTAAAATAAATTACAGAATATTTTATAGCTGCTAAGATCATAGGGAAACCTAAGCAAAAAAAACCTTTGGGTTAAATGTTTTGTCAAGTTTCAAATTTATAGCAAGATAATGTGAGACTGTAAGATGCTTTAACAATAACTGAACGCTGCGCCCTCCCTTAAAGTGTTCCCCTTAGTGTATGTCTGTGTGTGTGTGTGTGTGCCAGAGGGTCACTCTACGAATAATTTGGCTACGGTCTGTCTGGACGGGTCGGCACGGCACTTTGCTGTGCACCCCTCTCAATGTTTTCGCTTGCTGCACAAACACAACACACAAACACGACACACACACACACACACACACACACCAATTCAAGTGCAATTGGATGGGCTGCAATGCATTTTGCATTTTGGATGTTCCAGACAAACACTCATCGACGGACTGTGCTGTGCAGAAGACTGGGCAGACTGGGGAGGACTGGGGGGGGCATCCATCTGATGGCCATGAAATAATCCTTAAAAGACCACAAAACGATTTTATTCAATTAAAATGTCAAAAACGGTGTTTGTTTTCGTTATTTAATGCTATAAATATTTGCACTTTTCTCCACTCATAGGATATGCTGCTCCACTCGCTTCAGTTCGATGGCTGGTCGGGGAGCTGGCTGGTCGGGATCCATAAATGGCTGAAAATGAAAGCGAAAGCTTATCACTGCAAGCATAGTAGATCTGTATTTACACACTCGACTGCTCGAAACGATGGGGAAGATTCAAGGGGACGATTGAGAAGATTTTTCTCAGCTCTTCCAGCTGGCATAAAAGTTGCAGAAAAATTAACGAAGAACAAACTCAAAGCAATATGAGCAAAGGAACAATTAGCAAACAAAAATCATCGCTAAGCTTAGCTCATGCTGAATCAAAGTCTATGCGGAAGGAACGCAATAAGCTGCTGCGCAGATCGACAAGTTGCCACTGCCCTCACTGCCCTCAGATTGTGCCAGTTCGAGGGGCATAAACATTGCTTACATAATAATTATGATTATCAAATTGAATGGTGGAAGGGAAACAAGATGAGAAAGATGGGAATGCATGCAGCCAGGCGACAGGCAGGCAGGCAGGCAGTCAGAGGGCCGATAATTTGTTGTTGCTGCTGCTGCTAGCTGAACATTTTTGGCTTATTGCAAATTTTGGGCACGTACAACTCGTAAAGACTATTTACGATTCTAATAAAAAGTGTGCCCCATAGCCCCACCGCCCGCCCCACTGGATGGCACTCTGGAACCTACACCACCCGCCCCACCCGCCTACTGGCGGCCGTGTCATCATCCCCTTGTGCGAAGGAGTAACCAAAGTTGAAGTGCTGCTGAAGGTCCTTATAATAACGAGCGGTGTCTACTTCTGGCGTGGTGTGGCGTGGTGTGGCGTGGCGTTCCCCACCCGCCCCACTGCCCTCTGTGTCTGTGTATGGAAATTGTTGAATTTGCTGCTAATTAAATTGCCGACGCTTCCTGAAATTTGCAATTTAATAAACTTTGTTGAGCGTGAACTGGCAGCAAGTAGAAGTAGAAGTAGAAGTAGAAGAAGCAGAAGAAGAAGGTAGAGTTATCTTTATTAGGGGACAAATATCCCTGACAAGGCGCTGACAGAGTCATTTTAGTGGGTTTTTTTTGACTGGGGAAAAAGCTGATCAAAGCTCACTTGGCCCCCTTTTTGGGGATTCCCTGCACAGAAGCAACACTCTACATTTTTGGGGGGCAGGGGCATCCATTTGGATGACGCTGTTCGACGCTCCTAGACTCCAGTCTTCCTCCGCAGATCGTAGCCCATCATTGGTAGCCCACAATTCGGTTTATATTTGCCATTCAATTGTTTTTTTTTTATTTTTTATTTGCTGGTATTGCTTTCTCACCTTGCTCTCTCTTTTTCCCCCGCCTACCCCCCTACTCTCCACTCTCCACTCTCAATCCTTTTCTCTTCGTCTCTTTCTGCACTGGTTGCATTTTTAAATCTCTCTCGCTCTCGTCGGGCAGTAGGGTAAATGCTGGGTAGCTTCGAACATGCTGGCGCTGGCCAAAGGATGCCATTAAAAAATGCCGGAAAAGAGGTTTTCATATTTTTTATTTCAATCATTACAATCGAATGGGAATGGAGCTTTGCGTAGATCTAGATTTTATGCCTGCACAGCATCCAGCTAGTCGAGCATCGCTGGTGAGTAAATGTCCGGGCACTTCTTACGTGCCCCGTTCGGTTGCATTGATTGCCACCTGGCCACCTGGCAGTGCCAATGCAGTGGCGCTTCTGGCTGCTGCCTCTTGCCTCCTGGCTTCTGTTTCCTGCCTCCACCGCCGCACCACCACCCCCCCACCACCACCTGCCTTTCGGTGCCTGCCTCACGGCTGCTGTGCTGTCCTGCCACCATGTTGGCTGCCGGCTCTGCTGGTTCTCGTTTTAAATCAATACAACAAATTTCGCGGGTCGCCATGGACTGTTGGTCTGGCTGCCACCACACCACACCACCCCTACCACCACCCCTACCACTACCCCCGACTATACCCCAATTTCCGTGTCCCCCCCACCTAGCCCCCCGAGCCCCCTGCTGGCCATCTGCTTCTTGTACCGTTTAAAATGTTCTGAGTAATTAACACGCCGCGTGTGTAACCCCAAATGGTCGTTCCGAGCGTGGAGTGGGTCGTGGGTGGGCCCCAACGAGGGGGCGGCAAGTGCAACCGATGAAATGTGCAACGTAAGCGTAGCAGTAGCTGGAAGGGAGGGGGCTGGGGGGAAAGTGTTGCCCCACGCACATGGCTAAAAAGTTACACGTCCCCCCCACACCACACCCCCTTCTGCTTTCTGTGTGTAACTTTTATTTATTGATTTAATACTTTTTCAATTTACTGCAAATGGCCAAAGAGTTTCCCCCAGTGTGTGGGTGTAGTGTGTGTGTGAGCCATAACTAGCGACAGTAAGTGAAGGGGGGACAAAAGGCGATGGAGGAGGAGGCGCATTGAGAGCACATTAAAGAAATGCTAGACCACTCCCCAATACGACTGCGATGCCAGGGCATTAACGGCCATGTACCCAGCCCCCCACAGTCCGCAGTCCACAGTGCCAGTCCACAGTGCCAGTCCCCAGTGTTATGTCCTGCGCGTCCTTGTTGCCTGTCGCAGTAATCGCTGTCAGCTGGCTCTAACCCTGCACGAGTATTCCCCGGATAATGCTGCTACACAGAGAGAGAGAGAGACCGAGAGAGGGAGAGAGAGAGAGCGAGTAGCATGGGACAACGTTACGATTCGCTCTTAATTCACAATTTAATTTCACAGTTAGTTGCTGCTGCTAGATACGGGCTCCAATAAGCGCCATTTAATACGCGTAGAAATTATGGAAAGTTCTGCGGACTGTGGAATATGTTGCTGTGACTGGTAGCAGAACGCAAATCAAAGATACAATTTACGTAGATACAAGCCCTTGCCCCTGCCCCTGCGCGAGTTTCTAGTTCCTTTAGTTATTTTTTTTTAATACGATTTAATGGAGAGCAGTCCACTGATCCGCAGGCCAATGGGAAGCTCCGATCTGCGGTCACGGGCGACAATCGTAGCTGTCGTCCGCTCGCTCTCCATATCTGAATCTGAGCAGACAAGCGTATCGAAGAGCGGAAGTGAAGGTGTAGGAGAAGACCCGCCAACCGATGTTCAACCGTGACGCCTCGGCACGTCCTTGCCCTTGTGTCCTTCGCGGACCCATCTTTATTTTATTTATTTTTTTTGTTTTTTTGTTGAAGTAGGAGTCCGGAAAATGCGCGTGAAAAGCAACAACAGCGTTGGGGGGGGAGGAAAGTACATATCTGAAAATGGTAAAAATTCAATGAAGCAAAATTGATTTGATTCAATTCGAAAGTTGAAAGCGCACTCCCAACGATAACAACAACAACAACAACAACAATAAAATGAATGAGGAAACCCCCAGAAACGAACAGAAACCAAGGAAACAGAGAACGGGGTAAAGGAACCAAGGAGCCAAAAAAATAAGGAAAAACAAAAAGGAAAAAATTTGTGATTCATTTATGGAAAAAGGAATGAGGGGGGAGCAGGACTCGCGGTTGGCCAATTGTTTACACTGTGATTGCCTCGCATTGTGTTGCAAATTGAAGATGCAACTTACAGATACAGATACAGATGCGGCCGCCCACACGCACAGATACGAGACATGCCATGCCCACACAGTCAGACACCCAAGGACAATGGTCAGGCAGGCAGGCAGGCGGGCAAACAGGGAAAGCGAAACGGGGAAAAAAGAGGAGCTGGCAATCACATTCGTTAAGGGATCTGGGCATATGTATATATACATATATGTAGGAATATAGGGTATATATGTATGTATGAAGGTAAATATGATTCATAAAGGTTCTAGGTTCTTGTAAGAAATATATATAGCTATAATGCTCTCTAAATTAACGCAAGAGAAATACGTTCGAGCATATTTCATATATGGCACATATTTGTTTTTGAAGTTCTTTCATATTTCCTTAAATGTGCCAATATATTTTTAATAATATCGTGTACCAGTGCGAACTTCCATCCTTGAGAGTCGATCTGTGTCAATCTGTGCGGATCGTTCCCCTGGCAGATCTACAATATTCTCCCATTTGTACGAAGGGTTTATGCAGATTATATCCTTAATGTTGAGCGTTTACTTTGCATGGAAACAGACACCCAAATAACACACAGACCGAATAACCGAATAGCCGAACAGACCAGACCCCTCCCAGCCCTGCAAGAATGGAATAATTATTTTTTACGAGCACTTTATACAAATCCCCATAGTGTATGCGAAAAGAGTTCGGCTACCCTTTTAAGCGCCTTAAATACAAAATATTTCGTGCATTTTAGCTTTGCCCAAAAGTTGCCCATTAAAAGCAGCGCAGAAATTAATTTTTGCTCTAATTAGTTTGGTCAAAGCAGTGTTAAATGTTAGAATAAAATACTCGGGGATCAAATTAGGTATGAGCTCGCCCCGCCTGTGGCTGTGGGCTGTGCTGGGAGTGCACAAATTATGCAATTAAAGGCATTGCAGTGGACACATTTTTTGAGCTATGGCAAAGTTGTTTGTTGTTTCTGTTTCCATTACTCAAACAGCCGGAAGTTGCATCAAATTGGTGGCATCCAATTCCTGCCCCATGGGTAAGAATTTGCTGTGCTTTTTTCAATGCGATTATTTACTTGTAGATTCAATGGACACGACACGTCACATACAGAGCCACAGCTAAAGCCAGCGCGAGTTGCATTAGCGGCTGACGTCACTTCAATTGAGGCGGGGACCAATAACGGAGGCATACACCTGAGGGACACCTGCAAATACCTAAAGGAGAGTTGAAATTGAAATGCCCAGCCCCAGTGTACACATATGTATGTATGTAGATGTGAGTGCTACCTCTTCTGCCTCAACTCCCTGGTACTTGGTACTTCTTCCTTGTCAACGCCATCTTCAGTGGTCAATGGTGGCGTCAGGGGGCGTTGCGTCTGATGTGCTACTGATGGAATGGAGATTCATGGAATTATTTCAGCGAACTAAGAGCAGAGCGAGCCCCTCACTGATCGTACATTTACGTAGCCCTTTACGTTCTCCCTTACGTTGCTCTTTACGTACCCCTTTACGTTGCTCTTTACGTAACCCAATTCAAGCGCGCTTCTTCGGTGATCTTTCACTTAATTATACGTTATTTAATTTTGCATAGACTGCTCTCCTGAGAGCCCACCCGGGGGAGTCTACGCCACTCATCGTGCTCGTAGGTGGTTTTATATATATATCTAGTTTGTGTGTGTGTGTGTGTGTGTGTGTGCGTGTGTTGTCGGTCGTATTTCACTTGACCATTAACCGTTGTTCTCAACAGATGCAGACAATTTTGGCCAACGGGTTGAGGAGTGGAATGGAATGGAATGGAGTGGAATGGAATGGCATGGAGTGGAGTGCAGTTGCTCTCAGTGAGCAGGGGGAGAGACCAGCCAGGTAGCGTTAACATAAATCAAAGCTTGAAGCTCAAAAGCGAGCGACAGGCGCAGAGAGACACACACACAGGCAGAGAGCGTGGTGAGGAGAGAGACAGGTGCAGAAAGCGATTGGTGGAGAAAGCAGAGCGGCATCATTCTGACGTCGACCGCAGGGGATATGCAATGTGCGAAGACGGCAAAGAGATGTGAGAGGGAAAATGCACTGAGCAAAAAAAAATCACATTAAATGTTCTCCACAAGTCACATTCACATTCCAAAATTCGAAATCCAACGAATTCTTTTAGGGCTTCCTTTGGCTCGTTTAATTTTGCCTGGGCATTCCCTTTATGTATGTTTTTGTTTTGTTGTTTGTTTGGCATCTTTTCGCGCAGTGTATAGGAATATGCAACGGAAATGCCGCCTGACACACTTCCAGCTGCATTTCGGCACGTGCACTTGAAAAGCGACGCCAAGCAATGCAATGGCAGGGGGGATGGAGGAGGGAGGGAGCCTCAAGAACTCAAGAACGAACTGCAGGGTTGTCACAGTTCCCTCGGCTTTGTGCGAAATTAGACAGAGCATATCCAGAAGCGTCACCAGAACGGCAACGAAACGAACAGGAGAGGAGTGTATGGCAGAGGAGAGCGGAGAGGAGATATAGGGAATGCCTCGCGTCATTGCCAGTCATATCCTGCGGGGATAAGCGCACTTTATGCAAAACGCGCAACCTTTTTTCTTTGTCGCTTCGCACCAGAGTTGTTCCTATCTATGGGGCGAGAAAAGTGTGAACAGCTTCAGCTACAGCTACAGCTTGGGCTTTGGGTTTGGGCTTTGGGTTTGTCCTTGTTATGCCGCTGACAATGCCTCCAAGTTGATGGCTTTCAACGGAGATTTGCCACCGGAACGACGGTGGAGTGCAGGGCGGCAGCTACGGAAAACGGTAAAAAGCACAAAGGCAACACAACGAACAACAACAACAACAACAACAACTACGGTAAAAGCGATGGGAATTGATTGAAAAGAAAATGGCAAGAAAGCAGCGTAGAAAGCAGGAAGCCGAATATGGCAAGCAGCTCAAAACACTTAACTAGAGAATTAAGATATACGCAGGCAGGCAGGCAGGCAGGCGTACACTCGTATGTCCCCAGCAGCCTCGCCCCTCCCTCCCTCTCCCGGGACGATTTGATTATGCTAATGAAATAACAAGCCTATAAAACTGAGAAGAAAAAAAAAAAGTGTCACTAGGGCAGGAACCGAAGTAGCAGCGAGAAATGGCAAATGGCAAATGGCAAATGGAAGAGAAAACTATGCCAATGTCAATGCCAATTCCCATTCACACGCACGCAATGGAGAGTTGGAGAGTGGGCGGAGCGTGGAGCGTGGAGGTGTGACGAAAATGACAAGTTTCCGCATATTTGGACCATTGAATAGGATGACGGAAAATGTTAAAAGGAATTGGGAATGGCAATGCATGACTTGGGGGAAAAGCGAGAGACTGACTCCGATAGGAGAACATTGAATGCCCTTTTATTTTGACATATTTGAGGTAATCTCGGGAACATATCGGATTGTAAATGATCTATTGCAGCTCTATTTGTGGCTAGAATCAGGTCTCAACGATGATAAACTATTTGTGTAAGCAGCTTTGATGCCAGAGCGGATATAATATCCGGGTAATGCAGCGACTGTGAATGTGGAAACAAAGCAAATATCAGATATCTTTAATCAGAAATGAAATAACAAACGAGCGCATACCAAATGCGAGTGCCAAAGCAGATCAAATGACCATAACTGGAAAGCAGCTGCGTAGCCAGAAAAAGTGCACCCACAATAATATTTACAATAAATCAAATACATAAACAATAAACAAGTAAAAACAATACAAGTTGCAGATATCATTATTCAGTAGTGGGGATAAATAGGAAATAAATTTAATAATTTATTAATAATAAATATTTAAATATTTAATAAAATAATATAAAAATAAATCACTACACGGGGAATAAAAATAAATATAATCCTTTACAATAAAAAAATAAAAAAATAAAAAAAAAATTTAAAATAGATCAGAGATCAGTGTACATTTCATGGCAGAAGGAAGTTAAGGGGGAGTCAAAAGGAAAGTTAAGAGGAAGTTAAAGGAAAAATTAAAAGGAAAGTTAAAAGGTAAGTGGAATGGAAATTAAATCTAATCAGCTTAAAAACACTTTTCAGTTTTTCCATTGATGTGTTTTCCGTTTTAAGCTGCAAGCCATATTAGGCATACCCCGTTGTGTGGTAGGGCAGCCGCCTAACAGCGGCTATCCAGGATGGTCCAATAAACGGAATCGTTCTCGGAACTGCAGCGACACCTCAAGCGAACGCTTACAGCAGCGACGACTGCAGGAAGCAGGAGTAGGGAGAAGCTGGTAAAGATGCAGGCAAGTGTGCTTTGGGGCATCTTCATTCGATGGCCAGCCTGACTGCCTGCCTGACTGCCTGCCTGCCTGACTGCCACACTTGTGTACCCACTCCTGCCAAGCTACTGCCAAAGGAAGCTACTCCTTTGCCTTGTTCTCCTGCTTTCCTGCTCCCTCTTTCATAGGTTCATTTTTTTTTTGCCGACAGCATTTTTGCATATTTATTGTATAGTTTTGTAGTTTTATCAAGTTAGCTAGTTAAAAGTCAAGATGCCACCAAGTGGCGGATGGCAAGATGGTTAGGGTTGGGGGCTGGAGGCTGGTGGAGACTGCTGCAGGTGGATGAGCACGTGCATGGCGCCATGTCGGAGGCTTCCAGTCTTCAACAGCTCAGCTCCTCCTTCTCATCCTCCTCCTCCTCCTCCGACACTCTTCTGTCATGGCCTGGCTTTTATTAGCTACGTGCAACGGTCACGAAGGGTGGAGTTGGGTTAGGGAGGTGGCTGGGTCAGCTGGCGGGTGGATGGCCGTTAGGTGGGTGGCTGGCAGAACTTGCCACGGCGCCGCGGCGATAAGATGAGCGTGCTAAAGTTTTATTGCCGCATATTTAAGCTATTAAAAAATGCATGCATAAAATGACACACACACTATCGCACACAGATATACACTCTTAGACACACACACACAGTAACACACACTTGGACACACACACACAGAAACAGAAACATATCCATATACATAGCTAGATACAAACGCAACGCGAGGAGGAACAAAATTAAAAACGCACTCCAAGCAGCAGTGGAAAAGGAGCAGCAGTCAGTCGGAGCAAGGAGCAGCAGTGGGAGCAAGGAGCAGCAGTCGTAGCTCCGAGTGGCACAGAGTCAAGTGTAGCAGCAAGTGAGAGAGAGTGAGAGAAAACTGGAAGGAAACCCGAGAGGAGAGCTAAGCAGCAAGTGTTAAATTAAAGCTTAAGTGGCATCCGAAATGACTGCGGATATCCGCAGTGGCATATAATCACTGTCAAGCAGCTAAGGATATGGCGCTATTCACTCAGCTACAGATTTGGATTCCATTTCATTATAGAATCAAATAACAATTCAATTGACAGCCGAATGGCCCAAAGACAGAGGACACTCTTATGGCTGAAAAATGAAATAAGTTGCCATTGAAAACAGCAACTAAAACTAACACTTAGCACCATGAATGTTGATGAAAATATGGATTGTAATACTGCAAATATAGCACACAAATTATGCCCCTTAATGCGGCAATAAAACACCCTGGGAGAAACTTTTTTAGTTATTTTTTTATTTATATTTTTTTATTTATTTATTTTTTTATTTATTTTTTTATTTATTTATTAAAATTGTTTAGCATGGATTTAGATAATGATACTTGGCGGAGCATCATTTAATACGAATGGAAAAATAAACACAGCCCCTGCTGCTGCGGAGTTTGCCCACAAAAAAAAAAGTAAAGGGTAACATTGCCAGAAGCAAACAAAACGAGAAGGAACGTGTGAGTCGCTTCTGGGGATGCGACTCTACTATAACCGTACTCAGTCAGTAAATACATTTTTGAGCTTATGATTTTTTAGAATTTTAGAAAAAAAAAAATTTTTATTTTTTTGCTACTATTTCTTATATCTACATATGGGCAGGTTCAAAAGGGCCACCAGGCCAAAAATCATAAAAAGTCAATAAAAACCGATTTCTATATAATTTCTTCCGGATATTTTTTTTAAATTTATTGAAAGGTAACTAATTTACTTTATTCACATATAATTTCATTAACTTTCATCTTAAAACCTATGAAAATAAGCAAAAGTTCACGTTTTTGGTATTTTCTGGTATTTTTATAGACATGTTTTCTTTTACTATTATCTCCTAGGAAGAAGATGATTCTTGACAAAAGTTTCTCCTTAAAGTCTTTCTAATATATTAAACTACCTAAAACCATTATCAGAACGTTGGTCGAACCTTGGCTAACAGTATATTTTTAGGCTTTTATAATCGCGGAATTTGGTAACGTAACGCCAGTAACGTTCGCCAGATGCCTCCGCGGATTTTTAACAAAAAAACAGGAAAAGTTTTTACATTTAATAAGTTTGAAAATTAATTCTCAATACTTCATTTATTAGCACTAAAAAATTTTATACAGATAGCCCTATCCAATTCGCAGAGTTTTGCCATTTTGTACCCCAACCTCGAAAACCACTTCTGTTTTATGTAACGCACTTTTAGGTCCTACTTTGGCTTATATCTTGAAAACCGTACGCTCGATTATTGCCATTTTTCTGGAGAACATAGGTCTAACCAAATTATATTCAACGAGGATAATCTTTTTTCCAAATTTCAGCTTTTTGACTATTTTTCCAACATTTTGTCGTACGAATGTAACGTAACGCCAGATAGGAACTGCCCATATACAATGTATATTCTACATCTAACATGTAGATTGTACAATGTACATGTACCATTTAGATTCTACATCTCCTCCGCTAGGGGTTGCTCACGCAGTGAACGCGGCAGAGTGTGCGAGCGAGAAGGAAAATGAGTTGCGTTGTCGTTTGCGGGAGGGGGGGGCAGGGGAAGCAACTGAAAATTAATTTCGTCATTCTGGCTATGAACCGATCTGATTCAGATTCAGCAGTCTGGTAGATATGGGCATTCTCTACGATACTGCGTTTTTAGTGTTACCGTATCTTAAAAAATGTGCCTGCCACAGATTTTCGTTCTTTGTGGGGGCGGAAGGGGGCGGGGCGAAATTTTGAAATACACTTGTAGCAGTGGGATATCACATGAGTCTGGAAACCAAATTTGGTTGCCCTAGCTCGTATAGTCTCTGAGATCTAGGCGCTCATCGAGACAGACAGGCAGACAGACAGACAGACAGACAGACAGACAGACATAGCTATATCGACTCGGCTATTGATGCTGATCAAGAATATATATACTTTATGGGGTCGGAAACGTTTCCTTCTCTGCGTTACACACATCCACTTTTACCACAAATCTAATATACCCCTTAACTCTTTTTTGAGTACGGGTATAAAAATAACAAAAACAGAGAGCTGCAGAACTGCAGAACAGTGCAATGAGCAGCAGCAGCAGAGAAGGAGTGGTCAGGCAGCGCAAAAACAAAGGTGGTGGTGGGGGGGGGGGGACAGGCAAGGCAATAAGCAAAACGTTTTATGTTAAATACCGCATCGTTATCTGCTCTGTGCCGTGGTCGAGCATAGCAACAGGGCGGGGTCCCATCCCGTTTGCGTCGCAGCGCGTTGAATTGTCCAGCTCTAGCCCGAGGCAGCTAAAATACTGCAACATCCGCGCTGCAGATCCCACTGCAGCTAGCATTGAAGTCGTCACCACCTCCTGCATTGCCCAGTCTACTGACTGGGGCATAGATAGCCCCCGAAACCCCTGCACAATAATAACAATAATAATCAGCATGGCAGCCACACACATGCACACACATAGAGAGAGAGAGAGAGTAACGTACGTGTTCATATTGTTGTTAAGCCCTCAAAAAGGGTATATGTACATGGCGGCGCTTATTTTCGAAATTTCTGAATTTCAAAGGTCTCAGGGTCTTAAAATGTTTCTTTTGTTATGAAACAATAAAATAAAAAGTTTAAGCCCGATTGGAATACGTTTAGAGGTGCAGACTTGAGGTCAAAGTTAAAAAAAATACGATATTTTGACAATGTTTGTATGGAAGCTATACCTTATATCGCTCTGATCGGACTGATTTTTTTTATATGATTTAAAATATAAGAATATAACTCTTCTCTAAAAATTTCAACTCAATTGGTTAAACATGGCGTTACAAACATGTGATACTAAAAATGTTTAGTATTTTTTTTTAACTTTAACACTGGTGCAATAGCTGACTATCACAATTGCCCAATAGCACAATATCATATTAAATCCAAATTTTTTAATATTAATTCCAATCCCCTTTTACCATATTCTTACTAGACTCAGCACTTTCTGTACCTTTTGTTACCTATAAATAGAATTTAAGTTTGTTAAATAAAATCAGTATCAGAAACAATACCATCACTGCCTGAGCTCCTATCAGGTAATATTCGTACTAAATTGCTTTAAAATTCAGGTAATAATTCTAGGGTCAAATATTACAGAAATTCTGTTGTTGTTTTTTTTTTAATTTCAGTTAAAATTTTTACGTTTTTTAACAAGTCTCCAAATCTTTTAAGTACTCAAGAAAAAAATTTAAAAATGCTTTATGTAAATGGCTTGCATTCTAAAGAAGCATATTCGTCTTTCTGTTGTTTTGTGCTATCCTGGCCGTTATTGGGTGTTGAATTGGGGGTTTCTCAAACAAATCCTCAATATATTTTCTCAATAAATGATATGGTTGCAAAACTAAAGACAAGAACAATAGTGTTCGGCTAAGCGCCGGCCCATGGCAGCGCAAAGAGAGCAGAGCTAAGCTCTTATGCACAACATTACCTACCAGACTCTGCGCTCTTGAGTCATTTTCCCCTTCCCGAAAATCGTCAGCCGACGAAGGCTGTGAGGGAGGCTCGTCTGCGCAGCAGAGACACTTCGAAATCTAGCATCATCAAACGTACAACATATCGTCGGTTGGCACAGTGACCTGCTACATCGTTATTACCTTTTATACAAAAACCCATTATTGTTCTCGCTTCAACACGGTCCACCAGGGGTCCGCCTGTTGCTAACTCTTGCCAATACTAACTTAACTTTAACACTGGTGCAATAGCTGACTATCACAATTGCCCAATAACACAATATCATATTAAATCCAAATTAATTTAATATTAATTCCAATCCCCTTTTACCATATTCTTACTAGACTCAGCACTTTCTGTACCTTTTGTTACCTATAAATAGAATTTAAGTTTGTTAAATAAAATCAGTATAAGAAACAATACCATCACTGCCTGTTCACTCATTCTCTACAACTGCAATCAACAGAGGCTGTCGCCGTGTCTTCAGACCCTCATTTGCTCGACGTAGGAATTTCCTAGAGGTGGGCATGGACCGTGTTTTCTTCGTGTCACGTCGTGACACGATGGGCGCCCGCGTGGGCGTGTTAAAAAATTAAATTTTGTCTATGGGTGTGCGTTTTCGTGCAGAGCAAAATCGGCACGAAAAAACACAACGAACAAACAAAAAACTAAAGTTTCATTGCAGGATAGAAATGTACTAAAATTTTGGAAGAATGCTAATAACATTACAGCTTTTAGCTAGAAAAATATTAAATATTCCGGCCAGCTCGGTTACAAGCGGGAGGGTGTTTTCTACTTCGGGACAAATATTAAAAGAACGCCGTACACGCTTATTAAGCTCTAACCTTGATAAATTGTTATTTTTATACAAAAATATGTTCATAAAAACGTATATGTAATTAAAATCGATGTTAATAAAGGTATGGAGAAAAAGTATAATAATTCGTGTTGGACAGTGTTGGACCGTGTTCGGAAATTTTTTAGCCGTGCGTGCTAGTGCGTGTTGAAAATTTTCATTTTCGTGTCGTATTGGGTCGTGTCGCAAAATTGCAGTCCATGCCCATCTCTTACCAGGAAACCCTCTCCACAGTCCATCTGGTTCAAGTTCTACTTTCGACGACAAATTTGTAAACGGTTTATGAACCTTATGCATACCAAATCACACACACATACAAACACACATTAACAATGCTTCATGTACTATAACTATTCCATTGCTCCAATATTCCGAGTATATTTATTTAAATATTATTATTAAAGGAGGAAAGTGATATGCAGCTTACAGAATGGTTAGCTACAAAATGAACGCTTAATATAAAGACACGGTTAGCATCATCGCATCATTATTGGTACTTATAACTGACAGATATAGAGAAGTACCATGAGCTCCTATCAGGTAATATTCGTACCAAATTGCTTTAAAATTCAGGTAATAATTCTAGGGTCAAATATTACAGAAATTCTGTTGTTGTTTTTTTTTAATTTCAGTTAAAATTTTTACGTTTTTTAACAAGTCTCCAAATCTTTTAAGTACTCAAGAAAAAAATTTAAAAATGCTTTATGTAAATGGCTTGCATTCTAAAGAAGCATATGTCTTTCTTCTTTTTGGTCTTTCTGTTGTTTTGCTATCCTGGCCGTTATTGGGTGTTCAATTGGGGGTTTCTCAACCAAATCCTCAATATATTTTCTCAATAAATGATATGGTTGCAAAACTAAAGACAAGAACAATAGTGTTCGGCTAAGCGCCGGCCCATGGCAGCGCAAAGAGAGCAGAGCTAAGCTTTTACCTACCTGACTCTGCGCTCTTGAGTCATTTTCCCTTCCCGAAAATCGTCAGCCGACGAAGGCTGTGAGGGAGGCTCGTCTGCGCAGCAGAGACACTTCGAAATCTAGCATCATCAAACGTACAACATATCGTCGGTTGGCACAGTGACCTGCTACATCGTTATTACCTTTTATACAAAAACCCATTATTGTTCTCGCTTCAACACGGTCCACCACGGGTCCGCCTGTTGCTAACTCTTGCCAATACTATTCCCACTCGCCTTGCATGGCAAATAAAGAAACTAACATAATCAAACAAACTGTGTTGTGAATTAATCAAAGTACAAATTGCCGATTTAACTCTACGCTATTGAAAAATCTCAATAGCTCAACATTTTGGTGACCCCGACGTGATATAATCGATATATATTTATATATATACACATATATATGCCTCGCAAATGACACTTGTGGGTTGTTTAATTCGCTTTGTACCACGGTTTTTCGATTCGGCGTTTGTGCACAAGCAACATAAACGGTTCTCGCGTCATCTGCTTTGCGGTTTGTCTTGCGGTTGTTTCGTTTCGGTTTTCGGTGCTCTAAGTGTGCATGCCATTGTTGTTGTCAGCTGCACCTACTCAGTTCTTTTAAAACTGTGAACTTTCGCTGCTGGCCTGTAGAACTGTGAGCCCGTGTGTTTGAGCGCTGCGATCGAGTGTACAGTTCCCACCAAACTGTTCGAGGTTATTCACCGGTTATTAACCTCTCCGTGCTTCAGAAACTGTAACCCAGTGCGTCGTAAACCTACCCAATGGCTTCTAATAGCACCCCCTCACTCTTGCCCCCCTCACCATTGTTCGTCGATTCGGAAGCTGCATTCTACAAGCGCAAGGTGCAATCCATGGTAGGGGCAGCACGGAGAATCGAAACGGCCGTTAGCAAGGAGAGAATTGGCGAGCTCAGTGAGGAGGAGCTGAACGTGAGGCTGAAATTGCTAGCGGAGCTTGTAGTTTCATTCAACGAGCACCATAATGCCCTGGAGAGGATTGATCTCGATGAGATCGGTAGTCCCTTGAGGGAGGAGTTTGACGAGTGTGTGGTCATGCTGGAGATTCGCATGAAACGGGAGTTAAACAAGCGGCAGACCACAATGCTACCATGCTCAACAATGCGGACGGACCATGTAGGAGAGGCCCCAACTACGGTCGTAGTGCAAAGTCGGCCACGCCTGCCGGAGTTGAAGCTTCCTGAGTTCAGTGGTGGCTACGCTCAGTATTCCTCGTTTTGGAGCATGTTTTCCTTCATAATAGACAAGGATACCGATTTGTCAAATGTGGAGAAGCTGCAGCACCTGCGTTCCTGCCTGAAAGGACCAGCACTAGACACTATTTCGTCTCTAGAGCTCACGCACGCCAGCTATCCCATCGCGCTAGACCTCCTTGATAAGCGTTTTAATAACAAACGTTTAATTTTTCAGGCGCATGTCACGGACATTCTGGGTGTTCCGCGCGTAGAGTCTTCGTCTGTGTCGCAACTTCGGTCTTTGTCGGACACTGTGAATGCTAATCTTCGGGCTTTGCAGAGTATGGGAACAATGGAGCAGATTGCAGACTGTATCTTGATACACAGCCTGCTGCAGAAGGTGGAAAGCGCTACGCAAGCCAAGTGGGAGGAAACGTCATCGCTGGACAGCATACCCACAAGCCAACAATTCACCGCTTTTCTGGTGCAAAGATGTCAGAAGTTGGAGAATCGGGAGCATGCTATGCCAATGTATACGCCTGGCATTCAGGTGGGAAAGATAAAAAAAGTACAGAGCAACCCTAGAAGTTCATTTGTAGCCACTGAGTCTGTCTCTCTTGAGTGTCTATTTTGCAATACTGCTGGCCATAGCATATATACATGCGCGCTGTTTGGGAATCTTTCGCCGTCCCTTCGCCTAATTGAGGTGAAAAAGCTTGGTCTTTGCCTGAATTGCCTGAAGGCTGGCCATCAATTGCGCACTTGCAGGTCATCAACTTGTCGTCACTGTGGTAGCAAACATCACACGTTATTGCATTTAAACGCCAGACCCTCGCCCACGGAACCCGTTGTCTCTACATTCCCGCACCCTGAAGCGCAGCCACAGTCCTCAGCTGCCTCTCTGGTTGCACAGAACTCTTGCAGGGATGTTGTGCTCTTAGCCACTACAGTTGTTCTGCTAAGGGATCGTGCTGGATCGCTCGTACCATGTCGGGCACTCTTGGACTCCGGATCACAAATGCACCTTATAACCTCCAGCCTCGCCCAACAACTTAGACTGAAAAGGACCATGTCGTCGGCCGCAGTATCGGGTCTTGGGGATTCCAGTTTTGTATGGGAGGGCTATACTGTGGGACTCAACTTGCAGTCCCAAGCCTCTGACTACAGTACCAGTTTCGTCGCGTTGGTAGCTCCCACAATCACCGAGCAGCAGCCCAGCTTTTCAGTTGACGTTTCTGGTTGGAAAATTCTGCCGAATTTACCATTGGCAGATCCGCAGTTCTTCAGGCCACAGCGTATTGACCTGCTCATTGGGGCTAGCCTATTCTTCGAGCTGCTGTGCATTGGCCAAATCAAATTGGATGTTGGCTTGCCATCGCTTCAGAAGACTCGCCTTGGATGGGTGGTTTCAGGAGGTGGTCAGCAAACGCGTAGGACAGCTTTACTTGGGGCTCAGGCCTCATCTGACGCCAGGCAGGAGTCTCTTGATCAAGTGGAACTGTTACTGAGGCGTTTCTGGGAGGTAGAAAGTTCCACTGAAGATTCGGTGATGGTCAAGCAGGAGGATGTCGATTGTGAAGATCACTTCAAAGCAAATTTCTCGCGCCTGTCATCTGAAGAGTTTACCGTGAAGCTGCCCATCAAGAAAAGTTTGGAGATCTTGGGCGACTCATACACGCAAGCATATCGGCGGTTCCTCAACTTGGAGCGGAAACTTAAGCGTCATCCGCAGCTGAAGGCTCAGTACGCATCTTTCATTAGGGAGTACCAAGAGCTTAATCAAATGTCGTTGGTGGAATCAGAACTGCTCAGTCGTTGTCGCTATTTTCTACCGCATCATTGCGTGTTTAAGGAGGACAGCACGACCACAATCGAACACGTCCCGCAGTTCGATAGATCTGCCACAACATCAACAGGTTTTTCGTTAAACGAGGTCCTAATGGCGGGGCCTACTATCCAGCCAAAGCTGCTACATACGCTGCTTCGTTTTCGTACGTTCCTCATTGCGCTGACTGGTGACATTTGCAAGATGTACAGGTGTGTCCGAGTATCTGAGCCGGACAATTACCTGCAGTGCATCTTATGGAGGGATTCCCCTCACGAGGATGTGAAGGCGTTCAAGCTCGACACCGTAACATATGGAACCAAACCGGCTTCCTATCTTGCAATTCGTTCCATGCTCCAATTGGCAGAAGAAGAGAGGACTGCATTTCCCATTGGCTCGGAAGTGTTGACCTCCAATTTCTATGCCGACGATTTGATGATTGGAGGAGGATCAGTAGAGGAAGTGCGCGAAAAGATGAGGCAGACATCCCAGTTATTGGCTCGGGGAAGGTTCCCAATTCGGAAATGGTGCTCCAACGTCCCTGGCGTACTTGAGGGAATTCCTGACAAGGATAAGGAAACGCTGCTAAGGTTCGACGATGGCACCGACTTCACAAAGGCTCTTGGATTGGTTTGGGAGCCTTCATCTGATAATTTTCTCTTTTCGGTAGTACCCACGCAGCTGCCATCAAAGCCGACGAAGCGTTCAATGTTGTCAACGATTGCTCGTTTTTATGATCCTTTAGGACTGATTGGGCTGTCATCGCAAAGGCAAAGATTTTCCTTCAGTTGGTATGGAAGGAGCAGCTCCAATGGGATGAGAGTTTGCCAGAGTCTCTTTCATCAGCGTGGACCATTTTCTGCGAGAGTTTGTCCACCCCTCAGCTGTTTAGATTTCCTCGTTTGTCAGTTCTCCCCAATTCAACAGTGGAAGTTCACGGGTTTTGTGACGCCAGCCTAGATGCCTATGGAGCATGTATTTACGTTGTGTCAAGGACAAATAATCGCGCGCACGTGCAACTTCTGTGTGCGAAGTCTCGTGTCGCCCCTCTTAAGGTATTGACGGTGCCCGAGTTGGAGCTATGTGGCGCTGACTTGCTTTCTCAATTGATCAGTGAGATACAGCAACTTAAATTTTCACTAGAAGCTTCTATTGCTGGTCGGACTCCACAACTGCCTTGTCTTGGGTGCGCCATGACTCATCAAGCTTTAACGTATTCGTTGCAAATCGGGTCTCAGCCATTCAAAAGCGGACTGCTCAGATGGAGTGGCGCTACGTGCCCACCGCCCAGAACCCTGCTGACATATTGTCCAGAGGCGCTTCGCCGTCAGAGCTTCTGGAATCGCATCTTTGGGCCCACGGGCCACCCTTTCTTCAAGATGAGCAACCTCTGTGGCCAGCAGCGTCTATTCAATCCGCGCCAACACTGGAGTTGCGCAAGAGAGTCCTGATTGCAGTTTGTCCATTCGTAGACTTATCTGACGGCCGAAAGTTCTCCAATTCCTTCGGAAAGATCCAGCGCACATTTGGATACGTATTCAAGTTTCTGCAGCGCAAAAGGTCGTCCGGATTAACAGTAGCTGACATCGTTGGTGGTACGCGGATACTTCTTTGTTCGATTCAGCGAGTGCATTTGTGGCCTGACTACAAGACTCTGCGTGACGAACAGCAGGTGCAGTCGTCTAGCTCTATCTCGTCACTCGCGCCGTTCCTGGATGACCATGGCTTGTTACGCGTCGGTGGGCGGTTGGAAAATTCATCACTTGATTTCAACGCACGGCACCCAGTCATTCTTCCAAGGCGTCATCCCGTCACATCTGCTGTAATTGTGCATGTCCATGAGCAGAATTTGTACGCTGGGCCTCGGTCATTGCTCGCACTTATTCGGCATGAGTATTGGCCGATTGGAGGGCGTCGTAAATCGCTGCACCAGATGTTTTAAGGCCAAGCCGCGCCTGCTGCAGCATATTATGGCCGACTTGCCGAAGGATCGTGTGAATGCGTCGTACGTTTTTGCAGTCACCGGTGTGGATTTTTGTGGTCCGTTCTTTTATAAGAGGTGCGGACCAGACCACCCCTAAAATGCTACATATGCCTCTTCATATGCTTTGCCACCAAGGCCGTTCACTTGGAGCTTGTGCAGGATCTATCGACGCCAGCGTTCATAAGCGCTCTAAAGCGATTCATTTTAACTCGCAGTCGGCCCAGGGAAATTTGGTCCGATAACGCAACTAACTTTGTGGGAGCAAAGAACGAGTTGGCAGAGTTGAAGAAGCTGTTCCTGGCAGAAAGACATATGAAGGAAGTTCAGGAGTTTTGCGTTGCGGATCATATTGACTGGCGGCTTATTCCCCCTCGCTCTCCCCACTTTGGCGGACTCTGGGAGGCTGCGGTTAAAATAGCCAAACATCATTTCTACCGTTCCGCTTCCAGCTCCTTGCTGTGCTTTGATGACCTGAGAACGCTTGTGTGCCATATCACTGCCATAATAAACTCAAGGCCATTGCTTCCCATTTCAGAGCATCCTGACGATTTAGACATGCTAACACCTGCGCATTTCTTAGGTACTGCTCCAATCCGTACCTTCGCAGAACCAGATGTGACCGGACTCAACTTCAATCGTCTTGATCGCTGGCAGCAGGTCAACTTCCTGCAGCAGACTTTCTGGTCCCGCTGGCGAGAGGAGTACCTCACGCTTCTGCAGGAGAGGGCAAAATGGAGGACTGAGCAGCCTAACCTCAGCGTCGGCGACGTGGTCCTCGTAAAGAACGAGAACTTGCCTCCACTTAAGTGGCCGCTGGGAAGGGTGACGAAACTGATCGCCTGCAGAGATGGCGTTTCCAGGGTAGCTGAGCTCAAAACGGCTACTGGGAGCACCACGAGGGCTATCGCAAAGCTGTGTATGCTGCCAAAGAAGGATGTCGAAGACCCGTGCTCTTCAACGGGGGAGAATGTTCGGCTAAGCGCCGGGCCCATGGCAGCGCAAAGAGAGCAGAGCTAAGCTCTTATGCACAACATTGCCTACCTGACTCTGCGCTCTTGAGTCATTTTCCCCTTCCCGAAAATCGTCAGCCGACGAAGGCTGTGAGGGAGGCTCGTCTGCGCAGCAGAGACACTTCGAAATCTAGCATCATCAAACGTACAACATATCGTCGGTTGGCACAGTGACCTGCTACATCGTTATTACCTTTTATACAAAAACCCATTATTGTTCTCGCTTCAACACGGTCCACCACGGGTCCTCCTGTTGCTAACTCTTGCCAATACTATTCCCACTCGCCTTGCATGGCAAATAAAGAAACTAACATAATCAAACAAACTGTGTTGTGAATTAATCAAAGTACAAATTGTTGTACGCTATGAAAATCTCCACACCTCAAAAAATACTAAAAAAAAAAAAAAATGGATGTATGTAGGTTAAACGTTATATATGATAAAGAAAATATAGAACAAAGCATTAATATGGTGGCTTACATATTTCACTCCATCGCTGCAACAGGCCTGCATGCATTGATGTTCCACCTAGCTAAGAACATTAACAGTATGTACAATGTGTATAAAGTTAAAGAAAAGTGAAAGAAATCATAAAAAAGAATTATGTATAAATATATGTATGTATGTATTCGTATCACTAAGTAAATCCGTTTCATTCATCCATCCTTATTGTGTTGACTGTCTGTTGGTATGCACACTTGCGCTCGTCCAAGGTCAAAAAAAGGTCCATGAAAACACCTCTAGAAAACTTCTCTGGAGCTAGATCTCCAATCAATGATGTATGTATATGGGCGCAAACCGAAGCAAACTTAGCCTTTAATTGGCATATAACAAAGACCCTTTCAGAAAACACAAAATTTTATTAGTCCACATGTCATGTGTGTTACATAATAGGAAAAATTACCTTTCGGTCGTGCAACTGGGTTTAATTCCGAAGAAAGATTTATATAAACCAGAACACAAATCGGCCAAGACTGCCTTAGCATGTGCACCATGCCCCTAGGAAAATCACTACGTTAGACACCTTTAAAACTTTCACCTATCAAGGTAATTAACCTCATGGGAAGTAGGGATCAGTTTTGGATCAATATTTCCGATAAGCACGTATTATTGCACTCAGATTATATCTTCTGCTTTAGTGCGGCTAGCAACGATGCACTGCTGTTTTATAATGTTTTTTCTCCTGAAGAATTTAACCAACAAAAAAATAGGCACGTGTTCTTCAAAATTGGTATGCACTTGTTGTCTCGCAGCTAACTGACCTTTCCCAATTCATTGGCCTAAGCTTCGGTTTTTTCCCTTTACTTTTCCCACCCACGCTTCTAAAGCACAAGGTCTGGATCATATACGATCTAATCTAAAGCACATACAGCTGTAGCTACAGTGCTGTGCACCTAAATAGGTCGAAATATAAAGCACGAAAAGCACAGCATTTGTGATATGCATGTGACCCACTGAAGTGCTTAACTTCCGTAGAGCCCTTTGGGTGCAGGAGATCAAGCGATTTAAGGCGCATTGCATTAAGGATTTTTATAATTTTAGCGATAATATCGGCAGTAAGTTATCTTGCATATCCCACATACATATGTATGTGTGTTTTATATATATATTCCTCTTATTTCTCTCATCTTAATACCGTATACCGAGTATGGCTAATCCTGTGTGCTCTGCAAATCACATTGCTGCCATAAATTGTAGCCTTTGTTTCTAAACTTGTCTCACCATTATTTAATTTTGTGTCATATTAGCCATGTTTCCTTTAAATCCTCCGCCACCAAACACAAAATGTTCGTGACCCATAAATCCAATATAAAATATCCAATATACTATATATATACAATACATATGTACAATGTAGTCCGGCAAAGTGTATAAATTCCAGATGAAAATAAAGCCTTGTCCTTGAAATTCATATCTGCAAAGCGTATCTATGGCCCCGACTTTCGCAAAGAAACTTTCTCTATTTTTTTTTTTTCTTTCCTTTGCTGATATTTTTGTTGACCCTATTGCTTGCTGCTTCTAGTTTTACCGCAGCTGCATAAATACATTTGTTGGTCACTAGATTTCCCATTTATGAGCGAACGGATAATTCTGCAACTGACGCGTTCCCACGATAGAGTAAAGCACTCGCTCTGCTACGCTTACCACGAAGAGAAGTCCATTAAAACTGAAATGTCAATGAAAACCGAAGAACAGGTAAGGACATGCCGTACATTCGGAAAAGTTAGTTTTTAAGTTAACATTTGAGCTATAATTTCATGTTCAGTAAGTGTATAAACACTGTTGGGAACTTGCCCATTGATTGAAGCAATTAATTCACTTACTAAAAATACAAATAATACAAAAACAACGCCAATAAACAGAGAGAGAGAGAGAGAGACCCCCTACAGCCTTCGTGTGACAAGTTTTTATTTTCATTTTAATTGTCTGTGAAACTGCAAAAATGAAAGAAGTGCCAACAAAAGATGAAACAAGAGTATTATTAAGAGTATCCATTTGTCGTGTAATGAAAGATTTAACATAGAAACATATTAAAGCACGAGTTTTACAGACTCTTTGGTAATGTGTAAACAATTTGCAGAAAATAAATTATTGTTCATTCCTTTCCGAACTGTATTCTTTTGACAACAAGTCTACATAGGCTTTGTATTTGTATTATTTTGTCAGTCAATCTCAACCTGTTCGAGAACAGAACGAATTTCAGATAAGCAAAATAGAAAATCGTGACAATTGTATTCAATCTTCTGCAAAGTGCGTATTGGTTGGTTGACGTATTTCATTCTCCTATTACAGATGGGAGACGATTGGTTTTAAAGTTCTCACAAGCGTCCCCGACGATCCTGACACGGGAAGGTTTGTCGGCCAGTCACGTTATTGAAGCTGGAAATACCAGCCGTCGTGGAGGGTGTCCGTCGCTTTCTGCACGGCGTGGCCGTCAAGCAGACATTGACCGGCGACGTGGTGATGGAGGACGCTGTGGAAATGACTGCTAAAACTGTGCTCCACTACCACGGAATCGTTAAGGTGCCGCGCGCAGCCATAGTCCAGTTTATATACCCAAAACACTTATTTTTTGCCAGAGTTTGAATAATTCCTAACCTACACTTACTTGCACTCACACTTACGCATGCACTGCACCTCCCCTGCCACAATGATTGTCTGCAAAATTCAATAGACAAAAACAATTAAAATGAACCCTCAAAATGTAATCAAAAACAAAAAATAAAAGCCCCTCAGCAAATGCTAATCAACTGGCAACAAAAAAAAACCATCAATGACCGAAGCTTGAGATACACTTGCAGATTAAGTGGAGCTATTGGGAAACATAAATATGTATGTATGTACGGTTGTGTATGAGAAAGTGAGCTCTTCTTGAGGCTTCCTTCCTTCTAATAAAAATCAGGTTTGCTTCCCGCTCCCTTGGGCAAACATCCCATCGATTGTGCCTTAACCTTTGCAAGGGTATTGAAACTATCAGAGACAATATTCAAATGGGTATACAATATATAACACAAAACTCGACCTTGACTTTCATACAAACAAAATAAAACAAACAAAAAACCCAAAGCATCAAGGTCGCGCATGGGTCTTGCCCAACTCTGTAAGTTTTTGGCGGTTATCTTCATTAATTTTGACCAAATTCTTTGGGCCAATTGGTCGGTGCAGGCCCTAAATAGTAGCCGGCAAGACGGATCCAACATTGACAGGTGGTAATTAATGGCCCGAGGGTCGATTGGCTGTTGTTTTCTGCTTTTGGCCAGGTTTTCGTTGCGCTTTGATTAGCAGTCAATTGGAGACTTCAGCAATTGAAACTATTATTGGCCAGCTTTTGGGGGACAATATGTGGGAGCTTCTTAGCAGCAATTAGTTGGTAATTGGCTTAAATTGACTTGGAGGAAATAGACTGCAATGTGGGTTAATCTTTGCCTTAAAAATTATGTTCTCCCAGAATTTTGTTCGCTCTTTCAGGTCTCTCCCTTTGAGCTGCTTCTCATGATGTCAGCTCTATCAATTTGCACAAATTGCCTGTTGCATCTTTCATCTTTTTTGCGTTGCAAAATCGACTGCTGTTGGGGGCAGCCGGGGGCACGTTTGGGCAGCTGCATAAGCTGTGAAGGCGAACACGAACGCGTCAATCTGCCACAGCCTTAGTGGTCTGAGGGGAGCGGCGAGGCAAGTGGAGCTCGGCAATTGGGTCAAAATTGTTTACACTCCGCTGCGCATGCGTCGCCGTCGCCGTCTCGGTTTTGGTTTCAGTTTCAGTCTCGGCGTCTCGCCGCCCCTCCCTCCGTCTTCCATCGGCCTTCTTAAGCAAACGAGAGACCCATCCGAAACCGATTCGGAATCCGCCAAAAATCAACCTTTTTAACATTTTTATTTATTTGCTTATTTCTGTGTGGATTTTGGTCGGAATTTTGTTATACCCGTACTCAAAAAAGAGTTAAGGGGTATATTTGATTTGTGGTAAAAGTGGATGTGTGTAACGTAGAGAAGGAAACGTTTCCGACCCCATAAAGTATATATATTCTTGATCAGCATCAATAGCCGAGTCGATATAGCCATGCCTGTCTGTCCGTCTGTCTGTCTGTCTGTCCGTCTGTCTGTCTGTCCGTCTTGTTGAGCGCCTAGATCTCAGAGACTATAAGAGCTAGGGCAACCAAATTTGGTTTCCACACTCATGTGATATCACACTGCTACAAGTGTATTTCAGAATTTCGCCCCGCCCCCTTCCGCCCCCACAAAGGACAAAAATCTGTGGCAGGCACAATTTTAAAGATACGATAAAACTAAAAACGCAGTATCGTAGAGAATGCCCATATCTACCAGACTGCTGAATCTGAATTAGATTGAATCATAATTATAGCCAGAATGACGAAATTAATTTTCAGTTGCTTCCCCTGCCCCCTCCTCAACCAAAACAACACACTCATTTTCCTTCTCGCTCGCACACTCTGCCGCGTTCAGTGCGCGAGCAACCCCTAGCGGAAAAGATGTAGAATATGAATAGTACATCTATAATCTACATGTTAGATGTAAAATATACATTGTAGATGTAGATAACAGATGTAGCAAAAAAATGTAATATGTACAATTTTTTTTTTTAATTCTAAATTCTGAAAATCATATGCTCAAAAATGTAAATACTGACTGAGTACGGGTATAAGTAGAGTCGCGTCTTTAGAAGCGACTCACACGTTCCTTCTCGTTTTTGTTTATCTTTTGGCATTTGTTTGGATCTGGCCGTTGGAGATTTTGTTTTATTTTGTTGGTATGAAAGTCAAGGTCGAGTTTTGTGTTTTATATTGTATACCCATTTGAGTATTGTCTCTGATAGTTTCAATACCCTTGCAAAGGTTAAGGCACAATCGATGGGATGTTTGCCCAAGGGAGCGGGAAGCAAACCTGATTTTTATTAGAAGGAAGGAAGCCTCAAGAAGAGCTCACTTTATCATACACAACCGTACATACATACATATTTATGTTTCCCAATAGCTCCACTTAATCTGCAAGTGTATCTCAAGCTTCGGTCATTGATGGTTTTTTTTTTGTTGCCAGTTGATTAGCATTTGCTGAGGGGCTTTTATTTTTTGTTTTTGATTACATTTTGAGGGTTCATTTTAATTGTTTTTGTCTATTGAATTTTGCGACAATCATTGTGGCGGGGGAGGTGCAGTGCATGCGTAAGTGTGAGTGCAAGTAAGTGTAGGTTAGGAATTATTCAAACTCTGGCAAAAATAAGTGTTTCGGGTATATAAACTGGACTATGGCTGCGCGCGGCACCTTAACGATTCCGTGGTAGTGGAGCACAGTTTTAGCAGTCATTTCCACAGCGTCCTCCATCACCACGTCGCCGGTGAATGTCTGCTTGACGGCCACGCCGTGCAGAAAGCGACGGACACCCTCCACGACGGCTGGTATTTCCAGCTTCAAGTAACGTGACTGGCCGACAAACCTTCCCGTGTCAGGATCGTCGGGGACGCTTGTGAGAACTTTAAAACCAATCGTCTCCATCTGTAATAGGAGAATGAAATACGTCAACCAACCAATACGCACTTTGCAGAAGATTGAATACAATTCTCACGATTTTCTATTTTGCTTATCTGAAATTCGTTCTGTTCTCGAACAGGTTGAGATTGACTGACAAAATAATACAAATACAAAGCCTATGTAGACTTGTTGTCAAAAGAATACAGTTCGGAAAGGAATGAACAATAATTTATTTTCTGCGAATTGTTTACACATTACCAAAGAGTCTGTAAAACTCGTGCTTTAATATGTTTCTATGTTAAATCTTTCATTACACGACAAATGGATACTCTTAGTAATACTCTTGTTTCATCTTTTGTTGGCACTTCTTTCATTTTTGCAGTTTCACAGACAATTAAAATGAAAATAAAAACTATCACACGAAGGCTGTAGGGGGTCTCTCTCTCTCTCTCTCTGTTTATTGGCGTTGTTTTTGTATTATTTGTATTTTTAGTAAGTGAATTAATTGCTTCAATCAATGGGCAAGTTCCCAACGGTGTTTATACACTTACTGAACATGAAATTATAGCTCAAATGTTAACTTAAAAACCAACTTTTCCGAATGTACGGCATGTCCTTACCTGTTCTTCGGTTTTCATTGACATTTCAGTTTTAATGGACTTCTCTTCGTGGTAAGCGTAGCAGAGCGAGTGCTTTACTCTATCCGTGGGAACGCGTCAGTTGCAACAGCAGAATTATCCGTTCGCTTCTCGGGGCCATAGATACGCTTTGCAGATATGAATTTCAAGGACAAGGCTTTATTTTCATCTGGAATTTATACACTTTGCCGGACTACATTGTACATATGTATTGTATATATATAGTATATTGGATATTTTATATTGGATTTATGGGTCACGAACATTTTGTGTTTGGTGGCGGAGGATTTAAAGGAAACATGGCTAATATGACACAAAATTAAATAATGGTGAGACAAGTTTAGAAACAAAGGCTACAATTTATGGCAGCAATGTGATTGCAGAGCACACAGGATTAGCCATACTACGGTATACGGTATTAAGATGAGAGAAATAAGAGGAATATATATATAAAACACACATACATATGTATGTGGGATATGCAAGATAACTTACTGCCGATATTATCGCTAAAATTATAAAAATCCTTAATGCAATGCGCCTTAAATCGCTTGATCTCCTGCACCCAAAGGGCTCTACGGAAGTTAAGCACTTCAGTGGGTCACATGCATATCACAAATGCTGTGGGCTGTGACGGCTCATATTTTCGTGCTTTATATTTCGACCTATTTAGGTGCACAGCACTGTAGCTACAGCTGTATGTGCTTTAGATTAGATCGTATATGATCCAGACCTTGTGCTTTAGAAGCGTGGGTGGGAAAAGTAAAGGAAAAAACCGAAGCTTAGGCCAATGAATTGGGAAAGGTCAGTTAGCTGCGAGACAACAAGTGCATACCAATTTTGAAGAA
Organism: Drosophila obscura; assembly: GCF_018151105.1. NCBI lineage: Eukaryota > Metazoa > Arthropoda > Insecta > Diptera > Drosophilidae > Drosophila > Drosophila obscura. The sequence continues at coordinate 164,853 of NW_024542721.1, forward strand.
CACGTGCCTATTTTTTGTTGGTTAAATTCTGCAAGGAGAAAAACATTATAAAACAGCAGTGCATCGTTGCTAGCCGCACTAAAGCAGAAGATATAATCTGAGTGCAATAATACGTGCTTATCGGAAATATTGATCCAAAAGTGATCCCTACTCCCATGAGGTTAATTACCTTGAGTAGGTGAAAGTTTTAAAGGTGTCTAACGTAGTGATTTTCCTAGGGGCATGGTGCACATGCTAAGGCAGTCTTGGCCGATTTGTGTTCTGGTTTATATAAATCTTTCTTCGGAATTAAACCCAGTTGCACGACCGAAAGGTAATTTTTCCTATTATGTAACACACATGACATGTGGACTAATAAAATTTTGTGTTTTCTGAAAGGGTCTTTGTTATATGCCAATTAAAGGCTAAGTTTGCTTCGGTTTGCGCCCATATACATACATCATTGATTGGAGATCTAGCTCCAGAGAAGTTTTCTAGAGGTGTTTTCCATGGACCTTTTTTTGACCTTGGACGAGCGCAAGTGTGCATACCAACAGACAGTCAACACAATAAGGATGGATGAATGAAACGGATTTACTTAGTGATACGAATACATACATACATATATTTATACATAATTCTTTTTTATGATTTCTTTCACTTTTCTTTAACTTTATACACATTGTACATACTGTTAATGTTCTTAGCTAGGTGGAACATCAATGCATGCAGGCCTGTTGCAGCGATGGAGTGAAATATGTAAGCCACCATATTAATGCTTTGTTCTATATTTTCTTTATCCATATATTAACGTTTAACCTACATACATATCCATCTTTATTGATTTACTATTATTCTTGTCTTTAGTTTTGCAACCATGTCATTTATTGAGAAAATATATTGAGGATTTGGTTGAGAAACCCCCAATTCAACACCCAATAACGGCCAGGATAGCACAAAACAACAGAAAGACGAATATGCTTCTTTAGAATGCAAGCCATTTACATAAAGCATTTTTAAATTTTTTTCTTGAGTACTTAAAAGATTGGCAGACTTGTTTAAAAACGTAAAAATTTTAACTGAAATTAAAAAAAAAACGAGAAGGAACGTGTGAGTCGTTTCTGGGGACACGACTCTACTTATACCCGTACTCAGTCAGTATATACATTTTTGAGCATGATTTTTTAGAATTTTAGAATTAAAAAAAAAATTTTACATTTTACATTTTTTTTGCTACATCTGTTATCTACATCTCATCTACAATGTCTATTCTACATCTAACATGTAGATTGTACATGTACCATTTAGATTCTACATCTCCTCCGCTAGGGGTTGCTCGCGCACTGAACGCGGCAGAGTGTGCGAGCGAGAAGGAAAATGAGTTGCGTTGTTTGGATCGGGAGGGGGAGGGGAAGCAACTGAAAATGAATTTCTTCATTCTGGCTATAATTATGATCCGATCTAATTCAGATTCGGCAATCTGGTAGATATGGGCATTCTCTACGATACTGCGTTTTTAGTTTTATCGTATCTTTAAAACTGTGCCTGCCACAGATTTTCGTCCTTTGTGGGGGCGGAAGGAGGCGGGGCGAAATTTTGAAATACACTTGTAGCAGTGTGATATCACATGAGTCTGGAAACCAAATTTGGTTGCCCTAGCTCTTATAGTCTCTGAGATCTAGGCGCTCAACAAGACGGACAGACAGACAGACGGACAGACAGACATGGCTCTATCGACTCGGCTATTGATGCTGATCAAGAATATATATACTTTATGGGGTCGGAAACGTTTCCTTCTCTGCGTTACACACATCCACTTTTACCACAAATCTAATATACCCCTTAACTCTTTTTTGAGTACGGGTATAAAAACGAGAAGGAACTTGTGAGTCGCTTCTGGGGACGCGACTCTACTTAGACCCGTACTCAGTCAGCATATACATTTTTGAGCATATACATAATTATTTTGAATTAAAAAAAAAAAAAAAATTTTACATTTTACATATTTTTGCTACATCTGTTATCTACATCTACATATACTATGTATATTCTACATCTCCCCCGCTAGGGGTTGCTCGCGCACTGAACGCGGCAGAGTGTGCGAGCGAGAAGGAAAATGAGTTGCGTTGTTGTGGGCAGGAGGGGGCAGGGGAAGCAACAGAAAATTAATTTCATTCTGGCTATAATTATGATCCGATCTAGTTCAGATTTGGCAATCTGGTAGATATGGGCATTCTCTACGATACTGCGTTTTTAATTTTATCGTATCTTTAAAATTGTGCCTGCCACAGATTTTCGTCCTTTGTGGGGGCGAAAGGGGGCGGGGCGAAATTCTGAAATACACTTGTAGCAGTGTGATATCACATAAGTCTGGAAACCAAATTTGGTTTCGCTATCTCTTATAGTCTCTGAGATCCAGGCGCTCATCGAGACGGACAGACGGACAGACGGACGGACGGACGGACAGACAGACATGGCTATATCGACTCGGCTATTGATGCTGATCAAGAATATATATACTTTATGGGGTCGGAAAATTTTCCTTCTCTGCGTTACACACATCCACTTTTACCACAAATCTAATATACCCCTTAACTCTTTTTTGAGTACGGGTATAAAAAAACAACAGAATTTCTGTAATATTTGACCCTAGAATTATTACCTGAATTTTAAAGCAATTTGGTACGAATATTACCTGATAGGAGCTCATGGTACCTATCTCTATATCTGTCAGTTATAAGTACCAATAATGATGCGATGATGCTAACCGTGTCTTTATATTAAGCGTTCATTTTGTAGCTAACCATTCTGTAAGCTGCATATCACTTTCCTCCTTTAATAATAATATTTAAATAAATATACTCGGAATATTGGAGCAATGGAATAGTTATAGTACATGAAGCATTGTTAATGTGTGTTTGTATGTGTGTGTGATTTGGTATGCATAAGGTTCATAAACCGTTTACAAATTTGTCTTCGAAAGTAGAACTTGAACCAGATGGACTGCGGAGAGGGTTTCCTGGTAAGAGATGGGCATGGACTGCAATTTTGCGACACGACCCAATACGACACGAAAATGAAAATTTTCAACACGCACTAGCACGCACGGCTAAAAAATTTCCGAACACGGTCCAACACTGTCCAACACGAATTATTATACTTTTTCTCCATACCTTTATTAACATCGATTTTAATTACATATACGTTTTTATGAACATATTTTTGTATAAAAATAACAATTTATCAAGGTTAGAGCTTAATAAGCGTGTACGGCGTTCTTTTAATATTTGTCCCGAAAAGAAAAACCCTCCCACTTGTAACCGAGCTGGCCGGAATATTTAATATTTTTCTAGCTAAAAGCTGTAATGTTATTAGCATTCTTCCAAAATTTTAGTGCATTTCTATCCTGCAATGAAACTTTAGTTTTTTTTTGTTCGTTGTGTTTTTTCGTGCCGATTTTGCTCTGCACGAAAACGCACGCCCATGGACAAAATTTAATTTTTTAACACGCACACGCGGGCGCCCATCGTGTCACGACGTGACACGAAGAAAACACGGTCCATGCCCACCTCTAGGAAATTCCTACGTCGAGCAAATGAGGGTCTGAAGACACGGCGACAGCCTCTGTTGATTGCAGTTGTAGAGAATGAGTGAACAGGCAGTGATGGTACTGTTTCTGATACTGATTTTATTGAACAAACTTAAATTCTATTTATAGGTAACAAAAGGTATAGAAAGTGCTGAGTCTAGTAAGAATATGGTAAAAGGGAATTGGAATTAATATTGAATTAATTTGGATTTAATATGATATTGTGTTATTGGGCAATTGTGATAGTCAGCTATTGCACCAGTGTTATTGCCCTCTGAAGAGCGATCGCATCGTTGGAAGAAATTGCTGCAGAAGCGGTTGTTGTTGACTCAGCTACAATGCTTTGCATTGTCTTGTCTCCCGTTACATGGGTCGACCTGACTTATTCGATAAGTGTATATTATGTTATATTAATTAATGCATAAATATGCGACTGAACAAGCATTATGTTATTGGAGCAGATGTAGCAGCAGGATACTCGTATCGATGTAGCAGAACTATGTGAGAGAATACCCGTATTAAATCCGACTTGTACGTATAAGTAATTGTATATTTTATAATTAATTTATAAATTATTTTAGTAATAAGTAATAAAATGGCTTTTATTGATTGTATTCAACATACTTAAATACAATTTATTGCTTAAAATGAAGCTCAATGCTTAGGCTTTGTGCTTTGAGGATCATGAGAATTCCAAGTTCAATCCCATCAAGCCATCAAGCCACCTCGCCAATCAATGCAAACAGACACACAGGACGAACCCACCCCCTCCCCTAACCTTCCAGCAGCAGCAAACCCAAAGCTATAACTAACTAAATAAATAACATAAATTAACTAAATTTGTAGACAATTTTGTCTGTTAAGTGTAAAAGTTTTTTGCTTTCGTTGTCGTTGTCATTTTTCTGTGTCCACTCTTTGTTTTTCTTTCTGTGTGTTTTTTTTTTTTTTTTTTTTTTTGCTGTCTGCAAACAAGCAAGCAGAGGGCTCTCCACTTTACCCCCCACAGTGGGTCAGGGGAGGGGTATGGTAGTCCCAACTTTGGTAACGGGTTTTTAGTGAATTTTTGGTGCTTTTGGACGCAATAATGGATACGCTTGGACCGGCTCTGTCCGCTTCTCGCCATCTCTCTGAGTGTGTGGCTGCCACTTGCTGGATCCAGGATCCACTGCAGTACGAGTAGTACGACTTTTCAAGGATGTTGCCCATACGCACACACACACACAAACACACTTGAGAACGTAGTAGTGTGTCGAGGGAGAGGCTGCAGAGTCAGAGGAGGCAATGTTGTGACATCAAATGTTCATGTTAACAACTTTTCTAAAACTCAATGAGCTGTTGTTTGTGTTGTTTGGCGCCCAGTTCCAGGCTCTGCCACACACTAGCACAGTAACACAAAGCGCCACAGAACGCAACCCAGCAATATATATATACATAAATACATATATATGTAGACATATGTATATGTAGGTGGGATGGCACAGTCAGCCCCAGTCAGCCCAGGCGCAAACACGAGTCGAGTGTTTTGTAGCAAATAATTTTGCACAAAGTTCTCGCCTTAACGATTCGAACACATGTTAACATGAAGAGTAACAACAGTTGCAGCAACCCCATCCACAGGTCCAGGTCTGGGTACAGGTCTGGGTACAGGTCTGGGTCCTGCTCCTGCTCTTGGCTCTGGCCTGTTCGAGGATAACACTTCGACATGATAATAAATATGCTTGAGGCACAAGGCACAAGGCATAAGGATGAGCCAAATGAAAATGCTCCTGCTCTTGCTCTCACTCCACTAGGCTGTCCGATCTGTGGAAAAGGAAGGGAATGGTGCCACAAGTAGGGGATGGATAAAGGGGCGTAAAGGGGACATGGGAATGGAACCTGACTAGCCCCGATAGTGGCATGAGTATAACATGTTTATATGATGTCTAATAAAATGAAGCGCGACAATTTTCACATTCGTATTCCAAGCAGCTGCAGATGGGTTGCCGCCACTCCCTTGCATTCCTCTTGGCTGCACTTCGCCGCTGCCCCTACTGCCGCGCCCCGTCTCCGGTGCGATGCAAATTCGTCGCCTTTTTGGGTGGGTGCAAAATCGCGTATTTGAAACACGTTTAAGCAGCTGAAGGAGCATAAAAAAAAAAGAATACGGGCGGGGTGAGGCCAAGCACAGAAGCTTGCACATGCAACACCATTGCCCCGTTTGGCTGATGGCTAAACCTTAACCTCCCCCCCCCCCCAGCAGCAGCAATGCCATCCGCGTGGCATAAAAACTGCAACGAAGACAAAGCGTGACACAAAATATGGCAAATTGTAAGGGAAGTTATGGAACGGAACGAAGAGGAGCGGGCACAGGGACAGGGACAAGATTCGATTGAATTACGCCTATCGGCCCAGTTGGCCCAACCAGAAAGGAATCTAAGGGTTGATTGGCGATGCCTCAATTGATCAGGCGAGGCAATCAACGCCTCTCCGACAAGCTTCCACGCCTGCGGCAGCTGCTTGGCATGTAAATTTCCCCCAAGTACAAAGAGCCGTGGCGTAGATAGGGAAGCAAAGGGAGCTCCAAGTTCCGTAGATTTTGCACTGAATCAGCTAAGTCCCAAAATAAATGCGAATAAATGCTGCGAATTTCTGGGGAGCAGACAATGCAAATATTTCCCATTTTAAAGGCTATTTATAAGCGTTGAATAGGCAGTCGAATTTTGTTACACCTGTTTTGATGTAGCTTGCAGCTGCCACAGCCTCCAACTCTGACTGGCAGTGCATCCAACTAACAAATTGATCCTCTCACTTGACGACTTAGGCTGCACTTTAAGCCACCAGATGGCTGCAGCTGCAGCTGGAGCTGTTGGTATGCGAAGATAGTGCCCTTAAATATTTACCAATGCAGGAGTAGAGAGGGAGGCGTAGAGGCGTGGAGGAGCCCACCCAACATCGAGTCGATGTCTTGACCGAGTAAGCCGCTAAGCTAACCTTGTTACACACGCCACATCCGCCACGGATGCCGCTGATGGTGGCATATCCGATTTGCCATATGTCAGGTGGATGAAGCAGAAGCCGGAGACTGCCGGCTGAAGGTGAAACCTCTGCAGCATTAACAAGTTGCCCACCTGGGCACGTGTGAAGAGATTTACTTGGTGGTATGGGGTGGTATGGGGGCTGGGGTGGGACTGGGGCGGAGTGCCAACTGTCAGGGTTCCCAGTGTCTGTTCCATCCGTCCGTCTGTCTGGCTGTCTGGCTGTCTGTCCTCTGCTGTCCGTCCGCCCCACTCAGCTCGACTGTGTTGCATCTTTTGTCTTTGCATTTCGGGCTTTGGGTTCGTTTTGCGATGGAACGAGATTGGGTGTGTGGGTGTGTGGGTGCGGGTGTGGGTGTGTGTGGCAGTCAGTTCGGATTTTGCCCAACTATCTCTTGGCACTTTACGAGTACTGTGCTGTGCGCTTTTATTATTATAAAATACGCATGAGTTAGTGTGCATATTTCATGGCTTTTGTGTATAAAAGGGATAAAAATGCAATCAGTCGCAAAAACCAGCAAAGTGAAACGGACAGAGAGCCGTAGAGCTGGCAATACAGCTGGTTGCTGCTTGCTGGTAGTCTGGACTGCACGAGTCGAAAAACTATCTGACAGCCGCATATTCAACGCAAAATCTCCACAAATTCCCCCCTTTAAATTGCATTTGCAGAGGCCAATCAAAGGGAGAAGATAATTTGAGCCAGGCTTATTATGGTAATGGTTATCCATGGATTATCTAAGTGTGATTCCGCTTAAGATTATCTCTATAAATGATTGTGGTAGTGTGGATCTCTCAGGCTGAGCACCGCCAAAAGAAAGGTGGAAGAATTCACGGGGTGTCATTTTATATATGTATCTATGTATGTGGGTAGAACGGGACTAAAAGTTCCACTCCGGAGCGGGTGTGCCAGCGTCACTTAAGCTAGTGGATCGAGAACTGTCTTAACTGTTTTTAGGGTGGCTGCTTCGCCTAAAGACTGCAAAGATAACAAAACAAAACAAAACATAACAAAACGTAACTAATTCCCTCGGAGCGGGTGTTGAAGCTTGCTCACAAGCAAAGGCCGATCGAGAGCCGTGTGTATCGTGAGAGCGTTGTCGGAGAGCGCTGTAGACACAGGCTGTTACGCTCAAGTTAACAGCACTGCTACCCCGTTAGCGCTGCTGCCGTGGTAGCACTGATGCCCTGTTAGCACTGCTACCCTGTTAACGCTGCTGTCCTGTTAGCGCTTCTACCGGAACAGAGATAAAAATGTGATTCAAATGGAAAGAGTCAGTCCTAAAGTCAGGCCCAAAATTTAAATAGAAATAGCTTAAAAAAAGCATACAAATGTATACAAATAAAATCAAGCAGATATATTTTTGGTTCAGGTTCAATCTACTTTGGTGGACTATCTCTGGTTAATAAGACAACTCTCACAGATGAGAGTCCCCTAGGAAGTGCTTGCTCAATTACTCAATATTTATGACGAATGACACTGTGAATGGTTAATTGAGCTGCCGACCCCTGGGTGAGTAGAAGGGCGAGACGGAGACGGAGGCGGAGTCGGAATCGGAGACGTGCCCGTAACAGGTGACCCTCAAGTGAAGCAAATGAGCAATCTGTCGGATACGAGACCGGAAAACCAGAACTTGGTGGTGGAAAAGTAAGTAAATACTCGCAGGGCAGAAGCAGGTCGTAGTGAGGGAGCAGGAGCTGAAGGCAGCTGAAGGACACACACACACAAACAAGTTGGGTACGGGTACGGCTACGGCTACGGGGAGGGGACTGGCATGGGAAGAGGAGTACAAGTACGAGGACGAGTACTCAAGTGCCATTGAAGAAAAGTGCTCATGTTATTCCTTTCCCCGCACTTTGGCGTACTTGTAACCCGCTATGTCCCTCTGCCCTGCCCCCCTGCCCCTCCCTCCTGCTCAAGGCGCGAGTAAATTCAAGAAACAATTTTCAGGAATGACTTAACTTTTGCGTTTATGTGAAAACTTTTGCAACGTGATGTTATGAGAGCGGCGAAAGGATATGCAATTCACTGCCACGCCCATCGGCAGTGGGCGTGGGCGTTGGCGTGGGCGAGGGCGTGTGGGCATGTTGGCTGGTCGATGGCTTGGGGGAAGCGCAGCGAGAGAGAGTCCTGCAGGTCCATGCCCCCAGTGATGTAGAGCAGGTCCTCGAAGTGGATTTGATCCCAAGTAGATATCAGATCCTGCTCCTGCTCAAACTTCTTCTTCTTCTTTGAGTTTTTCTGTGCCTTCTTCTGAGCCTTCTTCTGCGCCTTCTTTTTATTCTTATTCTGTTTCTTTTTTTAATATTTTTATTTTTTAATATTTTTATTTCAAGAACTCAGCGACAACTTCTCACCTACCTTCTGATCCCGCTCCGGACACAGCTTGAAGGCCTCCTCCTTAAACCACTCCTCACCCTCGCCCTCTCCCTCTTCCGCGTCCTCTTGCTCAGCGTGCTGACGAACCATCTGCCGGGCGCACTCCTTGGCCTTCTCCACCAGCAGCTGATTGAACTTGCGCCGCATCTCCCGAAACTGGCGCCGCGTGCACGGCAATCGCAGCAGCAGCTCGAAGCACTCGTCCGATGTGAGCAGGTCGTCCGCATTATTATCGAACAGGCGGAGCACGGCCCACAGCTTCCGCTCCACCGATGTCTTCCGCTGAAAGGGCTCCAGTATGTTGATGAAGTGCCGGAAGCCCTTCGACGGATTCAGCCTGCGCTCCAGGATCACATTGGACAGCGGATGGCCGGCCAGCGGGGGCCAGTGCACCAGATCCCTGTTCTGCACCACTCCGTGTTGCTTGCGCAGCGACTCGTACATGTCGAACAGATAGCCGATGCGGCATATCGAGAAACCCGATCCCGCCTGGATCTCGGCTTTCTCGTCGCTCGACAGTCGCCGCGACACAGCCGCACCCATTATTACTTGCTTGCCTCCTCTCCTACGACTTTGCTATGTGCAATGTACGTACATATATTAATGCACATACATATGCATGTATGTTATATTCTGAATATTTCTGCTGCCTGCAGACAGACGCTGAGGCGAGTTCGGTCTGCTGTGAGATTTAGCTGACAGCTCGTGTAAGGGATTGTCAAAGATTTTGAAAGATAAAGCTATGGTCCAAACACAATTTGATTTCTCCACTAGCATATACAATGTAAGAAGGCTGGGTCAAGCACACAAGCGTAGACCTGCCCGAGTGAGCTGAGAGCAGAGAGAGAGCAAAGAGGAGATCGCGAGAACGACAGTCAAGAAGCGTCAGCCGACGCCGCTCAGAGGCCTTTCGCCATTCCCATTGTCAGTCGTCGCTTTCGTCAGCCGCAGTTGGTATCAATCGTATTTTATCAGTCGTCTGTCGCTTTGAAACAGATCTAAAAAAACATATCCACCGAAGCTGTATCAATTACTAAGTAGAGGGCCCTGTTGTGGACCAGGTACTAGTTGTGACCCACCCCCAAAAACTTGGACAGCAAGCAGATGCTACTGGTCTGAGTATTGGAAGTCATTTTTGGTAACAATACGCAGTTTTTCTGCTAATACCGAAACAAATAGCTGCTTTGGTCTAGGTGCTGTGAGCATAATAAAAATAAAATGGGGGAAAAAAAAACTCAAAGTAAATTTTATTATTTTTCAAGTGCGAAAAAATGGATGTACATTTTGTCCAAAAATTGTAGTATTTCGTTTTCCTTGTAGTGTGGTCATTGTAGTTTGTGAATTGTTTTCGTTTTTAACCAAAATACATACATACATATATGTATGCACAACATATTTTTTTTGGTTTTTTGGAAAAATTGTCTGTTTTGCCCGGTTATGACACACGCCATGATACCTGTTGTAGACATCCTGTTTTTTGTATTTAATGCGTGTATTTGGTTACGAAGCTGCATAATATTGTTGTTTAAGGCAATGTAGTACAAATAAATAACATTTAAACCACTGTACATTAGTTTGAGCTTTGAGCTTGATATCGAATTTAGACGATGCAGCGGCTGCATGACAGCATGTGTACGTGTGACGTATACGATCTCATTTCACGCATACAATGCTGCACAGAATACACTACTCGACAAAACCGAACTTTTTTTTCCTCAAGGATCCAAACCAACTTTTTCTGATAGATATGGGGCTTTAAAATTGTTTAAAGAATTATTTTTTTTTTCTATGGCAGAACATTTTTTTGAAGAATTTTTGAAGTCTGGTATTTTGTTTTTAAGCTTTTTTCAGAGGTAGCGCTTGTTTTTTTCACATAACTCTAGTATCTTTCATCTGGTTGTTAAGAACTTTGCTATTTTGAAAAGGTAATTAAAACAGCTAGAAGTTAAGCCCAAATACTTTGTGATTTCAGCTTACCGTCTGGGAAATATAAAGCATTGAAATGCAAAAATGATGATTTTTGTGCGGTATTTTTTACGAAATTTTGACGTTAAAAACTCAGGAAAAGTCGAAAAAATTATATCCTGTGTTTTTTTTTTTGTGGTAGAGGTGCATTAATTTGGCGTCGTTTAAGGTATCGCTTATTAAAATCTATGAGAGACTTTGGAGCTAAAATTCGTTAACCAAACCTAAAAAATGGAAAAAATGAACAAAAAATACCTTTTTGAAGGTTTCGGGCCCAACTGCCAATTGGGACGTAAGATACTAAAGTTATGTGAAAAAAACTATCGCTACCTCTGAAAAAAGCTTTAAAAAAAATACCAGTTTTCATAAATTTTTCAAAAAAAATTTCTGCCATAAAAAAAAAAATATATCACCAAACCTTTTCTAAGCCCCAATCTTTAAAAAAAAGTTGGTTTTGTTCCTTGAGGAAAAATCGTGTTGACCAGTGATATCAAACTGATTTAGATATTTGCGCTGGGTCATGAGCTTTTAGCTTTTTCTTTCTCACTCTGCCCACTCTCGTGTGAGAAAAACTGCATGCGAAATGCTGCAGCGTGTGAACAAAGCGTGCAGCCTCACAGACATAAAAGCTTCTCATGCAGCCGCTGCATCGTCTAGAAGCACCTTATGAAGCTGCCAAAGCTTTTAAGCACAGATCATAATTATCTAGCACCCCGTCCTATGTATAAGAGTGGGATAGGTCTATTCTCATTAACCGTTAGAATAAGATTGCATTCTCTTCTCTCTCATGTAAAGCTTAAACAAAAATGTAAACAAAATCGGTCTAGTGGTTAAATCTAGATCACTTCAGAGCAACCTCTCGAATGTGACACATATAAAAAAGAAATGGATTTTACTGCACTGTTGAAAGACATTAAGTGTTGCTTGTCGGACAAGCAATTTGTGAGAGCTACTGCTAAAGAATAATGCATTTCTCGCAGCACCCTGAATCGCTATTTCCGTGATTACCTCACCGCACTGTATTGCTTCCTTGAGGAAGCAGGCATCTGTTTCTGCCCAGAAAAAGCGTGGACGGAAGGCATCATTAGACAAACCAGCAGATAAGCGAAGCAAGGCTCTTTCGGAAGATGATGAGGATTTCTGCATCATCTGTCTGCACCTCCTGCCAAAGAAGTTGACCGCCGCAAACTCCATCAAATGCAATGAATGTAGTCGTCTGGTGCATTTAAAGTGCGCTAATATGCGTGCCAGCTACTTCACATGCAAGCACTGCAACTCTGATTACGATGATTCATGTTAAAAAGCGTCATCCTTATTTCTCTTTAAGCCAGTAGGCTCTTAAAATAAATAAACTTCCAATTTATCGTTATTTGTGGTGGTTTGCTTTCATATTTTTTAATTTAAGCGGATTTTTCAGGGTTGTCCACAACTAGGCCTATATTTTTTTTCTCGAAAAAAGGTTACTTCACTAAATGTTTGATAAAATTTTTCTGCATGAAGGAATCAATATAGTTCTTCACTGATAGTTTGCTAATGCCTCTAATTTTAAATTGGTACACATATGTTTTTATAATATGCAATTGGTCAAAAGTTATGAGGCAAAAACACAACTATGTCCACAACCGGGCCCTCTCCCTTACTATATCTAGGTTAAACATAACCTTTCTCATACAATTCATTTAATTTCTTATACTTTTAATTTGAATCCTCACACACATTTATAACTGCAAGCTAAGGCTTGGGGCAAATTTCTTCAATGTCCCAGGCCTCAATCTCAGCAAATACTGAACCATAAGGAATACCAAACTGCTGCGTAGTTGCTGTCTCTCTGCTCTGCACATTTACGAAGAAGATTTATTCGAATATCAGCTACTAAACTCGGTTCCTTTCCCTGCCAAAAAAGCCAATTAAGTCCGTTTGGTCGGAATACATTTTATTTTGTGTGTGTGTTCAGTCCGTCGCACTGGATATACCCATATATAGACCTTTACTCACAGAGCAAAACTTTGGCAGCGCAGCTGATATTTATCATAATTATTTATTTATAATTATTTAGAGTTATGTGAAAAACAGAAGCGCTACCTCTGAAAAATCTAAAAAAAATTACCAGTTTTCAAAAATGCTTTAAACAAAATTTCTACCATAGAAAAATAGAACAAAAAATACCCTCAAACCATTTCTAAGCCCCAAATCTTTAAGAAAAAGTTGGTTTTGTTGCTTGAGGAAAAATCGTGTCAGGTAGTGTAATCCAATAAAATAAATAAATAATATCCACTCAATTATAAATCGTATTTATTCTTAAATATTCACTAAAAAAAAAAACATGCAAAATGGTAACCATAAATTTAGCGGCTGAATATGAAGGGGTTTCGTGTTGTCTGGTCTGTGGCACATTCATGAGGAGATGGCGGAAGTCGCTACGGGAATCGCTGACGGCGGACGGCGGACGGCTGTCGCCTGTCTGCTTACTGATGGTGCTGCTGTGGCTGATGGCTGCCCGAATTGGGGTGCTGCTGCTGCTGCTGGACAAAATGGCCATTCAGTGGCTCGAGGTATGCTACGGGGGACTCCAAGTTGCCCTGCGGCTGCGTCAGTGGCTGCGAATTCTGATATTCCTGACACATGGAGTAGTTGCCGACCTCAAAGCCGAGAACTTCGGCAGCCTGCTGACTGTTGCGGACAATGTAGTCGTGGAGTTCCTTGCTGCAAAGGCAAAAGAAGGAATTTCTTTGAAATTATTTTGCCCCTCCCCCTATGTGGTGGGGTGGGGGATACCTACACGTTGTTTTTTAGTTGAGAGATCTCCCAGTCCAGTTGGATGTTCTTTCTCCTCCTGCTTGTTTCGAATTTGCAAAAGGCGTGCATTGTCGTCGGAGCTAATTTTTGCATACTCCTCCATGAACCGGATCTTCTCCGCCTGGCGATTCAGCTTCTCATACAGATGGCCCATGTGCTCATCCTTCGCGTGCAGCTCGATGCTCACCTGCAACGAGACACAACACAACAGAGCAGACCATCAGCCCGGATCGTATTCGGCCGCTGGCTCGTACCTGATTTAGCTGCGTGTCCTTGTCGGCAGATGCCAAGTTCAGGTGATCGATGGACTTCTTCAGCTCGTTGATTTCGTGGGTGCACGTGGATATTTTCTCGCGGTCGCGAATCGCGTGCTCCCGCAGATTGACCACCAGCTGCTCGGACCGGAACAGCTCCTTCTTCACAATCTCCAGATCCGAGTGCAGCTGCTCCTCCCTCTGGTCATTGGCATCGAGCTGCATTTCGGTGCTATTCAGCTTCTGCTGCAGCTCACTGCGGTATTCGGAGGTATGCATTCGAAGCAGTCTACGACACTCTGGACCATAGCCTCACCTGATCTGCGTGTCCAGCTGCAGAGTATTCGGCTCGTGTTCCTCGTGCACTGCCTGCAGCTGCAACAGATTCTGCACCTTGAGGTGCAAGTCACCTATGATGCGATCCTTCTCCTCCACGTCCTGATGGATATCCTGTACAGCGGGACGCTGCTGCAGCTGTAGCTCGTCTATGAGCTGACGTCCCACATTCAGCTCCTCCTCCAGATAGGCAATATGCTTCCTGCTCTGCTCCAGCTCTTTCTGTGTGAAGAGCAGCGCACCATCCGAACCCTTCACCACCTGATTCAGCTCCATGTTGCTGTGCCAGGATACAGAGAGATAAATAACTGAAGGGGGGACTGCTCTGCGCAGCTCCACTTACCGAGAGATTTGTTTGTTCATATCCGCCTGCAACGAGGCGATGGTGCTGTCCTTGGCCGTCATGCCAGCATTCTGTACGGCCAGCTGGCATGCGTTTTCCTTTCGTTGCACCTCGCTGCGCCGCAGCCGCTCCCTCAGCTCGTCCAGCGTCTGCTGCCAGTGCTCCTCGCTAGCCTTCAGCTTTGCCTCGAGATCCGCCTTGAGCCTGTTCAGCTGCTCGCTGTGATCCTTGTTGAGCTGCAGGAACCGCGACTCCATTTGCTGCTTCTGCCGCCGCAGCCAGCCAATGTCGCGGTATAAATGGCTGTTGAGCGATGCCTGTGGGCCGACAGGTGTCACACACAGCTGATCAATGCTCTCGACAATGTTCTCCATCTTTAGGCTCTATGGGAGAGACGGAAGAGAGATGGGAGAGGTGGTGTCTAGAGCAGAGGGGCGCAGTCCTACCAGAAGATCCTTCAGCTTAACTTTCAGCTGCTCTTTGCGATGGCACGCCTCGAACTCGTCCCTGGCCATCTGGATGGGCTCCAGGTGATCGTAGAGCAGCATGAATCCCGAATCGACGGCCGCCTGACAACGATCCTTCATATCCTGCACACTTTCCGCCGCTGCAGGCACAAATTCAAACAAAGTTCTGTTGTGTAGGCCATGAAAAACTCACGCAAACTTTGGGCCAAACGGTTCGATTCATCCTTGCCGAGAACCACAAAGCTGTACGTTCCAATCAGCTTGGAGTCCTCCGGATCCAATGACTTCAACGATTCCACAAATTCCGATTGAAGAGTCTGCAGCTTCTGGTACTGCGTCTGGACGGTACGCAGCTGGGATTTGCCACCACCTTCGATGGCCAGACTCGTTGCCAGGCTCGTTGCACGACTCAGGGCACACGACTCGGCTAGGGTGTTCAGGCGGGATCTGGCTAGGGAGCTCCTCCTGCATTCTCTGGACTTCTCTGGCTCTGTCGCGTGGTCGTTAAAGGAACCCGAATACGAATACTCCGAGAACTTTCCTTGATTTGGCATTGAGAAAACGCTCCTGCTGCGACTGTGAGAGTTACGGACCGTGTAGATGCTGGGCGACACACCGAATCGGCTGCTGGGTGACTGCGACTGTGAGCGTGCCCCAACCACAGAGGGAGCAATTTCATTCGAAGCCTGTATATCATATACTATATATTCCATATGTATTCCCCTTACCGCGAAATGAACTCACCCTCAAGTTGTTGGCCAATGCCCGCAAATTACTGGCCTTAGTTGCTGTTGAAGATCGGGCAGGATGTCAATTAGTTGGGCCCACAAGTGCCACGGCACAGAGATAACTCACGTCGAACGTAAGACATTGCGGATCGCTTTGTGATCCCTTCTTTGCCTGCGCAATATTTGAAGCGCAAAAGGGAATTTCATTTGTTTCACGACCGAAACAAACAACAACAAGATAACCAATTACCAATTACCAATTTAGGAAAAACACCTATAGTGCTCTGTATATATTTAAATCAAGCGTTTTGTGTATCTGTGTGCTCTGACAGGCAATGCCTGCTACAATTACTCGCACTCTGACTCACAATCGTACTCGCACCAGGGTCAGGTGTTTGTGTATAGTCCCCAGCAACACGCAAACGCTCAAAGTGGCTTATCAGCTGTGGTTCCCAAAGGTTTCCTCTTTGGGTAAAGGATAAAAGCCACCAGCTAAATATTGTAGAAGCCTCACATCAAGAGAAGCCGTAGGAAGAAATAGAACTGTTGTACTCTTTACTGTACTCTGTTCTGATGAGTGACTCAACATGAGCGAGCGCGAGCGCAAGAGCGTGCGCAAATTCGCTCTCAGGCGAATACCCAAGCGCTGGCGAATTCGATCGTCGAGAGAGACACCCAGAGAGAGTTTCAAGAAAGCGCCCACGACGTAAAAGCTTGTGCATAAAAACCAGACGACGAATGACATGGAAATTATATTTCTTGTACGTTTTAACTGCTTAACTTATATAATAGTAAGCTAAACACTCACATTTATGCTTAGCAATGTGCGCAATGTAATTCGTAATTGGAATTTGTAATTGGAAACTATTTTAGTTCTTGATTCTTTTCAATTATTTAAATTAAATCTGCATCAGTTCGCACATACATATGTATGTATGTATGCTTGCATATTTGTGCACAATTGTTATATAATGCTATAAGGTAATGCTATCCGACTGATGTTATCTAATGTGGACTTAGTCAATGGTTTACTGCAAAAATATATAAATAAGCTTCCTGCCACCTGGCCTCGCATCTGATGTGTGGGCAGAAAGAAGCCTTCACTTCACTCACTGTGGCATATGTCAAAATTAATTTCGTTGGTATTATTTTGACAGGCTTTCATGCTAAGCTGAGACTACCAGCCAACCCTCCCAGTTCCAAGCTCGATATCCAGCCAACAGAGTGGGTTTGGGTTTCAATGGGGTTGGGGGTTGGAGTGCGGGTTTGGGGTTCGGGTTCGGGTTCAGCAAAGGTAAAGGTAACTTTGCCCTTAGATTTGATTTTGTTTTGGTTTCGTTTCGTTTCGAGTGTTTTTTGTGTGTTGGTTTTTTTGGTCAGTCATCGCTGGAATTTGGAATTTGGACAGGATAGATTTCTTGCACATCATCATGGCGACAGGGAACGGATAGGGGGGGGGGGAGATACACCACTGCCATACACCAGCTCCACCTCCTGCCTTTGCTCCAAAAATTCCATTTCCATTTGCACCCCCACTCCCCATTCACCATTTGATGGCATCATTTGGACAATATGCAAATCTCATTTCCCTCAAACGCATTGAAGAGACCACAAACTGCGGCTGATATCCAGATGGCCATTAAAACCATTACTCTGGTACCTTTGCCCTCGCCCCACCGCTGACCACCCCCCCCCCTGCTGATCCAACGACCCCTCACCACCCCCTGCTATTCCAAGCAAGACAACAAATTACAAAAATTAAGAGACCATTTTTGTGGATGAAATGCATGAGAGAGCGAAGGGCAGGGGA
The DNA here is from genome assembly GCF_018151105.1 of Drosophila obscura. Classification (NCBI taxonomy): domain Eukaryota; kingdom Metazoa; phylum Arthropoda; class Insecta; order Diptera; family Drosophilidae; genus Drosophila; species Drosophila obscura. The sequence continues at coordinate 182,511 of NW_024542721.1, forward strand.
CAAAAGTGGCCCCAGGAACTTGGCCGGGCGGGGACATGGCTGGCACCCAGCTCCCACCCACCCAGCTAGCCCCCTGTAGGTGAGAGGCGTGAGCAAATTAATGAAATTAAATCGTCTTCATTTGATGGTTTTCCGAGCAGGGCAGAGAGGTTCACTCAATGGCACACTCCCTGCAGGTCTCACTCTGACAGCACAGCAAAATGTCCCCTTGTAAGTTTCTGAATGGGGGGAAAGAAGTTGGGAGAAAGTGTGACAGAACAGAGCAGGAAGAAAGGTGGAGAAAGTTGCCTTAAAGCTATCTCAAATTGAAATCGAATTAAAGGAAAATGATTAAAGGAAAGACAAGGTTTCGTACCTTGGTCATTGGCAAAAGTTGGCAATGACGGAATATGTTCAACGAATATGTGTACAGATTCTCACGAATTCAACCAAGAACGCAAATAAAATAAAACAAAGACTTACAGCGCGGAAAGGAACGCAAGGACGTTGTGAGCCGCGGCAAGGGCCGCGACTCTACTGCTCGCTCTCTCGCTTGAACGATTAGATATCACGAATCGATTTAATTTTTTGCTTAGTAAAAGCCAAAATTCATTTGAGTTTTGTTATCTACTCTGAAAAACATCCAGAAGGCCTTGACTAATAGCAAGGGTATATCCCGATATTCCTGCTGATCCATCATTCCTACATTTATCTGAAATATGAAAAGACAATTAATTTACATATTTAGATATTACATATGTTTAGATTATCTTTTCCCCAGCAATTATTATTAATTGTGATCCGATTTGGTGAAGAGTTTCAGCCATCTTCGCAACTGCGTGATTAGCTTGTGAACAAAAATACAGATGAACATGGATATATGTATATATGTACCTATTTATGTTACAACTGTGGATGCCAATCAAGGCGTAAGTAAAATGGAGGGAATGCAGTGGCAAGAACAGAGGCAAACCCCACTTAACCCAATCTTTTCTTAACGGTTAGGGCACTCAGCATTCGACCCCAACTGGTAATCGTGTTGCTGCCGAAAGAAGGTCTGAATCGAATCGGCTGAATCTGCCACCCACTGGGAAGCAGTGCGGTACGGAGCGGTGCGGAACGAAACGAAACGGAACGGAACGGAGATTGTGTTTTCACTTTCGACATTGCATTTAATACGTATGAAATTGTTTGGTGATGGGATCCGGAACGTGATGCGAATACACAGAATTAATTGCAATCGGTGCGGAGCGGTGCGTTGGCAACAGGAGAATCAGGCCGAACTCCGAAGGCGGCAGGCAGTCCAGTCAAGGACAGGACAGGACGGGACTGTTGGGACCAGCCAGGAAGCATCCGTTCATAATGGCACTGGATACGTACTGGCCGATGTTTCATGCTTCATGCTGTGTGCTGGATGCTGGATGGTGCTGGCTGCTGCCTGTGGCTTTCTTTTGTCCCCGTCCGCACACAAAAGCACAGGGGCAAAAGGATAGCCCAACACCTTTGCCAGTGCCAGTACACGTCCCCCCACCCATGCTGCCAACCTGCTCGATACGATGATCTTTGTGAAAGGTCCTACAGCACAGCACCCTTCCTCCACGTGCAGCAGCAGATCCAATGGACAACAGAAATTAGCAACAGGAATCAACCGACAAACGACAATGCAGGAATCGGCAGGGGCAAGGACATGGGCAAAGGCATGGGCATGGAAATGAGCCCAAGCGTGTCCAAGCGGTACGGGAACCGGGAACCAATGACTCGGGCTGGTGAATGGAAATGAATAAGTGAGTGAGTGGCAGGAGTCGCAGGAGTGGCAGGAGTCGCAGAAGTGTCGGTGTGGAGCTGGGGTCAAAAGCGCATCGCCAATTGTTTGGAACAAACGCCCACAAAAAACTAGTCAGCTAACGTCAAAGGACGAGGCTAGAGCCGACACCTGGCTATTAGCTTTTTTTTTTGGGTAATGGCCCCCAATGGCCCCACCTCCAATGGGGCGCTGCTTCGTTCCGTTGTGGCTGCAGCTGAGAGAGAGAGAGAGACGACAGATACAGATACAGCGATAGCTATGTATGGAGATGGAGAGAGGCATAAGAGAGAGATATGGAGCGATGAGGAAGACACGCAGCAGGCTACTCCATTGATCCTTAAAGGCTGCCAGCTTGATGTTGCAGACTGCCAGGCGGCATTAAATTTTAAGCTAATTAAATTAAGAACTGAACTGAATCAATTGACTGCCTGTCCTTTGATTTGCCCCAGTGCAGATCCGTGCTCGCAGTTCGGGATTTGTATTTGAGATCTGAGATGAAAGCATAAACAATCCATAGATGGGGCAGTCCATGGATTTCTTTCGTTTTATTTTCCAAGACAAAATAGAATATAATGATCACATATAAATATAAATAAACAAAGCTCTGCGATTAATGTCCCAAGGTATTCCCATTGTCGATCAGTGGCAGTGAACCGCTGGCCAGGTCTCCTGGTCTCCTGGTGAGCCCATTGTTGCTTCTGTCTGTTCAGGTTGGACTGCGGGTCGGTCAAATCTCTGTCCTCTGTCCACATACATATGTATGTACCTATATGCATATGCATATGGCGTCATTGTTGTGGCACTTGTGAATGTAGAAGGAGTATTAAAGGACATGTGTGGCTGCTGGGCGCTGCCATTGTGTTTGGGGGAGCATATGCCCCAAACAAAGAGAGTGTTGAGAGGCGCTAATGGGCCAAACAATGGGATGAGCTTCCTGCCATCATAACAGCAAACAAACAAACAAACACAAATACTCGATCACTTAGCCCATGCCGAACGATACCGATACCGATTTCCCCTTTGCCATTTGCCATTTGCTTGCCCACTGCCAGCTTAGGGTATGCGCCAGTCCGGTACAATATTTACCACTTTGTTGGTGGGAAAATACTCGTGCTGGCCAGTGCCAATTTTCAAGTTAAACTGGAAATAAAGTGCCGTGCCGAATGAAATTTATTGCAGCGGAAATGAGCGCAGAGACTTGAAGCAGAGAACACTTTAAAAGAACACCCGCATGGCAGCAGCGACAGCAGCAGCAACAGCCACGCCTACATGTAGTACATCCCCACATCCCATTTCCATTTCCACGGGGTGCTGTATATGCAAAATGCTTTGGCCCTGTGCCACTCGACTTGCAGCCCGCATTTGGAGCATTTGGGTGACACTTGATTTGCCTGTCAGCGGTCACAGTTAGGGGGCCCACTGCAATTACTAAATCGCCGCCGGCACTCCCCAAATGCGCGCGCGGTGCTTACAGCTCATCCAATGGGGGAGGGAGGGAGGAAGGTAGAGTGGAACTGGGCTGGGTCTGATGGCGAGAACACAAAAGATTTTTCTTAGAAAACCGCAGCACAAGGCGGTGGAAGGCGCCTGCATTCCCAAGTAAATTACAAACAAAAATGTTGCCTTGCGTTGGCCTGCCCCTGCCCCTGCCCCTGCCATTCCCTGCAACATGGAAACGAAAACGAAAACGGAAATTCGGATGGGAATGGCAATGGTGAGGGGTATGGGGCAAGGGGATGCGGCACGAGCCAAAGCGGAAACCGCAACGGCGAACGAAAATGTAAACAGAAACAAAAAGAAAGTGGCGAGGAGGGGGCAGGAGGGATTTGCAGCTGGAAATGAGCGAAGAAGAAGATGAAAAAAAAAAATCAAATTGAAAATGAAATGCAGCACGGAGAAGGAGAACGAAGCAGCAAGCGAGGGAGCTGGAGCTGGCGAGGCAGCAGAAAAAGACGAAGCAGTAGCTGGCGCTGGCGCTGGAGCAGCAGGAGCAGGAGCTGGAGCTGAAGCACAAGGAATAGATCGTCGTGGCTGAAGGACGCGGCGGCGGCCAAGTGACTGACGGCGTCTTTCAGTCGCCAAGTACATCCCAGCACAGCCTTCCGTCAGGAGCCACCTTGCCCCGTTGTTCCAACACACACAAGCGCTGTGCCCCCCTGCCCCCAGCCCCAGCCACTGCCCCAGCCACTGCCTCCTGCCCCCTGGCTTGGCTTATGCAATTTGGTGTGTGTTTCCCAAGAAACCTTTGTTGCATTATTGCCGCAATTTGCAGAAGTGGTGACGTGAGAGCCATCAGAGTGCTTCGTCCACGAATATTGCCCTGTCCTGTGCCGTCCCGGCCTGGTTGAAGGGGGGGTAGGGTCGAGTCTGGTCTGGCCTGTGCCTCCTTCTCCTCCTCCTCCTCCTGTCCTTAGCCAGACAGCCAACAAATAACAACTAAGTTGGCAATTTGAAGTCGCGCGAGGCGAAGCAAGGAAAAAAACATTCCACGAAATAAAGAGCACAAAATCGAGCGATATGTGGGATGCTCTTTCGAACAGGAACCAAAAAAAAATGAAGGATTAAGTTGGCCTTTACCTTGAGCAAGAGGAAAAAGGAAATCAAATATTTAATATCTAATAATAATAATAAAAATAGTAATAATAATACAAATAGTAATAATAATAATAATAACGAGAAGGAACGTGTGAGTCGTTTCTGGGGACACGACTCTACTTATACCCGTACTCAGTCAGTATATACATACACTTATGAGCTTATGATTTTTTAGAATTTTAGAAAAAAAAAAAATTTTACATTTTACATTTTTTTGCTACATATGCTATCTACATCTACATATAAAATGTCTATTATACATCTAACATGTAGATTGTACATGTTCCATTCATATTCTACATCTCCTCCGCTAGGGGTTGCTCGCGCACTGAACGCGGCAGAGTGTGCGAGCGAGAAGGAAAATGAGTTGTGTTGTCTCGGCGGGAGGGGGAGGGGAAGCAACTGAAAAGTAATTTCTTCATTCTGGCTATAATTATGATCCGATCTGATTCAGATTCGGCAGTCTGGTAGATATGGTCATTCTCTACGATACTGCGTTTTTAGTTTTATCGTTTCTTTAAAATTGTGCCTGCCACAGATTTTCGTCCTTTGTGGGGGCGGAAGGAGGCGGGGCGAAATTTTGAAATACACTTGTAGCAGTGTGATATCACATGAGTCTGGAAACCAAATTTGGTTGCCCTAGCTCTTATAGTCTCTGAGATCTAGGCGCTCAACAAGACGGACAGACAGACAGACGGACAGACGGACAGACAGACATGGCTCTATTGACTCGGCTATTGATGCTGATCAAGAATATATATACTTTATGGGGTCGGAAACGTTTCCTTCTCTGCGTTACACACATCCACTTTTACCACAAATCTAATATACCCCTTAACTCTTTTTTGAGTACGGGTATAAAAATAGTAATAATAATAATAAATTAAGGCTTTTTTTCGTTGAATATTGGCTAGAGATATTATCTGGTATACTGGTGAGCATGCCCCAGCGCAAAGTATGTTGCAACATTTCGCGTAAGGGTATCAGAATGTGGGGGGCAAAGTAATGCCAGTGGAGGCAAAGGCAACGGCAACGGCAACGGCAAGTATAAGAACAACAGCTAAGGGCAGGCTCATCTCTAAAGTGGTTAGCGTTGGCCACTTCAGTTCCGGATTGAGCTGCAGATTGGCCATGGCCATGGTTATGGATATGGATAGATGGGGGCTGGGCTGGCTGTGTGTGAGTGGCAGGAGAGGGGACATTGGTCATAGCACCTGCCACACAGCCACACAGTTCATAAATAACCCACGGCACTGCATGCTCGTACACCAAAACAACAAGAACAAGAACAAACTTGATTAAATTTGATCCACACACACACACAAAAGTCAAATGAACGGTACGTTGGGGGGCCCCCCGCCCCCCACATATTTGGATAAAACTGCAAAAGTGCCAATTACAAAAATAACAAGTTAGCCAAAAAATAAAAACTTGTGCCAACTGTTTTTGGTCGGGGGGCATTTGGATACTGGTCGTATTATTAAGTTTATACCAAGAAATGCGCTGCCCTGCATTGAGTCACGGACACTATTCGAATGTGTGTTTGTGTGTGTGTTTGGGCTGCAAGGACATTTACATGGTTTGCTGGCTGGCTGTTCTGTTTGCCGGCTACAACTTTGTCCGTAGCATACTTTTGCGGGCACATTGATTGGCCTCCCTGCCACCGTCTTCGTCGCCGTCGCCGTCTCCGTTTCCGCATCCGACTGGCAGCAAAAGTCAACTAGCAGCTAACTTGATCCATCTGCAGGCCTGCAGCCAAATCAAGATTGGTGGTTGGGGGTTTGGGGCTGGGGGCTGGGGGCAGGGGGCAGCGGAGTGCTGCTGCTCGTTCAAGGAGGGCAACTCAAATTGACTGCAGCTGAGGCCACAACAAGCACAACTTTTGCCAGCGCGCGCCCCAAAAACAAAGCCAAGTGCTACCAGCTACCAGCTAGCAGCGGGAAGCGTGGAAAGGGCATGGGAGGGGATGGGAGGTGGCTGCTAGTCCGGAGAGGGACTATACGACAATAATACGAAATAAATTCCAATAGAGCAACTGAAGAATGGGTTGACTGAAGGAGTACGAGGCGAGTGGAGGAGGGGGGAGGAGGGTCTTGAGTCTTGGGGAAAGAGGACCGTAAAAGGGCCAGCGTACAACAAATCCGTACAAATTGAATAAGAACTCAATCTTGGCTACTGTCAAAACAACTTCTTCTTCTCCTTCTTTTTTTTTTTTTAAGGGAAGGGGAGTTACAGCACCACGATAAGGAGAAACCAGAGGTCCGTGACCAAGACGAAATGATAGAAACACAAGACCCCAAACACTCACACACACACACACATTCAAAAGGAAAGCGGATGTGGATGTGGAGGCATAGAAGATGCGGCAAAACAGAAAACAGAATTGAAAACAAAAACCAAACCAAAAAAAAAAAAAAATGGCATGGAATTGAATTGAAATTCCTTGGCAATTGTTTATGTATCATTATGGTCATCATCAGTGTCCACGATTCCGGTCTCTGTTTCGGTTTGTGTGTCTGTCTGTCTGTCTGTCTGTCGGTCGGTTCCTGTTCCTAATATTATTATTATGGTTATTATTATGGCCAGCGGATGCAACATACTTCGATGAATTGGAATCGCGTTAAAACTAAATTACTGCGTATCGCATAGCCCAACTGTGGCGAACTCTTGCTTCTGGTGCCCCACCCCCAGTGCCAGCTGCAACAGAAGTCCCAATTGAACTTCCACTACTTATTCGAGTTCGCAATTGCTGCAAATAACCCTTTCTATCAAAAATTGTACTATCTTGCAATGTTTAAAATTAGTTTAAAAAAAAGAAATCATTTACGGGACTCGTATCAGCAGAACCTTCAGCTAACAGACTTAATTAACTTAACCTCTTTACTTTTTGTAGCAGGCTCACGGCAGAGACGTAGCAATAGTTCCATCTCTAGTCGTTACGCATAGATAGCTCTCTGAGAGCGCGCGCCCGATCGACTCTCTCTCTGTCAGCTTTGCTGAGGGTCTTGTTCGCGCTACCTGCTACCTGCGCGCTGCTGCTTAGGAGAACAACTGAAATAACGGGACGTGCGAACCCGCAAACTTGCGTTCTCGGATCTTAAATTGTGTTTCTCTGGCTGCTGTAATCACGGACTTTAAGTATTAATCTGTACCGCTACTGGGTGGGTTGGGCTGCTGACCTCTCATTCTGTCTACTGGTATCTGAGTAGATGCTTAAAAATGTTGTTCAATTGTATGACACAGAATTACCTTCTAATTGGTAGACCATTGGGGCTTTAAGACGCCCATCGATGAGGTGCTACTCTGGTGATTTGGTGTGGCGTGGCGGCCATCGATTGGTTTCGCTTTTGTGGCATTCGGCTTTGCTGCCTGTCGACGCACGCGGCGCTATTAATTATCATGTTAAAATGTAATTAATTAAAGATGTCGTCAACGTGCGTTTGCACATAACTTTCAATGAAAAGTTAATAAATTACATAATGCCGAAAATGAAATTACAAACGCCGTCAACGAGAGCCACGACAGCAGCAGCAGCAGCGGCGACGGCGACGGCGACAGCCACAACACCAACAAAAACCATCAACAATTATATCAAAAACAACATCAGAAAATAGTACCAGCAAGTATATAGATAAATCTAGTTTTATAAGCCGATCATATTAATACCCTAGCAGATCAATGTTTGCTAACTATACCAAAGAAGTCATCCAATTGAGCTTCAAAAATAAAAAAGAACTTTTGAATATTTTCTGGCCAGAGATATCTAAAACTGAAGGAACTTTTTGGCATATTCTGATCTGATACATATTGTCAGTACTTTCGGGTGTCCCAGTTTTGGTGCCCTTTCCTGTGTGAGTTGCAAACATCTGATCAGATTGGCAAGACCCTCCTCTTGGAAGGTAGCACAAACGATGCAAAAGATAACAAATCAAACGAAAAATGTTTAACCTGCCTGTCGTCCAGTGATATTTGTGTGTGTGTGTGTTTTCTCTGGGGTGGATGTGTGGGTGTGTACGCATCCGTGGGTGGGTGTGGAAGAGTGTGTGTAAAAACCACAGCAAAACAAATTAATAAATACATAATAAATATGCGTAATAATAATGACTAAAGAAAAATCAGAAACAATAAATTGTATTTGAGTAGTTGTCATCCCTTTCCCTTTTCCCTTTCTCTTTCCAACGAACCGAAAACCAAAATTAAAGGGCAGCAACAACTACTCGTATAACAACACAAATAATAATAACATTTACATGAAAGAGTCGAAATAACAAGAAAGTTCGGGCTGATTATACCGACCATTGGATACCCAGCATTCACTCAAAAGATTGTTGTATTTTCCGTAGATGGGAAAAGAAATCGAGACCCTAAAATGTGAGCTACATATATCGTCATTCATTATGGGACCATTTCCGCTATCGAGGTTTAAAATATGAATATTAAATAGTAATAACTAAAATATAATACACATTAAAATATTTAATTGCCAATACCACAGTGTTTTCTTTATTTATGGATGGCATGAAAGAGTTTAGCATATTTGGTTCCATGAGATCCGAATGTGAATGGCATTACGCTTAGTTCTGGTTGTTGCATAGAAAATACCAGGCAAGTATATCCGCTTTAATCCACGATTAGGGGGTAAATCCAGGGAAAATACTGCACGGAGCATGCAGAGAAAAAGAGTGACAGAGAGTGAGAGAGAGAGAAAGATGTGGAGGTGGAGAGGTGGCTGAACAATGCCTTGGAATGCTTGACATGTTATAAACGTTTATAAATTTTCATGCGCGTAAATAAAATTGCAACCGTATTAAAACTGATGCGTTGCGGTATATTAAATAGATGTATGCTCGATGGCTGCTACTGCGAGGGGTGGGTGGGGGGTAGCGCTTTAAAATAATTTATCGCATGCAATATTCACACGCACTCGCACTCCCACACACCCACACTCCCACATACACAGTCATGCTCACATACGTGCAAGGGTCGGCGTTCTCCTCGTTCTGCTCAAGTGCGTGCCGCTTGTTTGAGTTTCCCTTTTTTTTCGTGTGGAATGGAAGGGAAGGGAACGGCTGTTTGTGCTTTCCTGCCTGCCTGCCATCGTGACGATAGCGGCACATTTGTAAGCAAGTCAGGCAATCGTTTGCCCAATTAAGTGCGATGAAGCACCAGCAGAGCGGGGCATAAATGTTATCACAATGGCTAATTCGACAAAGTCAAAACACTCAGATTCCGGCGGAGCGTGGGGTCGTCTCGCCAAATAACAGCCCGGATAAACGGCACCCCCTCCCCACCCCTCCCTCCTGCTGCTGTTGGCTCAATTAAAAGTGACACATGCATACCGTACGAGCGAGCGAGCGAGCATGAAGGAGCTGGCGCAAAACATTCAAACATTTAATGAGTGGCGGCAGAACAATCAAAGCGCTAACAAAGGAAAACTAACTGTTCTGAGTATAAGGGATATATGGGCAGTTCCTATCTGGCGTTACGTTACATTCGTACGACAAAATGTTGAAAAAAATAGTCAAAAAGCTTAAATTTGGAAAAAAGATTATCCTCGTTGAATATAATTTGGTTAGACCTACATTCACCAGAAAAGTGGAAATAATCGAGCGTACAGTTTTAAAGATATAAGCCAAAGTATGACCTAAAAGTGCGTTACATAAAACAGAAGTGGTTTTCGAGGTTGGGGTACAAAATAGCAAAACTCTGCGAATTGGATAGAGCTATTTGTATAAAATTTTTTGTGGTAATAAATGAAATATTGAGAGTTAATTTTCAAATTCATTATATGTAAAAACTTTTCCTCTTTTTTGTTAAAAATCCGCGGAGGCATCTGGCGAACGTTACTGGCGTGACGTTACCGAATTCCGCGATTGTAAAAGCCTAAAAATATACTGTTAGCCGAGGTTGGACCAACGTTCTGATAATGGTTTTAGGTAGTTTAATATGTTAGAAAGACTTTAAGGAGAAACTTTTATTAAGAATCATCTTCCTTCTAGGAGATAATAGTAAAAGAAAACATGTCTATAAAAATACCAGAAAATACCAAAAACGTGAACTTTTGCTAATTTTCATAGGTTTTAGGATGAAAGTTAATGAAATTATATGTCAATAAAGTAAATTAGTTACCTTTTAATAAATTTAGAAAAAAATATCCGGAAAAAATTATATGGAAATCGGTTTTTATTGACTTTTTATGATTTTTGGCCTGGTGGACCTTTTGGCGGAACTGCCCATATGTAGGATATATCTAAATATTTCTGTTTTATCATTCTGATTGTGCGATGAACGAATTTAAGCCAATGGAATTGTGTTGTAATATGACTTTTGACCTCATTGACATGCCCTTGTACCATTTGGAGTGCACACTTGCAGATCTATTTCCATTTGTCTATGAAGCAGAGCCGAACGAACCTGCTTGCGACTGTCTTAATTATAATTATGATTATCATTAATTAATTCTAATTAATTATAATATGTATTTAATATAAAATAATATATAAAATATTATTAATATATTTCTTCGCTATTGATTGTTTCTAGCTGGCTTGTTCGCCTGCTTTCCACCATTTTTGTTTGTGCCTGCCTGCCAGTTCTCCGTCGAAATATAGAAATAAAAGTTATTGGCCTTAAATTTACAAATTAAACCCAAAGCCTGAAGCCCATCCGCTTTATCATCTTGGCTCTCGCATGGCACTGAAGCTTACGCCTGCCAATTGAGAGTCGTGCCGATCGTGGCGGCATTTTAAGCCACCACTATGGATAATCTTCTGTTGAATCCAATCCCCAATGCAGCCGCTGGGCAGGGGAAAGCCTGACAAAAGCTGACAGCTGCCATGGCGAATGGAGCAGCAGTAGCAGCAGCAGGTGCATGCCACAGCTGGTGTGGTGGTGGTGTCGAGTGTGGAAACCGCAGGCAGGCAGGGCAGGGCAGGGCAGGCTGCTCCGGACATTTCTCATGGCAGTGCGATTTCTCTCTCTGCTGCTTAATTTTTTTTGTGCCCCCCTCTTGGGTGAATGCATCTTTTGAGAAATCGTCTGACTTGTCAGCGTCACAGTCACAGTCACAGTGCAACGGATTCGAACTGCGGACGACCCTTTCAACAATGCCCCCCACCCCCCACGCACACGGACACTCAAAGAACAGGACACAGTGGCGCAAGCGTCGCCGTTTATCAAATGCTTTGGAATGTTATGCGATGTGTGTGCCGCGTGCCCCGTGCCGTGCCTTTTACTCCTTCACAGCCTCGTTTGCCATGGCCCCCGCCCGCTCAGCGCCTCTCTATCACTCTCCCGCACACACTATTTCTCTTCCTGTCCCATTCAAGAAAAAGATGGCAGGACAAGCCTGCGAAGCCGATCCTTAAATGCACTTCCCAGCGTACAGTCACTTATTTTCTTGCTTGGATTTTGTTTTAGATATTTTATTTAATGTTTAATTGATTGGTTTGCCACTGATTTGTGGTGCCCCTTTCTATGGGGCAACTGGAAGGATCAGTGGATGCTGCTGCATTGCGAATGTCCTGTGCGAATCGTTGTACCCTGTGGGAAGGTATAAAAAGCGCAAATCAGCCACAATTGCCGCTGACAGACGCAAGCATCCTGCTTTGGCTTTTGTGTGTGTCTTGTCACAGGAGGTATCCATATGTTATCTTTGTGTGTGTCTCTGTGTGTGTGAGCGTCACTTTGTGGCTGTCTCCAACTCCTTTTCCTATGCCTGCTTGCGGGTGTCTGTGTGCGCTTGGCTTTGACATTATTTGTGCTGCAAGCTGACAGATTTTCGTTACGGCAGCATTAAATTGAATTTTGACATTGCTTTGCATACAAAGATACATACATATCGATATATACATACATACAGAGAGAGAGAGAGAGCGAGAGTTGCCCAATCTCCTTCCATATGCAGAGCAGAGTGGCTCCTGAACGATGAGTAGTGGCAGGATGGTGGTGGGGGTTGGGGGAACTTCTTGGGTTCCGTTTTGGTTTCGATGCCTGCCTCTCGATCCACTGCCAGTAAGCTCAACCAGACTGATAAACTTCTTGGTTTCCGTTCCGGTTTCGACGTCTAGGCTAAAAGTTAGGCAATTCCTGGTCAGCCCCTTTGGGGCTAAGCTCACAGGTCATTTGTGGCAGGACTTTGACGCTGCTGCTGCGTGGCCACCTTGAAAATTAATTTCTCACGTTTCACGTACAATTTGTATGGCCGGAAGCATTTTCAATCCGTTGTGGCTGTGGAGTGGGCAGGGAGGGGGCCCAGTGCAATAGTGGCCCTGGCCCCACGACTGCCCCCATTCCTTTCCTCTCGCTAATGAAGGTTTCATATTGCTCTTGTGTTGTTCTGCCTGCCCCCTGCCCCATGCCCACTGCCCCCTGCCCCTGGCCACTGCCTCTTGTGGCATGGCATTACCCAAGCACACAAATCGCCGCACGTACCAGAAGCTCAACTTCTCCTCCTCACGCCTTCACTTCTCTTTCTCCTTAACGGAATGCAGTCCAGGCACACGCACACGCACACGAACGCACACACACACACACACACACACACACACACACACACACACATATTCGCATATAGAACCCAGTGCTAGCAGAGCTAAAGGGTATATTGGCACAGAATATATACACTGCATGGGCAGCATAGCCCCCGGGAAATACAACTGTTATGTGTGTTATGTGTATGGGTATATATGCATATATGCTACTCCTATATATCTGCATATATGTATAGACTTGAGTATAGTTTATTGCAATTTATAGGGTATTCCCATAGTCGATATATTGATAAATAACTTTATTGCTTGTTTTGTATTTGGAGCGTGTAAAGTGATTTTTGTGTGTTTCGCCTCTACTTTTCCTTCTGCCGCTGCCGCTGCTGGCTTTGGTTATTAGCTTCCTTCCCTCCTTCCCTTCCCATCATCTTCCCAATGGGCTTCGTATTCGCATTCTATTTTTCTTCTCAGCACTTTGTCCGTTCGTGGTTCCCAGTTCCCATTCCCATTCCCCCCCATTCCCACTCCCATTCGCCAATTCCTCATTGCTACAGTTCTAGTCCTAGTTCTAGTTCCATTCCATTCCGTTTGCGTGTGTTTGGCCAAATTGCACGGGATTATGGGTCTTAATTTTATGATTGCTTCTTTAATCAGCCTCTGTAACTGCACGCCAATTATGTCCGGGTCCGTGCTAATTGTTTCTGTTTCCAGTTCCAGTTTCAGTCTTGGCTTTCTCCACCCCGACTCGCTCTCTCTCTCTCTCTCTATGGCCACCAACGCCTTCTGAGGATTGTTCCTTGTAATCGATGTGTGTTATTTGCGATTAGTCGAGCACCAAATGAGCTGGACAAGACTGACTTGCTCTTCGTGCTCTGCTCTGCTCTCCTCCACACCACTCCAGTTGAAGTTCTGCCTCTCCTGCCACTCATTTGTCTCTGTGGCAGAGGGGCCAGAGAGAGAGAGAGAGAGACAGGGACAACAGGCGGAGCTACAAGTAGACATAATGAATGCATGCTTAACCATAAAAAAATGTTGCGGCATTTTGTACAACCTGCAAAACAAGGCTGAGCCATTGGATGAATCTGGAATCTGCCGCCCCCAGGCGCGCCCACCACCGCAAACTACGAGTGGAGTGGAGAGTACATGCGAGTGGTTTACTGGTTGCTGCTTGCAACACATGCTTTCTCACTGTCTTCCCTGTGGCCTTCGCACAGTGGCCTATCCATCCAGTTCTAAGCAACAGCCACCAAAAAGGAACGCTCCTTTATGCGCAGATTTACAGTCAGCAGAGTTGAAAAATAATAATTTATTATTTATTTATTTATTTATTTATTATTTATTATTTGATTAGTTTCGGTATTAATACCATCACGCTTTCTTTCCCCACTGTGGCACAGTTCTTATGAGTGAAAAACAAGGCAATCAAATATTTTACATTCCCCGGTCCCCGCACCAATATAATTTTTCAACTGCAGGCTGGACTGTGTCGGCTCCTCAATCAGGCAACAATGCCAGGTCAATAGAATTCTGAAAATATATTTGATTTTATATTGATTTATATTTGATTTTAGGTTTTATATTGATTTATCTTTGATTGTAAATCAGTTCACTAAATTTGCGCAATTTCTCTAAATATTCATTTATGAATTTTACTTTAACAAAAAGGTTGCCAACTTGTGAAATGAATTTAAACGTTATACCTGCACGTCTATTTTCAACACTAATATATTTAGGTACTTATTTATTTAAACGTATTATTATTTTTTATTTATTGAATAATTTAATGGATTCTTAATTTTGATTCGATCGTTGCTTAAAAACTTATAAAAAAAATTACATTTCCAACATGGCCGAAACGTAACAGAATACACAAGAGAGTCTACAGAAAATCAGCAGAAAGATGATACAGTCCCCCGGTTGACCATTCCCACCAGGAGCTGCGGCTCAAAGTGATCGGCTCTCGCTTTCTGGGCCTCCTGGTACTTTTTGGAGCAGGAATTAAACGATTTTACCTATGATTTGTCCATGTAGATGGAAAAGCTGCTCTCATTAACTTCTCCATCTCCCACTGCTAGGTCAGACGCCAAAAAAAACTCATTGGGCGGAAATCGGAGACGGTGCAAACCATTTAATTTCGTTCGAACTCCATTTTGAATTATTTTCTTTTCTTTTCGTTGGCTCTAATTCCATTCCATGCCCCTCTGCACTTGGAAGTAATTCGCATGTTCTACTCGTATTAACCATCGATGGGCATCTTCCTCGAATATCTGTAGACATGTTCGGAAAGAGAAGACAGAAGGCCTAGATTTATATATATATATATATATATATTTATACTTATTTATAATAAGATAAACTATGTTCAACAAACGGCTAACGAACTCTCAAAATTCTTGTTGCTGGTTTCTTATTCTATTTCTATTGTTTTGATAACCAACTTTTCGCGGCCGTTACTCTCTCGCTATTTATGCACAATGATATTACGACTGATTATTATGTGGATTTTGCTGGTCCTTGGCGCTGGGTTGGCGCATGGCGGTGGCGGTGGCGGTAGAAAATGGCTCTGCAGCCGCACAACCTTCTGTACGCACGAGCACGAGAAGGTGGCGGGGGAGACATACATTATGGAGCGCTTTGAGAGCCAGCGTGACTGTCGGCTGTCGTGCGGTAGGTACGGCGCCGTGTGGCCAATGCCGACCGGGCCGACGATAAGTCTCTCCCACAGCCGGGTGCACTTTGATCCCCAGCAGATAGGATTCAATGTGAGTGCGCCCAGCGAGGCGACCAGGCTGTTCCTGCACGAGACACGACGCCTGTTCGTGGGTAACCTGCGCAAGGAGTGCCCCCGCAACTGCACTGTGGCCAGCGGCGCAAGGATCGTGATCGAGGCCACGGTGAACAGCGAGAGCCTGGTGCTCGACTGGCGCACGCACGAGAACTACAAGCTGGCCATCAGCTCCACGGAGACGGGCACCCTGGTGGCCATTCAGGCGACGACGGTGTACGGCGCGAGGCACGCCCTCGAGACGGTCAGCAATCTGGTGACGGGCAGCGTGACCAGCGGCCTGCTGCTGGTCAGCGATGTCATCATCTCGGATCGTCCGTACTACGCGCATCGCGGCCTGCTGCTGGACACATCGCGCAACTTCATCCCGCTGCGGTATGTGCGGAGGGCGATCGACGGCATGGCCGCCTCCAAGATGAATGTGCTCCACTGGCATGTGGTGGACGCTGAAAGCTTTCCGCTGGAGATCACCCGAGTGCCCCAGTTGCAGCTGTACGGCGCCTATTCGAGCTCCCACACCTACTCCCGCAAGCAGGTCCTCCAGCTGATGCAGTACGCCCGCCTCCGGGGCATTCGCATCATCATCGAGATCGCTGGGCCCGCGCACGCCAACAGCGGCTGGCAGTGGGGCCCAGACGAGGGGCTGGACAGCTTGGCCGTGTGCCTGGAGAGTTCGCCTGGGCGCCCCACTGCGCTGCTTCGCCGTGCGGCCAATTGAATCCCGTGAACGATAATATGTACGCGGTGCTGAAGGCGATCTTCCGGCAGGTGGCTGAGATGGGGGCACCGGAGGAGACCATACACATGGGCGGCCACGAGGTGCACACGTCCTGCTGGAATGGCACCGAGCAGATCCGCCAGAAGATGCTCAGCCAGGGCTACGATCTCAGTGAGGAGAGCTTCCGCCGCCTTTGGGCGCAGTTCCATCAGCGCAATCTGCTGGCCTGGGACGAGATCAATCGGCACGCGTATCCCAGCTTGCCGGAGCCCAAGCCGGTCATTCTCTGGTCCAGCCGGCTGACCAATCCGGACGCCATCGAGAGCTACCTGTCCCAGGAGCGGTTCATCATCCAGACGCTGGTCAATTCACACGACTCGCTCAACAGGTTGCTGCTGGATCGCGGCTACCGCCTCATTGTCTCCACCAGGAATGCCTGGTGCCTGAGCGACGGCTTCGATGGCTTCGGCTCCGCATACCACAGCTGGCGCAGCGTCTACGAGAACGAGATGCCGCAGTGCTCCGACCGGCGACAGGTGCTTGGCGGCGAGGTGTACCTGTGGAGCGAGTCAGTCGATCAGAACTCGCTGGAGTCGCGCCTCTGGCCCCGGGCTGGCGCCGCCGCCGAGCGCTTCTGGTCGAATCCAAAGGCAATGCGCGCCTACATGATAGAGCGCCGCTTCTATCGCTATCGGGATCGCCTGCTCGACCGTGGCATCCAAGCGGAGGCCGTGACGCCTCGCTACTGTGTCCTCCATGAGGGAATGTGCGAGCAATATTATTACGGGGATTAAATTACAATGGATGCCCTCCGAGCCCGCCTCCGAGAGAACCTTATTTGAAGCTGCTGTTCCTCGCTGCTACAAAGCTAGAAAATATATTTTTGGAATTGCAAACGTTTCTTCGCCGCTCCCCCGGTAAGGGAGGATCAAAAAAAAGGAAAGGTGCCGCCGCGACACTCAGGCACTCAGGCGACACTCTCTCTCGCTGTCTCTTCTGTTTCAAGGGAGAGTGACAGCAGTTGCGTCTCTCTTTTAAGTACCGATTATAGCGGTAAAAACTCAAGTTAAAAGCTTTAATCGTCGCGGCACAGCTTTCTCGCTGCCTTTTGATTGTTTTATAAAACAAAAACCGTGTAGGTAGCCTAATCAAGGAACACAGTCGCCGCACCGCACCGCACCTCAGCATGCTGCTGGCATGCGTGCCACGTTCTTGGTGGAGCAGCAGCAGCAACGTAGCCCAAAAACCTAACCCCAACTAATTATAACTTTGATGCAGTCGGTCGACCCGTAAACCTTTGAAGCGCTTTTACGCCGATTTCTCGTTTTCCTCTTTTTGGCAGCTTCAAAGTGCTGCTGCTGCTGCTGCCTCTGCTGCTGCTGCTATCCCTTCCCGCTGCGCTGCGCTGCTGCTGCGTCGCTTCCGCTGCTGCCAATGACAACGGGGCTGCCCAAAGACTAACAGCCAGGCGGGGTGCGCCCGTGCCCAAGTGCGTACTGGAGAGGCAGAGAGCTCAAGTCCAGCTTATCATCTTTGGCAGACAGAGAGTGAGAGAGAGAATGAGTGGGAGAGAGCGAAAGAGTGGGAGAGAGCGAAAGAGTGCGCTTTTAGGCGAATTTTCAAGCAAAGCGATTCCAAGGCGAATGTTTCGAGAGTCATTAAGTGAAGTTTATTAAGTGCCCGAGCAGATAACCCCAAATGAGTGCATGCCAAATGGAAGGCCAACGCAATTTCCACTCATATCGACGCCCCCTCCCCTAAACCAGCTACAGCTCACCCAACCGTCGCGATCCATCCCTATGCCTATGGCCATAGCTCATGCTGAGGGCAAACTTTCCCACAAGAACTCCACAGAGAGAGAGGGAGAGCGCAGTGTATGTATAAAAGCGAGATAACAAACAAATTGCCAATGCAATTGCAAACTTGA
Source organism: Drosophila obscura (assembly GCF_018151105.1). NCBI lineage: Eukaryota > Metazoa > Arthropoda > Insecta > Diptera > Drosophilidae > Drosophila > Drosophila obscura. Next base: position 200,808 of record NW_024542721.1, read on the forward strand.
GATTATCGCCAGCCCAGGCCCAGGACCAGGCCGCCTCGTGCTTAACTTTACACAACTTAACCTAACTTGACTATAGTTTCAAGAGCCTAACGGGGGTCTGCGTTCGCGTTCGCGTCCCTGTCCTTATCGCATGCGGCTGATGTAAAAATAATTTCCATTGTTTGCCAAAGAAACTTTTAATGATAAGCAAGAAGGGCAACTGCGGCTGACCACAATTAAAATTAAAACTTTTTGCAGGTTATGGCATTCTGCTGACCGGAAGGCAACAATTTTCCGTGGGACACAGGTAGCAAGCAGAATAACAACCAATTTAAAGTTCGCGCCCACAATCGAAACTCATATCGATACTAATCGCCTTGCACAAGGCCAATAGCTGCTTGCCATGACACCCAACAAAGTTGGCACTAATTTTAACCACTAATCTGCCAACAAGTTGGCAGGCTCTACAAATATATATTATCAACAAATAACATATGTATATCGATATACGATATATTGATAATCAACCCTGCAAGACCCGCACGTGGAAATAATTTTGGGAAAACAACGCAATTAAATCCACAAAAAACCAGGACAATACAGAATGGAGGTGGAAAACATTAAGGTGGACGCCTTTGTGCCAGCCAAGAAGGCACATAAGCGCAGTGCCCAGGAAACGGAGATGCTGGTGGACGATGCAACAGAGGTTCTCGTCCCTTGCTCCACCCAATCATCGGCCCCACCTCGCGCGAAGCGGACCAAAAGCGAGCTGAGAAAGGTGTCGGTGCCGCCGCACAGATACTCCTCGCTCAAGGAGCACTGGATGAAGATCTTTACGCCCGTGGTGGAGCACATGAAGCTGCAGATACGCTTCAACATGAAGGCGCGCCAGGTGGAGCTGCGCGTCGGACCGGAGACGCCGGATATAGCTAATCTGCAGAAGGGCGCCGATTTCGTGAAGGCCTTCCTCTGCGGCTTCGAGGTCGACGATGCCCTGGCCCTGCTGCGTCTGGAGGATCTCTTTGTCGAGACGTTCGAGATTAAGGACGTGAAGACGCTGCGCGGCGACCATCAGTCGCGTGCCATCGGCCGTCTGGCTGGCAAGGGTGGCCGCACAAAATTCACCATCGAGAACGTAACCAAGAGCCGCATTGTGCTCGCCGACAGCGAGATTCACATCCTGGGCAGCTACCAGAACATCCAGCTGGCGCGACGTGCCATCTGCAATCTGATCTTGGGGTCGCCGCCCAGCAAGGTCTATGGCAATCTACGGTCCGTGGCCTCGCGCCTCTCGGAGCGCATGTGATGTTGGACATGCCCCTCTGGCTGTGATCCCCCATTAGGTTTCGGAATGGAAAAACTTGCTCTTAACATTAGTAATAAATAAATATAACATGTATTTAAGCCTTTACAATGTACACACAGACGACCAAAATGGTACTGGAATGGGGGTGTCCCTTAGAGCTTGGTGAAGATCAGCAGCAGGAGCATGAAGAATGTGATGGCCGCCAGCACCAGAATGATGCACATTTTTACGATTCTTGCGCTGATACAGCTCGGCCTTGTGCAGCTGTCGCAGACCCTCGGAGACCCGCGTCTGGGTCTGCTCCACATTGTAGTCGATGCGATCGAGCACGGTGCCCTGCTCCTGGACCATGTGGCCCAGGTCCTTGAAGATGTCATTGAGATCATTGATGGACTTGACAATTTTGGTCACCTCCTGCTCGCGATGCTCGGCCAGTTTGGAGTTCTCCTCCTCGAAGAGCAGCAACTGCTGCTGGGTCATACGATTGGCGGCCAGCGGCTTCTTGAAGTGATCGTCTATCTCCTGGTCGTCCTCCTCGAACAAATAGGCATTGGCCGCCCCCGCCTTGCCGTTCACCGGCTGCAGGAAGTTGTCGAACGAGTCGACAAAGTTGATGGCCTCGCCGCCTGGCAGGCCCATACCGATACCCATGCCGCCCAGCTCGACATTGGTGAAGTTGTCGCCGTTGTCAAAGTACTTCTGGGAGCGCTCCTCGCGCGAGTTCAGCTGCACCAGGTAGGCATTTTGGCTGCTGCGGAACTTGAAGGTCAGCTCCTGGAGCTGCAGCAGGGCACAGTGCACGGCATTGGCGGTGAGGCGCTGCTCCGTTTTGGTGCCCACGCCCAGGCTGGAGCGGACGCACTGTATGTGCCGGTGGGTGATGTGATCAGCTTGCACACGATCTGGCTGAGCACCTCGATGTCGCACTCGTCGTCCCGCTGATCATCGAAGGTCGGACGCGGCAGGTGCCGGGCATGCAGGGAGCCCAGTTCGTCCAGCTTTGGTTTGATTCTGTTTGAAAAGGGCAATGGGATGTTAGTGCATGGCACATATGCAAATTTGTTCGTCACCCACTTGGACATGGTGTATTGTGCCTCCTCAACTTGTCCAGCCAGGCGGGAGGCGTTCCATAGTCGTCCTGCATCTCGAGGCCCTCCTCTGCCTCACGCACCGAATGTTAAGCAGGCGCTCAGCATCGCTGCCACGCTGAAATTATGATTTTTCCCATTATTTAGGATGTCTTTGTCCATTATTTGGGAAGTTCATTACTCTGTCGTCGTAGTGATTTCGATTTTTTGAGGCATTGTTACGCATGATAACGAATACCTCCGTCAGGTTGCGAGACGTCATGGTGTGTGGTGTGGCATACGGCTTAGTAATAGTCAATAGTTAGCATTCTAGTGTCCTGACATCGCTTGGAAAAACCAACAATATGTGGAAAATTAAAAATAAGAATTTTCTAATATCTGCAAATAGTGTGACCAGGCATCAGAGCAAATTAAATACCGAGGCAGAGATACCGTTTTCTTTAGAGTGCTTAATGGGTTAAGGTTAATGGGCGCGTTCAGCAGGACAACTTGGCACGGAATGAGCAAGAATTTGCATACCTTGGGAAAATGGATATTATGGACTTAAGATATTGTTTATAATTTCAGGCTCCAATTAATGCAGAAACTACTCAGTCTCTGTTTTAAAGATATTAACGAAATTAATAGGCATTAATAGGTAAAAAACATGTCAATCTAGGATAAAATCATAAATAATGTTTCAATGGAGCTTGGAACAAAACATTTAACATCAATTAAAATAAATAAGGTATAGAAAAGTACATACGCAGAGAAGAAACTTGGTTGACCAGCAGTCAACATTTACGTTTTATGCTTTGGCCGTTTTTGTTTGAACCTTTTTATGTAAGCAATGATATAAGAAGGACTTCTGAAAACTTCCGTTCTTGTAGAAAATATATGTATATCTATCGGATAAAATTGTTTGTTTTAGAGTTAAAAGGGCCAACTAGCTAGTAATATTAAACGGAATATCAAAAATCAACGAATGTCAACGTTGAATAGTTTGAAAAAATCAGTCGATACTATTGTAATAATATAGGCTCAAATAGTATTAAATAACCATTGAAACCTTTTAGGAACTTGTCATTGTAAAAATTAGATGCCACCTACTCGATTTGTTTACGAATTCTTCGTATTTGTAGCGCCAATCCATATCAAAAGCGCAACGACTGTAGCTCGATACTATCATGATAGTCGCAAAACTGTCGATAGTAGAGGCTAGCAGCAAAATATCGATACTATCGATGATACCCTCTTTGGTTTGACACCTCTCTAAACACAGTTCAAAAACATTACATTACATTTATTTTTTTTATTGCAATAAATAAAGTGGGCTTGTTGTTTGTGCCAATTAAGGGCAGCTCAAACCAGTGAAACGTTGGCATGCCCTAGCATAGTTCTTAGCCTAGAAACAAGTGACAGGTGCGACAAATTGACGAAAAGAAACTGCAATTCATTCTCGGGTCAGAATTTATGACTGCAATTGCGTGTGTGTGTGCGTGTTGCCTGTATGTGAGTGACGACATTGGCAGCAGCGGCAGAGCCTCCTCCCACCCCTCCTTGCAGCGCAGCACAAGGGAAAAGGAAAATGTGCCATGTTGTTGTTGCTGCTGTGACTGCTCGTCCAAAGCCTGTGGGTGTGGGTGTAGCCAAGGAAAACTAAAGGACGACGCAAAGAAGAAGCAGCAACAGCAGCAGCAGAAGACCGAAACGAAAGATTTGGAAAATGTTTAACCGTCAGGGCAGTGGAACGGGCAGTGCCGGACAGTCACTCGGGCATGGGCACAGGCTTCAGGCCTGGGCACGGGCTCGGGCTCAGGCCGGGAACGTCCCCAGGCCCACGGTTCAGGTTCTGGTGCTGGTTCGGGCTCTGGTACCACCACCACCACCACCACCAGCAGCACCGCCAACGCCCCCACACCCTCACCCGATCTCTATCTTCGTCGTACCCTATCTGGACGGCAAATGGCTGCGCGCCGATCTCATTTCGTCCCCGCGCAACGCCTCCGAGGGCGCAGTGCTGTGGAATCACTTGATCCCGGACTGCGAACTGGTCTCCTCACCCTCGGCCGCCCTTGTGAATGCACGCGGCCAGCTCTCCTACCTGGGGGACAATGGCAAGCACTACCTGCGGTCCCCAGCAGCTCAAGTGCTCCTGCTGCCAGCCAGATGCTGCAGCCCCCTGTCCGCCTGCAACTGCGACAGCTGCCGGCCCCTGGACTCGGACACGGCCATCAAGAAGCTGACCTCAGCCACCACCCAGCAGGCAGCCCGCCCACAGCAGCCAAGCCACCAATCTGATTCTCAGCAGCTGGCTCTGGAGCCAGCCGCCTGCCTGACCACCGAACAGGACTGCCAGCGCACACTGATCGCCGAGCTGCAGGAACTGGCACTGCAGGCAGCCGGCAACTGCTCCCCGCCCAGCATGTGCGGCAGCAGCTCTCATCTGCGAACGCTGCTATGTGGCCCTGAAGCGCCATCGCCAGCAGTCGAGCAGCAGCAGTAGCGCCGCCAGCGGCACAGCCAACGCCATCGCCATAACAACGACCATAAGCAACGCCGTGGCAGGTGCTGCAGCTGCTCCTGCCGCCGCTGCTGCTGCGGCTGGCAGCCTGGAGATGCCGATGGTGGATCCGACCAGCCAGGAGGCGGATCAGCCGGATCGTGCCGCCTGGGACTGGCACGCGTGGCCACGCGAGCGGCACTCAACTTTAGTTTTGCCTTCCTGCGTCGTGCCTGGCGCTCGGGCGAGACACGGAGATGTGCAGCGAAGTTGTGAGCGAGGCGCTGGAGTCGCTGCAGGAGCTGCCCGAGGCGACGCTCTTCGAGGCGGCCGAAGTGTCGCCGCTCTGGATGAAAGTGATGGAGCGCTCCATAAGTTCCTGCGCCTGGTGGCCCTCGGGGATCCGATGGAGGCCATTGTACGGCGCCGCTGAACAATCGCCCACAGCCCTCTGTCTGCTGCTGGAGCTTGGCGTGCAGAAGGGCACGTTGGCCGCCAGCCTCGAGTGTGTCATGCTGCTGCTGGTGCTCTGGGAGAAGGATAAGGCGGGCAACGACAACCGGGACATGCACAGGAAGACGGGCGCCCCGTTGCTGCGCATTCTGCAGCGCTACCAGCGGATCGGACACACAGCCAAGGCTGGGGGTCTGCCAATAGCGGCGAGTCCTTGTCGCTGCCGGTGGCGAGCGCCACCGAGACCTTTCTGCGGTTCCTCATGCTGCCGAGGCGGTGCGGCGATTGTGGATCTTCATCGTGCCGCTGTCGTCATAATTTCCCACTTGGATCAGCCTTGTCCAGCCGCTAATGCCGCGATGTCTCCCCGCCGGACACTATGCTCGTCCACTCTCATGCCAGCGCCAGCGCCAGCAGCAGCTGCAACTCATCCTCGCCCCGACAGCGGGTCTATGCTCTGGGCTGGCCCGGCCTGTTCAAGGAGCGGCACGGCTTCAATGCCGAGCCAGCCCTGAGCTGGAGCAGCAATCCCTCCACGCTGCCGCTGCTCAACTGCAAGTTCCCAGGTGCAGCAGATAGTCTGCAGCGAGAGCACGTGCTCATCCTCAGCGAGAAGGGGAAGCTTTGCCGCTGGCGGATATTCGAGCCGGAGACGGAGCCGCAGCTGCTGGAGGAGATCGCCCACGAGACGATTGTCAGCATTGCCGCGCACTGCGAGGGCCGCCACTTTATGGCCATCGATATTAATCGTAAGTGCAATTTGCATGCCCGTCATTCGTTCATTCCCTTCTAATCTGCGTAATCTGGACGTCGGACAGGCAACGCATGTTCGTGAGCGATGGCGAGGATCATCGCCTGGGGCATGGCAACACCCATGCCCGGTCCACGCCCGCCAAGATCACCACACTGGATCGATGCGTGAAGGCTGTGTTCTGCGGCTGCTCCCTACAGCGCGGCCATCACCTGCAGCGGCAACCTGTACACCTGGGCCGGGCGCCTACGCCCGGCTGGGGCATGGCAACTTCGGACGACCAGCCGCTGCCCACCGTTGTGCTGGCCCTCACCGAGCACGAAATCATCGATGTGGCTTTGGCAGTGGCAACGCCATTCCCTGTGCCTCACCTCCAAGGGTCATGTATGCCTGGGGCGATGCCGACTACGGCAAGCTGGGCAATGGCAATTGAACGGCTCCATGTCGCCCGTGCTGGTGGAATCGCTGCCCAAAGTGCAGCGCGTCTTTGCTGGCGCTCAGTTCTCGCTGGCCCTCACCACAATAGGCAGCTCTACAGCTGGGGCAAGGCCGGCTGTCTGGGCCATCAGCTGGTGGAGCGGAGTGCGCAATGGTGCAGCGTACCCAGACTGATCAGCGGTTTGCAGGTGAGTGTCTGCATCTAATCTGGTTTAAATCATCGAATTTCCACACCCCCACAGAATAGAGCTGAAAGATAAAATCAAATTTAAATTCAAATACGATTAAATCTACAATCAATTGTTGTGCCAATCAGATGGGGATCCTATCGATTGCAGCTGATCATGCCCATATCGATAGCACCCATAAAATACACGAGGGGAAACTCTTGCATATCATCAAGTTTTAATAAGGGTAGTCTGTAAAGTGCATTCTGTATCCACTGATGATTGATGATTGATGAGCCCTTATGTCTCCATTTCTAGCGTAAAAGAATTGTCGATGTAGCTGTGGGCATCCCCGCTGATTGGCCCTCTCAGCTGCGGGGAAGTATTCGGCTGGGGACGCAACGACAGCCAACAGATATGTCCTTCCTCCGTTTCCGGTGAGCCGCTGCTGCGCATGCCCGCTACTGGTGGCCCTGCCACGCTGGCGAGCGGTGTGGCCTGCACCGCCGCCAGAGCTTGATCTGGACCCGAAGCAGCCGCCAGGGTGTGCCCGCTGCGCTCCCCTTTGTGATTGACCCGGAGAGCCGACATTCCGGCTGCTCGACCAGCTCTTGAGCGTCTAGCAGCCAGGACAACCGGCAGACGCCCAACCAGAGTCCGAGTGCATAGCCGTCGCCTGTCTCAATCTCGTGCGGCTGCAGCTGCTACGCGCTGATCACCAATGGCGTGGAGCCGCGCCAGGTGGGCCTGGCCAGTGGCGGCCGGCTGCTGGGCAGCCTCAAGAGCCGCATCCTGAGCCTGGCGGGAGGTAGTCAAGTGCTGCGCACCATCCAAGTGGCCACCGAGCAGGCCCTGCAGGGTGATGATCCTCTGGATCCCGTTAAATCCGTGATGATGTCTCCCCGTCCTCCGTGCTTGTTAGGATGGATGGAGTGTGTTGCCGACGGCAGCGGAGCGTGCCCAGACATCGACATCGCTGCTGCCTCGGAGCCGAGCAGGCCTCCTGCTGGGCCACCGTTTCATGACGGATCTGCTGGTGAGCTCCCTGATGGCCGAGGGTGGACTGGAGGTCGGCGCTGCAGCATGCCATACGTCTCGAGAGCCGCTCCTATGCAGCTGAGTGCATGGACGGGATCGATCTGCCGCTGATGCAGCTGATCACGCGGCTGCTGGGCAACAATGCGGCCCTCACCCAGACGCGTTTCGCGCCCACCCTGGGCGGCAAGCAGCAGCAGCGTCTGCTGCAGCGTCGGCAGCAGGAGAAGAAGAGGATAGGGAGCATCGCCATGCAGGAACCCAGCACAAGTCCCAGTCTGAGTCTGTTGCATCGCTTCCAGCGCCTGCTGCTGGCCCACATCATCAGGCCGATCGAGGAGGATACCACGGGCGCCGAGGCGCTGCTCGACCAATATTGCACAGCCTGATCCCCGCCTGCGTGGCCACGCTGCCAGCAAGCCCACGAACTGGCCCTGCAGTGCCGGATGCAGGCGATCATCCCCCAGCCAGCAGGCGCGTCACCTAACGCGCATCCTCAGGCGGACATCTCCGATGCGCTGCTGCACGAGCTGCTGGTGGGTCTGGTGCTGCTGAAGCACGACCGACCCCAGTGCCTGGGCAGCCTGCGCTGGTCGCGACTCTTTCTGCCCCTGCTCGCATCCTGGACAGGCTGAATCGAGCGCTCGGCGAGGGCGAGCTGCGCGATGGCGACAACATGGGCTGGCCGGGTATTATCTCCCGTGGCGGACCCGAAGGCGGACCCCCGCCTGCCGATCCGGAGACGCACTATGTCGACATCCGGTATGGAGAACCAGCTGCTCGACGGCAGTCGCTGCATCGTTCCTGACGGGCTATGTCTGTGACCTGAGCAGCTACAAGTGGTAATCCAGGCAGTCCGGATCCCAAAGCCAGAGCCGCTCTTTCAGCTCCCTTTCCCCTTTCTTGTGTGACAGCTACAAATGGAGACGCTGAAAGGCCTGCTGAACACGGGTCTGGGCAAGGATCTAACAGCGGAGATGAGCAGCCAGCAGGCGCACAGGAATGCCATGGAGCACGTCCTGCAGCATCACAAGCTGGGCAAATACATGGCCCAGGCCACCACGAGGAGAAGGTCAATCCCCTGCCCCCAATCTCTGAATATCTCTTGTGTGACTTCCCGCCTTCTGAGCGCTTCGCCCAGTCCACACGACTCACCCACTTCAGTTCGGAGTGCACGCTGGCCCAGCTGCTGGGCATTGTGGCCGATCCTGATCTGCAGCGGTCCCGCGCTGCAGCCGGCAGAGCTGCAGTGCCGCCAGCTGGACGAGACGCGCTGCTGAGCAGCGGCCTGCAGCTGTTCAGCCCGGCAATCCCTTTGACGAGGAGAAGGGCGAGGCGCGCAGCAGTCTGCCGAATAGCTCCCACGGCACGGCCGGCAATCGCCACGGAGCAGCCACCGGCCACCACACTGCAGCCGCTGGGCATGCAGCCCCTTCAGACCCAGCAGCTGACCCAGCAGCCGCCGCCAGCCAAATCACAGCTGCGGCGGCGCGCGGATGGCTTCATCAGTGGCCTGGCCGAGGCGGCTCAGCGAGCCACCGGTAGCCGCCTGGCTGGCGCTCACCGAGCGCTGCTGCAAGGCCCACAATCTGATGTGGCATCAGGAGTTTGCCACCGAGCATCCCATCCAGGAGCTGGAGCGTCTGCTGAGCGCCGTGCTCTTCGGCGTCGGTATCTGGGCGCAATGGTGGTGATTGCCTCGAGGATTGCGCGTCGGCACCGCCAACGACAGCGGATGAAGAGGGATGTGCCGCCACAGGACATCCCCGAGCAGCTGGGGGAGATCATCCAGCTGGTGCATCAGGCCAAGTGGTCGGTGGTACGGACACGACAGCAGCAGAACCGCAGCTAGGAAAGTATGCGCCCCCATACTGGAGCGTCTGCGATTTCTCTTGTACGAGGTGCGGCCAGCCATCAGTCCGCAGCAGCGGGGCTGCATCGTCTGCAGATTCTGCAACGGCTGCCGCGATTCCGTTTGCTGGTGCGACGCCTGCTGCAGGACTACTGCGCTTCGCAGCAGTCAGCAAGCGGAAGATCTGCTGAATGCCACATTCAACAGCGAGCAGGAAAAGAAGCCGCCACCGCCACTGGCAACGCCGCCGCCGAGCAGCAGCAGCAACACAGCAGCAGGAGGAGGGATGGAGGAGGAGAGCGAGAGCCTGCTCGACGCTCAACGACGAAAGATCATGGCGAGGGCGAGCTGGATGGCGTGCTGATGCAGGACATTGTGGACTTTGCCCTACAGGACAGCTGCGACGTGGAGACGGCCCGCCGGGCCGTGTGCTGCCGGATGCAGCGCTTTCAGCTGCGTCTCGCTGGCCTCCAGCTGGTGCGGCAGCTCTTGAGCTGCACGGCCTCCTGGATCAGCCCGATACAGTCTCCTCAATGGGTTCCTTGGCCTTCATCTGAAGTCGTCCCCATTCTGCAGCAGCAGCAACAGCAGCAGCGTCGGCAGCAGCAGGAGGATCGGATCCGGATCAGGCAGCTCGCTGCATGCTCTGGGGCAACTGAATATGGTCAGCCCTATCAGAAGGCCAGGCTGCTGCTCTCCCAGGCTCACGTCCTGGACTGGGCCGTGCACAAACTGCGGCGTCTGGTCAACCAGGAGCAGCAGGGCTCGACACGCGCAGGGACAGCTCCCGACCTGAGCACCTATGTGCTGCTGAAACGCTCTGCCGCGCGCCCGCTTCTCCTGAGCGTGTTCGGTCTGCTGGCCAAGGAGCTGGGCCCCAACGAGCTGGGACTGCTGATCAACTCGGGCCTGCTGGGCACGGTGCTCGGCCTGCTGGCGCAGACGGGCAGGCGAGGGCGTGGCCGGCGGGCAGCCCAACACCGAGCTGACTGTGCTCTACAAGGACAGTGTGATGAAGCAGAAGTGCAGCAAGGCGCAGCTGAGTGCCCCGATCTGGCCAAACTGATGAAGATCGGCACGGAATTGTACGTGGCTCGGACTGGAAGTGGGGCGACCAGGATGGCAATCCGCCAGGCGAGTCGCATCATCAGCGAGGTGGGAGAGGATGGGTAAGCCAGCAGCAGCAGGAATATATCCCGCCAGCAATCATTGATTCGATTCCACTTCCACTTTGCTCTCCTCTGGGTGGGTGCGCATCAAATGGTACAACGCCACCAATCTGCGCATGGGCAAGGAGGGTCAATACGATCTGCAGCTGGCCGACGCCCTGAATGTCGCCTCGCCCACAGAGCCGGAACGCGAAGAGCTGGCCGGCGTTGAGGCGTCGCCCGCAGCGAGTCCCATCCCTTCAATTGTTGCGCCACTGTGCGCCAAGCTGCTGCAGATACTGGCCGTGGGCAGCGGCCTGCATGGCGCCTACTTGGACAGGCATGCGCTGAGGGGCGTCACCTGCATGTTCCGGGCGATAGTCGATCCGAAACCGGCCATGGAGACGTAGCCAACTCGCTGGGCTGGCTCAATCTGGGCTTCATACGAGCCATAATCAGGTGGTAGTGCTGCGCCTAGTAACCCCCATCGTCCAGTCCAGTTTAATTTTCTTGCACCCCATCCCCCCACAGGTGACTGTCGGCGTCTCTGTCTGGAGCTGAGCACACCCGGCTGGCTGGCCACTATCTGGAGCTGTTGGAACAGCCGGCGGGCAGCGAGGCGGGCGTCTACAGGCAGCTCACCGCTGCTGCTCTGCTGCAGTGCATTGTGGCCAATGAAAAACGGAGGAGGAGCCGCGCATGGGCAGCCTGGTGCGCAGCTGTTTTCCACACTGGGCCGGATTGCCCTGCACTGTCCCGGCGATGTGACGCTGCAGCCGACGGCCGAGGGTAAGGCACGCGTGCTGCTAACCGCCTCCCATTCAGGCAGTGTGGCGAGAGCTGGTCTGCTGCTGCGTCGCCTGCACACGCTGCCACACTGGAATGCGGTAATCAATTCGTTTTGGCCCAGAAGCTGTGCGTGGCCGCCGAGCTGCTGGGCGAACAGCAATGCCAGCGGCTCGCTGGACAGCGAACCGATCTTTGTCCTCGGCGTGCTCAGTACCATGGGCGGCTGTGATCTGCGTCCGCGCATGGGGACTGCATCTGCTGTCAACGAGGGCAGCCACATGATCATTGCCAGCTTTACGCACAAGGGTAGATGCCTGCTGGCAGCCGCCACCCCAGGAAGGATCTGCCACGGGCAGCGGCAGCGGTACCGTGGGGGTTCGTGAAGGTGCCGCTGTCTCTCTGATGCCACATCTGGACCACAGTGTGTCAGCTTGAGCGCCCTGCCCATGAACGAGATGCTGCTGAATGCCTGGACGGTGCTCCTGTACGGCCCCGCGACGGAGGCGCGCGAGTGTCGCCCGCCAGCGAATGGCTCGGCGGAGGGACGCCTGGATCTGGGCCATCTGCGGGCACAGCAGCTGCAGCTGGCCGTGCTGCACACGAACGGCGTGCTCTATCGCCACCAGGCGGCACTGCGACGCATCCTCAACGGCAGCGGGCGCCGGGCATCTACGCGGATGATGGAAACAGACACCGAAAGGGACAGGAGTAGAGAGGGCGAGGCAGAGGAAGATGAAGGCAACGAACGGGGAGCAGCAGGATCAACCCCAAGAGGAGGAGGAGGAGGAGCACTCGGAGCGGGAGCAGGAGCAACAACAGCAGCAACAGTACAGTGCAGCAGCAGAGAGCAGCGGACGAGGCGGACAGGAGGCGCAGCTCCTGATCCAATGCATCCTTCTGAGAGCCACCCAGCCTCGCCCGTACGGGCCTGCTACACCTACACAGATCTCTCGACGGCTGCCCTCAACTGTGTGCAGTCGCTGGCCAGCCAGGCCCACCTCGAGCTCAGCGAAAGCGAGGCCGAAGGCTCGGCACCCAGCCCCGCCCTGGCCACACCGCCACAGCCGACCATGGTGCACGGCGTGCCCGTCTACAATGTGTTTAAGATGGTGACGGCCACGAAGGAGGCTGCTGCCACCAAATGGCCCTCCCAGGTGGCGGCCACCGATGCGGAGCTCATCAATCAGATCATGGACATGGGCTTCCCCAAGCGAACGGTGGAGCTGGCCCTCGAGCAGCTGTCGCTGCAGGCGGAGATTATGCCCACCCGAGCAGATTGTCCAGTGGATACCGAGCATCCGGATGTGTGCGCGATACCATCGAGGAGGATCCCCTGCCCCAGGGCAGTGGTGGGGCCAGCCACGATCCCGAGGCAGACTCCGACAATGAGTCGCCCAGCAGTCTGTCCAGCAGCTCCTCGGCGAAATCCTCAGCCTCCTCGGACACCGTTGAGGGTCAGCCGGGAGCCAATGCGGCCGCCGCCGCCGCCTCCGGTGTCGTTGCATCGCCGCCACCGGTGAGATTTGAGTCGCGCAAGGATTTCCAGACGGCCGATCACTATGCGCTCTATGTGCGCGGCCTGGTGCGTCCGGGATGACGGTGCGCTGCTGCCGGGACTTCGAGGAGATCAAACAGGGCGACATGGGGCACCGTGCTGATCGTGGACACCGAGGGACTGCGACGATCTCAACGTGCAGGTGGACTGGCGCAATCACGGCAGCACCTATTGGGTCTGCTTCGTGCACATCGAGCTGGTCGATCCGCCCCTGGGCTCTGGGCTGCTGCGCGGCTGCGATCCGATGTCCGCCCACCACCTGCTGCGTCCGTCCGCCGCAATTGTGGTGGGTGCTCAGGTCCGGCCGCGCTGCTCCGCCCGCTACGGCGTCTTCAATCAGGATGCGGCTGGGCCGCACACAGCGCGTGCCCGGCGTCGTGACGGCGAGTCGCGGAAACAGCTGACGGTGGACTTTCCCGACCAGCCCGCCTGGCAGGGGCACATCAACGATGTGGAAATGGTGGCCCTGCCACCCACACCGGCACCCATTGCCGCCGATCTGCAGAGCGCCCAGGTGGCGCCCAGTGACTTGATTGAGACTGGAGCCGCTGCATACGCTCGCTGACGGTCAGCTCGAATGAGGCGGCGGCCAAGCATCTGCTGGACGGCATCGGCGAGACGTGGCAGAGCTGCTCGAGCGGGCCGTGTCGCCACTGGATACGCCTGGAGCTGCACGACCGGATACTGGTGCACAGCCTGGCGCTGCGCGTGAGTTCGAGCATTATCGCACATGCCCTCGCTGCTGGAGATCCGTGTGGCGAGTGCGTCGACAGCCTCGAAGAGTACACGTGGATACCGGTGCCCGCGGGCGCAGTCGGGTGCTGCTCATGCAGCAGGTGCCCACCTACCCTCCCTGGATCGAGATCGTGGTAAAGCAGTGCCAGAACAACGGCATCCAGTGCAAGGTGCACGGCCTGCAGTTCGTAGGGCGGCGCCAGAAGCCCGATCTGCACCACATGCTGGCCAATGCGCAGTTCCTGGCCTGCGAATACAATGGCCCGGCGGGAGCGACGGCAGGCCCCGCCAGCGTCTCCTGCACGGCTCCGAACACGGAATGGTGTCTGCTCCGGATCCCGGATCTGCCCTGCACCGTGATGGTGTGGGGCCTGAACGACAAGGAGCAGCTGGGCGGCCTCAAGGGCTCCAAGGTGAAGGTGCCCCATTTCTCGCAGACCATCAGCCGGCTGCGTCCCATCCACATAGCCGGCGGCTCCAAGAGCCTCTTCGTTGTTGGGCAGGACCGCAAGGTATGCGCCTGCGGCGAGGGCACCAACGGACGCCCTCGGCCTCGGCGTCACACACAATGTGCCGCTGCCGACCAGCTGCCGGTGCTGCATCAGTATGTTCGTCAAGAAGGTGGCCGTACACTCGGGCGGCAAGCACGCTCGCCCTCACCCTGGACGGCAAGGTGTTCTCGTGGGGCGAGGGCGAGGACGGCAAGCTCGGCCACGGCAACAGGACGACGCTGGACAAGCCGCGACTGGTGGAGACGCTGCGCTCGAAGAAGATCCGTGACGTGGCCTGCGGCTCATGCCATTCGGCGGCCATCTCCAGCCAGGGTGAGCTCTACACGTGGGGCCTGGGCGAGTACGGCCGCCTGGGACACGGCGACAATGCCACACAGCTGAAGCCCAAGCTGGTGGCTGCCCTGACCGGCAGACGGGTCATTCAGGTGGCCTGCGGCAGCCGAGATGCCCAGACGCTGGCCCTCACCGAGGACGGGGCCTCTTCTGTGGGGCGACGGCGATTTCGGCAAGCTGGGACGCGGCGGCAGCGAGGGATCGGACACGCCGCACGAGATCGAACGCCTCTCGGGCATCGGCGTCCATTCAGATCGAGTGCGGAGCGCAGTTCTCGCTGGCCCTGACGCGCGCCGGCGAGGTGTGGACCTGGGGCGAGGGCGACTACTTCCGGCTCGGCCATGGCGGGGATCAGCATGTCAAAAGCCGCAGCCCATTGGCGGCCTGCGCGGACGTCGCGTCATCCATGTGGCCGTCGGTTGCTGCATTGTCTGGCCGTAACGGACGCCGGCCAGGTGTACGCCTGAGGGACAACGACCACGGCAGCAGGGCAGCGGCAACACGTTCGTCAACAAGAAGCCCGCGCTGGTGATTGGCCTGGACGCGGTGTTCGTGAATCGTGTGGCCTGCGGCAGCTCCATCGATTGCCTGGGGCCTGCCGATGCCACCCTCGAGGAGAGAAGCGCGGCCCCGTGCCCTTTGGCAGCACACGCGATCCGCTCGGCGGCAGCAGTCTGGGCATCTACGAGGCGGAGGCGGCCGCCGCTGCCGGCGCCCTCAAGCAGGACGCCAAGCCGGCCACACTGACCAGCCTGAGCGAGAGCCTGGCCCTGGAGACGCCAGCCGCCAGGCAGGCGGCCCTCGGTCATGTGCTCGCGCCATGGACGTGCTGCAGGCGCGGCAGCTCATTGTGGCGGCCCTCACCAGCCACAGCAGGGTGAACTACAAGGAGCGCGGCGAGCAGCGGGCGGGAGCGGCGCAGGAGCAGCGGGCGAAGAGGATCAGCTGATGGGTGCCAGCGGCATGGGAGGGTGCCAATGCCGCCGGCGAACCGATAGCCCAGGGCGGCGGAGAGGCGCCCGCAGATGCCACGGATGCAGCCCTCCAAATGGAGCACAGTCCCGACGCCCAAATCGAAGCCATAGCAGTGGCAGCCGGTGCAGGATCTGCCACAGCTACGCTGCCGGCGCCACTGGCTGCCGGACCGCTGAGCGCCTTCCAGAGCCTCACCGGATCGCTGTCGATGTCTGGATCGCTGCTCGAGCAGCGCCCTGCCGCCGCAGCACAAACACTCGCGGATGTCGGCCAGCGCCATGTCCGTGATGGCCGCCACCATGACCCAGCAGGAGGAGATGCTGGCCCAGATCAGCCACACGCACGGCCTGGACGACTTTGGCGGGCTGCTGGGCGAGCCGGAGGCCAAGAGCCTCGTGGAGCTGCTGAAGCTGGCCGTGTGCGCCGCTACGGACCCCCCAGCACCGCCCAGACGATTGCGAGACGCTCATCTCGCTGGGCTCGGATGCGGCGATTAGCTCGATGCTGATGGAGACATGCATCACGGAGCTGGAGGATCTGTGCACGTCACGGCACTGCCTCGGCAAGCTGCCCGAAGCCGGTCATGCAGGAGAGCAGCCATCCGTATGTGGACGATGTGAATGTGACCGGAGCGGTGCGGATACCCGGCGCAGAGATGCTGCGCCTCGAGTTCGACAGCCAGTGCAGCACGGAGAAGCGCAACGATCCGCTGGTAATCACCGATGCAGCCGGCCGTGTGCTCGCGATGCGCTCCGGCCGCGAGTTCGCCCACTGGGCGCCCGAAATCCGAGTGCCCGGCGACGAGCTGCGCTGGAAATTCACCTCGGACAGCTCGGTGAACGGCTGGGGCTGGCGCTTCTGGGTGCACGCCATAATGCCAGCGGCGACGCTCGGCGAGAGCGGCTCGGATCGTCGTGCTGTCGCAGCCATCGATGGCGCTGGTCATGGCGCTGCTGGACTCCCGCTGGCGCCCAGCCAGCAGGGTGTGCTCATCCGCCTGGCCTCGGCGCTGGCCGCCTGCTCCAGCTGGGCGCCCTCACCACCGCCAGCGGATCTGGTCACTGAAGAAACTGCACGCAGTGCTGCTGCTCGACCAGGCGCCCAAGCCGCAGGATCCCACGCTGGCGGGCATCCTGCAGCCGCTCATCCCGAGCTGTTGCGCCAGTACGAGTACGAGGAGCCGCAGGTCCGTGGCGGCATCCATCTGATGCATTCGGATTACTTTGAGACGCTGGCCGCGCTCACCTCTGACATGCAGCTGGATGCCTCGCTGCCAGCGCCCGTACTGACAACAACAGCAGCAACAACAGCAGCAGCAATCTCTGGAACAGCAGCAGGAGGAGCAGCAGCAGCAGCAGGAGGAGCTACAGCTGAAGGTGGCGGTGGCTCTGCAAGCTGCAGCGCCAACTCAACGGGGATGGACACAAGTGGGCCTGGTTCAAGCGCTACTGCATCGCGGTGCGCGTGGCCCAGTCGCTGATACGCCGCACAGAGCTGCCGCGTCCCTTCTGCCTGGAGGTGCGCAAGAAGTTCGCCGAGATGCTACCGATCCAATCCGAATGCCAGCAACACCAGCCAGTCGCACTCCCCCGCTCGCCTCCATGCTCAACTCGACCACGTCGCTGTCCTCGACACCGCCAGCAATTTGACACCGCCGCCGCCACCCATTCTGCTGGCCGAGCACCAGGAGCACCTGGCCCTGCTCCACTGTCCGTCCCAGCAGCAGCAGCAATCGGAGTCCTCTTCCCTTGTGCTGTTGCACGAGGATCACACGCTGTTCCAGGCGCCACACGATGCCCAGCTGCTGCAGTGGCTCAATCGACGGCCCGACGACTGGGCGCTCAGCTGGGGCGGAGCCAGCACCATCTACGGCTGGGGCCACAACCATCGCGGGCAGCTTGGCGGGCTGAAAAGGGACCGCATAAGACACCGACACCCTGCGAGGCGCTCAGCCTGTTCGGCCCGTGCAGCTGGCCGGCGGAGAGCAACCCTGTTCGCCGTCACGCCCGACGGGAAGCTCTTCGCCACCGGCTACGGCTCCGGCGGCAGGCTGGGCGTGGGCGGTGCCGACAGCTGGGCCATACCCACGCTGCTGGGCTCCCTGCAGCATGTGTTCGTCAAGAAGGTGGCCGTCAAC
Organism: Drosophila obscura; assembly: GCF_018151105.1. Taxonomy (NCBI): domain Eukaryota; kingdom Metazoa; phylum Arthropoda; class Insecta; order Diptera; family Drosophilidae; genus Drosophila; species Drosophila obscura. Next base: position 218,543 of record NW_024542721.1, read on the forward strand.
TCCGGCGGCAAGCACTGCCTGGCCCTCACCACCGAGGGCGAGGTGTACGCCTGGGGCGAGGGCGAGGACGGCAAGCTCGGGCACGGCAATCGGATGAGCTACGACCGCCCGAAGCTGGTGGAGCATCTGAACGGCATGAATGTGGCGGACATTGCCTGTGGCAGCGCCCATTCGGCGGCCATCACCGCCAGCGGACACGTCCTCACGTGGGGCGAGGCCGCTCACGGACGCCTGGGACACGGCAACTCAAGGGTCAGCTGCGGCCCGCAGCTGGTGGAGGCGCTGCTCGGCTATCGGGCCATTGACATTGCCTGCGGATCGGGCGACGCCCAGACGCTGTGCATCACGGACGACGACAATGTGTGGAGCTGGGGCGACGGCGACTACGGGAAGCTGGGGACGCGGCGGCAGCGATGGCTGCAAGCTGCCTACAAGATCGAGAGCCTGGCCGGCCTGGGCGTCGTCAAGGTGGAGTGCGGCTCACCGTTTCGGTGGCGCTCACCAAATCGGGCGCCGTCTACACATGCGGCAAGGGCGACTTTCATCGGGCTGGGCCACGGCTCCGGGACCATGTGCGGCGGCCCAAGAAGGTGGCCGCCCTGCGGCAAGAAATTTCTCGATAGCCACCGGCTCGCTGCACTGTGTCGCGTGCAGCGATTCGGCGATCTGACACGTGGGGGACGACGATGAGGGACAGCTGGGCGATGGCACGGTCACCGCCATCCAGCGGCCGCGCCTCGTCGCCGCCCTCCAGGGCAAGCACATTGTGAAGGTCACGTGCGGATCGGCACCACCCTGGCCCTGTCCACGTCGCAGCTAAGCGAAGGGCTGCGTCCGCTGCCCAATCCAACCGCTGGAATACGATCTGGTGCGCGATCTGGCGCCCGAGGCACTACACGCGCGCCTCATTCTGCTGCGTCACTTCTCGGAGCTGCTGTGCCCGTGACTGGCCATGCTGCCGATTGCGGGGACCTCAGCCTGGGCGCCCTCAAGGATGTGCTCGTGTACAACGTCAAGGAGGCGGCCTTCCGCAAGGTCATCCAGACGACAATGGTGCGGGACAAGCAGCACGGGCCGGTCATCGAGCTGAACCGCATCCAGGTGAAGCGATCGCGCAGCCGCTGCAACGGCCTCGCCGGCATCGATGGCATGAAGAGCGTCTTCGGTCAGATGGTCCAGAAGCTGCCGCTGCTCACCCAGGAGGCGCTTGCCTTGCCGCATCGCGTGTGGAAGGTCAAGTTCGTCGGCGAGAGCGTCGACGATTGTGGCGGCGGCTACAGCGAATCCATCGCTGAGATGTGCGACGAGCTGCAGAATGGCAGCGTGCCGCTGCTGATCAACACGCCCAATGGACGCGGCGAGGCGGGCGCCAATCGGGACTGCTTCCTGCTGGATCCCACGCTCGGCTCCGTCTGCAGATGAACATGTTCCGCTTCCTGGGCGTCCTTAGGCATTGCCATGCGCGCGGGCTCCCCGCTGAGCATCAAGTGAGTAAACAATCCACTAGCCATGGGGCCACTCATTGTGTGTGTCTCTTATCCAATTACAGTCTGGCGGAACCCGTTTGGCGACAGCTGACGGGCGAGGTGCTGCGTCCGCCGGACCTCACCGAGGTGGACCGCGACTATGTGGCCGGTCTGCTGTGCATACGCAACATGGACGACGATGCCGAACTGTTCAACACGCTGGAGCTGCCCTTCTCCACGTCGTCGGCGCGGGCCATGAGGTGCCGCTCTCCACCAGATACACGCACATCTCGCCACGGAATCGGGCCGAGTATGTCCGGCTGGCGCTCAGCTTTCGGCTGCACGAGTTCGATGAGCAGGTGAAGGCGGTGCGGGATGGCATGTCCAAGGTGATACCAGTGCCATTGTTGTCGCTCTTCTCCGCCGCCGAGCTGCAGGCCATGGTCTGCGGCTCTCCCGACATACCGCTCGGTCTGCTCAAGTCGGTGGCCACCTACAAGGGCTTCGATCCGGGCTCGGCACTGGTCGCCTGGTTCTGGGAGGTCATGGAGGAGTTTACCAATCAGGTGGGTAAAGGTGGCCAGCCTTTGAGGTTTCTGTCTGTGAATTCTGCTTAAAATAATTCATTTTGCAGGAGCGCTCGCTGTTCCTGCGCTTTGTGTGGGGACGCACACGACTGCCGCGCACCATAGCCGATTTCCGTGGCAGGGACTTTGTGCTGCAGGTGCTCGAAAAGAATCCGCCCCGATCATTTCCTGCCCGAGAGCTACACTTGCTTCTTCCTGCTTAAGATGCCGCGTTACTCCTGCAAGGTAATGGCCACTCAAATGCCCTTCCTCCTGCCTCCCTCTGGTAGTGTTTATTTGAATGTGTGTTTTGTGCCTTCTATTCACAGGCGGTGCTGCTGGAGAAGCTCAAGTATGCCATACACTTTTGCAAGAGCATCGATACGGATGAGTATGCACGCGTGGCCATGGGCGAACCCACCGAGGCGACTGGCAGCGAGGATAACAGCGATCTGGAGTCGGTTGCCAGCCACGATGGCTAATTGGAGACCACAACAACAGCCACAAACAGAGCGTATAACGAACGAATCTCTAGAGGAGCAGATCTTAGATCCATTTAGTAGATGGTTGGATGGATGAATCCTTCTCACTCGATAACCCACTCGCACACTCTCACTCATTCCATGGATATTTAGGACACACACAAAAAGCCTTCGCACACGTACACAATGCATAACACGTGCACACATAAATACACACACACACACATACATATAGTAGTACATACACACGCATCTATATACATACATATATGGGTATATATATAGTAATATATTTTGAATTAGCCCATGCCACAGAGCAAGATAGAGCATAGACAGCGATGAAACAGAAAGAGAACGAGATACAGATAGAGATAGAGTCAGAGATAGAGACAGAGACAAAAGTAAGTAAAGAGAATAGCAGTGAAAGATATGAGACAGATCGATGGAGCGTTCATGAAACCAAAAAGCTAAGCGTTAATGTTATTTCCATAATATATATTAATATTACATATATACGTATGCCAGCAAACGGGGGGTGTTTGCACATGATAAATCTAAATATAAATGTTAGTTGAAGTAAAACCCACTCCACTTCCACATCTCATAATTATACCTACCAGCCACCAGCCACACCCACACCAGGCTTTAGCGTTAGACCAACCCAAGCCAACCCAACCCAACCCATCCAAAACCGAATGAGAAGCAAACTCATCTTACCACTAGAACAGTTGATGGATTGTTATCCATGGCAGTAGAGATCCAATTAAAGTTTAAAGCAAAGAAAGAAATGTGTTTGAAGCAACGTAAACAAAAACTCTATTTAAAAAGTAAAACTAAAACCTAAATAAATACAAAATATGAAAATTAAAACGAGTAATTATATTTAAGCAGGGCTCACACACAGTAACAGGATTCCATCAATTATAAATTGCTACAAAATGGAAACTTTTCAAGGTACTTAACACGAGACAACAATTAGAGTGTGTGTGTGCCTGGCTGATTGGATCTCATGAACATTTTTCAGAACTGGCGACAAAATCTCTCTCTTTTTAAAATAATGCTTAGGTAATAATTATTACCAGGCAACTAGCACTAGCACAAGGCCAGCAGCCAAATGGGTTTAAAGAGAGTAATGCATGGCCTTTTATTTAACGACAAAATTAATGGGTTGAATGGAGAAGAGAAATATGATCTTTTAATTCGTGTACATGCAGTAGCTTTACCCGAAGATTTATCACGCCAAAGCTTTAGTTTTCTAACATTATTTGTGTTGCTTTTATTTGGAATTTTGTTAATGGTAATGCTAATTCTTTGTGACCTCATTACCCACACTGATATTTGTATGGGGGAACCATTAGAACTCGTAGCACACAGGAGTCGTGGAATCAGGAATATAGATTTAATCTGCAACACCCTCCGCTCGAAATGATCTTTAGGAATAATCCCCTTACGCACTTAGCTTATTTTTGAGGTTCAATGAGTAATTTTGATTTATTTGGATTAGCTGGAAATTTAGTTGAGCCCAAAAAAGTGGCCTGGGACCTGGGAACCACCCAGAATTAAATGCCACACCCCCCAGTCATCGGTATTCAGTCATCTTCCTGGCCGAAGAACATGCCCGAGGCGTAGCCTTCGTTGTAGCAGCCAAAGTTGGCACCATCTTCTGGTTGGGCTTGCACTTCGTCCACCACCGGAGCAGAATCACAGCAGCACTCACAGTCCATGGCCTCGTATCGGGCCGCGTTCACGGCCTCCTCGTCGTCCTCCGCATCCACCTGATCGGCCGCCAGGGGGGCAGCTGCAGTTTCCAAGCAGTTGCAGGCACCGCCACTTGCCTGTCGCTCCTTTTCGGTCTGGGATGCGGCAGTGGCGGTGCTGCTGGCGGAGCTGCTTTCGGCGGAGCCTCCGCCCATGACGGCATTGAAGACACCGCTGAGCACACGGTAGACGGCACCGTGCACCTGCCCCACCAGCTCGCTAGCCGGACGCACTTCATCTGCCTCCTGGGGGGACTGATACTTGAAGGCCCTCTGCTGCTGCTGCTCCTGTTGTTGCCGTTGCATGAAGGCTCTGGTGTCGTTGCTGCTGCTCTTCAGGCACCCTCGACCTTTCGGTGCGGATTCTCGCAGGGCACTTGCGACGCGGCGCCGCAGCCCCACCAGACGCCGGCGGTGACGAGGACGGCGGTGGGGTGGCGGCTCGGATCTGCATTGATCGTCCTGCCGTGCCTTTGCCGCCGAGCGGCGCTGCTGCTCCCGATCGTACTCGGACATGGCGCGCTCCGATCGCTCGCGGCACGAACCGCACTCGGGATCGATCTCGTAGAAGCCCGTATCGGAGTCGAGCCCTCCTGCTGACGGGTCGCGCTCCTTGTCACAGCTGCAGCTGCCATCGGCCAGCATGCCGCCGCCAGCCCCAGACTTCTTTCCCGATCGCCGCCGTATTCGGTACACAATATACAGGAGGGCCATGGTCGCATACGTGACCTTGGCCACCTTTTAGCATGGGGGGGAGGGGAGGGCAGGGCATGGCAATATTGGGGAATAAAAGAACGGGGCACAAAGATACTTACATTCGCACGGCCATTCATGGTGCTGGCATTGAAGTGCTTCTTGAAGCCCTCGGACATCGTGGGGAAACGGACTAGTTCAAGGATCTCTGGGAGCTACGTCTGATCTCTGGGTGTGGTGGGATCTGATATAGAGTTGTGTGAGAGGCGAGGAGGAAACGAGTTAATGTCTACGGCAGGGCCTACTCGAAGCTAAAAACAAATTGCTTGTGGAATGGCATCCAGATGGGTTCTGGGAATTTATTAAATCAAAAGAAAAACGAACACGCAATTTGGCTAACGATAGCTGAGGGGGCAATCCCCAGGCTAAGAAGGGCTACTGCTGCTGCTCCTCCTCCTGCTGCTGTTCTTTAGTGGCGCAGCAGGACCTTCTGACAGCCCTTGCAGTAGAGCTTGGCCTCGCGACGCTTCACCCAGGCCTGTTGCATCTTCAGCAGCACATAGGCGACGCCCAGACCGGCCAGCGTGGCCTTGGCCACCTGAGGAGAGGCAATAATTATCCAAATGAACGACTGAGTGGGTGGAAACACTCTTAGGGAGTACATACATTGGCACGTCCGCGCAGTGTGTGGCTGTTGAATTTATCCATGAAGGAGGATCCATTGAAACGCTCGGACATCTTGGAGTTATATTGATTCGAGCTGCTGTTACTTATACGGGGAAATGTTTGTTGATTTGTTTTCGAATTTCGAATCAATGCAAAGTCAGACAAAGCCTGCTCTGCCAATGCCCTGCCACTGCCACTGCCCCTGCCACTGCCCTGCCACTGCCTCTGCCCCTGATAGTTTCCCAATAAATACATATGGTAGATGTTTCCGCCATTCAATAGGCTAATATTTGGTGGGGCTTTTGTAAATGATTATTTAAACAAAGATGTTGTACTTTTGTTTCGTTATTCTCATATGCATGATCAGAAAAAAGAAAAACAGAAAACAGTTCGAGATTTTATTTGTATGGAGTAGTTTTCCCCCCACTCGTGCGTGTGCCGAGCGTTAATCAATAATGCAAGGATTATATAGATTACGGCGCCCCCAGCGGACAACCAACAAAGATCGGGAAGTGATCGGTTTACACTGTACCCTGTAATTTGCACACCCTCCTGCACAGTGGCTCAAACTCTGCGGCACACACTGGGCCCACCCCCAAAATCGATCCATGGACTATCATCATTTGCATGTCATTTGTTAGGGGGATACTCCTACCTGGCCTGGAGTCTGTGTCTGTGTCTGTATATAAGGAGTGCTGCCTGTCTGTGGCATTTGTTTATTTGTCTATTCAAAGTTCGAGCATGAAGTTGAATCTGTTGCTGATCAGCATCGCTGTGGGCATCTCATTGCCTGGCGGCCTGGAAGCAGGGGTAAGCACCTACAAGCTGAGAGGGAGCGAGAATCGCAGCTGTAATATGTGCATAAATATGTGTTGCAGGTGACGGAGGATCAAATGTGGGCCGCTGGCAAACTGATGAGGGATATCTGCCTGCCCAAGTATCCCAAGGTGAGCGTGGAGGTGGCCGATGGCATACGCAATGGTCAGATACCCAACAGCAAGGACTCCAACTGCTACATCAATTGCATTCTGGAGATGATGCAGGCCGTAATTTCCCGTTCCTGTTCCTGTTCATTTTCCACTTTCAATTCCATTCTGTATTTGCATTCTTTACGCACAGATCAAGAAGGGAAAGTTCCAGGTGGAGGCCTCACTCAAGCAGATGGAAGTGCTGCTGCCGGACAGCTACAAGCCGGCGTATCGTGAGGGCCTCACTGCGTGCAAGGACTCCACTGTGGGCCTCAAGAATGCCCCCAACTGTGATCCAGCCCATGCCCTGCTCTCGTGCCTCAAGTCCCACATCAATGTCTTTGTCTTCCCCTAAACGAATCCATGGATAGAGTACCAGTTCCCAGTTCCAGTTCCAGTTGTAGTCTGTAGATCCCCCCTAGTCCCCTAGTTGCATCAATAAATATTAGCCTGCCCCCCTTTCCCAAAAGAGATTTCGATGCATTTTGATGGGGGTTGCATGATCTCCGCTGCCTGTGCCATGTCATGGGAATGACTGAGGCATCGTGGCATCATGATCTACAAGCAACGATCGCGATCCATTTGCGATTAATACAGCGTGTACCGGATGCACTGGACACGACCCTAGACTAAGGCCACACCCACACCCAAACCCACAGCCCAGTCGAATGGGTATAAAACACGGGGCCAGTCCCATCCATCCACTGGCGATCCATTTTTATAGCTGGGCAAACAAGAAAAGTGGAAATTATGCAGCCTGCTAACTGGATGTCAACTCTCGCACTGGTGCTGGCCTGTGCCTGTCTGGCAGCAGCCGATGGCGATGACGAGGAGATGACCATGTCACTGGACGAGGTGGTGGAGCTAATCGAACCGTTTGGCGAAAGCTGTAAGCCCCAGCCGCAGCGAGGTGAGTAGCATCTCCAGCCAGTGGCAGTGCCAGTTCGATCCACAGCATCCATCCCATCCCATCCCATCAGAGAACATTGTGGAGATGATCAAGAACACACAGGAGGCCAAATATGAGACAAAATGCTTCCGCCAGTGCATGCTGGAGCAGTTCGAGCTGATGCCCGAGGGCCAGTTGAAGTTCAACGAGGACAAGACGCTCGAGATGATGAACATGATGTTCCCCAACCAGGAGAAGGAATCACCCACCATAATCAAGAGCTGCAACGATCAAGTATCGAGCAAAGACAAGTGAGTGACATCCATCTCTCCCTCTCTGATTCCGATTCTGATTGTGGATCTCTGGATTAGGTGCGAGGCGGCCCATGACATATCCATGTGCATGCTGGGCGCGATGCGACAGCAGGGCTACAAGATACCCGACATCAAGGAGTAGTCCATTGGGGAAACCCTTCCTCCAGGCGTTTGCTCCACACATTCTTTTTTTTTCTAGTATTTTTTTTTTTCGTTTTTATTGTTCGTTTAATTTTTAATTAGAACACACACAATTCGATGTGGTCCCAGACGAGAAATAAAGCGCCCAGCCATAGCCAAATACATAGAACTTGGAGTTCATTCGGGGGTAAACAGGAGAGCAGCAAGGCAGATTCGGGCAGAATCTCTACCAGATCAACTTGACATTGTTCCGCTCCAGCTGGCGGCCAATGCACTGATTGAGCTGGTGGGCAGCCTCACAGGGATTCTTGGCCGAGACGGCGCGATTGCAGGTCTGCGCCAGGCTGCAGCTCAACGCGATGGCCATCTTATTGTCCTGGGTCACCAGACCGGTCAGCTTCTCCACCTGGGCCAGATTCAGCTTGTTCTTGTCATCCATCTAAGGGTGCAACACGATACCATCTCTCTCTCTCTCTCTCCATCTCTATCTGTGCATTTAATACTCACAATTTTGGTCTTCTTGAGCACACACTCTATGAGGCATTTCTCCTTCTCGCTGGGATTGGACACCTTCATCAGCGGACGCTGATCCTTGGGACAATTCAGCTGCTGAATGCACTCCTTGCGCCAGAGTCGATCATCTCCTGTACATGCGGCAGCTGGCGTACCATCACCGTCCAAATGGGCTCTGTGCCACGACCGACAAGGATTTTGGTCAGGTCGAAGCCCTGGCCACGGACGCAGCTCATCTGCAGCAGCAGTGGCATCAGCAGGAGAGCACTGGTCGTGGCTAGCATCGATGGCATCATCATCTTTGGATGGGGCATGTTTGGCTCTTGCTCTTTGTTTATTCCACTGGCCACCAGTTCTTGGCTTATATACCCATCCATGACCTTCTAGATCTGCGGCAGTTACTTCTTTAGACTTATTTTTGATACATTTTGCTGACCCATCAGCGTTGGAAAATAAAAAGAATTTTCCAGTGTCAAGTTCATGACGAGAGCTCCACACACAAGTCACGCATCACAGACGATCGCAGTCAGCAGCCCCACACTGCTTGGAGCCACCACCCGCCCCCACCCACGCTGGGAAAATTCTACAAGCAACGTACATATGAATGTGTTTATATATAATTATATTGATTTTTTTGTTGGGCATCATCTATAAGTAATAAAATTATATGAATGCGAGCCAATGATGCTTATGGCCTTTGTGTATCCAGACCTATGTACATATGTCGTACGAAAACCCTTTAATGCCGAGACACGAGTCGGGCACACGACATGTATATTGTTCTTACATTCCCGTGCATTCTTTTTGGCGCTTTTCGCAGCTCAAATCTCGTAGCAATGGAAGGACGGGCAGCATAAAGTATTAAGTGATTTTTGTGTAAGGCTGCTACCTTTGAGGCTTTGTTATATTTTCCAAATTGCACACTCGAACGTAAGTAAATGGCGGAGAACTGCAGCTTTTAGTTACAAACAAAGTTACTATGACAGCTTTCTGAGACCCCTAACCACATACCTACTCGTACTGGCTCTCAAGTTATCTTAATAACTACAAAATATAATTATTCTCACAGAGCATTGTCAAACGAACGAACGAACGAACGAGCTTTCATTCCCTCCCACAGGGGCTATATTTTGTGAGAAGATTCTGATTGTAGTTCCAGCCAAATGATGAATGATGATGGATGGGTAATGGCTAATGGCTAATGGTTAATGTGTAATGGTTAATGGGTAGTTTTTGATTTTTTGGATTATTCAAATCATTTGCCACTAATTTTATTGCCCTGGCATTAAAACCAAAAGGCCTGCATTTGTCTCTGAATGTTATATGATATATTAAGTTGAATTCAAAAGGCAACGAATCGGTTTCTGGTGTAATTACATACTCCTACTCGTATTAATGGCGTGCCATCAAATGACAACCCGTTAGAATAACAAACAGATGGACAGCAATGCAATGGAAAAAAACAGACAGATTTTCAAGACAGACGGAATGGAGAGACGTAAGACGTGCATATAAATACGAGCCCCAAACGAATGGGTACTCTGATTGTGGAACATTTTACAATTTAAATATATCCAGTCTTGTATCCAGCCCCAAAGGATAGGTATCCAAATCCGATGCACAAGCGAAAACGGCAAAAGAGAATGCTTGCGAATGACCAAAACAAAATACATGTCGTGTGCATGACAAAGTAGATTGCTGCTTCACTCGAGTCATGCCGATAAGGTTTGTGTTTTTTTTTTGTTATTGCACTGCTTTGGTGGGCAGGATACTCATATGGGCATTCTCTTTCTCCGGGTAAGGGTATGCCGTGATTATAATTGCGAGGTGGCCGCAGTACTCACTCAGTTCCAGCCGTCAGAAGATTTTGATCGATTTAATTGCATTCGAGATTTAGAATTTTTGCATTTTCATTTCCATTTGGAGATGTCTGATTTCATGCCAGTCACCAATTAAGCGGATAATTGGCGATAGGTAGCCGCCCTACTATACGCCTCGAGCCTCGGCTTGGTGCTCACCCCCCTAGCAGTTCACACGATAGCCAGCCGAGGGAATCTCCGCCGGATCTTGGGCCAGATCGAGAGTGGAGTAGTGTGGAGTGCAGTGCAGTGGAGTGGAGTGTCAGGTGCTGCTCATATAGTTCACTCGGCTCCCATGCGATGCCGCTAATTGTAATTATTGTGGCTGTTCGCTTGAGATCAGGCCGAGACTCTCGGATGCGACTGGAGGTGGAGGTGGATCTCTCAAGTTATCACGCGACTTGGTAGCTCTATAAAATGCGGCTGCTCCCAGCTGGACGCATTTAAGTTCGAGTTTGTGCCCCGCTAAGTTCATTCGATACAATATGTCGCGTCTGGTTTGCCTGAGTCTGATGCTGATGCTGGTCGTGTGCCTGGTGGCAGTGGCCGAGTCGAAGCCACAGGAGGCCAACAGGGAGGAGCAAATGGCGGAGGCGGCCAACGAGTGCAAGGCAGAGACGGGCGCCACGGATGGTAAGCGATTCGATGCGTGGCTACGGCTACCCAAGGAATACACCAACCCAAAACGTAAACGTTCTCTTGCAGAGGATGTGGAGCTGATGATGAAGCACGAACCGTCTGGCAATCAGGAGGGCAAGTGCCTGCGCGCCTGCATGATGAAGAAGTTTAAGATCGTGAGAGCTCAACTCAATCCGCAACCGCAAGAGTATCGTTCCAAAAAGTATTTTTTCCTTTTTCACCACAGATGGAGGAGGACGGCAAGCTGAACATTGAGCACACTTTGGGCATGCTGAAGGTGATGAGCGAGCACGCTGAGGATAAGGAGGATGTCCTTACCGAAGTTGTGGAAACGTGTGCGGCCAGCGATGTGACCGAGGATCAGTGAGTATTTAGCTTTCGACCACACCACGCAACGCCACGCCACGCCACACCACGCCACTGATCTTGATCCGTTTCCATTTCCATTACCCTCCAGCTGCGAATCTGCCCAAGCCTATCAGACGTGCATCTTTGAGCACATGCAAAAGCATGGCATTCCCCTGATTGAGGAGCACTGAAGGTGAGAGATGACGACCAACACACCCATCGGCACACCCACTGGCCAATCGGAAGGACCTGTTAGCGCCCACTCTGGAATATACTACATATGAATCTCTATCTACCTAAATCTCTATATATATATATATTGTGTTTTTTTTTGTCGCTTACACTTTATGAATAGTCCCTAGATAACTGATAAATTGAGCATTTGAAAATAAAAAGGTAATTAAATTGGTTTTATGCTGGGAATGGTCGAAATTAGTTTTTGGGGCAGCAAATAACATTTCAGTGTACTCTGCTGTTATCTGATAGATTAATTAATCGTTAATATTCTTGTTCATTTTGGAACTGTCCTGCATCGTTACCAGATGCTCCTCTCTCTGTCTGCACAATTTGCTTTGATATTCAATATGGAACAGCTCACCGAGCTATAATTAAGGGGGAATACTACATAGAGCCAATATTATAGAGAATTAATTAAATTTATCAGACACATTTTACAGATATTTTTACTGTGTTATTTTGCAATGGAGCAGCTCTTAAGATCGAAGGTTGGAAATAAGGGCCATGAATATTAGCCATTGCTATTTAGCTCACTTCCCTAAATATTTTTCGATTACTGCCACAGATTCTTCAAACGAATATAAACGATTATTGTATACGTTGTTTGGTACGTCACACATTTACCTTGACCTTGACTTCGGTGTGCCGCTCAGAATACGCTTTATTTTCAAATATTTGTTGTATATTTGTGTTTATATATAGGGATTTTTATATAATGTCCCAATCTGGGTCGCACTTACAGCTACGCTTACGCACTACAGTTATGCTACACGTACACATTATCTTCTTCTTTCTCTTCTTTGCTGCTCTCTCATTCCCGAAATTGTGATGGCAAAGGACAGGCTCTGTTCTGGCTTGCATACAAGGCTCTAGGCTCCTACCAACGTTTCTTCCGTTCCGTTACTCTTCTTACTCACTTCATCATTGATTGATTGATTGATCGATCGGCCAAGGTAGCCACCGGCTTAAATATAGTATTTATATGGGTTTTTTTTTATAGTACGCTGCCTGCCAGCCTATCCTGGCGAATTCGCTTTCTGAAGACAGCGACGACGAGAGCGAGCGATGATGATGCTGCTGCTGCTGTTTCTGCTGCTGCTTTCAACAAGCGAATTCACAAGAGCTGGGGGCCGGGCTTGTCTAGTTTTGTATTAAGTATTAGCTTAATATAATGCGCAAAATCTATACGCGTTCCAGGGTCTTCTCTATTGGTCTCTAGGACCACGCACTCACACAGATACACGCACACACGCACACCAACTGACATCCACGCACACGATCATTGTTAAAGAAAAAACATGGAAAACGATGATGGGAGGCGTAAATGTTGGAGCATACAAAAAAAAATCCAAAATAGAAAAGAGCTTAATTTATATTTGGAAGGAGGGGGTTTTTCTTTTCAGCTGCCAAAGCAGAACAGGGACGTGCGGAGGCGAATGTGGATGCAGATGAGGGCTTCTCCCCGACTGGGATGTTCTCCTTAGCTAAATTTAATCTAAAAATGATTTTCTTTTGCATTTCGCAATTGCTTTTCACGTTTGTTGTTGCTTGGGAAGGCAGGCAGTACATTTTCATTAGTTTTCTTGTTGTTGTTTTCCGGCTAACAAAATCGAGGTGTTCCAGTCCACACACACACACACACGTACACACAAAACGTCCAACGGTGCGACATGGACGTCGAGGATCAAGTTCGGAGTAGTCAGGCAAGTCCTTGGCACTTGCCGGTGCTACTGCTCTGACGTGGTAGTGTTAGTGGCTGTGCTGTAGCTGTGGCGGTGGCTGTGGTTGTAGTCTTAGAGAAAATAGTCAGCCTGGGGCTTCTTTGATGGTATGCCCCGGCTCTCCTGTGGTGCCGCCTCGAATATGACAAAGTCACGATGCAGGTACTCGTTCAGTTCCAAAATGGCAGCCACATTGCCGCAACTGCCAAGCGAGGGTGGGAAAAAGAATTCGATCAGATTGATTCAGAGTAGCAGAATGGATGGACATGACATGACATACCGGTAGCAATAGTTTGGCGCCGACCACACGGTCAAAACGGTTTCATTGAAATGCCATTTGAACCCCTCCATGACCAGCTGATGGGCCCTACATATCATATCGATCTCGTTGGTCCTGTTAAACTGCGAGACAACATCCGAGCCGAAGAGGTAGCCGGCACCGCGTGGTGATACACCCCAGCCGGTTTGATCTTCGGGATCGCTCCATAGCAGATCGCACATGGGCCCGTCGTGGGGTACCTCCTGCTTGCGATCGATGCTACGGATCTGATCCAAATACTGAATGGAGGGCGAGAGTCCGCCGTGGACGCAGAATATCTTGCCGTCAATGATGGCCGACAGGCTGAGGTAGTCAAAGATCTCCGTGCAGTAGCGCCACACGGCTGTGGAGCCATATTTGCGAAGACACTCATCGTAGAAGCCATACACCTGGGTGATCTGGCGAGATTCGTGATTGCCGCGTATCAATGTGATGCGATCCGGATAGCGCACTTTAAGGGCCAGCAGGAGCAGGAATGTTTCAACGCTGTAGTACCCACGGTCCACAAAGTCACCCATGAATAGGTAGTTCTTCTCGGGCACATCGCCGCCCACCTTGAACAGCTCCTTCAAATCGTAGAACTGGCCGTGTATGTCACCGCACACCGTCACTGGGGAGTCCACACGCTGTACGTTACCCTCCTCAACGAGAATTTCGCGAGCCTTGGCGCACAAGCCCTTCACCTCATTCTCTTTGATGATTTCACAGCGTTTCAGTTGCTCAATTTGGCGGTCCAAGTCGCTGTAGTCCGACATTTTGCTGCCGTTGGGGGGGTTGGCGTCGGCGTCTGCGGGAATGAGTGGTATCAGTCACGGCACAGGCACAGGCGTCCCTGGGTTATGGCGCTCTCTTTCCGGGGCTGTTAAATGCAATAGAATATTAATACATTTTCAAGTTAGTCTTTTAATTGTTTGTATTTCGGTTTTTGCATGCGCCAAGAGTGTATGAGTGTCGTGTGTATGTGCGTCTGTGCGTTTCGTTGTGTGTGTGGCTTGTCATTGGCATTTTTGCCGCGCGCGGGCCACAACCGTGCATCCTCGACCTTTCCCATATATACTTGATCATAATACGTTTTGCAAGTAGCACTTACAGTTGCGCGGAGCAATCTCAACAATCCTTTTATTGTTGTTTGGCTGTGGGAACTCGCACTCACGTTCTTGTAAAAAAAATGAACATTAACTTTTTGTCAGCAACGAGTTGTCAAACCAAAGAGGGCACTATCGATAGTATCGATATTTTGCTGCTAGCCTCTACTATCGATGGTTTTAAGACTATCATGATAGAGTCGAGCAACAGTCGTTGCGCTTTTGATATGTTTGGATTGGCTGCTATAAAATACAAAGACAAATTTGTAAACAAATCGACAGGTGGAATCTAATTTTTACAATGGACAAGTTTCTAAAAGGTTTCCATGGTTTATAATTATTATTTTCGCCCGATACTGTTACGATAGTATCGATTTTTTTTTCAAAACATTCAAAACTATCGATGACTTAATTATCAATCGTTTCACAGCTCTATTTTGTCAGCAACGAGTTGTCAACAGTATGACCGGTGACGATAAAGATAAAAAAAATACCCGTCTGACCATCAAAAATATACCGAAATTACTCTCTCCTTTACATATTATACCGTAAATATACTGACGGGTCAACAAAAATGTCCGATTTTTACGTGGTAACTACACGGTAGCTGTATGTATGTATACATGTATACAACCATGTATACTGTATGGTTAGTGACGGTAGCTACACAGTAACTACACGTGTGTTACATATCAACGACTTATTTGTGGTACAACCATACATATCAATAGTTACACATCGATACTTTGTCGGTAAAAAGCCGATGTTCCGGTTATTTTTCTCGTTCCAAGTTCCATATAAAATGCCTTGCACCAGACAATTAGATGCAATTGTGAAATTGTTGTGCCACCAAGCGCCTGCGTTTACGTTTAAGTGGGAAAGTGAAATAGATCCATTTGTCACATTGCCATGTCCAGCTTTGGAGCCGACGTTGACAAGGTTTGGCCAACTGTTGCGGGCGATTCCCAAACGCTGACTAAGTTCGGTCGAAAGCTGCTTGAGAAATGCCGAGATTTGAAGAAACCCGTTGGCGGACCCGTTGATATAGATGACTTTATAAACAGATCCAGAGAATTTCCCCTTCCGGTATGTTGCTGGCACTTACGTTTTGCATACTCAATTCTAATCCCCCGTGTACCCTGTATAGTTTGGCGTTGAGAGTGTGCGGGTTAATAGACAGCCGACGGCACGACATGCACGCATTGCCAGCCAAATCTCCTCCGTCTATCCGGTGAGACATGAGCGCACTTTGGGATTCCATCTGCAGATCTAGAGCACAAGTGTCAATGGGGTAAGCATGTTGCAAGCGCTCCCAATGCCTCACGTTGTTAAATCTGTCGCCTCTATGCTAGGAAACTCTGTGCAGCGACCTGTCTACCAGCAGCTCTCCCTCTGCGGATTCGTGCAGCGGCTGCTGGAGAAGCGTTGTGCCAGCTTCTTTGCTCGCAACGATAAGTTCTTGCTGCTGACTGGCGAGAGTGGAGCTAGCGGCTTTGAGCCCATCGGCAGCGCAGAGGAGAAGGCTCCGCTTGTCTTGGAACACGTTCTCAGCTACGATGACGTCAAGCTGTCCGCCCTGCTGTCGGTCAGCTCGCACACGGAGTTCATCAACGAAGGTGAGCGGGCCAATTGTGGTCGGGTTACCCAAGATCGTCGGGCATTGGAGCCCGAAGGTGTCATTATGGGTCTCATTGGGGCCCGGCTATCGCGCCGCAATCTGATGGAGTTCCAGGACATTGTCATCGCGCGCACACAGAACACGCCAGAGAATGGCTATGGCATGGACCTGGATGTGCCGACCTCAAACCAGGCCGAGGTATTGCCGCCTCTGGCGAAACTTCTACGAGACGCGAGACTGTCTGTACGCCGATGTCAGCATTGACAATCGGCGCTTTGCGTCTCGAGGAACAAGCAGGACATCTTCGACAATCTGGTGATGAAGCGGCGCTATGCCATAAGCTTTGACATGCTGCTGCTGGAGGCCCAGGCACGTGCTCGAGAGGCCGGCAAGCAGGCCTACATTCATGTCGTTGGTTTCGGTTCGGGGTGCTGGAAAGTGGCCCAGCAGCAGGAGCGCATCTTTCTGGAGACCTTCGAGCAGCGCCTCCGCGAGCTGGGCAAGCGTTTCACCCACATCGGTGTGGTGCACTTCTCCTTGGTTCAGCCTCACCAATTGCGGCGGATTGCACAATGGCGCCATCATCAAGACCGACGACCATCCAGCGGACGGCATTCGTGTGCACATCTCCAAACGAAATCCAGCCGAGAAGCTGTCCACTCCGGAGCACGCTAATATGCTGTTGGTGGTCTCCTATGCCTGGGACGGCAATGCCTGCCGGGAAATGAGTTCTGGATGGTAGGTGTACCGCTCGCAATACTCCACCCACTCCCCCATCCGCACTCTAAGCTTATTTCATCCATTATCCATTTGTAGAAAATGCTCAAGTCCACGGGCGATTCATCAACGGCATGTTCAACGCTCATCACGGAGCTGCACAATCCGCACATCAACACCGAGTACTGCAATGGCAACAATCTACACATCGCCTCGCCGGACCTGGGTGTCCTTCACATAGCGGAGTATGCCAGGCATGTTCTAAAGAAAAACAGCAACGACGACAGCCACGCTGATGATTGATGGCGGTCATTGAGCGAAGGAAGAAGTCCCAGAGAATCTTCTTGCGACTGGCTGTTATTGCTTAGTCTGCGAGTATCTCTTTGCTATCTAATCTTATCTAATCGTTGTGCATGTTAGTTGTGGGTACTACAGCAAATGCTGTAGGTCAACTCCATGACCTCTCTTTGACATTCATTTGAGCAACTTTCATGTTTTATGTATGTATATATGTATAAAAAAATGTATTAAAATGCCAGAATACAATTCAATTTACAAGCTGTGACCGAGTTTGCTGATCCAACTGAGGCCCTCGACCGTCGTTGTCTTTGGCTTGTATTCACAGCCAATCCAGCCATCGTAGCCGAATTCACGCAGCCGCTTGAACACGTAGTCGTAGTTGAGTTCGCCGGCAGTGTCCGGTTCGTGTCGATGGGGTACCTGGGCAATCTGGAAGTGACCAATCTGACTCTTGTACTCCTCCAGCGTCTTTGTCACATTGCCGTGGATGTGCTGGAGGTGATAGAGGTCGGCAAGCAGCTTAATGTTGTCGGCCCCCATTAGTAAGCACGCCCGCTGCCGTCACATACGAGTTCATGAAATAGCCGGGTACGGCATACTTGTTAATTGGCTCTATCACGCCGATCATCTGGTTCGCCCTGAGGCTATCAGCCGCGATCTTCAGATTCGATGTGTATGTTTTTTTGTAGTCAGTCTCCTGGCCCTTGGTGAGCAGTCCAGAGGTCAGGTGGATCTTTTTACAGTTCACATCCTTGGCAAAGTCAATCGTCTCGTTCAGCTGCTTCTGGAACAGTCCCTCCGCCCCGGGAACGCTCGTTGAGCCAAACCGCAGCTGATCGCTGGTCTTATCAAAGGCCAGATTGACCAGGCTGACCACAATTCCGGTCTCACGGATTGCCGACACAACGTCCCGAGTCTCACCCTCGGGATGGGGGACTCCACAGCCCGAAATCCGCTCTGGTGGGCCAGCTGAATGCGTTCCGCAATTGTGGTCGCCTTCTCGGTGAAGAGGAAATTCAAGTTAGCTGCGAACTTAAGTGCCATTCTCGGTGCGCGGTTCGTTTACGACTGATTCTGATTATACATATCAGTGTACGATTTCATTTAAAAGTAAAAAATAAAAAAGCTTTTTCCACAGTCAATGTCATCTGGTCAGTGTTGCCCATTTAGCTAGTTTCTCTGTAGTTATATTTTTGCCATATTTTCGCAGCTCGGAATGCAGGACAAATTTTATTCCAGCAGCTAATGGCACTATATCTACTTTGAAAGTTATGTTATTTCTGGATTTAAAAAAAACCAATCCATTGAAACATAAAATTCCTAATTATATATATGCATACTCATACTCTTTAGAACATTAGAGTGTTAGAGTAAGCCATTAACATACGTTAAGATCGGTTAGGACGGAAAAGCTAATCTTCTGTTTCTTGTGCAAATGTCCACTAACGCCCAAGGACAAAATCCAAATTTTTGAAAATCATGCGGTGCCCAGCTACTCACGTGACACGAAAACAAACACGGTAGGCCTTTAGCCTACCGCCATTTTTTATTTTTTTTTTGCTTGTATTCGTTTCTTGGTGCTACCGGCTTCTAGAGATGAGCATGGATTGCAGTGGATGGGAACCAACACGGCACAAAAATACAAATTTCAAACACGCATGGTAAAAATTTTTACGAACTAAGTCCAACATGAAACATCATAATTTAATAATATAATAACTTATAACGGCTATTTGAAAATTGTTTAAGCTCTTTCATTAAAAAATATGTAATCCCATAAATAAGCTAAAGTGGCACCACTGGTGTTGTCTGCTAGAGAGAGAGCATGAATGCTTTCCCAAGACCCAGGCTATAAAAGGCACAGCGGACGGAAAACATTTTTCCGTTCCGTTCCCAGACCCATTTATTTGGTTGAGCGAATTGTCTCTTCGAGAGCATTTCTATAATTTTCTTACAGAAA
Organism: Drosophila obscura; assembly: GCF_018151105.1. Taxonomy (NCBI): domain Eukaryota; kingdom Metazoa; phylum Arthropoda; class Insecta; order Diptera; family Drosophilidae; genus Drosophila; species Drosophila obscura. The sequence continues at coordinate 237,801 of NW_024542721.1, forward strand.
ATTGTCCAATATCTTGTTAGTATATATGGGACACATTTCTTTATTTATAAGTAAGAAAGAGAGTCGACCTGGAGCTGATGAGTTCTATGACAGCGAGCGCCAATCAGAGATCGCTTGAGGCTTGGCTGCATTTTCCCCACACAAGACTCGCTGAATCTTGCAATGCCAGAATTGGCGCACCACCATATTTAGGTGGGATATGGGGCTGGTTGCCTGCCACAGTTCCGTTTGCCCTTCAAAATCGAAATATTCTATGATTTCTAGCAATGACTCATACAGTTTGGATTTTCGAAAAGTCTGTATTCACGATTGTCGATTTCCTTATCTAGGGATAATGCACTACCAGCGTAATTTTAAATTTCAATCTCGTTTCCCCGCTCCATGTGGTTTTTTTTTGGGGTGAGGCAAATTGCTCCAAAATATTGATGGATTCGAATACAAATCTAATCGTCGCTAGTAGATGAATTTTCGTTCTTCGCTAGATGAATCGCCTCTAGTATGATCGATTACATAATATAAGAGTTTTCAGGGGTTTTCGCAGTCTGAATTCAGACTGAGCACAAAAAAAAGTTTATAGAACCAAAATTGTGAAAGTGGGAAAATAAAAATAAAACAAAATAAACAGCTGTGGCTGTCCTCTTAAAATTAATCTGGATAGCATTCCAGCCTCCAGTCTAAGGCAATCTGCAGCTAATCGCTGCACTTTAGGTAGTGCCCCAAATGGATTTCCGGCGTTAGTTATTTTTACTTTGAAGACTTAGTCTTTTGTTCAGTTTAACTCCTATGTATTTGAAATAGTATGTTGGTCTTAAAATGTTCCATGTAGGAAGAGTGCTGAACATGTATTTTTATGGGGTGCATTTCGTCTTCACCAAATTTTTGCTTAGCTTTTTATTCAGTTTTAGCTATTTTTTGCTTGTATTGCCTCTAAAATTCCATCATCACTAGGGAGCACCGGTTAACACGCATAACATGGAGATGCGCTGACTCATGAGTTATGACGCGGCTCAAGAGAGCTGAACGCGCTTTGACGCCTTGTTTGATGCGAGAAAGAAGACGGAGAACGGAATATAGAATATGTTTTGTTTTTTTCTTATACTCTTTGCTGCTTTGTGCCGCTGTGAAATATGAAAAATCAAATACTTATCACGAGTAAATATTTAAATATTTCTTATTTCCTAATAATTTTTCATCTGAAAAAAAAATTTCTCCTCTGTGTCAGTCCGCACCTTTTGCAACTTTTTATGCGAATGGGCGGATTTTGGACTTTGGTGCTGGCTACCTACCGGTCAATGAGCTTCCTTCTCACACTCATTATATATATATCCAGATATGTTCTGGATGGCTCAGCCTTTCAGCTGAAAAACAAATTTCACTTCTCTGTCTTTCCGAACGCGTGTTAGACTTCAACAAAATTAAAAAAAAGGGCGGAAGATCACCAATTAAATGAGGATAAGCTGAAAGCTTAGCCTTGCAGCTAAAAAAAAAAACTTCTCTTCTCGTTCTTTCCGAAAACGACACGATATCAATATATGTTTGCTTTTCATTTTCTTATTCGATATTATCTAGTGAAAATCTTTGTATTATATGTATATCCAGATATGTTTTGGATGGCTCAGCCTTTCAGCTGAAAAACAAATTTCACTTCTCTATCTTTCCGAACGCGTATTAGACTTTAACAAAATTTAAAAAAAGGGCGGACGATAACCAATTAAATGAGGATAAGCTGAAAGCTTAGCCTTGCAGATAAAAAACAAATTTCTCTTCTCGTTCTTTCCGAAAACGACACGATATAAATAAATGTTTGCTTTTCATTTTCTTATTCGATATTATCTAGTGAAATTCTTTGTATTATATGTATATCCAGATATGTTCTGGATGGCTCAGCCTTTCAGCTGAAAAACCAATTTCACTTATCTATCTTTCCGAACGCGTATTAGACTTTAACAAAATTTAAAAACAGGGCGGCAGATAACACTAGTCAACACGATTTTTCCTCAAGGAACAAAACGAACTTTTTCTTAAAGATTTGGGGCTTAGAAATGGTTTGATGATATTTTTTTTTTTTCTATGGCAGAACTTTTTTTTAAAGAATTTTTGAAAACTGGTATTTTTTTTTAAAGCTTTTTTCAGAGGTAACGCTTGTTTTTTTCACATAACTCTAGTATCTTACGTCTGGTTGTAAAGAACTTTGCTATTGTAAAGAACTGCCAATTGGGAACAAAGCAAACGAGCAAGGGTTGTACATTTGGTACCTGATCGCGTTCCTTTGTTCCCAATTGGCAGTTGGGCCCGCCGCCTTCAAAAAGGTATTTTTTGTTCATTTTTTCCATTTTTTAGGTTTGGTTAACGAATTTTAGCTCCAAAGTCTCTTAATGAGCGATACCTTAAACGACGCCAAATTAACGCACCTATACACAAAAAAATAGAGGACACAAGATATAATTTTTTTTCGACTTTTCCTGAGTTTTTAAAGTCAAAATTTCGTAAAAAATACCCACAAAAATCATCATTTTTGCATTTCAATGCTTTATATTTCCCAGACGGTAAGCTGAAATCACAAAGTGTTTGGCATCAACTTCTAGCTGCGTCAATTATCTTTTCAAAATAGCTAAGTGCTTGACAACCAGACGTAAGATATTAAAGTTATGTGAAAAAAACTATCGCTACCTCTGAAAAAAGCTTAAAAAAAAAATACCAGACTTCAAAAATTCTTCAAAAAAAAGTTCTGCCATAGAAAAAAAACCATAATTCTTTAAAAAATTTTAAAGCCCCATATCTATCAGAAAAAGTCGGTTTGGATCCTTGAGGGGAAAAAAAGTTCGGTTTTGTCGAGTAGTGTAACCAATTAAATGAGGATAAGCTGAAAGCTTAGCCTTGCAGCTAAAAAACAAATTTCTCTTCTCGTTCTTTTCGAAAACGACACGAAATCAATATATGTTTGCTTTTCATTTTCTTATTCGATATTATCTAGTGAAAATCTTTGTATTATAAGTATATCCAGATATGTTCTGGATGGCTCAGCCTTTCAGCTGAAAAACAAATTTCACTTCTCTGTCTTTCCGAACGCGTATTAGACTTTAACAAAATTAAAAAAAGGGCGGAAGATCACCAATTAAATGAGGATAAGCTAAGCTGAAAGCTTAGCCTTGCAGCTCAAAATAACCAATTAAATGAGGATAAGCTGAAAGCTAAGCCTTGCAGCTAAAAAAAAAAAACTTCCCTTCTCGTTCTTTCCGAAAACGACACGATGTCAATATATGTTTGATTTTCATTTTCTTATTCGATATTATCTAGTGAAAATCTTTGTATAATATGTATATCCAGATATGTTCTGGATGGCTCAGCCTTTCAGCTGAAAAACAAATTTCACTTCTCTGTCTTTCCGAACGCGTATTAGACTTTAACAAAGTTAAAAAAAGGGCGGAAGATAACCAATTAAATGAGGATAAGCTGAAAGCTAAGCCTTGCAGCTAAAAAACAAATTTCTCTTCTCGTTCTTTCCGAAAACGACACGATATCAATAAATGTTTGCTTTTCATTTTCTTATTCGATATTATCTAGTGAAAATCTTTTTATTATATGTGTATCCAGATATGTTCTGGATGGCTCAGCCTTTCAGCTGAAAAACAAATTTCACTTCTCTATCTTTCCGAACGCGTATTGGTCTTTAAAAAAATTAAAAAAAGGGCGGACGATAACCAATTAAATGAGGATAAGCTGAAAGTTTAACCTTGCAGCTAAAAAACAAATTTCTCTTCTCGTTCTTTCCGAAAACGACACGATATCAATATCTGTTTGCTTTTCATTTTCTTATTCGATATTATCTAGTGAAAATCTTTGTATTATAAGTATATCCAGATATGTTCTGGATGGCTCAGCCTTTCAGCTGAAAAACCAATTTCACTTCTCTATCTTTCCGAACGCGTATTAGACTTAAACAAAATTTAAAAAAAGGGCGGCAGATAACCAATTAAATGAGGATAAGCTGAAAGCTTATTCTTGCAGCTAAAAAACAAATTTCTCTTCTCGTTCTTTCCGAAAACGACACGATATCAATAAATGTTTGCTTTTCATTTTCTTATTCGATATTATCTAGTGAAAATCTTTGTATTATATGTGTATCCAGATATGTTCTGGATGGCTCAGCCTTTCAGCTGAAAAACAAATTTCACTTCTCTGTCTCTGTTCTCTGATACCCTTATGGATGTATATTCAATGTATCTGTTTGTCTTTAATTTTGTATTCATAAAATAACAAACTGCACACTGTGCGAAAAAGTCATCGAGAATATACCGCACCTCACTACGAGTATCAAAATGCAAAAGGAATTCACAGAATTCCATTCAATGCAATTGCATTATGCATCTGAAGCTCACTGAGTGACTGCAGTGTGTGTGTGTGTGTGTGACCTCTAGTGAGGCGATGTGATGGTGTTTCGAGTGCGTTTCGGTATGTGCCTGATGATGTGATTTAAATATTGGATTTAATGAGCCCCGCAGTATCCACATTGAGTTGTGGATACACTGCGCAGCGATGCAGAACAAATATGAGAGGATTTCATTCAAAGGATTTTTGAGTCCGCAAAGCGTTTAAAAGTTGATTAAAGTATTTATTAAAATAATTCAATTTCAAGATTGCAATTCAAACACTGTGTACGTGCAGGGGCATGGTTTATATGATTCGATTAACTAATTTTCCGTTTATTTGGGGGCTAAATAATGTACACATCCTCCCAGTGAATAGCTACGCTTCAGCGACACTCTTATCCTATGTCCACTGTACGAGACTGGTACATATATGTATACATACATATGTATCATGGATCCGCACATCCCATGAACGCTGGTATATCCATGTATCATCCAACTGCCGGATCTGCATGAGATTCCGCTGCAGGCCTTAAATGACTGCTGGCGGAGATTGGGAATGAAAATGGAAATCCAATTTCTATGGTGAATGCAATCAATTATAAATTTCTAAAAGCCAACAGCAAATGCAGCCAGGACACGGACACTGACACAACACATCTGTGGCATTTGGCATGTGGCAGGTGGCTGGGCAGGCTGTGTTCGTTGTTCATTGCATTCGTTTTTGGATTTTACAAATTTAATTGCATTTGTTTATACGAGTACGAACGAACAAAAGTGTACGTGTATGGAAAATGAGTTTAGCAGAAACAGAGTGGCCGGCCAGCTGCACAAATGGAGTCGTCTCTACAGAACAATTGAACGTACGGGAGCACTCGTAATCATATTTGTATAGCTTCCATCCCACCTTTCCCGCGTCTCTCTCTCTCTCTCTCTCTCTTAGAGTACCCATTTTCCCCAGACTATTTGTGGTTTTTCGATAGATTTCTGTCCGATTTTGTTCTACGATTATTCAAACAGACTAACCAAACACAGACCACCCCACCCCACCCCACCCCGAATTGCACTGGACTGGCAATGACACGTCTCGTAGATGTTTTTATTTTCATATTTTCTGAGCTGGCGAGTATTTAAAATTACCCCCATGAGGTACACCGCAAATGCAACTTCCATATTTTATCTGCAGATGGAGATAGAAACTCTTCGAGCTAATGATTATTCGATTGTCGTCTTGACTGCACTCAATTCGACTGATTTGCAAGTTGAATAAATGTAACAGATCCCACAACTTGCTTTAAAAGCGGTTTATTTGATATATTAAAACTTACCATCTGGCCGAGTAATGCGTGTGGAATTAAATCACCCGAACCGAACATCTTTCATAAAAGACAAACATGTGGTCGAGGAAGGTTATGTTTTTGAGGAGGAGACGAAAAAAACCACAGAATAAATGGCGGAAGATAACCAATTAAATGAGGATACCATACAGAACATACCTGGATATACATATAATACAAAGATTTTCATTAGATAATATCTAATTAGAAAATCAAAAATTGAAATTTAATTTAAGTAAACTACATAAGTGATTTTTTTTTACACGACCTTTTCAGAGCTGCACAGTCCACAGCGCAATTGCTACACACCGCCGCCAGCACCGATGCACGGACAACCAACCCCACCGACAGCGGCATCCTCCTCTGGAGCCACTCCAGCTCCTCCTGTTTCTGGAATCACAGTGCCGCTGCAGTAGCAGCAGCAGCTGCGGCGGCAGCGGCGGCCACCTCCAACCAGTCATTGTCTTCGGCCGAACAATCAACGATGTCCCGGATCAAAGGCCAGAACCTGGGCCTCATCTGCGTGGTCTGCGGCGACACCAGCTCGGGGAAGCACTACGGATTCCTGGCCTGCACTGGCTGCTCCGGTTTTTTTAAGCGCAGTGTTAGAAGGAAGCTCATTTTCACTAGATAATATCGAATAAGAAAATGAAAAGCAAACATATATTTATATCGTGTCGTTTTGTTTTTTAGCTGCAAGGCTAAGCTTTCAGCTTATCCTCATTTAATTGGTGATCTTCCGCCCTTTTTTTAATTTTGTTAAAGTCTAATACGCGTTCGGAAAGACAGAGAAGTGAAATTTGTTTTTCAGCTGAAAGGCTGAGCCATCCAGAACATATCTGGATATACTTATAATACAAAGATTTTCACTAGATAATATCGAATAAGAAAATGAAAAGCAAACAGATATTGATATCGTGTCGTTTTCGGAAAGAACGAGAAGAGAAATTTGTTTTTTAGCTCAAGGTTAAACTTTCAGCTTATCCTCATTTAATTGGTTATCGTCCGCCCTTTTTTTAATTTTTTTAAAGACCAATACGCGTTCGGAAAGATAGAGAAGTGAAATTTGTTTTTCAGCTAAAGGCTGAGCCATCCAGAACATATCTGGATATACATATAATACAAAGATTTTCACTAGATAATATCGAATAATAAAATGAAAAGCAAACATTTATTGATACGTATCGTTTCGGAAAGAACCGAAAAGAAATTTGTTTTTTAGCTGCAAGCTAAGCTTTCAGCTTACCTCATTTAATTGGTTATAGTCCGCCCTTTTTTAATTTTGTTAAAGTCTAATACGCGTTCGGAAAGATAGAGAAGTGAAATTGTTTTTCAGCTGAAAGGCTGACCATAGAACATATCTGGATATACATATTATACAAAGATTTTCACTAGATAATATCGAATAAGAAAATGAAAATCAAACATATATTGATATCGTGTCGTTTTCGGAAAGAACGAGAAGGGAAGTTTTTTTTTTTTAGCTGCAAGGCTAAGCTTTCAGCTTATCCTCATTAAATTGGTTATTTTGAGCTGCAAGCTGGATATAAGTATATCCAGATATGTTCTGGATGGCTCAGCCTTTCAGCTGAAAAACAAATTTCACTTCTCTGTCTTTCCGAACGCGTATTAGACTTTAACAAAATTAAAAAAAGGGCGGAAGATCACCAATTAAATGAGGATAAGCTAAGCTGAAAGCTTAGCCTTGCAGCTCAAAATAACCAATTAAATGAGGATAAGCTGAAAGCTAAGCCTTGCAGCTAAAAAAAAAAACTTCCCTTCTCGTTCTTTCCGAAAACGACACGATGTCAATATATGTTTGATTTTCATTTTCTTATTCGATATTATCTAGTGAAAATCTTTGTATAATATGTATATCCAGATATGTTCTGGATGGCTCAGCCTTTCAGCTGAAAAACAAATTTCACTTCTCTGTCTTTCCGAACGCGTATTAGACTTTAACAAAGTTAAAAAAAGGCGGAAGATAACCAATTAAATGAGGATAAGCTGAAAGCTAAGCCTTGCAGCTAAAAAACAAATTTCTCTTCTCGTTCTTTCCGAAAACGACACGATATCAATAAATGTTTGCTTTTCATTTTCTTATTCGATATTATCTAGTGGAAATCTTTTTATTATATGTGTATCCAGATATGTTCTGGATGGCTCAGCCTTTCAGCTGAAAAACAAATTTCACTTCTCTATCTTTCCGAACGCGTATTAGACTTTAACAAAATTTAAAAAAAGGGCGGCAGATAACCAATTAAATGAGGATAAGCTGAAAGCTTATTCTTGCAGCTAAAAAACAAATTTCTCTTCTCGTTCTTTTCGAAAACGACACGAAATCAATATATGTTTGCTTTTCATTTTTTTATTCGATATTATCTAGTGAAATTCTTTGTATTATATGTATATCCAGATATGTTCTGGATGGCTCAGCCTTTCAGCTGAAAAACCAATTTCACTTCTCTATCTTTCCGAACGCGTATTAGACTTAAACAAAATTTAAAAAAAGGGCGGCAGATAACCAATTAAATGAGGATAAGCTGAAAGCTTATTCTTGCAGCTAAAAAACAAATTTCTCTTCTCGTTCTTTTCGAAAACGACACGAAATCAATATATGTTTGCTTTTCATTTTCTTATTCGATATTATCTAGTGAAAATCTTTGTATTATATGTGTATCCAGATATGTTCTGGATGGCTCAGCCTTTCAGCTGAAAAACAAATTTCACTTCTCTGTCTTTCCGAACGCGTATTAGACTTTAACAAAATTTAAAAAAGGGCGGAAGATCACCAATTAAATGAGGATAAGCTAAGCTGAAAGCTTAGCCTTGCAGCTCAAAATAACCAATTAAATGAGGATAAGCTGAAAGCTTAGCCTTGCAGCTAAAAAAAAAAAACTTCCCTTCTCGTTCTTTCCGAAAACGACACGATATCAATATATGTTTGATTTTCATTTTCTTATTCGATATTATCTAGTGAAAATCTTTGTATAATATGTATATCCAGATATGTTCTGGATGGCTCAGCCTTTCAGCTGAAAAACAAATTTCACTTCTCTGTCTTTCCGAACGCGTATTAGACTTTAACAAAGTTAAAAAAAAGGGCGGAAGATAACCAATTAAATGAGGATAAGCTGAAAGCTTAGCCTTGCAGCTAAAAAACAAATTTCTCTTCTCGTTCTTTCCGAAAACGACACGATATCAATAAATGTTTGCTTTTCATTTTATTATTCGATATTATCTAGTGAAAATCTTTGTATTATATGTATATCCAGATATGTTCTGGATGGCTCAGCCTTTCAGCTGAAAAACAAATTTCACTTCTCTGTCTTTCCGAACGCGTATTAGACTTTAAAAAAATTAAAAAAAGGGCGGACGATAACCAATTAAATGAGGATAAGCTGAAAGTTTAGCCTTGCAGCTAAAAAACAAATTTCTCTTCTCGTTCTTTCCGAAAACGACACGATATCAATATATGTTTGATTTTCATTTTCTTATTCGATATTATCTAGTGAAAATCTTTGTATAATATGTATATCCAGATATGTTCTGGATGGCTCAGCCTTTCAGCTGAAAAACAAATTTCACTTCTCTGTCTTTCCGAACGCGTATTAGACTTTAACAAAGTTAAAAAAAAGGGCGGAAGATAACCAATTAAATGAGGATAAGCTGAAAGCTTAGCCTTGCAGCTAAAAAACAAATTTCTCTTCTCGTTCTTTCCGAAAACGACACGATATCAATAAATGTTTGCTTTTCATTTTATTATTCGATATTATCTAGTGAAAATCTTTGTATTATATGTATATCCAGATATGTTCTGGATGGCTCAGCCTTTCAGCTGAAAAACAAATTTCACTTCTCTATCTTTCCGAACGCGTATTGGTCTTTAAAAAAATTAAAAAAAGGGCGGACGATAACCAATTAAATGAGGATAAGCTGAAAGTTTAACCTTGCAGCTAAAAAACAAATTTCTCTTCTCGTTCTTTCCGAAAACGACACGATATCAATATCTGTTTGCTTTTCATTTTCTTATTCGATATTATCTAGTGAAAATCTTTGTATTATAAGTATATCCAGATATGTTCTGGATGGCTCAGCCTTTCAGCTGAAAAACAAATTTCACTTCTCTGTCTTTCCGAACGCGTATTAGACTTTAACAAAATTAAAAAAAGGGCGGAAGATCACCAATTAAATGAGGATAAGCTGAAAGCTTAGCCTTGCAGCTAAAAAACAAAACGACACGATATAAATATATGTTTGCTTTTCATTTCTTGATTATATTAGTGAAAATGAGCTTCCTTCTAACACTGCGCTTAAAAAAACCGGAGCAGCCAGTGCAGGCCAGGAATCCGTAGTGCTTCCCCGAGCTGGTGTCGCCGCAGACCACGCAGATGAGGCCCAGGTTCTGGCCTTTGATCCGGGACATCGTTGATTGTTCGGCCGAAGACAATGACTGGTTGGAGGTGGCCGCCGCTGCCGCCGCAGCTGCTGCTGCTACTGCAGCGGCACTGTGATTCCAGAAACAGGAGGAGCTGGAGTGGCTCCAGAGGAGGATGCCGCTGTCGGTGGGGTTGGTTGTCCGTGCATCGGTGCTGGCGGCGGTGTGTAGCAATTGCGCTGTGGACTGTGCAGCTCTGAAAAGGTCGTGTAAAAAAAAATCACTTATGTAGTTTACTTAAATTAAATTTCAATTTTTGATTTTCTAATTAGATATTATCTAATGAAAATCTTTGTATTATATGTATATCCAGGTATGTTCTGTATGGTATCCTCATTTAATTGGTTATCTTCCGCCATTTATTCTGTGGTTTTTTCGTCTCCTCCTCAAAAACATAACCTTCCTCGACCACATGTTTGTCTTTTATGAAAGATGTTCGGTTCGGGTGATTTAATTCCACACGCATTACTCGGCCAGATGGTAAGTTTTAATATATCAAATAAACCGCTTTTAAAGCAAGTTGTGGGATCTGTTACATTTATTCAACTTGCAAATCAGTCGAATTGAGTGCAGTCAAGACGACAATCGAATAATCATTAGCTCGAAGAGTTTCTATCATCCCTGCAGATAAAATTGGGAAGTTGCATTTGTGGTGTACCTCATGGGGGTAAATTTAAATACTCGCCAGCTCAGAAAATATGAAAATAAAAACATCTACGAGACGTGTCATTGCCAGTCCAGTGCAATTCGGGGTGGGGGTGGGGTGGTCTGTGTTTGGTTAGTCTGTTTGAATAATCGTAGAACAAAATCGGACAGAAATCTATCGAAAAACCACAAATAGTCTGGGGAAAATGGGTACTCTAAGAGAGAGAGGAGAGAAGCGCGGGAAAGGTGGGATGGAAGCTATACAAATATGATTACGAGTGGTTCCCGTACGTTCAAGTGAGCGACTCCATTTGTGCAGCTGGCCGGCCACTCTGTTTCTGCTAAACTCATTTTCCATACACGTACACTTTTGTTCGTTCGTACTCGTATAAACAAATGCAATTAAATTTGTAAAATCCAAAAACGAATGCAATGAACAACGAACACAGCCTGCCCAGCCACCTGCCACATGCCAAATGCCACAGATGTGTTGTGTCAGTGTCGGTGTCCTGGCTGCATTTGCTGTTGGCTTTTAGAAATTTATAATTGATTGCATTCACCATAGAAATTGGATTTCCATTTTCATTCCCATCCGCCAGCAGTCATTTAAGGCCTGCAGCGGAATCTCATGCAGATCCGGCAGTTGGATGATACATGGATATACCAGCGTTCATGGGATGTGCGGATCCATGATACATATGTATGTATACATATATGTACCAGTCTCGTAAGTGGATTGATAGGATAAAAGTGTCGCTGAAGCGTAGCTATTCACTGGGAGGATGTGTACATTATTTAGCCCCCAAATAAACGGAAAATTAGTTAATCGAATCATATAAACCATGCCCCTGCACGTACACAGTGTTTGAATTGCAATCTTGAAATTGAATTATTTTAATAAATACTTTAATCAACTTTTAAACGCTTTGCGGACTCAAAAATCCTTTGAATGAAATCCTCTCATATTTGTTCTGCATGTGCGCAGTGGGTATCCACAACTCAATGTGGATACTGCGGGGCTCATTAAATCCAATATTTAAATCACATCATCAGGCACATACCGAAACGCACTCGAAACACCATCACATCGCCTCACTAGAGGTCACACACACACACACACACTGCAGTCACTCAGTGAGCTTCAGATGCATAATGCAATTACATTGAATGGAATTCTGTGAATTCCTTTTGCATTTACGATTTTCGGAGGGGGTATATTCTCGATGACTTTTTCGCACAGTGTGCAGTTTGTTATTTAATGAATAAAAAATTAAAGACAAACAGATACATTGAATATACATCCATAAGGGTATCACAGAGTCAGGCATACCTTACCATACCCTACTCTTAAATGCATTTAAAAAATGTTTTTTTGGAATTATTTCCGTTCTTGTTGCGCTGAAGCTGTAAGCAATTGCCTCGATTCAATCAGGCATCGGACATCGGGACCGTTGGCGAGTTTGAAAATTTATCAAGTGGCATGCATGTATTTTTGTGGCAATTTTACCCCGAATCGAATCGCATACGTATTTGTACGTATTACACGAATTTCCGTTCCGTCACTTTTGGTTAGTGGTGTGGTCGTTGTACATCGAAAAAGTGCAAAATAAATGAGGTGAAAATAACAAAAAACTTGACCCACATTGAAGAAGCAACCGTACGGAGCACATACGCGAATTTATCCGGAATGTTGTGCATCAGAAATGCAGGAAACCTTTGATTTGTTGTTCCCTTTGATGGCGCTTTGGTGTGCTGTACCATACAAAAATAAATGCCATAAATATATTTATTAGGATTTTAAACTTGAATTCACCAAAAAAAGAAAAACCCCCCGTTTAAATTCGTACAGAAATAATATTTTCTTAAACGGCACAGCGTGAGTAAGATTACTTACTTTTATTCTAATTTTAATTTTGAATAATTATTTCTCCCACTAAAATCTCCAGTTAATGTTTATGTTCATTCGTGCTGCTTGTAAGTTGGTCCTTGGTCGAAATAAATCAGGCAAAAATAATACACACTTGACCCGCGTTCCGCATTCAAGAGACCACCACATAATCCCAGTGGCGTAGCTAGGAGGGAAAGGGGCCCGGTGCCAAAAAAAAAATTGGGGCCCCAACTAAAGTCAGATACTTTATCATTAAGAGGGTTACTAATTATGGATTAATAATATTGGTATTAGGTAATGAGGTAAAAATAATTCTTTTATTTATTCTTTATTTTTATTTTATGTGTTCAAAAAACTTAATTTTACATTTAACAAAATTAAAATCTTTTTCTGGCTTTACTTTTCGAAATATTACAATGCTCGACAAAAATTTAACTTTTTTTTAAGCTTCGAACAAAACTTTTATAAAAGTAGAGTCGCGTTCAAAGAAGCGACTCACACTGTTCCTTCTTTTTAAAAAATTTATTTTTTTTCGTGTATATTAATGCACCAATTGGGCGTCGTTTGAAGCATTATTCATTAAATTCAATGAAGAAACGACTGATCTGAAATTGGTGGACAAGCCCTCCGAAAATCATATTTTACGGTTTGGAACGTTACTCCAGCCGTTTCTCCATAGAATTTTATGAAGATAACATTAAACGATGATTAATTCTACAAGTCGAATTTATGCTTGCATTTAAAATAGAAGTGTGGAGTAGGAGATTTTTTGGTGATTTTCTGGTCAGAGTCTGGGCCCCGGTGCGCCGCACCATTTTGCACGTACGTAGCTACGTCACCCCATAATCCACTCCTCAATCGACTTTTACTCCAATTCTTTTGCATGAATCCTTATTTTTTCTTGCTGGTCATTGAGCTAAATCCGCATAATAAACTTTCTGTAATAATTAACAAATACATTATCGAGGCTTAATTTCAACGCACTTGTATGTTTTCCACAAAAAACTATTTGCCAATTATCAAAAACACACCATTAATATGCATATTTTTCTATTAAACATAGTTGTAGGCAAAAATAACGAATTTCATTTGAATTCACAGAGAAAATATCCCTGGGACTTGCTTCGTTGTATAAGACTTTCGTATATGTATAAGAGCTGGTTTCCTTTATAAATCGAACGGGTAATTTTTCACTTAAGAAAAATTCACGCAAGCTTTTAAGGCTGGCTGCAACGCTTGTTAAAAAATAAAGAAAACTTTCTCTTCTGTTTTCACCGAGCGGAAAAATTATCCTTTAAGCAACAACAAAAAACAAACGGTCCAAACAACTGTCAGCGGCAGTGACGTGCAAAGAGAAAATTCCCTCTGTTTTGATTGGCTGTAGAAGACACACACATATGGGGGATATTTTCCACTTATATTGGGGTGTACATTTTTCTCTTTAGGAAATTTCCGCCAGACTATAAAAGCGGGCTGCAACACAAAAACAACGGTACAAAACAACTGGCAGCGACAGCAGCGGCAGCGACGTATGAAGCAGCAGCAGCGCAGCGCACCGGGCAAACGACGTGAACACGTAAAGTGATAACGTAACGGATATTCGGATATTTTAACGCGATCCATTTTGTGTACGTACGTGTCGCCGCGGTGCATCTTCATTGGATTTCATGTGTGTGTGTGTGTTGTGTTGTGTTTTTTTTTGGTGATTTATTTTTTGGTGCCAGATTCCACAGGAAAAGTGATTCATATTTGAATAGCCGTCGACATGGACACCAACCAACCAACCAACCAACCAACCAACCGACCGACCGACCGACCGGCCATAAACTCGAAAGTACATTATAAGCATATCGTGCTCCATACATGTGCTCGCCCAGAAGGACGTGCTTCCCGTACATTGTATCCCAGCCAAATCCCCTTGCTCCGCTCGCAGCCATTCCATTCGCCACTTTTGACTGCGGCTCGTGCCTGTCCATATCCCAGAAACGATTCGTGCTTGCCCATTTAATTGTGCTCCCTGGTGGATAGGGTATACCGTATACCGACTATAAAGCCAGGCAGTGCTGTGGTAAAGCAGTGCTATCCTTGGATGGGGAAGAAGCATTGCTATCCTTGGAATGGGGGGGTCTGGGTCTGGGTCTGGGGCAGAGGCACTGCAAGTCCATGGAAGGGCAAACGAAAGCAGTGTTAACCTTTGGGAACTGGGGAATATCCATGTGGGGCTTACTCCGTTTCGATTCAATTCGATTTCCCTTAATGAAGCCAGTCCACGATATCCCCCCCCATGCAATAGTTAACATATTTTTATGGCCCGTTGTCGCCAAAGTGTCCTAGTCCACACGTTTCCCGTTCCCTGTCCATTCGCACATACAAAGTATGTGAGAGTCCCAGAGTACCCTCTCCAGTTTCAGTTTCAAGGGCCACTGGAGTTGAGGCTCTTCTGGATTGCTCACTTGATGGGACCGGGCACCGGGCAACGGGCTCAAATGTTTGTGTTCTTGTGGACCCAACAAGTGTGGATAGCGAGGGCGGGAAGTGATGGGATGGGATGGGATGGGATGGGTGGGTCGGTTATTGTTAGGGTCAAGAGCGCAGAGAGGACTTATTTAGTTACAGTAGGATTGTCCGGGTCCGAAAATGATTTTTGGGATTCGCTTACATAATCCAACAGAAACAGAAACAGGGATTTTTAAATGTATGGATTTTGCGCAGGCAGAACATTAAATATTTAATTATTTGAAAGCGTTTAATTAATCCGCAGAGAGAACCACAAAATGGTGGCGGGGGCATTAAAGCGATAAGCAGCTTGCCAGCTTGTTGGCCCTGAAAAAGAAAACTTTAATAATCCGGATACTACTTGGTACAAGTACTTTGCAGGTATTTTATCCAAATACAATGGGAAAAATTGAGCCAGCATAACTGGCACTTTCATTGGAGAAGTGGCCAAGCACAGGAAATGCCTCAACCCTTAGGTAATCTTTAAAGTCAACCAATGTCAGCCACTTGTGTGAGCTCGTACCATATGCAAAAAAAAACTCTAAGCATCTGCGGCTTAGCATAAATCAGTTACCAGTTTAAGGGGGGAAAAAAACAACGCCATAAATCTGTAATCTGGCGTGGGTCCCTTATGAAATCAGCAAAAGTCATAGATATGGCAACGCTTTACGACCCTGAACATTTAGTATGATTTTATTGGGTACTAAAATAAAACAATAAAAAATTATCTAAAAATATTTGGCAGCCAGTTTTGGGCTATGGCATAGATTTGAAGCGCCTTAATAGTCTTTTTACTAAAACCTTTTTAGAATAAAGAAGATCAAAGAATTTAGGCAGAGACTCGGAATACTTAGTTGCAAATATTTTTAGGGTATTTTCTTAGCCCACAATCAAACAAACAAAAATGTACTCGCATTTATATAATTTTGATTATAATAAATGTATTAAAATAACATTTTTATTTGGGTATATTACACATAAAATATATATTAGCTATTATTTTGTTGAGTGTAGGTTTAACGCCTTGTCACGGCGCGCGGTGGAACTATTTGAACGAGTATGCGAAGGTATTTCCAGTGAAGAAACCGCACAGTTATTTAACATGCAACGTCGGAACATAAACTGGTAAAACTTTGCAAAATGCTTGGCACTCCGATTGACAAGAGTATGCGTATAGGGGCACTGGGCTAGGTTTTTTTTTTTGGGGGCGGGATATTTTATGGAGAGAATTCTGTTTCCCGGATAGAACCACAAAAACGTACGCTTCAATCCAGCCAGCAGCGACTGGTACGGTCTCTGGCCTTGATCAACACGCTTAACCACTTTCGAGTGCTCGGATTACGGCATAGTGTAGCCACATGAGCTGGAACAGTAGCCGTAGCTGCAGCCGGAACCCGGACAGCCGGGCTACAGCCACAGCCCCGCCACCGGCACCGGCACCGGCGTCCAGATGGAAGCACTTAGGCAAACGCGGATGCTTCATTAGGGTCACACGCTTGCAATCAATCGTGGTGGTAGTGGTGATGGTAGTGGTGGTTGGTTGGTTGGTTGGTTGGTTGGCTGCTGGCTTGGTGTTGGGGGCAAACTTTTGCCACAAATTTCCATTTTTCCCTCTCACACACAGCACACACAGAGACATGCACGCATGCAGCTGTGAAAAGTGATTCATTAAAGCAATTAGCAGAGAAAAGTACACACACACAGTCCTGGCATTCACCCACACTTCTCTTGCAGACAGGCCAGCCAGGGGGCGTGGGGCAGCCGGAGGTAGAGCCAGTACCACCCACAAATCCTCATTGAAATTTACGATTATGCTGCAAAATTATTAAACAATATGACCGCAACAGCCGCAGAAACTACGGAAATAACTGCAGACAGCAGGGAAGACGAAGACGAAGCCGCAGCCGCAGCCGGAGCCGGAACCGGAGCCCCCGACATCATTAATAACCAATCCGTGGGGAATGATGCGGACAGGAGAGTGAAGCAGTCAAAGCCAAAGCCAGATTCGGAGTCGGAGTCAGAGTCAGAATCAGAATCAGAGAGCTTGAATCCCTCGCGTGCCGCAAATCTAACGACCAAATTACTGCAGGCCACCACCGGCAATATGAGGAACCTGCTCAACCGAACTCTGGCCACCATGGCCCGTGCCAATCCCGCCCAGCACGGCGTACCCCTGCCCCTGCCCCTGCCCACCCTCCTGTTGCAGGCGGCCCAGGGCCAGCGCATCGATCAGCCGCCGCACCAGCTCCAGCAACCCACCGAGACGCAGTCGGGCATCGAGCACCAGTCCCAACAGTCGCTGGCGGCCAACGGCACATCCAATCCCATGGCGGGCGGCGAGCTGGCGGACATCTACAGTGCATTTAGCGCCCTACCCGGCGGCAATCTAAGCGGTTTCATTGAGTCCTCCACCACGGCGGCCAGCTCCGTGCTGAGCAGCACCCTGCCCCTGCCCGGCACCAGCAGCATGGCGGCCACCTTCCAGGCCCAGACAGTGGCCACCTTCATAGCGGCCGGCAACAAGAATCGACCAACGACCATCGTTGTATATCCAACGGGTAAGTGTTGCAGGTGCAGGTGCAGGTGCAGGTTCAGACTCAGATCTCTGCTCAGGCAGGCATAAAAAAGGAAAAGTTTTCATAGCGATAAGTTAAGGCGCGGATCCGCCCAGCATACTGGCATCGGGAGAGTCAGAGAGTGATTCTAGCTTAAGGAAAACCTGCGGATATATTAATTCTCTGCCAGTTATTATGTACATTAAGTTTACCACATTAAATTCTAATGTCCGTTGCCGTTTTAAGCTCCTTAAAGTTTCTTCTTCTGAGTTTCTTTTTACACATGTACTCGTATTTATATATGAACATTTCTCACTGGCATCACACTGAAATAGAACCAGCGGAAAGACTACATTCCAGACATGAAAGACTCACATTTCGACTGCCATTCCACTCCTGTGTAAAGGCAAGCTCCCAGTCAATAATTAATCATTTAATCAGCCTTTAAAAGTCCCTAATGTACCCAGGAGCTGACACAGGAGCTCTAAAGAGCGGCAGCATCATGATCGGAATTTAATTGTGGAGTTGGAATGAAAGTCCAATGACGTCTATTGTGTCTTAACATATGATCCGTTATCATCTCATAGCATATGCTGCATGGAAAATACAGTTTTATATATTGCCGGGCCTTCAGGCAATGTAGCATCCAACTTTGTTCTCTCTTTTTTTATTCATAAAGCTCAGATATCTGAAGTGAATGGCAATTTTATAGCGTTTTCTTTTCTTCTTACAAATTCTATAAATTTCTATAAATGGAAACATATTGTAATTGTGGAAAATTGTAATCAAATAAGTGGATAATTTTTGTAACGAAGTTGTCACAATGTTGTTTATTTTTTGTGTCATTTGCCATTCAGTTTAAGGGATAAGATAAACCCAAACCCTAAGTCAGGACTCCCCATAGGCCGCCTCACAGCATTAACTTAATTAGGAAGATTTGCAGGATGAATGGGAAAGTCAGACTCCACTCTGCTCTCTGGCAGCCTGTCAATAATCAAATCAGTGCAGTCAGTCATCCAACGAGGTCGTCGCGTGCCAGTCGACTCAGAGTGCCAAGACCCAGAACCCAGAACCCATGACCCCCCATTCCCAGACCAAAGACTCATTCCAATTTGTTTCATCATTGCTGGCGTTAATTTGCATGAGATGACACCCGAGGCCTCATTATTCGCATCTTGCTACAGCTCCTGATTCTGCTCCAGCTACAGCTCCTGCTCCAGCTCTAGCTACAGCTCCTGCTCCCACTCCGCCTATGGATCTGACTGACGCGTCTCCTTTTTTTTTTTTAGTAGTTTCGATGGCAGTTGCAAACTTTGACTGGCTTTCAGCAAGCTCAGAGCCAATCGAAAAGTTTTTCGGCTCCGCGCCCTGCTGCCAGCAAGCAGTAGAGCCCGCCCCTCCTTCAGCAATTAGACAAGGCTAAGTCGCAGTAATTGCAAAGAGTTTCACTCAACTGTAGCTGTTGATTGTTTAAGGCAACTGCGTCCTGTTTTTTACCCGTACCAAAAAAGTAAGGGTATATTTAGGGGTGCAACGAGGACGTTTCCGCCCCTAAAGTATATTCTCCCCCGCCCGTCCGTCTGTCCTCCGTCTGTCCGCCGTCCGCCGCCTGAGCGCCTGCTTGGTTAACCGGAGCAACCATTTGGTTTCCACCATGGCCCTCAAGTGTTCGCCCCCTCCCCCCCACAAATTCTGCGGCGGCACAATTTGTAGAACCAACTACCACTACTTTATAGCCAGAAAAATTCTGCTCCCCCCCCCCACACCATGCAACTCCTCCCCCCCCCCAGCGGGTAGAAATGGTACATTATAAGTAGAAATACTTGTGATAACATGTACAAAAAAATTTAAAATGAATTTTTTTTATAAAAATAAAAACATAAGCTAAAAAATATGCTGACTGAGTACGGGTATAAGAGGGGGGCGGCCTAAAGCGACTCACACGTTCCTCTGGCTTGGGAATGAGATTGAAAAAGAGAGTACGTACGGCTGGGGGATGGCTATATAGCTACAGTGAGCAAAAACAAAACAAAATATCAGGTATCTGTATCAGAGGTCCAAAAAAACTTAGATGAAAGATCAAATGTGAATTCCAACAAAGAGAATGAGAGATTTAAATTTATTTAAGAGCTTCATCTTGGTATACATACATATATCCCTTATTTAAAATTACTCCTGCTCGCTTTGCTGTACTGCTTTCAGCAGTTCTTTTTGTCGAGTGTAAGGTCGCATGAACCTACAGCTGGCGCCCAAATCACTGCGCCCGGAGCGGCTCACAAATTAGAGGCGTAAAGGTCGCTGAGCTCAGTGGGGCGGGTGGCGGGTGGCTGGTGGCGGCACTGTCGTCTTTATTAAGAGTACTGCCTCCCCGTAACCCGGAACCCGGAACCCGTACCCATTGCTGTCACCCAAAAGCCCAAAATACAGTACTCACCCTGACAAGCGACGGCCTACAAGTTGACGACGACATTGTCGTGTCGTCTCCTCTTCAGTCTTATCCGACTCATTCTCAATCCCATTTCCATTTCCATTCAGAGTCCCCCTCCCCTACCCTCCCCTCCCACAGACGTACTGTATATGTATGTATGTATCTGCAGCATCGACAGGGAAGAGCGACCACGTCAGTGTCAGCGCTCGAACGCGCCCCGGCTGAATGGCCTGTGGGTGTAGCCAGTCGGCTTGGCGGAGTGTCATGGAGGCCATGTCATGCCCGACACAAGAAAGAACTTTTCGCCGATGCTGCCAAAAATACAAAAAAAAAAAATAAATATAAATAAAAGTAAAAGAAAAAGAAAAAAAAAAGGAGCTGCCGAACACAACAAACAAAAATAAAAGGAAAAAAACTCGCCCATTACGATTCGCGCGTAAATTCATCCGATAAAATGGTGTAACAGGAATGCGATGAATGCGACGTCCTTCGGCTCCATTGATAAGTTAACAATGCATTGTACTTAGCGGGGAATACTCTTAGATTCCGGAGAGCCATCCGTACCATTGAGAGGCAGCCAAGCAGCACCTTAAATGGAAATTTAACCATAACTAAGTTAACGTTTTAGATGCTTTTGCAAAGGCAAACAATGGAGCTGCTACCACGCCCAGCTAACATATTGAGAGAACGGTTTGACATGCCAGGAAAACATATTTAGATGCCAATCTGCACATTGAATTAGTTTGAAACGATCTGAACAATCTGCCAATCAAAAGTGTACAGCACGAATCGATTGTTGCATTTATTACAATATCAGCCACTTCTTAGGCTGTCAATCTAGTGGGAAGACACAGCGGAAGGAGGACAGTCCCTTGAGTCCCTTGAGCAAATAAACTTGAGAACTTTTTTTTATAGTTTGTTTGAACACAGAAATTTCCAGGAATTTGTAAGTATATTTTGTATAAGTTTAGGTTCAGTCAATGCTTATTCCTTTGCACGTATTTAACGGGTAGAATAGGTTTACAGGAGGGGGCCTTTACCTCATAATTGTATTGAATATTGATACCCGGAACGTCTTCGATTGGAGTGTTTTGTATCCTTGGGCAAGCAACTGCTAGGGCATAGGCTTGGGGTATTTATATTTAGAGCAGGCAGAGGTTCAGCCTCGAACTTACCATTAAAATGTTTGCTGCCATTTACGTTTACGTTAGTATTATGTGACCAATATTGGGTATTGGATGGACTGCTGGATGCATAGCGAATTTTAGTTAAATCTTAAAACAGGGCAGGGGTCGTCAACAGAACGTATACGTAACCGCTTGCACAGATCAAATGGCAAACTTTCGGGCAACTATTCTCCCATGTCTCGACCAGAAACGAACACAGAGTGCTGCTTGCTGCTCTCCCTTGCAAGTTCTCCTTTCTGCTGCTACTTTAAGCATCAAAGTTGGGACTTGAAAGTTGGTTCCGGTTGGAACCCGACCCGACCGCAATCATCTTTGGTTGACTTTGATGCGCATATTCTAAGCCACAAGCAGAGAAGTCACTTTGATACGCATACCAATACGAATATATACTTATGTGAATGTGAATGTACTCGTACTCGTACAAAAATACAACTATAGAGTATGTGTGTGTATCTGAAAATATATTTTGCCTATCCTCTGCGCTGAGGGATTTCTTCTTTTCGTTTTTTTTTTGTTCTTTTTCGTTGCGATGCCTTTGCCTTTGTAGCGCATTCCACTGTCGACGTCGAATATGCAAACATTCAATTCCCCCCCCCCCCCCCCATTGAAAGCCATGGAGCCATGAATGGGTCGGAAAATACGATGGGGAGGTGGTGTGGGGCGAAGGAAAAAGACTAGAGACCAGCGAGTGGAAGAGTGGAAGATTGGGAATCTGTCTGAGTGGGGCAACAAAAAAAAAAAAAAGAAGCATTATTTTTATTGTATTTATTGAATTTTTCAAGCATCAAACGATGCCTGATGACTCAGCAACATCGTACAGCTGCCGCTGCCGCTGCTGCTGCTGCTCCTTCGCGATTACAAACGGCAAACTAATGCCCATTGGAGACCCATTGGAGGCACTTTAGACATCACTCCCCCTGGTCCCATTCGCCATCAATTTGTGTAAATTTGAACTGTCACTTTGAAGGCGTTAATTGGATTCAGTGGCGCACTCCCACAGCAGGCGTCCTAGCCACCAGCTACCAGCCAGCAGCTAGCAGCTTCAGGAGTGACTACAAAAAAAAGAAGCGCTGGATAAATGTAAATATTTGGTGGCTACGCCCCTGATCGAACTCGAACGTAATCGAATAATGTCAGTCGAGAAGAGTCAGGCCAGGGGACGCGCCATTAAGAGCACTCAAAGAGAGTCAGGCCAAGGATAACCCTTGACGCACAAAGATCTCTTAGTCTCTCATGGCTTGCCCTACAGAATCGAATATATAATGGATTCTTGATCATCGGAATATGCTCCCTAACCTAATGAAACCTTCAAAGTCTCTGCGCGGAGACACTTTAGCTATTGAGGATGGGTTTGGTATTGGTTCCAGTCAGCACAAAACTATCGTCAAGTCTTAGTTTCCTGGCAGCTATGGGAGTTCTATGTATAAGAATGAAATCCTTTTGTCTAAAGCTGCGAAGGTTTTCCATTTGTCTGTGCATAAAATTTAAATGTAAAATGATTATCCATCAAAGGCAGGAATATATCGCCAATGAGTCCGCTTTTGGGGCTTCCGCCCACAGTACTCAGCGGTCGACTACCAAATTGGTTTCGTTTTCATTTTGGTTTTGTGCGACAAACAAAATTTGGGCCATGGATTTTGTGGCTTAGATTAGAGCAACCGTTGGCTGTGGCGCCCACTCTTGGTTGGCTGCTGCTCGCTGACAGTGTGTGTGGGGGGGGGGGGAAATGACTTATGAGTGAAAGCACTCGGAGGCTGGTAAATTAGGTCGCCAAGTGGCGGGGGGGCGGCGTACCCCCGCGCACTTGAGTCTTGTCGCAGCAGCCGCACAGGTTGAATATTCCAGCAGGAAGTTCACATTCAAAACGAGTAAAAGGATGCCACAAATGGGCAAAGGGAAGATTCAGTTTTGGTCTTAAATGGCTGCGACTCACAGCAACAATTGTCCGACCAAGTTCCCGTCTAGAATAGTCGCGATTTAAGTTAATAGATTCGCTGAAACATCCAAAATGTTGTCAAAAATGTTTGAATAAAATTACTTTTCCCGGACCCAATGCCAGGGGCAGTGGCAGTGCAGTGGCTTTCTGTGTAGTTGCGCGCTTTCCAGGCCGGAATGAGCCGGAGATGAGCTACGGAATCATGAGTTTCCCCCCCCCCAACCACACCCCAAATGCTCGTACAGCAGTGATCGTACCCCCGGTTATTGCGATAAAATAAACATATAAATAAATAATCTTGGCACAGGCGGTGGCATTTGTGCGGCTGACCACAACAATTAGGCAAATACGGCCCCATTTCGCTTGCCCTCTGCTCTGAGGTTTGAGGTCTGAGTTCTGGCTGGGTCTGGGTGGGTCTGGGTGGGTCTGGGTGGGTCTGGGTTATTCTGGTGTGTCGACAATACCAAAGTCAGGCCGATTAACATTTATGCAACATTTGGCAAGGCCATTCCAGGGCGGGGTGAGCGGTGTGTGTGTGGGGGGAACAGCCTTATGGGGTGAGATTCTGTTGGGAAAGGTCATCTCAAGTTGCTTTGAATTAGGGGTGGGGAGGGGGCACTCTGGTGGCACTGGTGGCTCTGGTAAAGGTAGCGAAAGTGTGGGGCCCCCTTTTGATAGATTGAATAGATAAACTTAATGAGGGAACTGTGGGGTTAGGCAAGGTTGTAGCAGATTATGTTAGATATGGCTGGCTGCGATTAGTAGAACTGGGTAACACTTCCACTTCTGTGAATATTAAGTGGCGCCCAGTGAGCGCCACCGTTGGGCAGAGGCTCCATAAATAACGATTTCTATTTGTAGCTTAAGTCAGAAAAGGTTCTCCCAAGGTAAGGCTGCATTAAGTCAGATTTGCTAAGATTCGCTAAGATTAATTGAGAATAAATAACAGGCATAACAGCAGGCATGATTTATTACGAAAGTATAGGGCTGGCAAACAGCTGATTACAGTGCAAAAAACTACCCAAAAATAGGTTACATACTGGCTGTATTTGTGCCAGGATTTTTTAAGATTTTTGGAATTTATTTCTGATTTATATTAATGTAATTTTAAATAAATTTAAAAAAATTCCCAAAATTAATTTAGCTATGTAAAATTAATAATGGGGACAAATAATTAGCTGAGGGTACCAGTTCAGTTGGCTTATTAGCTGCAAGATCCTACAACAATTTACACAGCTGGAAGCCAAGAAAACAAAAACCAAATAATTGAATCTTCCCTCATGGGTATCTGTCCAAGTGGATTAGCTGACCAGACGGCGGCTTCGTTTTTGTAAAGTCAATGCATTGGGCAAACCAAATAACAATCCCGTACAGAGTCAGGGAAGAGGTAGAAAGCATGTGTGAAACGCAAATAAATGAAACTTTCCCACCCATAAAGTATATGTCAGCCAAGTGGATATAGCCATGTTTGTCGCCGTCTGTCGATTGTCTTTTTCATACGATTTTCATGATTGAAGCAAGCATTGTGCAAACAAATAATTTTAGTTCAACTTTTGTGGGCTATGTACATGTTATGTTTGTTCTCTTGCAGCTTACTGATCTCGTGCCAACATTTTGTTTTGTTTCGTTTCAGTTTCACCCGAATCGATCGTCATACCGATCGTCTCGTGCATCTTCGGCTTCCCCATACTGGCCCTGATCGTCATTTGTTGCCTGCGTCGACGGGCAAAGTTGGCCCGGGAGCGGGACAGGCGGCGCAACTACGACATGCAGGACCATGCCGTCAGCCTGGTCAGATTTAGTCCAATTCATAGGCTTAGTGAGTGTTGTTGAGTGTTGTTTAATGTCGAGAATGTCGAACGTTTTTCACTTCGTTTGTTTTTTCGCCCCTTTTTTTTGTCTTCTATATTTTCCACATTTTTCTCCTTCCGTTTCCTGTTTGGCGGCAGGCAATGGGCGCAGATCAAAAGACTCGTAGAATGCATCCCCATCTACGCCCCCCTCCCCCACCACCCATTCATTCGCACTTTGCACCACTTTTGCACACTCTGTCTCGCTTTCTCTCCCTCTCTCTCTCTCTTCTTCTCGTTCGGTGTTTTTATCTTTTTTTTCTGCTGATTTATCCTTTCCTTCTCTTGATGTATGCCATGCCGTAGTGATTATAGTACTCTGCCCCCCCCCCCCCCTGGTGGCCATGTTGTCATCCATCCTGGCCATATCTCGGCCTTTGTTTTATACCCCAAAATGGGATTTTAAATTGACAAAGAGATAACAAAAGCACCTGACGCATCAGCATCAACATTACCATCATCATCAACATCGTCATCGTCATCGTTGTTGTTCTTTCCGGTGGAGAGCAGCCGCTTCGCCCGCATAACCAAAAAAACGAGAAAAAAAAAACATTTTTACCGCCAACCAGCACTGTGCAACACAATTCCTATCTCTGCAGCACTCTTTAACTTACCTGGGGGCACAATTTAAGGCGCATCCATGGCCTTTTCTCTAATTTCTCATATCTCATGACAAATTTAAGACAGGAAGCACGGAAGGGATATTTATATATTTTATTCAGGCACTAAATAAAAATATCTGAAACTAAACAAGATTATTGCCATAAGACTTTAGTCTTATATGAGAGTCAGAGTCCCTGCGACTGTGTTGCCTGGTGTTGAGTCAGTCCGGAGATAGCAGCAGATACCTTTCCTTTTGTGCGCCGTTGTCGTCTGCAAATGAACCTCTTCGCAGCGCACTCAGAAATCGAATTGCCATTCTCAATGGATATGTTGCACGGCCCAGTGGGTTATCAATTACCAATGCCTGCCAATGCCTGACAAGAGCTGCCTGCCAAGAGCTGCCAGCTTAAGCTTCAAGCTTCAAGCTTGACTTTAGCAGGCAGAGAAAGAAGGAGCCAATGTACGGTGGCCAGCAGGCAGTCCGTCCGTGTCCCGCAGGCAGTCGGTCGCTGCCACAGCCACAGCCACAGACACATTCGCCTACATTTGCAGGCAGTACTGGTCGTAGGCGGAGGGCAAAGAAAGCTGAAAGAAAACTGTGGCAGGGTGGCGACAGTTGCCAGCCACTCAATAAAACATGCTCCACGCCAACAGTCAGATATGTGGGTGTGCGTGTGTGTGTGTGTGTGTTAGCTGCTTTACATGTGTCAGGCACAGAGCGGCAGCTGCCTGCATTTGCATTGCATACCTTTGGGCGCTCGCCTGCCCTCGTTTGCATATATAACAAAAAACAAATGAAAGGCAGGCGGCCAGCACACAGCAAACAGAAAACAAAAACAACAACAACAACAAAAGCAAGCAAGCAAGAGAGAGAGAGCCCCATAATTGACTATACTCGTACGTTACCCTGTATTCAGAAGCGTTTAAATCCATAATAGTAGACGGGAAAAAAACGTATAAACAATTACGCCCCATGAAAAGATAGAAAAAAAACAAAGGGGATAGTAAAGGTAGATATAACAGCTACTAAAACTACCATATAAATGTGCAATGAATAAGCTAACACAATGGGAGAGCAAATGCAAGAAATTCACTTGCATACTGGCACTGGAAAATGCTGATATAATACTAATAAATATAGCACTGCTAGTAGCCAGCATGATAACCGAATGCAGACTGTGCCGAGCAAAGTTAGTGGCTTTAGGAATCTTACGATCGGCAGTTGAACCTTTGGACATGTCTTAAATGGTTAATTAGAAGTGTATAAAACAGGAGTCTTGCTCTAAGCCAGCACTCACGTAGCTTGTGTTATGGTGTGGCTTCCTTTAGCCAGTTCTGTGTGCATATTCCTACAGATATAACGACCGTCTTATCCTTATCCTAAACGAGTACCGGGTATTAAAAAAAAGAGATATATATACATATATAAAAAAAAAAAAAAGAAATGTGAATAGGGGAGCTGCCCTTGCCTCTCTCTCTCTCTCTTGCCTTTTTAGCATAGCAACACGCCCTGATGACAGCCGGCCGGGAGCCGGGCCGTCGCCCATTTCGCCACCTGCCACATATTCACATGCCCCCTGTGTAACCCGCTCTGTCCCTCTCTCTCCACTGTCTGGCGACGGGGTATGAGGATTTCATTGCTTTATGCACGCACGCACACGCAGCAACATTTTTTATAACTGTAAATTTCATATTCAGTGCGCAAGAGGAACGGAGAGCGGGGAGGCGGGGGCGGGGGCGGGGGCAGGGGCAAAGGAAGAGAGAGTGGAAATGCCACTTCAGGTCTCATAGAGAAGCGGAGCCCTGCCTCATGACCATGATGATGATGATGATGATGATAATGATGCGGGTGATGTGGGTGACAGCCACAAACTACACTTGTTTTCGGTTGTTTTGCTCCTTGGCCCCAAAACAACACACAAAATATTCCATGGCTAACACACACACATACATTTCGTACCTATACACACACTCGTACATCTTGTTTGCATACATTTTCGCAAAACAATTACGAAGCACCGCAAAAGCCAACCCCAAAATTCTGTGCTCCCCCTCTTCACACTCTCCCACACACACACACACACACACAACACACACACAATTTTGCACCCAAAAACTCCTGAACCAAACTGAATCCTGTGTTTTGCATTAAGCGACCAAGCATCCAAACTGTGTGGTCGAAGCAACTGAATCGGAAATATCTCTTACCTTTCGGGCCATCGGAATGGACCACACCGACACAACCACCGGGCCCGCCAAAGCACTCTTTCCTTTCTGAGTAGGAAAAAAAAAACAAACAATTAAATTTAAAATTCTATTCACTTTGAGCTTTGATTCATTAATTTTTCAAGCTATACTTTGGCCAAACAAATTCGAACAATAAAAGGTAAAATAATATTAGATTTTTTTCAAAGTAAGGAAAGATATACCAAAGAATATAAAGCTACATATGTACATTAAAATATGCAGCTAAAACTGAACAAGAAAAGGGAAGGGATATACTCTCCCAACAATAATAAAATACGAGTATTTATGCGTTTTTAACTAGCTGGCATTCTTAAACTTAATCAAAGATAATCGAGACTATTTATGTAGGAATTAAACCTCTATTTGGGTAAACAAAAAATGGTAAAATTAGGGCTATAGATATGGCCCATTCCAGAACAAAATCATTACTCATTCAAGTTGGAAAAACACAGACAAATGATTATAATTATTATTATTATAATTATTGCAAGCACAGTCTGAAAATACAACTATGGGGGAGCTCCATAAGGCTCTTGCTTCCGAGCATACATTTGGAGGACTCCCTTGGCGGCTGATGTATCCAGTGTAAAATCCATAAACATGCCCATTTCAACAGCGAATAAATCAAATTAGAGTCCAATAAATCAACTCTCGTACCCCACGGTGCGCCCTGCGCACACACCCATCGCGTGGCAGCTGCACATCTTTCACTTCTTGACACCAAACGACACCACACCACACACCACACAGCACCCGAGTCGGAGTCGAGTCCTGGCGCCCAGCCATCTACCTGCTGCCACCTGCCCGTCGCACAATTTCAATTTGTCGCCATCAATCTTTCTCACACCTGCCCCACACTCACGAGCATTGCCCATAAACAAAAACAAAAACATATCTCAATCCCTGAATTACTGATGACTCGAACCGACTTGATCTCGTCCTCAGATTACCGATCGTCGCGAGCTATCAGTCTACGTCCTGAACGAAGCCTAAGCCAGGGCTTCACCTCGCTGGAGCTGGACACCGTGCTGGAGGAGCGCTGCAGCGACGTTGAACAGACGCAGACCGAAATCCTAAATCCCGAGTCACCCATGGACACCACCTCCTACAAGATGTCCTTTTCCTCAAGCTAACAGTTAGCCACGAAGCAGCAGCAGCAGCAGCAGGAGCAGCCGCCCACTGCTACGCCCCCAACAACGCTCGCACATCTACAGGCCCAGGCCCAGACCCAGGCCCTGGCCCAGTCCCAGTCCCATCCTCAGGCGCAGACCCAGTCCCAGGTCAAGGATCTACCCGCTACGACATCGTCACAGCTGTTGCTGCCACCGCAGCTGCGAAAGACGGCCAGTGTGAGGGAGTCGCACGATCCAACGGCCCTGGCCAAACGGCGGAGTCGCCTCCAGGAGCTGCGGGCCGGAAGCACCAGCAGCGGCGGCGGTGGGGACGAGCCATCCGTAGCCTTTAGCAAACGCGACTCCAAGCGGAATCGTCGTCGCGGCGGCACCACCGCCAGCGGCAGCAGCAGCAGCAGTGGCGGCTCTCCACGTCGCTCCGAGGCGGCCATGCGGAAGTCGCAGTCGCTGGACGCCGCCGAAAGTTACTCGCTGACCAGCATCCAGTCCCCGCTGTGGGTGACCCTCACCAATGCCCGCACCATCGAGGAGCTGGCCCAACAGAAGCTTTAAACGGACCCCTGCCCAGTCCCAGCCCCAGCCCACCAAAGAGCCTTCCCCAGACACAGACCCAGACCCAAGCCTACGGCCACAATACCATTTCCCATTAGCCACATGCCCATCCATCCACCCACATAGACCTCTTGTAAATGTTTAGAGAGCAATTCAAAGTACGTGTAGTAGAGACATTAATTAAAAACAAATATTTGAATCATTAGCTGCAAAAACATAAAACTTAATGAAATTAAAGACCAACAACCACACTTAGTCCAAGGAATAGAATTGAATTTGGAAAATAGATAATTGAATGTCAAGCAAAATGTATACAAAAGTGTTTTCAATGGGGGGGTGGCAGTGAAGACCTGGTCTTGGCCCTTTGAGCCAGAAACCACAGATAAACCTGTAATGTGATCAAAGACCA
Source organism: Drosophila obscura (assembly GCF_018151105.1). Taxonomy (NCBI): domain Eukaryota; kingdom Metazoa; phylum Arthropoda; class Insecta; order Diptera; family Drosophilidae; genus Drosophila; species Drosophila obscura. The sequence goes on from NW_024542721.1 coordinate 267,875, forward strand.
ACAAGGCAACCAAAATGTATTTGCCAAATTAATAGTTGAACTTGCAGGCAAGTTGAACGATACCTGTGGGTGGCTGGCTGCTGTGAATTGGAGCCCGGAACAAAAGCAGAAACGACAGCACTCACTTAATGAGATTAAAGAACAGCAGCAGAACATACTTTTTGAACTCTTGAGAGCCTTGTAGAGCCTGGGCCCTTGGCTGTATTTAAAGGTAAGCTTATTTGATAATGAATTTAATCAACTGAATATTGTATGCTCACAGTAAGTGTGGTCTAAGTATGAATAGATAATTATTATAAACAATATGCATGCTCATATTCGAGCAACTAATTGCATGGCTAAGTTTGAAATAATTATGCTAAAAGCTTGACTCTTTCAAGCACTCAAATTGTAGTGCAGCAAGCCATAATTGATTGCTCTGTAGTCCTGGCACAAAGTCCAGCAAAATGGAATATTGCGTGCAATTAAAAAAATATATAATTGCACGAATAATTTAATATTTGTGAATGAATTTATATTTTTGTTCACTTCACTGTATATTTTATAGATATACTTAACCACCTGTTAGCAGCCAATGCCGGGGCCATGAATCAATCTTCATTCTTCTATTGCTATTGCTATTCCTTGTTGCACAATTAACTTCGTTTAACACGTACTCGCATGTGTTTTTTAATTTTTGTGTGTTTTTCTTTTATTTAAATTATCATGTATACATAATAAGAGCTTAAAATACAAATTTAATTTCTTTATCAAAATAAATTGTTATACAATTTCCTTAGTTGTTGTCGCTTGTATGCTTGGGGGATCTCAATTTGGATTCATTTTTTTTGACTTTGTTAATTTATTTCTCCTTTCATTTGATTTGGATTTGGATTTGATATTTATAGTATTCCGAGTGGGTTTCGCTTAGTCATCAATGTTTATGGATTTAGTTTTAGCTTTGCACACCGCATTTTTGTTTAGTTATAGTTTTAAGCTTATGTTTTTTTCTTTTCTCTTTTTTTCTATTTATATACCTTTAGATTTGTTTGTTTGTTTGTTGGTTGCTTTTTGTTTTATTTGTAATATTAATTAATAGAAAAAAATACTAACAAAAAGAAGAGGTCGTCTTGGATATATCCTTGGATATCAATATTGTTGAATATAAATACAATATGCAGTTGTATGTATGTATCTATACGATTGCGGCATACAAATCGCGTATAATACAATATAGTATAGACAATACCAAAAAATATACAAAAAAAAAAAATTAAATTGGCATCGAGTGGTTTTCGTTCACAATAATACATTCATCATCCGGCGCGATTCATTTGATACCTAACGCCAAGCCACTACTAAAACACACACTTTTGAAACATGTCTATTTTTAAAAGAAGAACTAACGAAATCCGATTACACGAAATCATGGAGGAACGGCTGCTGTGGAGGAGGACACTGCGGCACAAACAAATATACAATATATATATATATATAAAAACTCTGCCCTCGATCTCTGATATCACTCCATCGATCGCTTGGTTTCCTTTGTTTAGGGTTTAAAAGAAGCATTAAATAAAACATATAATAAAAGACCTAAAAAAATTGAACTAGGAAAACAATTGAAAGCACTTTGCCCTGTGTGGTTGTGTGTGTGTGTGTGTGTGTGTGTGTGTGAGTGTCTGTGTGTGTGTGTGTTTTGTTGTTGTTGGAGTTCGTACGAGTATGTGCTGGGATCTGGGGAAGGTCTTGGGTCTTGTCTTTTGGGTATAGTTAAGGTGGGTTACGGGTTACATGGGGCTAAAAACAGAACCAATTATAAAAAAAAACACTAAAGGATCACTTCATGCTGTTGCCAGTCGTCTTTTTGAGCAATTCGATTGGAGGTGGGTGATTTGGGGTTTTTGCATTTTGTATCCGTTTCTGTGTGTTGCTTTTGACTTGCCTTACATTTTTGTTTTTTGTTTTTCTTTTCTTTCGAAAAATCTCTTAAAATCAGTTCTAATTATTCTGTTTGTCTTTTCCTGTGAGATATAAAATTATCCATGCCCAAATTGTTTTTTGTTTGATTATTTGATGTTTGGGGGGGAGGGAGGGGGGGGTGGTGTTTCGGTTTGTGGATTTCAGTTTCTGGTTTTCAATCAAAAATTTTCTGTCGTTTTTGCTGCAACTCTCTTTTTCTCTCTCATGCGATCTCATCTCTTTCTCTCTCTGTGTCGCTGCTGTGTCATCCCTCTGGGTATCTCTGGAACATGTTTCTCTTTCTACCTCTCTTTACATGTGTATCGTGGCTGCAGTGTAGCGCGCCTCACCGCGCCTCCAAGACCACTGGCTGGGACGGAACTAATTGATTAAAAAATAGAGATTTAACATTAGGCACAATTACTCATATAAATATATGCTTAGATATTTTGGGGAGTATTATTTCTACTAGAGTTTTGATAACCAACCTGATGCAAATGCTTGGACTGCATGTAATTGTAAGAAATTGCATAAAGCCATGGGTTTTGATATATCTTATTGTTTTAGGTGATTCATTGCGACCAACCACTCACCTGAATTAAAAGCTGACCGCTCTTTGTGTGCGGATTGCGGTACGCATAGAAGAGCCACAACGTCACGGCGAACACCATGCAAATGGGCACCATGAAACCAAATGCCATGCCCACGCTCTTGTTCTCGGCCTGCGCCTGAGACAGCTCGTCGGCATTCATGAGCTTCCTTTCCGCCGTGCTGCTTGAATCGGCTGCTGTCTTCGTTGAGGCAGTTGCTCGCGGTGCTCGCGTGCTGCTCAGCGTTGGCTCTGTTGGCGCCGAGAAGGCAGGCGATGCGGTCGATAAGTTACCACTGCCAGTGCCACTGCCGCTACCGCTGCTCGCAGTGCCTGTCTTCTCCTGGCCGGCATTGTTGCCCTTTTCGCCGAGAGCCGGACAAGAGCCAATATCATGCATGGATGTTGTATCGCAGCCTGTAAACGGATTTTAATTATTGGAATGAATGTTTGGGATAAGGCTTTCAATCTTACCCTTTTGTATCCATTCGTGCTTCTTGCGATCGGTACCCGTGGAGCAGCGATTCAGCGCGGGGCACCAGGAGCACTGCCAGCGGTAAAAAAAAAGGAATAAAAAAATGGTTTTTGGCTTTAAAGCTGGCAGAACTCACGGCAAAGGTTGTGTTATGGTTAATGCACGACTGGCAATCATTGTAGCCCAGACAGGTGGGCAGGGCCGTCAGTATGATAATGGTGGCATTGGTGATCTCCTTACGCTGGAAGGTCACTCGGTGGTACTCATAGATGGTCTTCCGACGGGCAACTGTCACAGAAACACAAACACAAACAAAAAACAATTAGGATCTCGGCTATGCTGGAAGGCAAGGCATATATATATATTCCCACTCACAGTAGAGATGCTTGTCAATGATGTAGGCATCCGAGAGGCCCACCTTAACCGGATGCTGATTGTCCTGGATCGAGTTGATTTGCGTGGGCACCTGGAAATAGCCAAACACAATGTCGCCGCTCTGGTGCAGGGTCACGCTGAACGTGAACTTGCCATAGTCCGGCTTATCCTGAAGCGTCACGTTCTCCCAGACGGCCGTAAAGGCGGTACCTGGAGGACAGATTCGGGGATTCGGTGTTTAGATTAGATCTAGCCAGCACCAGCGCCTGCGCCTGCAGCCAGTGCTCGTTCTATAAATGCTCACCATTATCGTGCAGACGGACAACCGAATCGCTGGACATGCTTGTATCGAAATTGGCCATCAGGGGCGCAATATATTGGGTGGCCGCCAGCCAGGAGTGCACATACTCGCCGGTGTATAGGAAGCCGCCGGTGGCAACGGTTATGTTGCGCACATAATGCCCATAGAAGGGGAAATCGAATTGCAGCTCCACGGTCATGGCGCGACGATGCGACGACGACAACATACTGTTCTCGGGCACTGTACGCAGCTGGGACCACAGCGCTGCGGCCTCCGCCTTGTTGATATACAGGGTGCTGTTGTAGTACTCGTGGTAGTCCTCGGTGCGGTTCAGGCTGTCGTTGATGATGCCCTTGTTGATCACCTCCTCGGAGACATCCACATCGGTCACATCCACATCCGTCCAGTCCTCATTGTTGCGATCCGTTGAGCTGGCCCCACCAGCCGGCAGCGGCATCTGCAGCGGCACAATCGGTGCGGAAGCGGCCACCTTTTTCGGATACTGCGATTGGTTGCCCCCCAACAGCTGGGTGGGCTTCTTGCCCGCCATATTGATGGTGGTGGTGGTGCTGTTGGCGTTGGCTGTGGGGTTCGATGATCCATCGGCATTCTGGACACTGTAATCCTTTCGCTGTCCGGTACCATTGGCGCCCACATTGTGCACATTGTACGAGACACTGCCGCCCGCTGCTCCCGCTCCCGTCTTGCTGTCGACGGTGGTAACCGTGGTCTCCGTGCCACCGGCCACAGCACTGGCATTCCCATTGGTACTGACGCTTTGGTACTGACTCTTTGCATCCGGCGTTATGCCAGCCGGCGCTGATGCTGCCGCTGCCACTGCCGCCGCCGATGAGTCTGCCGTTGCGGCACGCTTCTGACGATTGACTGCTTGGTCGTCGCCCGTCGCTGGCAGTCGAACCACATCGTGGGCATTGATGAATGTGAGCTTTGTGTCGAGCGGATAATAGGCATCCGGATTGGCTGCAAAAAAAGAGAGCGAATATCGTTTGGATGAGTCTACTATGTATAGTGAGGTAAGATTCAGGTGCGTCGTTTCTTTTGGGATATATGTATGTATGTATTCTTCCTTTGTCCCAAATTTGTGAGTATATCAGCTGTGTCCTAGGCCCCACACACAAATCTATTTACGCAGGGGAAGTCCCTACTCGTTTTTGATAGATATTTCCATTAAAATTATAGTTCTTGCCGTCGTAGTATCTAGAGATTTCTGTTATTTAAATACTTTTTACTCCGCTTAGCTGCAGTTCTGCTGTAGGCGCTTTTATCTCTGGTAAATATTATCTGTTAATATGTATGCGCTGATTATACACATTATCATTTTGACTATCATTCTGTAAAGAATATATCTGGAAGCCTGCCATCTCTGCCTGAATCTCTGTCTATAGCCCGTTCACTTATCGCAAGTTAAATATTATCTTTTCCGGCACGAATGCATACATCATTATACACTTTAATGGGCATTATTATTCCCAATCTTCAGTATCTGTAGTTTCATTTTTATTTTATTTTTTTTTTTCCATAGCTAAAACATTTTTGATCTTAGGTATCTTAATTCTGTAGTTTTTTGTGGGCCATTATGTACGACCCATGGCTGTAGTAAATTACCCCAAAATGAAGTTTCCACACTCGCATGTGCAGTGCAATTTTCTGGTAATGTGGCATATGCCCCGGTCCCGGTCCCGGCCCTGGCCCCTCTCCACGCTATTACTATTTGTGTGTGTGTGTGTATTTTTGTGCTGTAATTAACCTAACTGTTGTTTGAAGCCGCTCTCAATATTGATTTTCTATTTTCATTTACCATTTCCCACATGTGCGCCAGCACCGCACCACAGCAGAAACACATCAAAGGGCCCCTGTCGTCAGAGACCCCCCTCCCCCCCACCAATGGCAATTACAACATGTGGCATGTGGTCGGTCGATCGATCGGTTGTTTGTTTGCCATGAATGGGGGGTGGGGGGTAAGTGCCACACGCAATAGCCCCCTAAACAAAAACAAAAACGATATCGATTTCTAAGCCCCAAGAATTATTCATAACTCTTGCACACACGCCAACAGTATATACATTTTTAATATAAATAAACAGTAGAACCCCCCACTCCAATCGTTCCCCACTTTCGAGCCAATTGCTTGGGGGATTTCTATACAAAATTAAACTGCAATTGAATACATTATTAAATTCCCTATTCACTTCATTTGTTTTTTTGTTTTAAATTTGTTCTTGCTTTTTGGTTACAAAATGTTTTCATTTTTGTTGTTTTGAAAATGGAAAGCTGAAGCCCAGAATCCGGAATATTTCTGCTGCTCTAAGCTTAAAAAAAAAAAGAATTGCGCAAGCAAAGAGCTCGTTTTCGTTTGATTTGTATGTATTTAAATACATTCATACATAATATGTATGTACATACATATGTATATATGTACACTGGTATCGTGTTCTCAAACATAAAACTCCAATCCCATTGGGTTAAGCGATAAAGACAATTCCCTATGGCCCAATAAATTTCAATTTTCATATAACTATGTCGATACAATTTTTAGGAATCCTTAAAACTTAATTTACACAATTTGCAAACGATTTGATTGATATTTAATGTGCAAACCTATTGAAATAAATATTAATATCACCAATAATAGCGATCGTTTGAGTAGATATTATGAGTATTTCAAAAGATTTACTGCCACTTCTGCTGCTTCATAAAATTCCCATAAGCGAACGGACACATCGTTACGAATACGAGCGTATCAGGCGCAATATTAACCAAGAAGATACAAGTACATATGTATGTATACATATAGCATGCACATATACATATGTATAAGAATAATTCTCATCTTTCGTAATACCCTTTGCAATGCAAGACAAAATAAAACACACAAAAGCCCTCGGGAGTCAGCTTTCAGCTGTCTTTGGCGAAGCGCAACTGTACACAGAGAGAGACACCAACACACGGACACACAGTCACGTTTGTGCATGTTATAATTGTTTACCGTTTTTGAATGGAACAAATCACAACTGAACGATTACATTGCGGGCAGGCACACAGCACTCTGCACTAGCACCAGCAGCAGCACCAGTCACCCGTGCCGACTATCAAATGCGGCACATACATACATACATACATGTACATACATATATGTATGTACATAGTATTATTATATGTCTATATATGTGAAAAAGAAACAGCGACATCGAAAGCAAAAGCTGCGCGTCATCGATGCCCCCATCTGGCGGTTGATCTTGCATAATTACGGGTATTAGACGCAGCCGCTGCCGCAACAGCAACAGCAACAGCAGCGACTGCGGTCAAAATATGAGTCAACCCCAAACAACAGAGACACAGCAGAGAATCAGCTCGCTGCTCCCTTGCCCTATTTTCAACTCAAGCTTGGGGATGGGTAGAGAGAGCACAGATAATAAATCGAATGGGAATACGAAATATCAGCAAGTGGATTTTGTCACTGCAAGTGTTACATTCCATGTGTCCGTTCGCTTAAGGGAAATATTTTGCACCGAATCAATGTAATTTACTCTCGCTATCCTTCAGTGTGGGGGGGGGGATTCGTCAGTGCACATTCTCTCGCTCTCAAGCTTAGTCTCATTTTTTGACTTGGACTGCAGCAGAGAAAATTCATCTCTGCCATGACAAAATCCATGAAAGCGAGAGTACCACCTGATGCCGCCCCGCGATCTGATGCCCTTCCTCTCCTCTTCTACTTTTGCGACTGCTTTCAGTGCTTTTTTGAATTCAATTGAACCCAGTGTTAATTGCTGTAAATGTTGTCCGTTTTTGTACGTTTGCTGTGGACTGTGTCACGGAGTTGTTGCTATTGTTATTGTTGTGGAAGCAATTGGCGTAAATTTATTCAGCATTTGATTGAAAACCAAAAAATTGATCTTCAATATTTTGTCTCGTGTGTGTGTGTGTGTGTGTGTGAGAGCTTTTTACTTTAGTTAGTTTTTGCTAATGACCTCCACAGAACCAGAGCCAGAGAAAGGCCCCAAAAGTGGGTCAACAAATTTGCACAGTGACCCCCTTCTTTTCGGTCTTTTGCCGGTCTTTAATTATTGGGTGTATTGTTGTTGTTGTCTTTCTTTCATTTGTATTTTTTATTTTTGGGTGAAATGCGCCAACAAGGTGTGAAGGACGCATGAAATCAATCAGTGTGAGAGTTTCATTGGAATCATTGGAAATTTCTGCACAAAATTCAACCACGATACTCGTATTGTACACAGTAGCAAATTGTGTGTGTGTTTTGTTGTTGTTGTTGTCCAAGCAAAAGTATGCACATAAATTCACGCAAGGCTGTTCGTTTCACTGCATTCGTCGGCGCATTTCGGTCTGGCCTGCTCTCCCATTTCTATTTACGTTTGCGCTTTTGAAATTACTTATCGCCAGTGGCCAGTGGCCCCAGTGGGCCCCACTCCATTGTATGCATATCTTGTTTTTTAAATTTTTGTGTACCTGCTCATATACACATGGATAAAAGCAGGTAAAGGTATGAAAAGATTCCGATAATTCCACATATTTCTATATATAAAGTGAAGTTATTTTAATGTTGCTCCTTGCTTTCCAGTTTGATAATTTTTGACTATTAAAACTGATTTTTGTAGCGGGTATTTCGATGGTCGGGTCGAAACATATCTGTCTCATTTATACTGCACTTGTTGGTGGGGTTGGCGGCTATCTATCGACAGCGGCCGTTTTATCAGTATTAGTTTTTGGATTTTCCCCCAACTCTTTTAACTGATAGCTTGACATACAATTTGCGTCGCACGCTTTCAGCTAATTGAAGGTTGTACGGTTACCAGTACCAGTACCTGTGCCTGTACCTGTGCCTGTATCTGTACCTTTACCTGTCCGGCAGTGTAGTACTCCTACTGGAGTTCACTTCCTCGGGGTGTGCACTGGTGTTTGTTCAGTCACTACACTGGGCCAGACGTGGCCGGAGTGTTAATATTTTAACAGTTCTTTTATGCGCCGTTAGGCGGAAAAGCTTATCAACCACCAAATCAATGGAAGTCAAACAAAGGCAAGTGCGAGCGTGCGTTTTTTTTTTCTTCCCAGCAAATGGACGGACGCTGATGATGATGATGATGGTAATGATGTGTTAACGTCCGTTAATCTTTCCATGGCCTAGACGACGACAAGACAAGACAAGCGATGCATTTGTCAAAGAGCATTGCATTTGCCCGGAGATCACTTGAAGATCTCTTCTTTGCCACAATGGGTAGCAACTGTTTAGGTCCATTAACTTGTTAGAGCTCGAAAACCCGAGAATAATCTCGAGTGGCAATGAATGAAAGAAAAAATGAGTTGCAGTTGCTTCGGGGCAGACAGCAGCTTTTATTCTTTTAACTTTTCGATTCAGACAAAAAAAAAGATGTAGATTTTGGGTAATAGACTTGGCCAATATTCTTATACAGTCTTCTTCCTACTTAACTGGCATTTCTGGAAGCTCAAAAATGTCATTCTTATATTGGGATATACCCATATCTGGACGACAGAGGAAACAATTGAAATTCACATTAATTTGATATGGGGGATAAACGATAGAAGCGGATGGATGATTCAGCTGGTTCAAGCTTATTCCCCGCAAAAACCCCCACCCAGAGAATTGATCACACAACAGCTTTAACCCAGACTTCAGACTCCAGTTCGCCAAATGAATGGATAGTTGGATGGTTGGATGCTTTATCAAGAAAAAAGAGCAGCAACAATATGTGTAAATAATAATGAACGGGACCGCCCTTGATAAGGAGGAGACTCTGGTGCCAGTAGCAGGCTGACGCCAAGTCAATTCCAATGGGAATTCGAATCGAAATGCCGTTTTGCTTCTGATATATGCAGATCTATTGGAAGCTGCACGCAGTGGCCCACAGATGGGTGTTTTGGGAATTGGAATCAAAGTGAATCCATTGCTGGAAGCCGTAGATGTAGACTTTGAACAGTTTGCAACCTTAAAAATACCAAATGGCAGTGGGAATCCACAGGAATCCGTAGATAGCTTTTTTCCTGGAACTCACTAATGATGGACATCGGTTTTGGAGTACAGTTTGCAGTGGAGGGCAAACTGTCCACAGATAAAGAAATGAAAAATTATAGAGATTTGTGTGCTTCGGGTAAGTCCCACTCCGGACAGTTGACCCCCAGTGGCAAGATAGTAGCGTTACCATTCAGTACTTTAACTGATGCCAAGCGAATAAAATTTCTGAAGAAAAAGTCAAACAAATAAAGAAACTGATTATGGGGCGCTGACTGACTGCCCTGACTGACAGCCCGATGACGGGATGGGGGCCAAAAGACAAAGAAAACTCGAACCGTTCCCAACTGTATCAACAAAATACAAATATAAACTGTGGGGTGGGGTGAGATGGTGAGGTGAGGAAGAGGAGAGGAGCCAAGTGTGCAAGAAAAAGAGTAATTTAACTGCGAAATAAGCGACTTTCCAGCCAGTTTTTGTTTTGTTTTTGTCCCCCCCGTACATTGCATTATTGGCCAATTACACAACACTGTTTGAAATGCGTCATAAATGGGGCTTGGACAAGGAGAGGGGAAGAGCAATAGATATATAGATAGAGAGAGATAGAGAAGTAAATACAAATGCAAATGCAGTTAACGGCACTCCACTGCACTCCGTGCCAGAAGAGGCCAGGCCAGCTGAGAGCGAGCCGGTGCGGTTCACAAGGTTGCCACCTGTCGGCGAAGCAGATGAAAAAACAAGTAGCAAAAGTGTTGCCAGGTCTGCCTTTGGTCTACTCTACCCTTTTTTCTTTTTTTGGAGCCCTCGTTGTTTTTGTTGTTGTAACCAAGCGTAATTCCACAGCATTTTATTCGTTTAAGTTGGAAATTGCAAAATTGGCGACACAAAAAACAATAAGCAAAACACACATTTTGCGCCTTTGTTTTGTTTCGTGTTAATCAAAGTGCGCCACAAATTTCAATTTAAATATGCAGGTTGAACCTGCCCTGGCACTCCGGACGGGGAATGGGACTGTCGTCTGGTGCCTGTGCCTGTGCCTGGTTGCCGCCTGGTGGCGACGTCGCAGTTGAAAAATTGTTGCACGTTAAGTGGAGCATGGCGAAGAGCACAAAAACAAAAAATTATAAATAAAAACCAATCCGTAGCCGTAACAAGGAGGGGGTGGCAGGCGGGTGAAGTGATGATAGATGGTAGCAGAGAGAGTAAAAGGCCTGTCGCATACAGGACACATGTTTATACATGCATACATATGCATGCATGTGTGTACATACATTTCTTTGACTTTTGCCTATTTTCACACTCGACTGCCGTTGTAGATCCCCCCCACCCCTTCTAAATACACGTACACTTTTTTTTGTCAATTAACGCATTTAATGCCACATAAAAAAAAAACAGAAAAATACAACATGGCAGCAGATAAAATTTCACCATACAACAAAAAATACCAACTGTCAGAGCGACCCCTGGCCATAGTCATACCCGATGATGATGGTTTTGTCTTTTGTGTACAAACAAAATCAAATACACATGTACATATACATACATCGTGCTCGGACGATGAGTTTTAGATAGATGTATGCATTACGTGGATTTCTTTTGTTTCATTTCAGCTATATATGATGAAGAAACCTAAGAAATAACAACCAGATTTACAGCCAAAATTACAAACACACACACGCACGCAACCACATTGGATATAGAGAGTGTGTTAGAAAAATAGATAGAAGAGGGACAGAGACTGAGAGAGGAAAACGTACACACACGCACACGCACACATACACCATAGAAGTTATACAAATATTTGGAACGTCTTTTGTTTCATGTTGAAGAATTTAATTTTAATCGAGTGCACACCAAACTTACACCTTGCCGACGTTATTTCAATTGCACTGTATATCGTAAGGAGAATTGCAATTTGCGCGCACGCACAACCGAAACTTTTCGCCATCTTTTCCCCGTGCTACTTGCAACGTTGAATATTGATATATCGAGTATTGATGTATATTTCTTTGACAATATTATTATTATTATTTTTTGCAAATATACGGATATTTTTGTGGGGATATATCAACGGACTTTTCTGAACTCAGAAAAAAATTCGACACTATTTTGTTGTTTCATTGTTCGCGGCAGAAAAATTTGTGAGACCATCAGTGGGACACTCTGGACATATCGATAAAATGTACCCGTCTGCCTCTCAAAAATATACCTTCTCATTTTCAAAATATACCGTAAATATGCCGATTAAAATCATATTCCTCAATTTTGATATTCGATTTAATATTACAAGCTGGTTAGGACTCTAAACACTGAAAATATAATTTCATCCGATTCATGAATCAATTTTCTTTAAGATTGGTTAAAATTAAGGACATTCTTTTTATTGGATTGTTCATAAAATAACACTAAAACAAAGAAGTTAAAACGAAATGTCGCAACAGAGCTTTTAACTCAAGTTTTGTAAATGAAGTTCAGAGCGCAAAAATGAGCTCACCGCTTTGAAAAATGAATTTATGGTCAATCTGTATATAAAGGTATATTAAACGGAAATATTGGTATATTACGGTGTACTTATTTAAGTTATTCCCCAAACTTTCAAAACGCCGCACAGTTAGAGTTAAAATCTATATTGTAAACACAGGCATAAACATGGTATCAACACGAAACAAAAAAAAGGCTCAGCCGATATTGGCATTATGAGTTCCATTGTATCAATTAAAGTTAATTTTTGTTTTCGCTATGTTAATGATAGCGTTTTTCATTTTTGATTCGTATGGATGATATATGGCTAAAAATAATTTGGTATATTTGCAGTATATATTTTTAAACAGGGCAGGTATATTTCGGTCTATTTCTGACGGTATATTTGATTGATAGAAATCCGCGTTCACTAGAGCTGTCAAACGATTGATAGTTGAGCCATCGATAGCTTTGAATGTTTTGAAAAAACAATCGATAGTATCGTGGGCTCAAATAATTATTAAACAACCATTGAAACCTTTTAGGAACTTGTCCATTGTAAAAATTAGATGTCACCTGTCGTTTGTTTACAAATTTGTCTTCGTATTTTAGAGCAGCCAATCAAAACATATCAAAAACGCAACAACTTTAGCTCGATACTATCATGATAGTCGCAAAACCATCGATAGAAGCGGCTAGCAGCAAAACATCGATGCTATCGATAGTGCCCTCGATGGTTTGACACCTCTAGCGTTCACGGTACACAAGTAAAACTAATTAAATGTTAGATTTAACATATCGATGACCATTTTCAACGCAGTTGATAAGTTTACTATGATGTCTGGCGACCGGGTAAAGATTAAGGACCTGCTGTGTAGTCGACTGACCGAATGCGGATGGCGTGACGAGGTGCGGCTGCTGTGCCGCAGCATCCTGCAGGAGAAGGGAGCCATCAGTAGCTTCACCGTGGAGCAGCTGGTGACGGAGGTGACGCCCCGGGCCCGTTCCCTCGTTCCCGATGCCGTCAAGAAGGAGCTGCTGATCAAGATTCGTACCATTTTTGACGATAACGAGGCCGAGGACATCGATCACGACGATCCCTGACATAAAGTGCTAATGATATCCCGCATGCAAATCCCCTAGACACTATTTTCAATTATAGAATTTTATTTTTTAATTTTATACAATAATTATATACGTATACACACACACATACACACGCGCGCGCAAGCCCGACACATTTCAATCCCCGGTATTAAGATGGGGTGGGGGGGCACCAGGGAGCGGAATGATTTCAGTCGAGCGTGGGGCATGCGGAGCTGTTGCTAAGCAGCTCAAAGGTCTCGCCAACGGATGGATCATCCATTAAGTTGATGGCCGGCCCCGGCACATTGGCCGCCGCAGCTGTCTCTGCCTCCGTGCTGGAGAGATGGCCGGAGGCGGAGACCAAAGCGGAACTGGTTGTCGGCTGGGAATACTTGCGCACCCAATCATTTGGATGCATCTTCTTCTTGTGGTTGTGCATGTTGGCGTGCGACTTGAAGGTGCGGGTGCAGAACTGACACGAGTACAGATCGATGCCGGTGTGCGTGGCCATATGCTCCTAGTGGGGAATAGAATCAGATCGGATTGGACACGCAACAAGGGTGAACACAACTACTCACAACCAGGGCGCGCGGCAGTTTGAACTCCTTGTCGCAGAGGCTGCACTTGTGCCGCTTGGCGGAGTGATGGTATCTCATGTGGCTGCTGAGTGCGGCACGAGAGGACTTCTCCGCGTTGCAGAGGGTACAACGATACTTGTTCGAATTGTCGCGATCATCGTGTCTAGCGAGATGCTTGCGGAGACTCCGCTCGTCCCGCAGCCAGCGGCCGCACAGGTTACACTGCACCTCCGCCACGGGGCCATCCGGATGTAGTGCCTTCTTGTGTATGATAAAGTTGGCCTTTGAGCGGAAATGCGTGCCACAGATGTCGCAGATGATTGGGGTGAAGTCTGCCGCGTGCATTCGCTTATCGTGGGCGCTCAGCTCAAATTTGGTGCGGAATCTGTAAGTATTGCACGGTATCAAACGACCGACCATGACTCCCGCTCGCACACTCACGTCTTGCCACAGGTGTCGCAGACCTCGGGTCGCTCGGTGCCCTTGTGACCCTTCAGATGCATGGTCAGGAGGAACTTCTTGGCAAACCGTGCCTCACAGATGGCGCACTGGTGCACCAACTCCTGCTGCTCGGAGTGGAAGCGCAGCATGTGCATCACCTGGCTGTTGCGATTCAGGAAGTTCTTGCGGCACGGCTTGCAGCTGAAGTACTGCGGATCCTTGTGACAGTGCAGATGGTCCACATATAGCGTACGCTTCTTATACCGATTGTTGCAGCACTTCACGTACCCCAGCACATTGTGCTCCACGCGAAAGTGTCGCTTCAGATCGTTGAAGTCCGCAAGGGGTGCCGTGCACAGGCAACAGTCGAGCTTCACATTGGCAGCTATAAATTCGTCCATCTCCTTGATGCTGTTACGCTTCACCGCAGGTTCAGGGTCAGTTGCCACCTCAATAGTTGGATGCTTTTTCTTGCGCTTAGTCGTGGCACGGACACGTTTCGTGCCGCTGGCCCGCTGGGCCGGCACGCTGGGCGCGTTGGCCGAAGGTGTCGATTCGTTGCCGGATGATGCGGGCTCAGGTTTTTGTCTAAGCTCGCGGGCACGGGCTCGGGACTCGCGGAGTGTGAGCCCAGTGAGGGCCGCCGCTCTCGCCTGTTTGTGCTTCTCGTATTTCTTTTTTATGAGCTGGGATTCCTTTTGGAGAGTTTTGCGGGGCCTGCCTCTAGTTCGAGTAGGTTTCACAGGATCTGGCTCGATGGCGTTGGGCTCGTAGTCCGTCTGAAATCGATCGCCATCGTCATCACTATCCTGATCGTCTCTGGCGGACATTGCATCGATGACGGGCTCACATAAAATGTGATCCTTAATATCACCGGCCTCGAAATTGATCTTCGACTCGATGGGCGACTCGGTGTTCCACACGATAAGACCCGGTTCCGGCTCTGGATCTGAGACCTCAATCTTGAGCTGCAAGGCGCGCTGTTTGTCCGCCACCATGGCGCAAAACTGTTCGAAGCTGGACAGCTGCTGCCAGCAGGTGCCGCACAGGCAAGTAGACACCGCGTCATTGGCCGCCAGCTAAGGATTGAGAGTGTTGCGTGTAAATCATAAGTCTAAGCCAACCAAACCAGCCAAAACCAAACCCAAATCCACTCACCACCAGCTGCAGATGCTTCTCTATCAGTTCCGCCAGCTGCCGCATCGTTTGATGCACGGGCCCGCCATCCTCGTGGAAGATGGGCACAATGTGCTCTGTATCCTCCAGGCAGAGTCGACATATCATCATCTCATTCAAATATAAAAACCAAATTCCTTTAAATGCACGACAGCAGCTGTTTACAGGTCGTTGCTGTGATGTTGCAAAGCGTTGCCAGATCGGCTGTCTCAGTTCTGCGCGCTTACCAAAAATAAAGCTAGATTTTTCCTCATTTAATTATTTAGATTTATTTATTTTAAATGGCGAGTAATTAAATTTGAATTTATTGTATGCTTTAATCCAGAATGATATCTATGTTTTCGTTAACGGGCAGTTGACGTTGGCGAGCTGCAGGCTTCGGAGGCAATTTGGGCTTGGGTCTATCCACGTTCTCCTTAGCCAGAACGATTGTCTTCATCTCTCCGGCTATGTCTTCTTGGGGTCCATGTTCGACATTGGCTTGAATCTGTCCACGCAACTCACGCTTGGCAAGCACTTCATTAATGATAACTTCAATACTTGGCGTTATCCGGAGTTTGTGTTTATTGTGTCGCGAAATGCCGAGGCAATTAATCGCGTTCATTACCTGACCAAAAATAACACTCCTCACTTGTCCAATAATGTCGCCGCCTCTCTGCGATGCATTTATCAGTGCCTGATCAATGGATTTCTCGTTGCTTTTGAGGAACGAGCATAGAAACTGTTCGTAGATTATTTTACTGCCGCCGCCGAGTGTCGGCAGAAGCCAGCACAGGAACAGTACCTTGAACTCATTGAGGAAAGGCACCAACGCAACGAAGCCTTGAGTGAAGTAGTCAAATAGCAAAAAGACGGCGTATACAATCCAGTATGATACCCATACGCGCATATTTACATCGGAGGGTTTCTTGGCACTCAAAACTTTGTTGGACATGAATGCGGGATATAGACAACCCACTAGTAGTGCGATAAGCCGTACGATGCTTTCATAGATCATGATTTTAGTTCCAAGAAAATGCCTATTGAATTTTGAACAATCTAAATTGTGTAGTGTCTAATGAGAAATGAGTAAATATTTACATGGAAATCAATGCATTCTATATAAATGCTAACATGTTTGATTTGAACACCATAAATGGCTAAACAGGCGTCAATATATATATATGGCATCACTACTATGCACAGTGTTGGTAAATGTTAACAGGAAGGCACGATAGGTGATAGCGCCACTGTTCCGATGTTTTTTTTAAACAAAGATCGAGTATATAGTTACAATTTATATTTATTATGGTGGTATTTCCCTAAAATTCACTTTAAAATGTTTAATGATGATTTACCACCACACACAGCTGTGCCTTGTAAATTCATATTAGTGTGTCAAAAAACATCGACTATATCGATGCTACTATCGATGTTTCTTCAGCTTTGTACAGCACTCTTTTCATTCTGAACGCCGCGGAAAATTTATAAATTATAAATTTTAATCTTAAAACCTGAACTAAAATGGACCCAGTACGTACGGATGAAGTCCCTAATGAGCTGGGCGATGACATTTCGGATATTGATCTTCATGATGTGCCGGCCCAACTGGAAAATACATTGAAGCCGACATTCCATGAGACCAAAAGTCTTTTCAACATTAACATTGACGAAGGTAAGCGGCCGGCGTTCCCATATTTTAATATTATCTACCCTACTCTACTCTCTACTGTTGATCGTTTTAAATTTTCAGTTTTTGAAAACACCTCTGGCGATGAGGACGTGGAGGTGTATAAGGAGGACATCAAACTCAAGCAGCAGGAGTGGATTGACTTTATGGTTAAGGCAACCAAAAAGGGCGAGGAAGCTCTAAAAGATTACGAGGCTACCCTAGCGAACCGAGAGGATCTAAACCCGATCCGCGAGTTCAAGCCAAATGCAGAGCAGCAGGCCTACTTGGACCAGGGTCCCGACTTTCAGAATTTCATCAGGGGCCACCTGGAATTCCGTAAGAATTTTAACGCGTTCCAGGTGAAACACGAGGAAATGAAGGAGTTGCAAGCCCGCATAATGGAACGCTGCCAGCTGCGCCTAAACTTTCTTGCCTACAACGCCATCAACCAAAACTTGGCCACTGCACGCAAGAAGCCAGCAAAGCGCGGTTGATTTTCAATATATTTTTATGCTTAATTAAAAGTTGATGAAAAAAAAACAAACAAAATAAACACTGGCTAACAAAATGGCTTAGCTTCGAAAGTATTAATTCTAATTAATGTGAGTTTGTGTATTGCCTATTCCTTGGCCCAGGAGCCCAAGTATTTCATCAGGTCGGTAAGGCTGTCGAAGTCCGTGCGGCTTGCCGGCGGCTCGTCTTTGGTGATGCGCGGCAATGCATTGCCCATCTTCATGCGAAACTCTTGAAACTGAATGAGAAAATTTCGATTAGATATAGCCAAGCACTGGCTGTGTGTGTTGGTGCCTACGTCTTTGGCTCCGCTTAGCTTCCAGAATCCGTAGCAGAATGCTCCCGTGCCCAAGACGGCATAGAGGGTACCCCAGCCAAGGGCTCGCAGGGCCAGGGTGGCGCCCTCGTCCATCAGGATTATACCCTGACGAGCTCCCTGCTGCTGTAGCACCTGGCTGTCTGCTTTCTTGGCCGTGGCCAGGGTGCGCGAGAAGCCAAAGAGTGCAGAAATTCCGCCGACGAGTCCTAGGAAAGCAGCGCCTGCATAGAAAAGAGACCGTCACAAAATCACTGGAACAAGGATAACCGGGCTGAAAAGGGCTCTCACCTTGTATGCGAAACTTTCGTTCTTTATCCGCCGTCACTGCATCTGCATTGGCGCCGGCTTCGTTCATTGCTCTCTTAATTTTTCCGCTATGTATTTTATTTATTTGTCGTAAGAGTTAAATATATTTTGATATCGACAATGATATATCGATATATATTTTTTAGGTTATAGTATCGATGGTTTGTGGGATAAGTAACGTAAGAAAGTTAAATGCATGAATATGTAAAAAATTGCCCATACGAGAAAAATTCATTATTACTTCGGTTTCAAAGCAGCTTCGAAAATAGAATATTAATTAATTAAATAAATTAATCCATATAAGTAATGTTGATATGTAGCAACTGTGTAGTTACCGTGTCGTTAACATGTAAAATAAAAGGACATTTTTGTTAGCCTTCTTAGCTTATACCTTATTTAATAAACAATCCAATAAGCGGAGTCTTCATAATAAATTTGTATGTTTAGGGCTGACAGGGCCAACTAGCTAGTAATATCTAACCGAAAATCAAAATCGATACATATCAACGCATTTTGTCAGTATATGTGCGGTATACTTACGGTATATTTCTGGGGTATTTTTGGGCTCCCAATTCGAACGCAGATATGAGTTTTGAGTGCACTCTTTCGACTGGGCCATGGTATGGCCCCAGTATTAAAACGGCCAAGCTTTTTTTAAGGGCCTCGCAAGGACCTCACCCTAGCCCCGACGGACTAAATATACCATGGGTGCGCGAAAGCACAAAATCCCCCACTGAAAGCTCTGCTTTTTGTGACGTCACACGGCACACCTAATACCCTTCTCCATGCGGCGCAAACAATTTGTTTACTTTTTTTTCTTGCGCGTAGAGGAGCCGGCGCTTTGATTTTTTTAAGATTTTTTTTTTCGAAAATTTTGCCGCAAATTAATGTAAATTTACGCGCTTTTGTGGTGTTGTGTGGCTCCCCGTGTGCATATGTATCGAAAATGCCGAGATTAGCGGCAAAATGCAAAATGTAAACGGCGGCAATAATAATCAGTGCAAAAGAAGTGCGTGCCAGCAGCGGTAATAACACACAAGCCAAGCGAGTGGAGTGCCAAAAAAAAAAGCAGCTCTTATTGGAGTTCGACGAAAAGAAGCGTAGAAACCGCAAAGAAGCAACAAGTGGCCGGCCCATACACTGTGAAGAGAGAGAGAGAGAGAGAGTCCAACGGCTACGACAGCGAAAATGTGCATATGACCATCGATTCCTGAACACCAGTTTCTCCTCCCTGTCTCTTCCCATCATCCCCGATCATCATCATCATCATAGTCAGACCCCCACATCCCACATTCAAGTTCAAGTGCAGAGTCTTTGAAACATGCGTAGACCAGTCGCCACGTTGAGCCGCAATCATTACTTCGTCATTGGGCTGCTGCTGGGGCTCGTGTTGAGCTGCTACATACCGCAGGACATCTGGGAGCTGGTCCAGCAGGAGGAATGCCCCCAGGAGGCTGCCGAGAATCTGCTGATCGAACGCTTTGGCCAGGACTTTGAGCCGCATCTGAATCTGATCAATAAGCCGCTGGCGGCCAAAAAGCCGGTAAGTCCTACGCACTTAAATTCAAAATCGAAAATCCGAATTGGGAATGCGGGTAATTCAGCTGCCCAGAAATGTAAATATTCACGCTCAGACATGACTCGTCGTCGTCGTCGTTGTCTTCGTCGTTGCCGTTGTACACATGTCTCATGTATCAGGGAGTCCACTGATAGCAATTTATTGACCTTCTTGCTTATCGCGCGCGCGCGCGCTCACTACACCGCGCAACAGCGTCCATGTTTTTGGCAATGCCATAACAAAAAGAGGAAGAGTTAATAGTTGTCAATCAAGTTGTCATCCTTTCGGAAGGTACTATAAGGCACTCGCTGTTCTCTCCCTGTTTAAACGAAACTTGACGCAAATAGAGCCAATATGCCGTTTCAGAGCCAATATATAAAACGTGTATTTTTAGTGCCATGGGAGAAATATTCTGGGAAAAATCGCTTATCCATTGTGGAGTCTTTGGACGCCTTAATCCTGTTGCACAGTGTTAACTCCTGGAAAGACTGCCGTTATTTGGTTCGAGCGTATCGGCGTCAACGTCAGCAGCGGCTCATGCAGACGTCATTTCAATTTTTTTCTTTCTTTTTTTGGCTTAAAATTATTCCCTTATCGATACCGATGACACCGCCACACACGCATACGCATACACTTTGCACCTCTTTGAGGTGAGATGCAAGGTGTGCACGTGGCAGGGTATGGCATTACGGATCCTCAATTTTGGCTCTCGCTCCTTGTCTGCACGCAATGCTCACGTGAGTGTGTGCCTCTGCACTCGAGAGAGAGGGAGTGCTGCCAAAGAAGGTTTCACCTGGTCCACAAGTCCACTGTGGCTGCAGATATTGGTGTGAATTAAAGAGAGAGAGAGAGAGAGAGCGCCAGGCTCCCCCCCACTCCAACGGTTTTGTACAGTTTGGCATGCACTGAACCCGAACCACCTAATGAATTCCAGACGATCGCGCGATCTCATAAATTTCATTTACATAAATAAACTCATTATGCCTTTAAGTAAATAAATGTTAACTCGATCCATCGTACGATTGTACACATGTATATATGCTCTGTGTGTGTATGTGTGTGTGCATGCAAAAATCGAAAGCAGCAAAAAAATTTATTGAATTAAATAAAGTGCGCGAGAATACGAGAACAAGAAGGTTCCGTTAAGGTTTGGTGTGCGCCTCTTTGTTAGTCGAAGCTGGGACTACCCTGGAATCCACCTATTATTAATATTGCTATGCGGCATACCCTCTTAACCCTAGAGTATCTCACATGGGGAATTCGAAATCGATTAAATATTTTCCATATGCCATGAGGTTTTTTGCCCTCATGTTCAGCATATTACGAGTGTGTACAATGTTTCTGTTGTTCCTTTTGTGGATATGCCAACGTTTGCGTTTTATCCAACGTGCAATCAAAATTTGTTGTGCGAAGAAGTTTAATAATTTATTGCACGTTTTTAATTTTTTTTGTTGGTGTTGTGTGTGTGCGACAAAGAAAACTGGAACTGTTTTCTTGCTACCATTTATGGGGTGGGAAATAAAAGTGACATTAATGTGTCGCTGAGGATGTCAAACATTTTTCAACGATCGTTGCGTGTGGAATACATAAAATAGTCTGTAGATTTTGTTGATAGATTTCCCTGAAATTTTGAATATGGGCAGCACTACTACCAGATAAAGATCCCTTCTTTTGGCAGAGTATATTCCATTCCATAAGTTAGTTTAGCTCAAAACTAAGGAAATTCTGAACGGAAATTGTGCTGAGTGAACCAATTTTGGTGGCATGTTTTCTATCAAAAGTTGCGGCTTAATCTCAAGTATTTTGGGGCACCTATTCTGGCATCATTTTGGAGTGAAATATATGCTGAAAAGATTGACAAACTTCGTACAATTACGGCCCTGTGGGCCTCCCGGCCGATAATTGCTGCTTGGACTCGGAATCATGATTTGTATAACCCGCGTTGCGGATCGTCTTTTCGAGTCTTTTATTTATTTCTTTTTTTTTTTTTTGCGCCACGAGGGGTATGGGAAATGCTTACTTGTGTTTCTTTGCGATTAAAATGACCATTTTACGAGTCGCACATGGGGTTTCAAGAGTCACTTTCTGTTGTTGTGTTAATGTACTTTATTTTTGTTATATTTTTTTTAATGTGCGTAATGTGTCTGTGTAATTATTTGTGTGAGAGAGTTTGTGTGTGTGTGTGTGTGCTCATGTGCCGCCTGTCCGATTGTCCATCCAGACGAAAGGTTTGGGATGGAACAGACAGGACAGACAGAGAGAGATAGCGAGCGATATAATGTTTGAAACTCGTTCGCATTCGCATTTTGAAAATTAAAACTTTGTGTTTAAAAGTGGCATTGGGAAGTGCCATATACCCTGTAATGACAAAAGACCAATTGAAAATTGTTTCAAGAAAATTTCGAAGATTTTATCTGTTCCATGGGTATGATGGAAACCTTTGAATGCAATATAGAAATATTTGCTGTTAAAAACGAATTTAAAATATTTTAAACAAAATATTATACAAAAAAAAATTATATATAATTTTTTACGTTGTCTTAGAAATATAGAAAATATAGAAATAAAAGTTGATACAACATAGCAAATATAAAGCATTAAAAATATAAAAAATATATGAATATTTTCTATATATAATTTACTGGAAATCTATGCCCCTATTGGATGAGATAAGGAATGATAAAAGTAAAAAATAAACCATTAAAAATATGGAATAAATATACAACAAATTCCATAGACTTTTCTACAGATATTTGACTGAAAAACAATATAGACATAATATGGTAAAGGTTAGCAATAAACCATTAAAAATATGCCATAATATATGAGAGCAATATGTAAATATGTACGTATGTATGTCCTTGGATGATTTTATAGATATTTCTGTAGATATTTATGCAGATGCTTTACACGAAAAGAAAAGCTATTAGATGGCTATTCATTAATGAAAATATATCTGAGTCTGAGTAAACCATTGTAACTTTGTATGCTGTAATTACACTAGTCAAAACATTTTTCTCAAAAAGTGGGGTAGAAATGGTGCTTTGAAGGAATGGTATTTTTTATATTGAAAGAAAAAAACACGAAAACTTTTATACAGTAATATGAAATGATGATTTTTTTGTGAAGCTAAACGTTAACCAACTATGAAAAAATGACAAAAAATACCTGGAGGTTGCTGAACTGCCCATTGGGATTGGTATCGTAGGTACCAATGTACACCCTTTCGTTTGTTGTTATTGGGTTGGGCCAACCTGAGGTTTTTGTCTTTTTTTTTTAGGTTTGGTTAAAATTTTAGTTCTCCTTTTATGGGATACTAAACTTTAAAAAAACCAATAAATTTTTTTTTTTTCTATTTTTAAAGTATTGAAAAATATATTCCCAGAGTTAATCAAGTGTTTGGGTTATGTTTTATCTAATGAAAGTTTTACACCAATGTAATCTAGAGCTGAAAAAAAGATAAAAAGAAAAAAAATACCAGATTAAAAATTCTTAAAAAATTTCTAAAACATATTCTAAAACTTTTAATCCCATATCTATCAGAAAAGTTGGTTTGGATCCTTAGGAAAAAAAGTTCGATTTGCGAGTAGTGTTATCAGAACATTCTGTGGTTATCGATAGCTAATGGATATTTTCTGCAAATATTTCTATAGATAGAAACACAAACCCTTGACCAAAGTAGTAATACACTTTGCACAAAGTGTATAACAAGATTATAGTCGGACAAAAGTCGTTTTCGTTTTCATTTTCGTTTTGTTCCATTCACTTAATAAAAGAGACAATAACTGCGTTTGCCCGCCGCAAATAGAGAGATCTGAGAGTAAGTATTACCCGTAGTACGAGTGTATTTATCTATCTATTTATCTATCTATATATATAATGGTGCCACAGATGTGTAAGAGAGTCGAGTGGGGTACACACACAGGCAGACGTACACACGGGGGCTAAGTGGCTAAGCAGCTCGACATACAGCCAGGCAGACAGACAGACAGACAGAAAAGGCATTTAAGTGAAATCAGAGACGGAGCGGAGGCACAGCACTTTGAACTCCAAAGAAAAAACGAAGATGAGATGCCCAGAGGTAGTCTGATCGATGACCAGATCAATGGGATCAGTTGAGAACAGAACAGAACCGAACAGAACTGAACAGATTTTGGCACCTTGTCTATGCTGACCCACATTGAACCTGACTGAATTCTGTTTGGATTTTCCTTTCAATACAAAATTTGGAGTTTCGTTTTAAATTAGATTAGCGATGGCGTCTCTTTGCCGATTGTTTGCGCGGCGCCACATGTCCATGATAATGCGTCAAAATTTTGCCAAAAGCTGCGAGGAGAAGCTTAACGATCAGATCAATATGGAGCTGAAAGCCTGCCATCAGTACTTGGCAATGGTAAGTGAGATAGAGCGATGCCCCCCCGAGAGCGGAGATCCTTGAGCTATTCAAACCCGACAGGCCTACCATTACGATCGGGCCGATGTCAGTTCACCGGGCGTCCACAGGTTCTTTCTGCAGGCCAGCAACGAGGAGCGTGAGCATGCCGAGAAGATCATGAAGTATATGAACAAGCGTGGGGGCCTCATACGCCTCAGTGCCGTGCCCGTGCCCATAGCCTGCTTTGAGGACACTCTGGCCGGACTGAAGCATGCCCTGCAAATGGAGCTGGAGGTCAATCAGCATCTGCTCGATGTGCATGCCCTGGCCGGGCAGGAGAACGATCCGAATCTGTGCGATTTCATTGAGGCAAACTTCCTCCAGGAGCAGGTCGATGGCCAAAAGGTGCTCGCCGACTACATACGACAAATGGAGCGGGCCCAGACCGATCTGGGGGAGTATCTGTTCGACAAGTATATCACCACGGCGGGCATGCATCCCAGCCCAGATGCGAAAGGACACTGAACCCACCTCCGTTTTTTGTATACCCAAAAAAAAATACTTTTTTTTTTTTTTCGATCTTTATAGAAATAAAGATTTTGCTGGCGCGACTTATCAGCCGCTGAAGCAGCAGCAGCAGCAGCAATAAATCTATAAATAAACCCGCTTATCAAGTGTACAACAATATAGGCACCACCACCGACCGCATCGCTCGATTGGCAACACTGAAGATTTTTGTTAGTAATTGAAAAAAACCTCGAACCCGTTCCCCCCAGAGAGATACAGACTAAGAGAGAGAGAGTGGAAGAGAGTGGAAGAGTGAGAGCAGCGGCCCCATTAGTTCGCATTCGCATTCGCATTGTTTTTTTTTTTTTTTTTGATTACCTTGAATATAAGTATGACGTAGGAAAAGAAATACTCGTGCACTACTCGTAAAATAATGAATCAATTAGATGATCTTTTAAAGGAGCTACACGCAATCAAGCGCCTATTTTGAACAATGTACAAGCTGATATATTGAAGAAGATTTGGCAGCCAATACACGCACACGATTTGGATGATTCAAGGTACTGCCACAAGTATTGCAGGGAAAATCATTTATTGCAGGAAACAATCCAAAAGATTGCATCAATGCTGAAATTATGAATTAAAGCTGCATTGGGGCACACTCTCCCAGTCCCAGACGCTCTTTCTTCATTAAATCGAGTATTTTTTTTACTTTCAGAACTAAAAATATGTCAAGGGTTAAATAACCTAGAAAAAGTGATCTTGCTAGCTTTAAATCATTTAAGTGACTTTTGTTTGTTGAATCTGCAAATTTAACACCAAATTCGAAAGCCAGGTGTTCAAAGAGCCAAATAATAATGAGCCCATGGGGCGATGTGTTGCTGCCATTACGTAGATATTTATTATTGTTGTTTGTGATTCTGGATTGCAAATGAAACTACTCTTTGGGGCAAAAATGATTAAATACCAAGAGAAGACATTTTGGGGAATATCTTCTACAAAAAATACAGCTTCTGAACACCATCAAGGTCCGTTATTCAGAGCCAAAAAGATCATTAAAGTTCTGTTGTTTTTCTGCTCATAAATCAGAGTTCGATTAGGCTGCAAGATCATCGATCATCCGCAGCAAAGGCTGCAAGAACCCAAAGGGGAAATTAATTGAAGGTATTCCCAATGCTTGATTTACAAAGAGAAATAAATATGGAACTCCAAAATATATCTCGCATCTCTAGCAGAACAATATCCGCAATCCACAATTAAATTATCACCTAATCAGTCGCCCCCATGAAGTGCGCTTAATGGATGCATCAGCTGAGATATCTCTGAGATCAAGACACGACTCCCTGGAGTTGTCTCTGGTCAGCATTTGTTATAGAAATCTCACCCAGAATTGCCAGACGAGCGAGCGAGCGAATGAGAGTCGTCTGTGGATCTATTGGGTCTATGGCTCAATTGAAAAGCGCGTCGCATTTCCGGCTTAAGGCCGTATCCACATCCACATTGGATGGGGTCTCGGGTCGGGTCGGGCTGGGCCGGGCCGGGCTGGGCTGGGCTGTGTGTCCCCAATAAATTGTTGTCATAAGCGCTAGACAAAGCCTCGCCTGGCCTGCCCGCCTGCCTGCCTGCCTGTCCGTCCGTCCTCCCATTGCGGCCGTTAGACGCTGTCGCTGAGATCGTCGTCGTCGTCGACCCGACCGTTGGCGCACTTGTCCCAATTAAGATTTTCGTCCAATCCAATACAATTTTCATTCCATCCTACTCTTCATCTGCATCTGACGCGACGGCTGAGATTGAGACACAGCTGCCGGCGAGCACACGCTTCTGGGGCAGCATATATACATACATACATACATATGTACACATATATACCTGAGATCTGAGCTGATCTGCTCGTACACATGCCTCGCAGATAAATGGAAAAGGGTGTCGATCCGTAAAGATGTAAGATGCAAGAAATCGTTGCAAATGGAAATTTGCTTTTCAAACGAATGGAATTATTGATGGATCGACGACGCTGAACGAGAGAGCCACAGCCCAGGAAGAGCCGTTTGCTTATGCGAAATTTATGCAACAAATCAACACGTCATGAATGTGCCTTAGATTTCCGTCTTACCGCATTTTGAGTCATTGTCTAAACTTGAACTTAGGACGCGATAAATGTCGAACCTTCTTTCCGCTTGGAAGGCCCGTGTATGTATATATGGCCCGTCGTCGTCGTCGGCATTGGGTGTAATAAATCTTGAGATAACCTTTTTTATATGGCAACTACTTGAGTTCTGTTTCTCTGTGTTGTTTGCCTTGGAAGGCAAAGCGCGTGTGTGTGTATGAAGCCCATGCATGAATGGGGGAGGTGGGGGGAGGTCTGGGAAAAGTTGGGCCATCTATATGGATCCTATCCTGTATTATCATCACTTTCGCTCTCTTGGCATGGAATTCTGATACTGAAATAATTCTGAAAAATGGCACTGAATGAGTTATTTGTGTCAGGCATTACTCGTGATGGAATTGATTCATTAACTCACGAATAATGGCAGAAACTGAACTGCATTATTCATTTGCTGAATTCCATTAACATTCATTTGTCCAAAAGAATTTAAATTGTGATTTATCGATTCTCTTTAGCATTGGAAGCACGCTGTAGATTACTCTTTGTATCTGTGGCAGAATTTTGAATCTGAATCTAAATTGTATGTATTTATTTCCGAGAAGCCAGTGCGGATGTACACCAATAATTCTAGTGGTTCTTCTCAGTTTCTAGGGCATAATGTGGCACAGTTTCTGGCGAGTGAAGGATTGCACACAGGATAGTTCTAACGGGAATTTACTCGGCGACAGTTCTCGCTACACAGATCACTCGACCTCCCGCTCTCTCCACTACTTATTCACTCGCTCCAGTCCTCAGTCGCTACACTAGGGAGAGCCCTTCAGCCCTCTCTCATTGCATTCATCTCTCGCTCTAGTCCTCAAACTTTCTGCTAACGTCGCCCAGTATTCAAGTAGCTTTCGCACTCGTTAGTGGCAGCAATTAGCAGCGGTGTAATCATTATCATCATGGAGGGGGCACCTCAGGTTAGAGCACGGATCGCGGGGTCTGTTGGGATACTGGTCTGATCGGGCTGGGTTGTTGGGGGGCCTAATGGAAATCAATTTTCCAATCCAATCCAATCCGATTCGCAATGCAGTATGTCGCGGCTCAGAGTAATGGGGAGGGAGGTTCGGTCTCCATGCTTTAATTACCCCCGATCCAGCCTGCCATGGACTCTGAGAGTACGCGTGTGGTGGGGAGTGCTGCTGTGCGATTATGGATCGACCTTGTGCTCATACTCGAAGAGAGCCAAAGAGAGCCACAGATACACAGTGAAAGGGGGAAGGAGTGGCAGGGGGGGACTGAATTCACGCACATTTGCCAATCATCAAATTCTGTGTGTAAATATACGGGCGGAAAGGTAAACCACGGGTAAAAATAACACCAACAACCGCAGAAATGCCGCAAAAAGCAATATTTCTGCTGTTGCCGAGATTTTGTGTGTGTGTGTGTGTGTGTTTTGTGCTTTGTGGATTTGTGTTTTTATGTTGGGTAAATAAAAATGCTTTTCTAAATATGAATGATGCATGGAAATTCGCCGAATCGAACCGAACCGAACCAATCCATTCATTCTCCTCCGTCCATTTATTTGCTTTTGGGCTTTTAACAATTTCCATTTGCATAACAAGGCCAACCAACACAAATCTTATTCGCTAAAAGGTTTGTTCACCTGAACAGAACCGAACGCAAAGCTTAATGAAATTTCCATATAACATATTAAACGTTTTCCCCCTGAAGATTACGGGAAAAGAACGAGATGGCCTCAAAGTTTTGATACCAATTTCCCACCAAAATAGTCATTGATTAATAATTAATTACTAATTATAGTTAGTTGTTCCCTAGTTGGAACAAATTTCTTTCAACAGCAAAATTCCCCCCCCCCTGGATAGGGGGGGTTCCCACTGCAGACTTAAAGGAAATTGTTCATAGAATTGCCTTTTGGAAAAGAAAATTTGTAGGGACATTCTGGGGGAAATATTTTGGTTGCCCCAAATAAACAATGATCCTCCATAGATTTTCCAAGAATTTCACCAATAAATTATTTTTTCAGGCGAATATTTTGTGCACTTTTGCGGGGAAATTTTTGGAAGCCGCACCCCGCTGGGCACGTGGGCAATTTTCCAAGAGATAAAACTCACAAACAGCCTTGTGACGTAACCAAACAACGGAAGTGGGTTGGAATTAAACAACAACAACAGCAGCAACAAAAAGAGTTAAAACAAACAAAAAAATTTATTGAAGAAACTGAAACCGATACTACGGCAGAGGTAGTGGCAGAGGCAGAAGGCAGGGACAGAGGAGAACCTTATCGATGGATGGATGGGAAGGCTGTTATCAGTAGAAGCAGCGACAGAAACAGCCGCAGCAACGGCTAAGGCAGAAGCAGCAGCAGCGGCAGCTGCTGACAACGTCATCCATAAACCATAAAAAGAAAAGGAAGCAAAACCCAGCCAGGGGCAGGCAATAGAACAGCAAATTCAATTTTCATTTCACAAATTTAATTAAACAATGATATGGTTTATATTTTTTGTTTACTTAGAGATCGGATCGTTGTGCGAATGGGGGTGGGGGTGAGGGCGGCCTTTGATAGCCGACTGACAATCTGTGTGGCGCCTTTTACAGGCAACTTAAATGGAATGCCCAGAAACAACTGGGCAGATTCTGATATTTGAGAAGATTTTGAAATAAGAATAAAAATAAATAAAATAAATAAATAAAAACTACTTTTTGGGTTCTCTTTACAAACTCTCAACGATACGACCATGGCTTCTGGTTTTAAGACATTTCCATCCTTTGTTTCACTCTCCCTCCCTCCTTCGCTCTTTGGCTCTCTTCGAGTATGAGCACAAGGTCGATCCATAATCGCACAGCAGCACTCCCCACCACCCGCGTACTCTCAGAGTCCATGGCAGGCTGGATCGGGGGTAATTAAAGCATGGAGACCGAACCTCCCTCCCCATTAATCTGAGCCGCGACATACTGCATTGCGAATCGGATTGGATTGGATTGGAAAATTGATTTCCATTAGGCCCCCCAGCCCGATCAGACCAGCAACAGACCCCACGATCCGTGCTCTAACCTGAGGTGCCCCCTCCATGATGATAATGATTACAGCGCTGCTAATTGCTGCCACTAACGAGTGCGAGAGCAACTAAATTTGAAGTTTCGAATAATTATTGAAGACTTAAACGAGCTAAAAGCGTGTTATATTATTTGTAGTGAAAGCGCGTAATATATTTAATAATGAAACTCGAAAAAAAGTACTTTCTTTTCTGTTGAACTCAGCGGAAAGCCTGCGAGGGCGAAACTTGTCTTTTGGGAGTGCAACATTTTAGCGAACAGAAGGCCGGATTTCCGGTGGAAACGTTATCAAAATTTGGAATTTGAAATACTGTCTAGGGACGAATAAGTCCCATGGGTTCATTGATTTTATTCAAAGGAGTACTATCGTATGAGTACGAATATATTTATCGTAGATTTGGCTCTTCTTTTGTTATCCTCTCAAGTTCTCAATTTTCTCTGCTAAGTTCTATTTTTGCGAGTGGCCACTGTAACAGGTATTAATCGATTGGTGACCCTGGGTCTGTTGTGTGGCCGCTGCTTTACGATGCCATAAACCTAAGCATTCGAGCTGCTCCGTTGCTCTGTTGCTCTGCTGCTTGTTTGCCATTTATTAAAACTCTATTAAGAATGATTTTTAATTAGCCATAATAATAATAGCCATAATCCTGTAAACTGAACGGCAGCACCCTCCCCGGCAAGCAGCAACGCAGCCCCAGCAGCAGCACTCATTAGCAGCGCCGCCTCTACGCCCCGATTCCCCCATCCGAACCCCCTGGTCAAACATATTGTTGAGGCCTGTGTCTGTGGTCCAAAGTGTACTTGCACAACTGCTGTTTGCCTACCGAGGTAGTGCCCGCCCCCCGAGACCTCAGTTGCGGTGGCAGGGGCCCGAGACACAGAGCTAAAAGGGGGCAGGGCAGGGCTGCATAGAGATGTAGCAATTTTGTTGGATTGGTGCGCGGCAGGCAACCTTGCGTGCACCTCTTTAGGTTAATGAGCGGCCAAGACTTGCATTTGGAAATTATGGGTTAGGAGCCCGAAGAACACACGAAGTCTGACGCAGTCTTATGCAAATTTCCACAATGAAAAGTGCCACAACAAATTATATGTATGTATATCCATTGGCAGGAAGGTTACGCAAAAAAAACTTCGATCAAAGCGAAAACAATGCGATACCCAAAAGTAATTCTAATTCCTATTTGATTGGTGACATGTTTAACCAGAGAGTCTACGATTATCCTTTGAAAAGCATTCGCAAAGTACTCGTCCCATCATTCGAAAATTATTAATATATATTAATATTAATATTACTTATTAATTAATGAATAATAATATTAATTAATATTCCTCTAGACGAAGTGAATTGGGAATTTTTTGTTTGTTTCTATTAATTCGTCTCATTCCCTTCACTTTTCTTGCACATAATCTTATAAAAATAAACCCACAATATTTGCATGGATAATGCGATAAGCATTCTTCTCTTGTGTTGAAGATCCTCTTGGGGATCTTCTTCTTTTGCATGAACTTATTGAAATCAAGAAATTAAGCCCGTATCTTGCATTTTCTTATAATAATAATAATAATTATCTTTGAGTGCCAGTAAATGATAATGAAAGTAGATCAAGCCTCAGGCTGCCTCAGGCAATACCTGATCCATGGCAATCCTCTTTGGCTATCAAAACATAACATGAATGAAGGGATGGATTCTCCATGGAATATAATGGAATATATATAACATTTGTATAATAATCTAACGAATCACATGACTTCTCTTTCTCGCTCCCGTCGCCTGACATTTAGGAGTTCTTGGAAACGAATACACTTTTATTTGTGGTGGCAAAAGATAATGGATAAATGGCGTCCATACCCCAATGTTTTGCAGGGGAATTCCTTGCCTTTTGAACAGTCATTGGCAATCGTAAAAGTAAAAAAAATATTAAAACCACTTCAAGTGGACAAGGAGGGATAGACAGGGCAGCAGCACTCGATGGACGGGGCTTAACTTACACAGAAACACTCACTCGCGTATGTGGTCGCTGAAGTACATAATATTCTCTAAGTACATAAGCGTGGGCCCCGCAACCTCTTAATTGGACAGATATGAGAGAGACCCTTAAGGCACACGTGTCCGTGGGTGTCTGCTGTCCGTAGCTATAAATAAACGAAATAAACGAGGGGTTACGCTACCCCAAAACATGGATTCTTGAGTTAGTGGTCCATGCTTGGAAATTTAAAAAGAAAGCACAAGTTGGGGTTTTCTTTAGTGTTGATTTGATGTGGAAATGTTATAGAAAACTTAGAGGAGAAAGAGTCACGTACTGGGGTTTGTATTTCTATTGTATCTTCCATTTCTGGGGAGCGTTCTCAAGATCAATTTGAAGTATTCTTCGTTCATTCATTATCTAATTATAAATTCATCCAAGAGCTGTGCCGCGGGGGAAGCTAATGCGAATCTGACGATCTCTAGAAGTCTACAGTCGATCGTATGGGATGCTCTTCTTTCTTGTAATCTAATTATAAAGTTATTCAGAAGCAGAGGAAAGTGAGGATCAATCAAAATTCGATTACATTTTTGTTGTGAATGAGAGTGAGTGAGAATTTCAAGAAAGTCGTCACAATTTTATTCCTTTGATTAGAATTATTTTCTCTTTATTTTATTAATATTATTATTATTATATATATTCTTATTAATTTGCCTATTATTCCTTTACATTTAATTAATTTTTAATTTTTTTATTTTTTTGTATTTCCCCCATTTTTGTTTTTGGATAAAGGTTAAAAATGTGATACGTCCGCGTTACTACTCCTCAGAGCTGGGGATCCGCGAGAAGCTCTTCATCGGCGTGATGACCTCCCAGGAGCACATCAATAGCTTTGCCACCGCCTTCAATCGCACCACCGCCCATCTGGTGAACAAAATCAAGTTCTTCATCTATGCGGACAGCGTGAAGACCAACTACAAGCTAAAGAATATCGTGGGCTTTGCGGACACGCACGAGAACCGGCGGCCCTTTCACGTGATCAAGTATATTGCGGATAACTATCTGGAGGAGTACGATTACTTTCTGCTCGTGCCGGACAATGTCTATGTGGATGCCCGCAAGCTGAATGCCCTGCTCTATCACATGAGCATCACCTTTGACCTGTATATGGGTGGCACGCGTCTCGGCGTCGATCCACCGTCCAACGAGGGGGAGGATGAGGGCGCCGCTGCCGCCGCTGCCAGCCCTGGGGCTGGCTCCAACGATCGCAACTACTGTTCCCTGGAGGCGGGCATTCTGCTCAGCAGCAGTGTCATCCGCAAGATGCGAAATAACCTCGATCGTTGCGTACGCATTGGCATCACCGGCGATCACAGCGTCAATATCGGGCGGTGCGTGAAGTACGCCAGTCATGTAGCTGGCTGTCAGGAGAGCTTTCAGGTGAGATCTCTGACTCAGAGGTGTATAAACCCACAGTTCCAATTTATGACAGTGGACAAGAGAGAGACAAATCAGAATTATTTCGCAATTTCACAGTTTGAGAGTTATTGAACGAACAGCTGTTTGCTTTGTCTCACAGTTTGATCACATAACAGGCCCGACAACCCACTACCCACTGAGAGCGTGAGAGAGAGAGAGGGCTCGCATTCTGTTTCTTGTTAATTTCGTGTGTGTCGTGTCTTGTTCTTTACACGCCGCTTCCTACATGCTGTTTCTATTCTATTTATTTAAACAATTTGCCGTTGACTAAAAAGACACAAACACACACATACGCACGCACAGATACCACACGGGAACAGACAGGCAGACAGAAGTTTTGGATCTAGATTTGTGCTCGAAAAAAAAAAAATCAGTTCATTGATATAACACACACACACACGCACACACATGCAGAACAGTGTGACCCTGAAAAGGCAAAGAATATGTATAAAAAAGAGCAAAGCACACACAGAGAGAGAACAACCGATCCCCATTCGTGTGTGAGATGCGTAAAGAGAAGATGAAATTAAGAAGAAGCAGCAAAGTAAAAGAATTCCAATGCCAATGAGTTTGATACCCTTTGGCCGAAACCACGCAACTTGTGACATGGCTATTCCATTTAAATCGAGCAGAGTTTTTATTTAATTTTTAAGAAAAAAATACGATGTCGATTTAAACAGGGATGTGCTTTACAAAACAGCTCCCAAAATAATAGCACTCTCTTAGCTGCAAAGGGTATCAATAAAAGAAGCAGCATAAAGCAGAGCCAGCCATGTTCTTGCTGCTGTAGCTGCTGCCTGTTGCTGTTTCTGCCTGATGCTTATGCGGCGTTGGAAGACAGCAGCAGCAGCAGCAACGATCAGTTCCCCAAAAGGCGAGACCAACACGATCTGTGCCCCCAAAGGGAGGGGGGCGGGGCCCAGTTGATGGACAACAGTTTATTTAATTTCCAAGCAGCAACAAAAGAATTTCCAAGCAGTCCAATATTCGTAAGTGGGTAAATGAAATGCGAGCAAGACTGTCATCAGACGGATGGACAGGAGACGGACGGTCGGACGGATGGATGGAGAGTGAGAGAGAGTGAGAAGCGTACAATTGAAATGCAGGCTGAACAGTTTGAGAGCAACTGTTAACGGTGGATCTAAGATAAATATCTAGATATCTCTTCTTCTAAGATTTGTAGAGAAATGTTTGCAAAAAAAATAATTATTTTCAGGGCAAGTATTTTGCATCCTGACTAGTCTTTTTCTCCGAAAACTATTCAAATGCCACGATTCAAGTCGCGATAAATAATGTGTGGAGGGTGTGCGAATAAATGTGTTCGCACCACCCAGTCAGGATTTGTTGGGGCAGTAGTTTATTTTTCGGTTTTTGTGTGCATTAGTCATTATCATGCCCGATTGCTGATTTCTGATTACTTTGCTATTTGCTGCGAACACGCAATTGCTTTTTTAGCATAAACACGGCGCCCCAAGATCGTGTTGTCGAGTTGTTCTTTGGGGTTTCTGTACGGATTGGTTTGTTTAAATTTTGTTTGGGTTATTTATGTGGCAGGGCACGGGCAGGGCAGCATCACAGTAGCAGGAGGGGAAATGGCTGAAGCATTTAATACCCTTGCATATAAATTATGTACATATATGTACATATGTATGTAAATATGTATGAAAAAGTCTCTCTCGAATACTGCCTGCAGCATAAAGTTTGTATATAATTTCTTCTACCCATTGCAAAACATCTGTTGGAAGGAATCATACTCGCCGAAAGGGTATCAAAGCTCCCTGGTAACGGCAGCATGGCATGATTTATGTATAACTTTTGCATGTGTGTGGATGGTGTGTGTGTGAAAGCAGCATTTCCATGAAAATTCATTGATGTTTGTTGATATTTGCACCCTTCTTTCGCTTAATTAACTTGCCTAAGAT
Source organism: Drosophila obscura (assembly GCF_018151105.1). Taxonomy (NCBI): domain Eukaryota; kingdom Metazoa; phylum Arthropoda; class Insecta; order Diptera; family Drosophilidae; genus Drosophila; species Drosophila obscura. The sequence goes on from NW_024542721.1 coordinate 303,059, forward strand.
GTTTATTTTAACGGCAGCTTCAAACGGTTCCCTGCAATGGATTTGTCCCGCTCTGCACTGCTTGCTCTTCGGCCCATCCTCTCATCGTTTGTTTGTCACTCTCTTCTCTTGGTCACTCTCTCTCCTAACTCTGCAAGCAACGGTTGTGACTCTCTTCCAACTCCGATTGTTGTCACTCTCCTCTGCTGACCCTCGCACACATGTCTTTGTTTGCTCAATCCTCCTCTCTCTCCAAGTTGAATGCGTAGGCGCGCTGTCAACTTAACCGTTTTAAATGTGTGTGGCTCTGTGAGCAAGAGTGGAAGGAGCCTGTGCAAGGTGTCTCTTTATAAGGTGGGGTGGGGGCATTGTCACTCACCCTTACTTTCTTTTGGCATGCGACGGACGCACAATAAAACCGAAAGTGAGTTCACCCTTCGTGGAATGCTTCACCCCCCTAGAAATACACCTTGGAGCGGGTGGCGCAAAGAACGCCCGAGGCAGATCTCTTTCCCGATCCAATGACAGATATTCTGCCCAACGCGAATGCCACCGCTGCCGTTCCCATTAGTATGACAATGTTAATTTAATTATGCTGCGAGCAGAGTCTTCAAGCTTTTTTCATGGATCGTAAAGGCACAACGAGAAGGAAGTCGCGCGATTGTCTTTCCTTCCATTCCACTTCATTCGGGTTTGGCTCTCTCTATTTCTTTCTCTCTCTCTCTCTCTGGCTGTGTGTGACGCTTTTGACTTGGACTTCCTCTCACTAACCTTGATGCACTCCCATCTCCACCGCTTGCTCTTCTTCCAGGGCATGCGGCAGTATAGCTACGCCCTGAACACACCTGGTCGCCAGCGACGAGACTTTGGTGATCTGGCCAAGGAGCAAGCGTTCCGCAATGCCAGCACCTGTGTATCCCGTGCAGACGCCAGAGGACTTTTACCGCCTGCACGCCTACTACTCCAAGGTGAGTCGTCGGTACCCCGCCCCCCCTTACACTGGGATCTTCCTACAAATCGAAATCTTGTTTTTTGTCTCGATAGCAACATCTGGAGACGGTGCAGGAGCGGGGCTATGCCCTGGAGCAGAAGTCCTATCGCATTGCCAACGGCAGCATCTCCAACAAGATACTCGAAATCCGCTGGCCCCTGGGCGTGCCGCCACCCAGTGCGCCAGAGACGCGCCACGACATCCTCATCTGGCAGATGCTGAACGAGACGCACAGCTACCTGCCCAACGGCAACGTGGAGCATGCCGTGGCCCCGCTCACCCGGATCGAGGCGCTCGACTTTGCCAAGGTGCTGGAGATCGCCCAGCAGTATGCGGCCCTGAAGCATCCCGGCCTGAGTTACCACAGCCTGCACACCGCCTATCGCAAGTTCGATGCGACGCGGGGCATGGACTACCAGCTGCACCTCAATCTGCGGGAAGGATCCGGCCGGCGGCGGCGACTGTTGCTCAAGAGTTTCGAGGTGGTCAAGCCGCTGGGCCGCGTCGAGGTGGTGCCCTCGCCCTATGTGACGGAGAGCACACGGATCGCCATCCTGGTGCCGGCATTCGAGCACCAGGTGCCGGACGCCCTGGAATTTGTGGCACAGTACGAGCGCCTCTGCATGCAAAACCAGGACAACACATTCCTGCTCCTGGTGAGTCCCCTGATGCTCCATCCGAGCGAGGCTGCCAACTCAATGCTTATCGCCTCTGCTCTCACAGATCTTCCTTTATCGGCTGGACTCGCCCAGCAAGGGGGACGAGGATCCCTTCAAGGGCCTCAAAACGCTGGCCCTGGACCTCTCCTCCAAGTACAAAACAGATGGCTCCCGCATTGCCTGGGTGTCCATACGGCTGCCCGAGCAGCTGAGTGTGCCCGTCAGTCCCGCGGACTGGTTGCTGCACGCCTCCATGTACGGGCCGAGGCAGCTGCTCAGCCTTGTGGTGGCGGATTTGGCACTGCCCAAGCTCGGCCTCGAGTCCCTGGTGCTGCTGGCCACGCCGGGCATGTCCTTCAAGGCGGACTTCCTCAATCGGGTGCGCATGAACACCATTCAGGGCTTCCAGGTGTACGCGCCCATCGGCTTCCAGATGTATCCCTGCCGCTGGGCGCAGTTCTGCAAGGAGTGCGAGGCGTGCGACGTGGCCCAGAGCAGCGGCTACTTCGATCGTCACAACCACGATGTGATCGCCTTCTACAGTCGCGACTATGTGCAGGGTGAGTGTTCGGTGTTCGGAAAGGGGCCCCACAAGTGGACGTGTAATACTGATACTCCTCTTTCTCTCTCTCTCTTCGTTTTAGCGCGCAAACTGCTGCATTCACAAGGGCTACCCATCATACGCAGCGACCTGGACATCGATCAGCTGCTGGAGCCGGCGTCGCAGTCCCGGCCCGAGGGCGTCGAGAGCATTCTGGACATGTTCGTGGCCGCGCAGCACTCGGTGCACATATTGCGCGGCGTCGAGCCCAATCTGCGCTTCGGCCAGGATGTCCGCAATCATTTGGGTCGCGGCGGCACACTGCCAGAGCACCTGCCCGAGAGTTGCGGGCGGGAGCAGTGCATCCATTTGGCGTCGCGCAAGCAAATCGGCGATGCCATCATACGCTACGAGGACAAAAGTATTCTCCACAAATAGCATGGTCCAACGCCAGTGCCAGTGCCAGCTCCTGCCTGTTATATCATCAGTTCCTTTTTAATATATTTCCATGAATGAATGAATGATTGAGTGCATGGGTGTATGAATGAATGAATGAATGTCCAATAGATCTAGATACAGGACTTATACAAACTCTTATACTCGCATTTTATGCCTCCCTCCAAGGCTGAACTGGCAAGCAAATATCCTTCCCGACCGCCCCCTCCCTAACCGTACTCGTGTATAAGCCCTGTAGCGCAGACCTATCTCAAGCCACACTAGTGTTTTAAATCTTAGGCAATTCCTGTTGTTTGCTTGCTTTTAAAGTGAAACTTTGCAATGCTCAAAATGGCAGACAACACAACACAGCCCACAATTTGTTATGCGATATGAATGGGTTGTATATGCACACGTTTCGAGTGCTGCCAAAACAAATGCCACACATGTTCCAAAAGAGAGAGCCATTCAACAAACAAAAAAAAAGAAAGAAACAAAAAAAACAACATTTGATTTTCGCATGTAAATAATTAGCATATATTTATATGTATATTAACGTGAAGAATTCCTGTAGGAGAATCCATTGACTACTAGCTAGAAATTATAAGTGTTATACGTGTCTGTATAATAGTGGTTTAAGTGTAACTGAAACATGAAAGAAAATTAAATGTGTGCCACCCGGCTTGCCTTTAGCTCTCTTTGTCGCGCCTCTCTCTCTCTGTATGCCAAAGTAGAGCGTAAGCAACACAAAAATATTATACATTAAGTTAACGGAAACACAATGTGTCTATTCGCTTATGGGAATGGGACGCATTCGCCTCCTCCTACTCCATCGCTTTGATCATCGAATAAGAAGTCTGCCGCCAGTCTAATTCTTATGTATGTGTTTTTTTTTTGTATGTTTGTATGAGAGATACATTTAATTTATTACAAAACGTTGACTACGGGAACCACCATCTTGACCATCTTGTATAGTTAGTTATTAGTCGTACACATATGTATGTAGATTATGATGCTAGTTGTATGTAGGAATTGTTGTTATTTTTGCAGAATAATACAATGTATATGTATGTATGTACAATAATCTGTTGTTGTTTCTTTAGTCCTGGCTCAGCAGGAAGCTGAGATCGGCTTGGGGTGGCAGCTCCCTGGATCCCCCATCGCTGCCATGAATGAGAAGGAGAGTGGTTAAGGGTGAGGGTAACGTAACAGGTGCTTTGAGCATGCCACTTACGATTGGAAAAGCTTGGCACTTCGCTGCCCCAGCAGGGTGGCCTTGTTGCCCTCGACACGCACACTGGTGCCCTCCCTGAGGCCCAGCACTGGCCGAGAGTGGTAGGCCACAAACTCCTCGATACGCTCGTCTCGCGTCTCGCCCTTGTGATCGCTATTTGGGTCCGTTTCGAGGTAGTGCGGATTGATGTTGAACGGCACCAGGGCCAGGGCCTCGAAGCTGGGCGGATGGGCCACGGGCATGTCATTGGTGGTGTGAATGGAGCGAGTGGCCACATTGGTGCCCGCACTGCTGCCCACATAGGGCAGGCCGCGTTGCAGCACCTGCTCCCGCAGGGGCTCCAGCAGCTTCAGCTCGTAGAGGGTGCGCAGCAGTACAAAGGTATTGCCGCCGCCCACAAAAATGGCCTGGGCATCGCGCAGCGCCTGTCCGCGATTTTCCTTGGTGTGCAGCCCCTCGACAGCATAGCCCCAGGGTGCAATTGCATCCCGCACCAGCGCCGTATACTTGTCGTGATCCCTCAGTGCATACGGCACAAAGAGCACCGTCTTCACATGGCAACTAAAAAGAAAAAGCGAGAGTTATTTTTGCAGGCTGCCCAAACACTGTCTTGTGTGGTCTGTGCCATTGTTTTTACGCCTTAAAGAGATCCTCCAGCTGGGCGCGTGCATGCTCCAGATAACCATGGCCGTGCAATCGCGACGAGGAGAGCAGCAGCAAATTCCGTGCACTCATATTGGCTGCCAGTTGGGTTGTGGTACTGCTGCCGGTCGCTATCTTATCGGCACCGAGATTAGCAAAGTTTTATGACCCCCAAAGCGGATAGCAGTAAATCGGAATGTTTGCTGCCCGTTTTTGGCACTCAGCTGATGTAATGCGATTAACACAATACAAATGCAATCAAGAAAAGTGCATCCCTAGGTGTATATCGATAGCAGCTGTCAGCATGAGATCGATTGCAGTTGCAGCTATTCAACGGAAGTAAACATGGGGAAGGGGAGGGGAAGGCATGGCAAGAGCGCGAGTAGAAAAGAGAGAGTATGTACTTGTAGCGCTCATGTGGAGGAAGGAAGGGCCATTCCACACCCAAAAACATATGCAGTTATATTTCATTTTGTATCAGAATTTATACACGAATACATTAAAAATCTCTTAAATATATCGGAGAGGAGATTAAACTAAGATTAATTAAGATGCAACTTGATGAGGACCGACTCTTATAACGAAACAGATTACATGGGGGAAGGCCCTGCCAGCAAAAACAAGAAAACTAATAGAGGTGCCTCCATACATACATACATATGTTCTCAGGGGAAGACATGAAAATCGGTGTCTTAGCTGCCATAGCAGAAATCGCTTCCAAGGGAAATGTTTCCATCATAGGCACAAAAGATATCGGAAGACTATGCATAGGAAGAGCAAGGTTCGTTATTTCTCTTTGCTTTTTGGCAAAAACCATTCCGATTAAATACATAAGGAAACACAATCTCTGCACAGATCTAATTGCAAAATTGAAAAGGGGGGGTATATAGAGACATCGGCATCGGCATGCCGATGCTGGCTTTCAAGCACACTTTTATTTGTAAGTTCCCTCCAAAGGAGGATCCATTTAAGAGCCAATAATACAATTGATTTTTTTTTTAGAGCCTGCGCATTTGTTGTTAAGGTAAATGTTAATCTATTGCTTGATTGATTGATTTGTTGTTTCGGGCGGGGGGGGGGGCATGGCATACACACATCCATATATCGTACATCGTACATTTCGTATTAATTGAATTCTCGCCGCTCTGCGCGCTCCTCTCTCTCTCTCTCTCTCATTCTCTTGTACATTTAGATCGTTATCGTTAAACATATTTAAAAAAATCAACAATTAATTACAGGAGATGTTTAAACATTAATTAGCTATAATCCGCGTATGGTTTATTTGTTAGACAATTACCATTATTACGTCTGCGCGACGGCGCTTACTCTCCGCACTTGCACTTCTCCCCGTTGTTTCAGTTTCAGTTCCAGTTCCCACTTCACTACCTGAAAGTTTTCCCCTGGCTCACTCTCACTCTCTCTCTTTAACTTTCTTTTGGATAACTTCGTAGTACAAATTGATTAATATTGTGTGTTTACATATATAAGATATAGTTTTAGCAGCAGCAACTAACTAACTAACAGCGACTGATAGCTGGACAGCTGACGGGAGGCACGGTTTGGCTTTGAGCGTAGTGCAAGAGGCATTTGGAGTGCTGGGGGCGGCTGGCAGCCCCTAAAGTAGTTGGTTGTCGTTGAAGGAAGAGGCTTCAGCTTCGGCTTCGGCTTCTCTTTGCTTCGGCTCTTCTGCTCGGCTTGTTTGCTTTCTGCTTGGTTTGCTTTCCACTTAAAACTAGAATTATATAATGTTTTCCATATGGGCTGGTTTTTGCTATTTGCTTTTCCCTTTTCTGCTTTTTTTTTTCTTTTGTTTTTTGTTTTTGTTTTGTAGTTCCAGAGACACAACACACACACACATACACACACACACACACACACATGTACGAAATGCATGCTAGAAAGAAGACGGCGGCAATTTACACGGGAAGAGACACTCCACTGCTGCGGGTGCCTCTACTGCGGCGGCTTCTGCTGCTGTTGCTGCTGCTGTTCGTCGGGCAAATCCAGTATTCTGGCCACAAACTCGGATATGTCCGTATTGCGCTGCAGATGCTCCACAATGAAGCTGTGCTTCAGCAGCTGCTCATAGTTGGGCCGCGCCATATACTCCTTCTGCAGGCTGGTGGCAATAAAGTCTTCGAATTCGGGCGAGAATGTGCCCGCCGGCAGCCTGGGTGGATCATCCTCAACCACCTGAAAAAAAAGGCACAACAGATTACAGATTACAGAGATATTTGAAGGGAGACACTTTTTGGGGCAAGAATTATTACCTGTCGCAATTGCTCGAATGGTGTCCGCCAATTGTCGTACGGATAGCGGCCGGTGGCCATTTCAATCATGCTTATGCCCAGCGACCACACATCGGAGCGTATGTCGTACTGTGCAGGATTACCTTGTGGATCGATGCGCTCGGGTGCCATGTACGGCTTGCAGCCGGCATCAATCGTCTTGGCAATGGAGTCCACCAGATAACCTGATTAGGTTACGAGGTATGGGGGAATTGCAATTAAATTGAGTGACATGTAATGCCAGAGAGGGGAATGCGAATGCTTACCTGAGATGCCAAAGTCACAGATCTTCACCTGGCCGGCGCGATTGATCAGTATGTTCGATGGCTTCACATCTCTATGGATGACCTTCAGTTGAGCGTGCAGATAATGAAGGGCACTGACCACGCTCATGGCAATCTGTAGAGGAGATCCAGAGGGCGGTGAGAGCAACCAATTCAGCAACCAATTCAGAGAAGAGAACCCACCGCACCGCTCCCCCCCCACTTACCTTGCCCAGCACACTCTCCTCCATGCGCAGGTCATGCTTGAAGACCTTCGGATAGAATTTGTCCAGACTGGTGCTCATCACCTCCATGCAGATCCAGACATCGCCCTCGCGATACATCGCCCCATAGAAGTGCACCGTGTAGGGACAGTCGCTGGAGCGCATCGATATATCCAGGTCCATGACAAGACGATGCTGCTCCCGTATATTGACGGTCATCGGTATACGCTTTACCGCCAGCACTGTGTCCGTCTGGCGATGGCGCATCTTCTCCACAATGCCATAGGCGCCCCGTCCCAGATCACAGATTCGCTCCAGGCTGTCGGCATCTATGTCGAAGGTCTGGTCGCCGATCTGGATGGTGGCGCGTGAGTCCAGGTTCCGTGGCGGGACACTGCAATGGGAACGACAGCAGTAGAAGTCATGGATTATTCCGAGGGTTTTCGGGGGGTTTTAGGGCGCAGAACTTACAGAGCTTGTTCCGGCTCGCGGTGGATACTGATGGGTTGCGGACGCGGACGTGGTCGTGACATTATGGCTTGGTTCTTTTCTGGGTTTATGCACTTTTCCGCAAAAAGATTTTCCCCGTTTCTGTTGCACGGATTTCAGTCTGCGTGTGGCCGGGTGTTTGTGTGTGCGTACGTCCGTTTGTGGGAGGAGGGAGGGGGGATTCGGTTTCGAACGTGTGGGCTTTTCTGGAGTTTTGGGAGTCGGCGTCGACGACGACGGCGCGGCGGCGGCGGCAGTGGCTGCTGCTTCTATGCTTCTGCTGTCTGCTATTTTTACCACATTTGGTCAAAATAACCTGATCCGTGTTCGTGGTAAGCACGTTCGCTGTGCGTCTGAATGGAATGCAAACGCTGTAAAAATGCCGCGCTTCGGTTTGACTTTGTGGCCGCGCTTTTCCGTTTTGCACTTTTCCTGTTTTTCTCGCGCTTCTCTGCAATTTTCTTGCTTTTCCTCGCGTATTCCTCGTCCTCGTCAAAAACAATTAGGGATGTTAGATATATATTGATATATCAATATATCGATATATAGCTATTGTTAATAATATCTCATTATATGTGAGTACTAGAAAATATGGACCATTTTGTGGGATATAGCATCAGCGGAACTATTTTTCTGTGTTCTGGGCTAATCGGCAATAGTTTTCTGTTGTTTCATGTCCTGATTATTTTGATTAAACTTGCAATTTGTCAATGCACAAAAACTATCGGTATTTTTGTGCGACAAGCGGCACTTGAATGGTGCTGGTATAAAATTATATCATACCCTATCTTTGAGTAATAAGCTACTCGTAAGCAGCATTACATTTTCTCCCATTTTTTACGCTGTTTAAATACCAAGATTATTTAGTATATGTAGGGGAATTTTGTTACAGGGTAACAAATTTCAAACTCCATTTCATATTTGATCACGAAAGAGATGTGAGTGGTTAGGGTTGCCAGCCTGATTGCTTATGTTTGGTTTTCAGTATTTCCAACCAGAAACGCACTAGCGTATTTTCGCATGACGCGTTAGTGCATTTCTGGCCACTCTTGTTATCGTTGTTACTGCTCTGCCAGGTCGTTCGTCGTTTTATAGATTTTACATGCGATTCCAAGCAATAAATCAAGCAAATAAGGTGTAATAATAGTGCGAATGCGACCGCTGCCCGCGGCAGAACTGCAAATCATAGGCAAATAATGCACCGTAGCTATTCCTCGGCACAAAAACCCTCAAACGTCGTCGCCGTCGTGTGCCAATCGAAAAAAAAGGAAAAAAAAATCGCGAGCTCCTGTTGTTGCTGTTGTTGTTGTGTGGTGCTGTGTGAGTGAGTGCGTGCCTCGCTCTCTCTCTCTCTCTTCTCGCCGCTGTCGCTGTTTTCTTTTTGTGAATTTTGTTTTTGTTTCGGCAACAACAGTTAATTATTTGTGCAAAAGCGCGTGTGCACCGCCCCCACCCCTCGACCAAAAATATAGTGAAAGAGAGGGAAAAGCAGAATAAAAGGAAAAGCCCAAGAAACACTCACACTCACGCGCGCGCTGAGTGTGTGCGTGTGTGTGTGTGTGTGTGCTGCAGACCGCCGCCGCCACCGCTGCCGCTCCAGTAAGAAAAATCGAAGACCCCAGGACCTGCACCGCTCATCCGCCACCACAGCTCTGCTCTCGTGCTGGTCAAAGAGAAGATAGAGAGAAGAGGAGAGCATCCCGTAAAGAACCGTAACAATGTCCACCATCGAATTCATTGGCAGTCGACTGCAGTCGCTGGAGGCTGCGCTGCAGGCGCAGAACGAATCCCATGAACAAATTGTCTTATCGAGGCCGCGCGGCGGCAGCAGCGGCGTCAGCGGAGGCTCCTCATCGCTGGCGCGTGTCCAACCAGCACCAGCAGCCCCCTCACCGGCCACCGTTGCCGCCACCTCCACCACAGTTGGACCGCCCATCAGCTTAGCCTCCCGACCCGCGCCACCAGTTCCTCAGCCAGCGCTGGCCCCCTCAGCGGGCGTCTATGGCGGCACCTTTATCCCGCCCACCACCAGGAGTCCGCGTCCCACACCGAGCCTGCCACTGTGTAAGTTTGCTTTTTTGTGTTGAGAGGGTGGGTAGGGTAGGCTAGGAGTATCAATAAGCTGTGTGTGTGTGTGTGAATGTATGCATGTTTGTGTTCTGATAAGAATTATTGCTTGTTTCTTATAAGCAATTGATTTCCCCGTGTTGACAAACGGGGGGCATACGCTATAGATTCTGGTACTACTGCATAACGGGACTGTGTCCTCACCCTCCTATCTATCTCCGCCTCCTCCTCCTCTCTCATGGCGTTTGGCGATTGCATAGATAAGAGGTGTCTGGGGCGTGTGAGGGCGGTCGGTCGGTTGGCCCCAAGTGCGAAAACCAAAAGCAAAGCAAAACTTGTTTTCGGCACACACACACACACACACACACACACACACACACATGCAAGACTGCATATACCAGTCTACATTTGTGCGGTATCTTATTCCATATATAGCAAAAACAAAACAAAAAAAAGCACTTGCCTTGTGTGTCCGTCCAGCTACAGCCATCCCTCAGTGACACCACCACCCCCTCCATGCGTTATCCTCCCTCACCGCAATCGTATTGGATTTTCATCAGCCCATACTTTCTGTATGTGTGTGTGTGTGGGTGTACATATGTGCTCTCTCCTTCGTCGCTTACTCTCTCACTCTCTCTGTCAATAGGTATTTTATTGGTTATTTTTTTGGCATTTCCGGAGTAAATTTCATGATACGCCGCTCCGCTCTCGCGTTTCTTCTTTCCCTCCAACCCCCCTCGACAATAGTCGATTGTTATGGATTTCGTGTGTGTGTCTCCTCTTTCGCATGTTTACACATAACGGTATTTGTTTATGCCTTGCTTTTGTTGCTTGTTGTCGTTGTTATTGCTAATTGTTGTTTCACTTTTAATTGTTTTTGTCATTGGAGAATGGAGTAAGTGGAGGGAAGATACTAGAACCTCACACAAAAGCCAAGTGTGGCTCCCTCTCTCGCGTTGTCAGCGTTGCTGGCGACCCTTGCTCTCTCCCTTCCACCCACCACCACTCTGATCAGTACTTCGAAACTCGTAAATGGGAGATCGTAAAAGGCGCACAGTGGGACAAAATTAAATTTAAACTGGAAATTGGAGTACCCATTGAAATCCCTCAACCACTGAAAGTCGTTCTGCTGTAATCTGTATGTAATATGTTTTATGTATGAAAAATAACAGAATTTTATCTTTAGATTAGGTGTGCCTGTAAGGTGCCGCCCTTCTGACACTATCTTGACCATTTTGACATTTTTCAATAATTTATGAGCTTGTAAACAAATTATTTAGTAATTACTCTATGAACCGGGCTTATCTTTACGTCGTGTCCACTCCATGGGCTTTACAAATTACAAATATGTAAATTAAAAATTATTGTTTGAAAACAAAAATATATATTCAGGCATATAGATTTGTTTTTTAAATTATAATTAGCTGATATTGTTCTCAGTCAAATGAAAAGTTGCACCCACTGTGCGTAAAAGTAATTCTCTTTGAAACTCTTTAAAACAGTTTCCCAAGAAATGTGTGTACATGTGATGGCGTGCGTGTGTGTGTGTGTCTGTGTATGTTTATTTAGGGATTATTACTGTTTACAGTTTGAGGGAACTGTTGTTATTTTTTGCCATTGTTATTATTGACATCGTTATCGTCTCGTCGTCTCCCAATCGAACATTCGAATGGGGAAGCTTTGTTGTCGATAAGGAAGGCTGTCGTCTGAATGATTTTCCATAGAGGGATATGCTTTGATATATACATATTTGTGGGCTTCTGTTTAATGGTATTTAATGTGCCAATTAGATATTTCTCATCCCTTATTTCAATAGATTTGTTTCCACATTCGTGTCTACTCCGTACAGGAGGTGTTCCATTTTACTTTACCCTATAAACTAATATTTAATATTCATTTGTAATCACATTTATGTGCTGCAGCTGAGGCTGGCTCGTATCGGCGCCGAATGATCCTGTCGCTGCCTACACAGCTGCATCCCTCGGAAACGGAGACGGACAAGAAGCTGAAGATCATCATGGCCCAGACGGGCAAGCTGAATATAAACGGGCGACAGTACCCGACGGACATCCACGATCTGCGGCACCTGGGTGACCTGGGGAACGGGACCAGCGGCAATGTGGTGAAAATGCTGCATGTCTCCAGCGAGACGGTCATTGCTGTCAAGCAGATGCGGCGCACGGGCAATGCGGAGGAGAACAAACGCATCCTGATGGATCTGGATGTGGTGCTCAAGTCCCACGACTGCAAATACATTGTCAAGTGCCTCGGTTGCTTTGTCCGCGACCCGGACGTTTGGATCTGCATGGAACTGATGTCGATGTGCTTCGACAAGCTGCTCAAGCTCTCCAAGAAGCCGGTGCCGGAATGCATTCTCGGCAAGGTCACAGTGGCGGTAAATGGCGGCTCTACTTTTTTGACTGATTTCCCTTTAATATATCGCTGGATTTCCCACACTCCACAGACGGTCAATGCCCTGTCGTATCTGAAAGACAAGCACGGGGTCATCCATCGGGACGTAAAGCCCTCGAACATACTGATCGACGAGCGTGGCAACATCAAGCTCTGCGACTTTGGGATCAGCGGTCGTCTGGTGGACTCCAAGGCCAACACGCGCTCGGCTGGCTGTGCGGCGTACATGGCGGTGCGTACATGGGGCGGGGCTTGGCCGTGCACGGTACATATTTATTTATATTCCTTTACTCCTTCCTTTTAGCCGGAACGCATCGATCCAAAGAAACCAAAGTATGACATACGCGCCGATGTCTGGTCGCTGGGCATTACGCTCGTGGAGCTGGCCACCGCGCGATCCCCCTACGAAGGCTGCAACACGGACTTTGAAGTGCTCACCAAGGTGCTGGACTCGGAGCCACCCTGCCTGCCCAGCGGCGAGGGTTTCAATTTTAGTCATGAGTTTCACGATTTTGTCATCAAGTGGTGCGTCCTCTTGATCCCTTGCTTTTTAAAGCCAAAAAGCTCATAGAAATTAATATCCCTGTTTTTTTTGTTTTGTTTGGCAGCCTCACAAAGAACCATCAGGATCGACCCAAGTATCCGGAGCTCCTGGTGCAGCCATTCATACGGAACTATGAAACGGCTAAAGTAGATGTTCCAAATTGGTTTCAAATGGTCATGGAGACAGCCGGCAAGCGGCTGCGCGTCAATGGCGATCCCACGCTGAAGAGGTGAGGAGACCGGGAGATCGGAGAGCCCCGTCTCTTTGAAAACCCGAGAAAAATCACACAGTTCCCACAAAAATACTATCCCAAAAAATATGTACAATCCGCGGACGATGCGGTTGTCCCTGTATAGATCTGTCTCTGCGCGTATCTTTTCCGTATCCGTTTTCTGTTTTCTGTGCTTCTTCACTCCATATCTGGGAAGCATTCGATCCTGCTAGAAGGTAGGAGAAAGGATCAACAGTACCTAATCGTAGGACAAACTACTGCCTAACCCAAAAAACTATGTTTATTTTCTAATTTCTAATGCTAGCAACTAAATCCAAATTGCTTGTTTCCTTAATTTTTCGTTTTAACCAATTAAATTACACTACTAGGACTAGTTTTCTTTAGTTTTTCTACTGGCAAAGGATCTTTCTTCAGTTGATACACTCTCTTATTGCTCCTCCTATTTATCGCTCTCTCTCTCTCTTCCTTTTTGTTTATGATTTTGGCATGTTTTCTTTGAGACACCTCTCTTCGTTTTTCACACGTTACACATTATAGCAATTATAGCAATATAGAATTTGTTGTTCTAGAACTAGATCCTAGGGGCATAGCAAAAAATGTTCTTTCCAAGGTTTTTTCGATCTGCTCAGTGCGTTTTGGCAACATATGCTGAACGAAAGAGATAATGGGAGTTAAAAACAGAAGTAGAATAGAATAAATACAGTTCTTAAATTTATTCAGTTATCATTGAAAATATTTCAAATGGGAAAATTATTTTTAGATTTAAATCCCGATATTTGTGGATATTTTTAATACTGAAACGCACTGGGTGTCCGAGGTCGAGTTGGTGTAAACCTTTGGAAAGTGCATGACCCCCCCGCCCCACTCCACTGTAAAGTCTGTCCTATATCCTGTATCTATCCGTCTATGCTCCCATCGCGTACTAGATCTCTATATACATGCATTCAGTATTAGTAATACGCTGCCCCGTAGACCCACCAACAGCAACAAGAACCCTTGGAAAATTAGGTATTACGAAATATTTACAAAATTTTATTTGTTTCTTCCAATTTTTGTGATACCATTTTACGTTTAATTTGTTGAAGAGTCTCATTTGAAAGTGTGTGTGCGCGCAGTGTTTTTATTTTCCTTTTTTTACCATCTTTTTATTACCATTTTTTGTAGGTTACCTAATTCCTAATACCATTTCTAAAATACAAAAAAAAAAAACAAAACCAATACAAATACAAAAACAAACCTGAAAGAATTGAACCATTGAAAATGAAAAAATAATGCGAAAATGATAACGAAAAATTATAAAAATATATAATCAAAAATGCAGAAGACAACCCAAGCAAACCATAAAGAAAGCCAAAATATTAAAAACCCAAACTACATGAACCACCCAAAGCCAAACAGCATCCATACAATATATATATATACTACATATATGTATAACAAAACTGGCAAGCAACCAATAAATACCGATACCAATCTATATACCAGATATAAACCTATACTTATATATATATATTTACTATATATTATGATAATACCAAGAACATAACTACTCAATACCATAAAAAAAAAACTCCTCCCCAATCAAAAGTAAAATTCAGTAAGTACGAAGAGTTTATTATTACCATTTTTAGCCGTCTAATTATAGTTTTCATGTGCTGTATATACATACATTCGGTATCATACGATCATAAGCTTTACTAATTTTCATTAACTAACGCATACCCTTGCAAAGATACAAATTACAGCCTAGGGCTTAGTCCCCGTCAACGCCCTAGCAGAAAAGTTAATCAAGTGCATCGCAGAATAAAAGGTCAGAGCATAGGGCTACAAAATTGAACAGAATCCCAAATCTACCATGGGGTAAACCTTATCAAATTCGGTTAATAAGATCTATCTAATGGTATCTAACATTTAAATGTTGTGTAAGGGAATCATTTACAGTTAATTGTTCTAATTAAGGAACAATCATAGGGGAATGGTTGGCTAGAAATAAAGTCCAATGAAACGTTTTATATGGCATATGGGATTAAAATCGAACTGCAAAGGTATCTGAAGCTTCGGTTGGACCGAAGTTTGCCTTCCTTTTTTATTTTCCTTTCTTTTATTTGATTGATTTTTGTTGATTTCTTGGGTTTCTTTATTTGCATGTGGCTCGCATGACTTTGGCCTGGCTTTTTATTAGTTTTTCGGTTTTGGGTTTTGATTTTATTTTTAATTTTTTTTATTGATTTATCAAAAGTTTCCACCAAGCTCATACATACATACATCAAAGAAGGTAATTTCGTTATTTTGAATAGTGCTTAGTTGTGTTGTACATTATTTGTAAGCAGTTAAGTTTCTCCTCTTCTTTTGTTTGTGCCCCGCTCCCTTCCCCTTCAATTTTTATCATATGACTATGAGAAAAGTATTGTACATGTATGTATGTGTAAAGTCATTTGTTTATTTGAGACACAACCCCTGGCGCTGAGTGTCTTAAAAGTAGCGCTTAAGCAAACAGTTATCCTGATGCTGATGCTTCAACGAATTGTCATCTCTATTATCTGTCTGGCAACGCCCCTGTCTGGCATTTTGCTATTGCTCACTCGCTATTCCTCACTCGCTGTAGCTGTTTCTCCCTCTAGCTGGCTCCATCATTCTCTCGCTTGATCTCTGTTTCCACACAAACACACACCCACATGCATACACATATACACACAGAAACTGTATATACAACACACACACCCACACTCACAGACACCGACACAGACACACACCAAGAATCATTTATATATGTATATTATCTAAATGTATGTTTTATGTGTTTTGCTGTGCATACACATAGTATGTATATATGTATGTATATGTACATATGTACCATCCTTGTCTCCTACACACCCCCTGCCACCCTGTCACCCTCCCACCCACTCACCCATTCCACTCCACACTCCCTTCACAATCTTGCCCCCCGTGTTTCTGCCCTTCTGGCCGTACATTTCAGTGTTTTCCTCTCATCCATTGGTTTTCCATATCGATATTGATATTGTGATATCGATGACTCCATCGATTAATATGAATCCTACGATAATTGCAGACCAACAACAACCACAACAACAGCAGCAGCAGCGGCAACAAGTGGAAGTGGTGCAGCAGGAGGACCTGGATCAGGAGTAGCAGCAGCAACATCATCAGTGGTGGTACCAGTATCAGGAGCAGCCCCAACAAAATACGGCAGAGCGGCAATATCCTACCAAGCGCCGAGCACCACGAATCCACAAAAGACAATAAAACCCACACAGATACCGAGCTACCAGCAACCACAGGCGCTACAACAGCAACAGCAACAGTCGCAGTATTTCATACAATCAGCCACACAACTACCTCAAACAACAATTACGCCAGCAGCGACAGCAGGAACAGCCACAAACTGCTTCGGCCACAGTGGTGGGAGCAGGAGCGGTAGCAGCAGTGCCAGCCCAATGTCGCCGGCCAGTGGGATAAGCGCCAGTCCACTGTCGCCGCCCAGTGGTGGTGGCATCTGTGCCAGCCCACTGTCGCCACTGTATCGGAAGTCGCCCTTTATGCAGCGGAAGCTGAGCAATGGAAACCCTCATCATTATCAGCCGCAGCACTACAAATACAATGATGAGAGCCCCAAGAAGGAGTCGATGTTCAGCAGCATTGGTGGGTATACGCAATGAGTCTTAGCAACGATTTTTCTGAGTTAACATAAAACATTGGTGGAGCTGTAATCGAATCGGGATGGCTCTGCAAAGGGCTTCTCCGAATTTGGAATCTGTATCCGGTTCTGGCAACTCTCCGTTTGGAATTTGCCCATCTGGCATCTCGCCAGTGCTCTCTCGCTGTAGCTAGTGCTCTCTCGCTGTAGCTAATTTTCACTCGCTGCATGCACAATGGAGAATCTATTGTAATGATCTTGTCTGCAATCGGATTTTTCTTACTTCTCTCTCACTCGCAGAGTGACTCGTACTCGTACCCCCGTTATCACTCCTTTGGAAATTTCTATTCTATAATTATTTTTACAATAAACAATAGTTAATTCTGTTACTATCTGAACGATAGACCAGCTCCAGCTGAAACTATCAGTTTTGGGTTCTTTATCTTATCTTTTGCTCATTCTCGTTCGTTGCGCATTGCAGGCCAATCGATTCTACGCAATCTGACGACATCGCCCTTCAGCCAAAAGAAACACCATGGAACATCGTCATCGTCAGCATCGACTACACCAACAGCAACACCAACAGCAATAAAATCCACAGGAACAACAACACTGCCGCACCAAACCAACCAAACCACAACAACCACGGATAAAACAGCAGCAGCAGCAGCAGCAGCATAGCAGTGCCAACGCTAACGCCAACAACAGCAGAAACAGCGCCAGCGACAGCACACAGCACGCCCCAATGGCGACTGCCAGCGGATAATCCCTTAGCCTACGACAGCTGTGATAGTAGTAGTAATGTGAATTTGAATGCGAATGCAAATACCCTGACCATGGGCCTATCTACCCCCTCACCCTCGCTGCAGCGCAGGCCATTTACCACAGAGATACAAACACAGGCGGCAACAGGCTCGCCGGTGACGTTGCAGCTGAACTGCCAACTACAGCAGCAGCAGCAGCAACCACCGCGTTTACAGCCAGGGAATCAAAGCCCCATAGGTAAAATATTAGAAAGAATTCCTGAGAGCAAACAGATTTAATCTCTCTCTCTCCTGTTTTAGTGCTGCAACGCTTCTACCATCAGCAGAACCAGCTTCGCGAGAAAGAGGCCGCCGAGCGGTACCAGCATCAGCGCCAGCAGCCAGTCGGCGGCACTAGCACGAACCCGTTCCACAGCAACTACGTGCCGCCACCGCCCTCGACGCACTCCACATCTAGTCAGTCGTCCACGCAGTCGACGTGCTCGCAGATTGCTGCTCCCCTCGCCAGCCTATCGCCACCTGGAGCGACAACTGCGGCGGCTGCGGGACACTTTGGGGTGGGCAGTGCGGAGCAGCTGCAGTACCAGCCGCTGCCACTAACTACGGCGGAGGCGGCTACCAGTCCCAGATCCCCAGAGCAGCCGCAACAGCAACAGCAGCCCCTGCACCTGCACTTGCAGCAACAGCAGCAGCAGCAGCAACCGCATCCACAGATGGAATATGGCGTCGGAGGAGGAGGAGGCGTGGGTGGTGGGGGATCGATGGTGGCCAGCAAGCTGAGCAAGCTGTATGCCCGCCGTCAACTTTTGGGACAGAGCTCGAGCAGTGGGGCGAGCAGCAGCAGCCTGGACGGGAAAGAGCACCACGATGCGGGTGAGTGGGCGCCGCCGCCTCATTTATTTTATAGTTTGGCTGACGCTTTTGGGGGGTTGGGTTTGCTTTGAGCTTGAGCTTTGGGGAGGAAATCTTTTCGATTGCATTTACATTTTCGTTTCGTTCTTTCTCTCTTTGTTTTTCTCCACACGCACCGCACATCCATGCACCATGCACCATGCACCACAATACGCACACAAAATGCACGCCATAATCATTGCACTGCCTCCATCAATCAATCAATCAAACAATCAATCAATCAATCATTCATCATCGTTGCATCAGGCTGGTTCAACACACTCGCCGGCGCCATGAAGCGACAGTTTGCCACCTATGTTAAAACCCAATTGAATTCCACAGCCACGTCACCGGTGGCCAGCGCGGGTGAGCCACAGCTACAGCCAAGCCACAGCTACAGCACCACAACCAGAACCAGCAACAACAAACCATGGAGTCCATGACGAGTCCAGTGCAGCTCCAGTCGCAGTCGCAGCCACAGATGCAGTCGCAGGTACAGCCGCCGGCCTACAGGAGTGTCGTGAACAATGGCGGCGGCAAGGCCTACTATTATCGCACCCTCTCGGCGGCCAGCAGCAGCAGCAACACCAGCCAGAGCACCTCCCCCACCACAGAGCCGCTGGCCAGCAGCGCTGGCTTCCTGCGGCGCTATGCCAGCAGTGGTGGTGCCGGTCCCGGAGGCGGCGGCAGCATCAGTACACCGCCCAGTCCTCACATACTGGCCGGACTGGATCGCAGGCATCGGAGTCCGGATCCGCCGCCACGCTACAATCGCGGCCAGTCGCCGTTGCTGCTGCGCAAGAATCTGCTAGAGCTGAGCGGACAGCCGCCAGGCTCTCCCCTGCTTCACAGACGGTGGGTATTTTTTTCTTTTTTGGTCTATTGTTGGCCTGCTCTAAACCATGTTAATGCTCTTCATGCCTGTAGATATGTGTCGGCATCGCCGCCGTTGCCGCCGCCGCGACGCGGCTCTGAGAGCGTGCCCGGATCGCCGCAGCACTTCCGCACCCGCATTCACTACACCCCCGAGCCACAGAGACGCATCTATCGCACCATAGATCAATGAGTGGCGCTGCAAATCATGGTCATGTGATGCTGGTATGGCTTCGATGACGATTCCGGCGGTGCAGGTGATGCCTCCGATGCCTCCGTTCTGGATGCATCAATGGGGGACGCATCGCTGTCGATGCCGGCGCCACTAGGTCCCTTGAGCACCGCCACAACGGTGGGGGGAATAGGCGTAGCAGGTCGTCGGACATGCTCGGCGAGTGGTTCGTATGCCAGCTTGTATGCGGATGCTAATGCGGAAACGGATACGGATACGGATGGGCATGCATGGCCAGGAGCAATGGCTACGGCAACAGCAAAAACCAACAGCAGAAATGGGAACAGATGGAAGGATAAGGCGCCGTGGACATGTGATTGAGAATGACAGACAGACAGACAGACGAAATATTATAGAGAAAAAAGCAAATGAAAGTGTTCAAAAGTCTTATACGTATAAGTGTTTGGCCTCAGCGAATCTTCTTCATCTTCAAAAAAAAAACGCCTAATTCTAATTCTAATTTATTTTACTCTCTTCTTTCGCTGTGTTCTTTCTTTTCGTTTTCATTATTATTTCTTGTTTGTTTAGAATCAGAAGATACATATATCGATCTATATACTACGAGTCTTATATATAAATTCCTTTGTGCAATAGTTGAAAGCAATAATGTTTGTCCATTGAGATATCTATATATCTTCCTATCTATCTATCTATCGTTCAGTCTACTACTATATGCCCCTTTCAATGTTAAATGTTTACATTATAAAACTATATACACAGATATATACAAGCATATATACCTATTATATACATGAATATAGTATATTCCATATAGGAGAGTCACAGAGTCAAGAGCAATTTCGATTTGTACGAGTATACACCCAAAAAAAAAAAAAAAAAGAAAAGAAAAAAAAAAATCCCTAAAAGAGACTCTTCCCTCTGTAAATATTTGTAGTCCATTTAACATGTTCCTTAACTAGACCCATACCCGTGTTATCCCCTGCATACGGACATCGTACATACATATAAATAGAGCCCTGTGTGGAAAGCCCAAACCAAATTCTAATCACAATTTTTGTGGCCTCAAGCCACAACTCTAGCAACTATCAACTAGCTAAATCGAAACCCAAAAGAGGAGAACTTCAGTTGATTTGTATTGTATAGAAGAGCCTTGTATATAGAAAAGTGAAGAGTGTAGCGTGTAGAGTGTAGTAGGAGATGCAGGCGCGTATGTATGTGGCATGATGTGTGCTGTTTGCAAATTCGTTTTAGATTACATATATTTAAATTTTCATTCAACCACAAAACAGAAGGGAAATCCAAGCACATAAAATGGGAAACAAAAATATATATATATATATATAATATATATTGTAACCGACTACTGTAACGATTATGATAATGCAAATGTTTTATTTATTATATAAAATACATACATACCCACAAACATATGTACGAGTATGTACGAACGCATTCGGCAACAAGCAACAATTCATGAAACGATCTGTTTTCGACTGATTTATGTGTTAAAGTTTAAGCTTTGGTACCGAGTATGTCTAGGCCTATATATTGTAATATTTGTAATGCGAGAAGTAACCATGGAATGATCTTGTGTATATGCGCACACCCATCCATACTCTGTACTCTCTGTTTTTAGTTTTTATGCCCCCATATTGTATATTGTAAAAACATTCAACTGAAAAACAAATAAACCATCAAACCGAACATGTAAAACTCTTATGAATACCAATAACGAAACAAATTCAATAAAAGCTAGAATTAAACGAAACGAATCCATCAAAACCTACCCTACCCTACCCATGCAGGCGACAATGCTGTGGAGTGTAATTTCATTGTCCTTACCAATTTCGGAATCGCATCCGTATAATATAGTAAACTCCAGGAATTTCGTAAAGTTAGATGATTAATCAGAAAAGGTATTAAACTTTCAAAAATGAACAATCAAAGTTTAATATATCAAGACAAATTTTTGGAATTTTGCAGCGCGAAGTTTTGTGGTGTGTAGTGGAGTCTTAGGTTGTATGCATTCATATGACTGGCTGCCTGTACTCTACTCCTTAAGCCACATATAGGGCGGAGATCATAGTTCATAGTTTTTGCGGGGGAGTAGTTCTGAGATCCCCCCCCAAAAACTATGAACTAAGAACCAGTCAGCTGAATGCAAAGACTCCTTTGGGTGTTGCGTGTACAGCTGTCAGATTTACTTATTTTTGCTAGAGTTAATGTATAGCTTGGGCTTGGAGTAGATCCGAATCTCCTCATCCACGATGGCCAGCTCCTTGTCAATTTCTGCCTTGCGGTTGCGCACCCACAGACTCTGCGAGGTGATGGGCATGTGATTTAACTCGCTGATGAGCCCATCATAGCGCTGCTGTGCGCTGTTCAATTCGACAACACGTGCCTGTTCCGGATCACTTGCATCCTTCTCCAGAAACCGAGGATGACAGCTGTCGCGTGCTGTTTGAAGCACAAAGCTGGATTAGCCTTCAAGGCGTGGGGGGAACACGTAGAATTTACTCACAGTATTCCATTTCCTGATCATCATTCATGTTGAGGGGACTTTGCTGGTGCTGTCTGCCATATGTGCCAAGTGACTGTAGATCCTCGTCTTCGCTATAATCATACCGATTGTAGCTACTGGCGGACTCACGCTCACCCATCCCGGATGCACCATCAGAACTGCATCTAAGAGAGCAAAAATAATGCCACATTCAGATATATATTACTGTCTGTACTTACTTTTTTAGGGCATTTGTGAGGTAGAGTTCATCGCAGATGTCCTCTGTCTGTATGGCAATGCTGGTGCAGCTGCGCTGTGTGCCACAAGAATTGCAGCATTCCGAGGACTGTGATGCTACCTCCGAGGGGTCATAGTACACCGGATTGCGTTGAGCTGGGCGGCCAATACGTTGGCCAGACTCTGCGGCGCCCACACCCAATTGGTGATGCGAACACGAATTCAAACGGTTGCGCGTCAGGCTGCTTTCGCGGGTGTTTTGTGTGGACACCGATACCGGGGTCTGGGGTCGGTTGGCTGCCTTCGATTCTCTTGCCTCGGAATCCACGCGCTGCATGGCTGGCATCCATTTGGGACGCACTGGCTCCCTGGCTGCCAGCTTCTCAGTTGTAGATTTCTCCAGCGAGCGCAAGCTCTTTTTATTTTCGTTGAGAAAGTTGCGGCTCGGTGGAGAACGCGGCACTGGAAAAATTCCATTCATCCTGGACGTAGGGCGTGACATGATACCGTAAAAATATTTGTAGTATGTTTTATCAAATAATAAATGTTTTGTTTGCAGCAAGTCGAGCTGCGTCGTTGAATGTTTACAGTTTTTGATGACATCTATCGAAGTGTGATCAAATTTGTAATGTAATTTTTTGCTTTTCAATGAGTACTGTCGCGACCAAAACACAAGCATTATTTCATATCGTTCTCATACGAATAGCACTCTTATATGATCGTCGATCTGAGAACTAGGCTTTAAGCGTTACACACACGTAACGATTAGTTAAGACGTCTGAAGACCCATCGTGTTTTGCTATAATAAATAAATGAAAAAAATAAATTGTTCATCGTATTTTTTCGTGCCGAGATGATCGAATAAAAAATACGATCCCACCTCTAGCAGCCATTAGAAACGAAAAATGGCGACAGCCGCAGTCGCTGATTTGCACTATGAGAAATTTTACCATTTTTCCAAAGGCGATAAAATAGCCAGTTAGACTCCGGCTTACACTTTCGCCAAACAAATAAGAACACATTGTGATTTATAATTTTTTTTACATTTTTTATTATTTTTGTTTATAGTTAAGTTGCGTGTTTTTGTGTTTTGCATGGCTCTGGCAATTACAACATTTAGTAAGCTTCTGCATAATTCTGCAATTGAATTGAGTTTTGTGTTTTCTTATTTAACAAACATTTTTTTTTAGAGTTTTTTGTTGTTGTTGTGTAATTTGTTTTTGCGTTTCGTTGATCTGCAGATCGTATGTAGATCTGTTTTCAGATCAGCTCAAAAGGAGTCGCGGCTTTGCACGGAGTTTGTTTTAGGGGTTTTTGTTTTTTGTTTTTGTTTTTTTTTTTGCTATCAAAAGTGTGTTTCGCGGGGGAGCCTGCCCTGCCCCGTCCAACTTTTTTATGCCACAAAGTGTCGAATACAGTACAGGACAAAGACAGATCAGGCTGAATCCCGGCAAGTCCGAGATTTTGGGGCCGTGACAGTAGTTGGGAGTAGTTTTCGGTTAGTTTACAGCACGGCACAAAAAACACTTAGAAACGCCTCTGCTCCAAAATAATGCATGTAAATATATATGTATATATATTTTTGTTATTTTTTATTTGTAGTTTTTTGTTTTGTTTTTGCGGTTTGCTTTTCAGCTTTCTATGGTAAATGGTAAATACATCAATACATTCAGTTCAAACAGTTATTTTGACTCGATAAGACTCGATAGACAGTTAAAATACAGCTATGTTTCCATTGTATTGATATCGGTTGCTATGTATTTATCTGTAGGTTAATCACACATAAAAAACACCAAAAACAAAAACAAACGCCAACAACTGTTGTATTGTATAACTATTACATATTGTATGCACATATGTATGTATGTGTGTATATGGTTAATCTGAGTGGACTGTTCGTCGCCTGGTCTCATTCACAATGCGTTCAACTATGTGGGCTCTATTTCCATAAAATTGTTTGTTTTTGTTTTTGTTTGGGTTTGGAAATGAACCTTTTTTGCTTCGTTCGAAAAGATCCATTCCTAGACATTTTGCTATCCGTCTTTGTCAACGTCTGTGGTCCATGTGGCTTAGTCGTTTCCATTTTATTTATTTTATATGTTTGGTACCCCCATTTTGTTGTTAGTCCATCAGTTGCATGTCCGATATTATGCTACAAAAAAAAAAATTGATATTACTCCATTAATATGTTCGGTCTGTATCTGCGTCAAAGGTCATCCTTAATGTTTGTCCTGTCCGGTTTGTCACAAATAGCAGGCTCTTTGTGTGGTGGCTTGCAATTTATTCCAACTGCATATTTTGCATTGAAAAACAACACACACACACTCGTCCAAATTCGGTATGTTCTCTTCGGTTCTGTCGCATTACCAATTCCGTACGTTCGTTCAAAGTTTCACGCTCCTGTTCTGACTATTTTGATTTATACTATCACACATGCACATACATATGAATCTATTTGTATATAGTATGGTTATTTTGTATCTGGTTTGATTATAACTATTTGTTCACATTGAAAGCGTTTAATTAGTGTTTTCTGTTTGCAGTTTGTTTCGGTTTCTTGTTTCTTGTTTTGTGTTTAGTGTGTGTGTTTGTGTGTTCGCTTAGGATATTACAAGAGTTTTTCTTCTTTTGTTTGTCCCCAGTATTACAGTATTCCAGTATTACATTTTTCATTTTTCTGGCACCAATATACGAGTAGTAGTTGTGTAGATATTGAATTTTGATATATGCGACTTTGAACATTTATGTGAAACCCTTTCGGAAATGCTGCCGTTTACATTTAGTTTTCTCTTTGTTTAGAATTTGCTTTGCTTTACCGACTTGACCTTATGTATTGCCAAGTTGTTTTAATTGAAATTTTTCTGTATGTACTATGTATGCTAATGGGAACTGAGTTAAATGTATGGGACTGCAGTGCGATCTGATGATGCGCCTTGTAGGTAAGTAATGGTTTCTATTAATAGTTTTTCCCGCCAACAATCCTCAAATGGACTATGTGTATTGGAGGAATCTGTTAAGCAAGATCTTCTTTTGAGTGATCTTATTATCGAGACATAAATGTTGTTTGTGGCTTCTTACAGAGGTTGTTATGGGGTTTGGTATCTCTTATATGTATTGTGTTTATGGGCTGAGGCCTGAGGGTCACTTAATATTTGAGTGTATTTGTTTTGTGTGACTTTTCTATAAGATCATTATGTATCCTAGGTTTTTGGTATTCTCTTTCGTTTTGTTTGGTACATTCTAGCGCTCTTGCGTGGTATTACCGGTTGTATTATTCGACGATGTACATTATTTGTCCGGGTGCATTTGAGGATGTACTTTACCGGGTGCAATTTCAGCATGTACTTTTGTTCCGGTTTTTTTTTTTGTGAGGCTATAGAAGGGCGTAGCCATGGGTGAAGGAGGGAGGGGAGGGTGCTATGCTAAAAACTGCTTTGCTATTGATATGACAGACAACATTTAATACTGCTTACTGCTAAAAGTATGGTTGCAACACGATTTTAGCCTAAAGAACATTTGTATCTCTTTGAAGGACATTGATCGATCATTTGCAACTTAAATTCATTTTGAGATCCAAAAGCTGATATCTTGAGCCACTAGCAAACATCAATCGAGCAAAGTTTGTGCTATTCTTAGACACTCATTGATGGTCATTGATCGTTTGCAACAAAATGCCCAAGTTGTATATTAATTGTGTGAACATTTAGCAAGAACATCAATCAAGCAAACGATTATAATATACTTAGATACGCCTGAGGCCTTGCGGTCGTACGGGCAACAACGTTTTAGACATTATGCAACTTCATGGATATAATTTACAATAGCATTCAATGATTTGTTCATGGATGCATCCACTCAATAATCCAAAATTCTATTAATATACAGCGGCTATTTGTGCCATTACACTTGACACTTAAATATCTTCGACAACTCAATTCTCAAAGATCACAAGAAGCAGGTTTCGACGATATAAAAACGTAAAGGACATCGCTCATAGCTATGGAAGGTATCGGTATCAAGCATGACACAGATACACTCATACCATTCGAATTCGAATTCGTATTTTATTCGAGAATCATGTAAAGTGATTCACGGATCCAAGTTAAATTTATTTCACAAACATACAACATTTATAAGATTTATCCCATCCCTTCCCTTTTGTCCCTTTCTCTTTCGTCAAAGCAACTCTGGCTACGCCCCTGGTGTCTGTATCCCTTAGGGGAAACTTCTACAAATATGTTTGCAAGTTATATCTGCAAGAGTGTTTTAGTGTTTCAAGGTTCTATTGACTCTCATACATTAAAGAGTAATTTTTGTTTTGTGGATTATTCTTATTTTTACTATGGGTTGTTTTGGGGTTGTGTCTGTGTTTGTGTGTGTGCCTATATTTAAGAGGATAACTTTTTTGTCGTTTGTATTCGATTTGGAGCATGGGGTTTTGGTTTGGGTTTTAGATAAGCCAGCACTATATATTGGAAAATATACACATAGATATATGTAATTGTGGCTATGCTTAGGCTTATGCGGGTAGTGGTATGCGGTTTCTGGTGTCTGGTACTTAGTACCAGAAAATGTTTTGTAGCATCTTTACAGTTGAGTTGAGTGTCGCCTCACTCTAAAAATTGTATTTTAATGTACATATGTGTATGTTTTGGTTAGGTATATACTTTAAATTACTCTGTATATATGTGTATACATGTATATATGTATATCTATTGTATATTGTAAGTATAAGGGGGATGCTATGTACTGGACTTACGCTCCAAGGCATATGTACAGCACAGGGCATGCCGGCTTCTTAGGGTACTATTGTATTTCTCATCTCATCAAAACGGTAGAACATCGTGAGTAGTAACTACCTTTAGAATGTTCAACAAAAAGAATATGGAAAAGAAAAAAAAAAAACCTTATGCTTCCATTCCGAATGAATCGTTCGATTCGTCTGGTTTGCAGATCTCAAAAACATAATATATAGTTAATCCTAGGGGGGTGTTTTTATACCTTACATTCTTAGTTTTCTATGGTTTTACATTTAAATTCTCTTTTGATCTTTTTTTTTTTAAGGAGTGGGTTACAGGTCATGGGGATATACATGGGAATAGTGGGGGGCTTACAGGGGTTTCTGCTTACTTTTTTCAATAATAATATTGATAAAAAAAATTTTTTATATTCTGGTTGCTTACATTTGGGTTTAATTTTCATTTAGTTTTAATTTTAAGTCTTTGTTTTACATCAGTAAGCGTTTCTTTTTTTTTTTTTGGGGTTTTTCCTCTTTTTATCCGATTCTGATTCCGATTCCGCAACGAAATCTTTTTATTTTCGGCTGCGTATCGGTTTTTTAGTTGTTTTTTTTTGTTGGCCATCAAAAATCGAATGCCATCGTGTGTGTGGGTAGGGGGTGGGGTGGGGACTTTTAACAAGGATTGTGGGAATGGAAGTGGGAGTGGGGTGGTGGGGGGTTTTTGTAATGGTAATACTTGTCAAAAAATTGCCTTTCTGTTCAATTAATCAATCCTTCTTATTCTTTTTCTTAATCCAAGATCCTTAAGTTCTTAGTCAGGGCCTCAAGTCGTTTGCGGGGTGAATGTAAGAGTTAATAATGTCAGTTTCGATTTGGATGGTTCGGGCGCTTCATAGCGGTGGGTAAGACGCACACACACACACGCACACAGATGCAGACACACACACACACACACACAGACACATATACACTCTCACATTCGCACTCGTACTCACATTCTCTTCGATATTCAATTGCGCCGACCACTTCCACTGCTGCCACTGGCACAGCCACCATCGCCGCTGCTCCCGCTGGCCCCATCGGCCGCCCACCGCTTTCGACGGGCCTCCTTGGCCGCCTGCATTTGGGCCGCCACCCGGCTGGTGCTCGGCCCCATATCGAAGCTGGCATAGAGCTCCACCTCCTCGTCGGTGGCGTCTCGCTGCTGGGCCTGCTGTTGCTGCATATCGAGGGCGGCGGCCAGGGAGGCCATTGCATAGGCTCGTACATCGTTGGGTGGGTGGACTCCTGAGGCAGTGGGCGTGGTAATGGCACCGCCACAAGCGCCAGCACCGGCGCCCGCATCCATGTTCGTTGTTGTGGCTGCGATGGCGCCGAGCGGCTGCTGGTCCAAATCGAAGCTCACATTCTTACTATCTCATCCACCCCGGTGGACTTGCACAGTGGCATCGGCGGACTCCTGCTGCCGCAACTGCTGTCGGTAGGCATCCAGCTCGGGCATGCGGTAGGTGCCCAGGTTCACCTGCACCATCAGCGTCTCCATAATGCGCTCGTTCTTCATCGACTTGGAGGGCAGGACGACGGTGAGCAGCTCGCTGGGCGAGATGCGGCACAGATTGAGGTCGCGTGTCAGCCGCTCCATGATGCACTCGAACTCGAATTGGGTGTCCTTGTTGGGATGGTTCTTCAGCTTGGCCACCTTGTGCTGGGCCCAGGCAAGCATCGCCTCGAATTTGCGTATCTCTGGCGTCTGCAGTTCCCGGCACATTATCATCTGCACCATCGACTCGGACAGGTGCAGGAATTCCGGGCACTTGAATAGGGCGTGCGCCTTGCTCTCCACAAAGGACAGTATCATGTTGACCAGCTCGGAGGCGGACGTGTAGCGCCAGTAGTAGTTCTCCAGCGAGATGAGCATCGGGCAGACCACCTCGATGCGCAGGAATTGCTTGCAGTGATGGAAGCACGCCTGCAGCAGCTCCGGCAGATCGTAGTGCTCCGCGGCACACAGCAACCCTGCGAAGCAGGGATCGAGGATCAAATCAAATCAATGCTCCACATTCCGCATTCCACATTGACTTACCTGGTATTGAAACACAGGTCAGGGGACATGTGCCCGTGTGCAGGTAGTCGAGGAGGACACGGAACGTGTCCGGATCGAATTCGATGATGTTGAACTCCGTTTGGGCGAGCTTGGCGCGGTCCACCTTTTGGGCGTCGGCGCAGACCGAGAGTCGTGGCACCGCCAGCTGGTTGTTGCCCGGTTTGTCCTTGTCCTTGTCCTTGCTGTCCCTATCTGCACTCGCCGGGATAAATGATCAACGCGATTTATCGTTGGGGGATTGTGGTTGTTTCGGTTTTGGTATTGGTTTTAGTTTCGGTATCGGTTTCGGTTTCGGTATCGGTCCAAGAATCAATCGATCGACAAAATCAAAATCCAAATCAATGCAAATCATACAAAATAATCGAACCGAATTCCATGGAGCGATTTTTATTTGGATTTTTGGTTTGTTGGAAATTAATAACAAATAATAATACGGCAAAAATAAATAGTTTTCAAATCGGATTAAGGCGTGGGCGGTTTGCGAGAGTGGTGAGGCGGTTGAGGCGAATCACGTGAGATGAGAGAGATGACAAAATTTTTGTTTGTTGTTTAGTTTTGAATTCAATTTGTTTGTTGATTTTTTTTTTTTTTCAGTTAAATCAAACAAATAAACAAAAAATATATATGTACACAGAGCAAGAGATAGAAATGGCAAGAGAGCAAAAACAAGTTGAATGATATCCAATTGTCAGATTTTGATCACAAAAGCGAGCAGGTGGGCCAGTGCGGAAAATAAATAACAATTTTGGTGCACATTTACAGTGGTGATTACAATAAATAAGGAAAAAAATGTAACAGAAATTTGAGATTGAAACAGATTGAGAGATTGAGAGTGAAAGAAAATTAGCTCAAAGTAATTAAAAATAATTGTTTCACGACGTTTTATGAATGTATTTTATCAAATGGTTAATGGTTGGTTATGATTATGGGTTGAATATATTCGGGAATTACAGACACAGTGGTGCACAAATGCAAGACAAATGGAGTTGTGTGTGGGATTAGCCAATTATATGTATATAGTGCATATCAATCAAAATGTTCCAAAATATTTGAGGCAACGAAATTAAATTATTCGGCATTTTGTACAGTCAATAGAGCAGAACAAAAGGTTACAGGACGTCCAGGAGTTCCATTTCGGGAGAGTATGTATTGGTATATGTATACAGGTGGTATATATGTGGTACATATGTATATGGGTCGGTAAAATATTGAGTGGAATAGTTACACGTAGAGCGGTTGGTAGAGAGGATTCAAGTGTGTGCAACGTGCGTATTATTATTGGTATTTTTTTTTTTGTTATATGTGTGTATGGTTCAGGGGATTCAACGTTCGAAGATCACAAAAGAGTATTTTACAGAGTTTTAGTTTTGGTTTTTGGTTTTTGGTTTTTGTTTTTAGGTTAGCGACATTACGGACAACCAGGAACGGAGTACGAGGACGTAAAGAGGACGCATAAGAGAGCGAGCGAGCGAGCGAGCGAGAGAGAGAGAGCGGAGAACAAATAGGGAGAACGGAGAGAAAAGAAAAGACGAAAAAAAAAACACGCATCGATATTGTTGCATTGCATTGAATGAGAACCCTTACTCGAACAATCTGTCGACGAGATCCACTTCTTCTTGTCATCCGGATTCAGTTGGTTCGAGTTCTTATTCCGTATGGAACGACCCCAGCCCGCCGTGATTGTACCCAGGCGGGAGAAGGCCCGCTTCACCATCGGCGACGAGGGCACGCTCTTGGGTCGTATGGAGTCCGAGTCCGGCACCGTCAGATAGTTGTTGCTCTTCGGCTTCTGATTCTGTGGCGACACCAGTGACGGCGCTGGCCGGGCGAAGATCTCTGCGACTGGGATCTGCGGCGACCCAAAGCCCGTCTGGATGCCGTACAGCATCTCCTGCAAAAACAGGCTCGCAATCAGTTCCGCATTGGGAACAAAATGTAAGGATGCTCTCACCTGAAAGACGCGACTGCGTACGCCCAGAATGGCCCGGACGCCAATGAAGCGCGCCTTCTGCTTGGACTGACCCACCAGGAAGACCACATCGAAGAGATGCGAGTTGCTCAGGCAGGATGGCTCCTCGTTGAGGAACACGCGCGTGAAGTCCTTGGCCAGCTGATCGTAGTCCTCGAATTGATCCCGTACCGAGTCCAGCAGCGGCGACGAGGGTCGCATGTGACCTACATTCGGTGAAGAGGGTGAAAAAATAATAGGGGGTAATTACATGTTAGTCCTGCCCATATGGGGGGGAAGTCTCATCCCTAAAGTTCCTAAAGTTCGGTTCTGTAAAACGATGCAAAGAAGTTGTCTTGGAGCATTCTGCAAACTGTTAGTTGGGTTAGTAGGCTAGTTAGGCTAGTAAGTTTGTAAGTTGGGTTAGTAAGTTGGGTAAGTTGGGTTAGTTAGTTGGGTTGGTTAGTTGGAATGGCTTCATATTCATGCGTCTCATGCAGTGCTCTTTAGGGAGGACACCCATATGTCGCCGAAAGCATTACGGGTATGGGTGTGTGCTATGGTATCCCCCAGATTGATCATCCAGCCCCCGGCCCTGCCCCGCTGCATTACAGTTTTGTGGCTGCATCGCTTTGGCTGGCTTTGGGTTGGTTGGGGTCGGGTCGGGTCATCAATCAATCAATCAGCCCAGACGCTGCTTCATGCTGCTCCGCTGCCGCTGCAGCGTTGCTCCTAGCAGAACTAGGCCTAGAGCTATAAACGTTGGGAATACCCTTGCTATTCTAACCAAAGGATCAAAGCATTCAGCGAACTTATTTAAACAAACATTATGTGGGAATAAATACGTGGTAAGTTATATAAAAATAGTATTAAAATAGTATATGAAATATAATATTGTGATTATATAGTAGTAGCCGAGTAGCTAGAATATTTCAAATAATATATAATATAGTGGTATATATTTGTATATATTGTTGGTTGCTAATCTGGGTACATATAAAATATATTGTGCTATGTATAATATATTGCATACATACACACACACATAGCTGCTAATAAGTACTACCTCTCTAACATAGGCAAAATTCTTTTAGCTAATAAATTTGGAGGGATTTTTTTGTTTTGTTTTTGGATAAAAAAGCTACCATAATAGTGAAGCTACATTAAGGTTTATAAAAGGGTTAATAAGGTGATACATATATATAATATAGTGATATCTATATGTAGTATATTGCATAATAAGAAATACTTTCCCTAACATAAGCTGAATTTATTTTTAGTTCATAAATTTAGAAGAAGAATTTGTTTGATTTTGGTTTTTAGAAGCTACATTTAGGTAAAATGCAAATTTATTATATACATATATAAATTTTCAATATTTATTAAGTTATTAAGTCGCTTTAAGCATTACCAAAATGCATTGAATATTATTGAGATTTTTGTCTTGAGTTTGAAGAAATTCTCTATCGAATTTCTGTTTTTATTTTTGGGATATTGCATGAAGTTCTGCTGGGGAATAGTAATGGTAGCATAGCATGAGTGATAAAAAAATTATTTGGCCAATTGTGTGAGGAGTATCAGAGTATCAAAGAAAATAAAACACGAGACACATTCGAATAAGGGGAGAGTGAGAGTGCAAGCTGTTCTGCATGTGTTTTATTATCTTTGATACCTATCCTATCCTATCATATCCTATCCTATTCTATCCTATCATATCCTATCATTTTGACCTCAAGCTCTGGCATACCCTCTGTTCGGGCTATACCCTTTAAATGTATCCAACAAGCGGCAAAACAGGCGTCTGTAATCCGATTGAATGTCGTGTCGCCTGGCCTGGCAGAAGTGTGGCAACAGCTGCCATATGGAAATCTTGCTATGAACTAGATAGCGCCACCGCCACGCCCACTAAACGCCCTGGCTACCCCCTGACGCGTCGGTTTGGGGATCGGAGGCCGAGTCCCAATGATAAAACACATGTGTTGGGGCGGCTTTTATTTCATTTTGATTGGAATTGATGTGTGCCAGAAGGGCCTGTGAGTAAGCTGCGGTCTTAGGGGTTTGGGGTCTGGGGTCTGGGGGGGCTGGATGCTGCTGATGGCGCTTGCAGGTGATTGCAAGTAATTGCAATCGAATTGAAATACTCGTACACAATCGAATAATTACGGTATACGTATTGTGTACGTACTGCAGCTGACAAAGATGGGATTCCGTGGCGCATTCTGCTCGTCCTTCTCGTCGATTGGGTACGGCGGCAAAAAGAAACTCCAATAACAAAGCGATAGAGATGTCCTGGCCGCCCATAATTGAGTTATCTCGATCAGAGAGAGACTCACCACACCCACACACGAGTACATACACTGCGAAAAAGAGCGTTCTAAAATGATGAATTGAATATCGAAATCAGATACCCATCTGTGATCTGAAATCAATGATTAAATTCTCAGCACTCTGCACTCTGCACTCTGATCTGTGCTCTGTGCTCTCTGCCTCTGGAATGAAGAATAGATCAATTGAACAGATTACCAGTACAGTTTTCATTGGGCCAACGAACGAACGCCCATCAAGTATTCCATTCATTGTTTTATCTCTATTCGATTTTTGACTTTTTTTTCGAGGCTTTTTTGCTTCTTTAGTTACCCCTTCGTCTACGGAAAAATTTCCAAAACTTCAATACTCGAAGACATTTCTTCAAAAACAAGCGCAATTTCGCTGTAAAAAGAGAAGTTTCTTTCATGTTGGCAAAGCCTTAAACTTGCAGCTTTCAGTAGTTGCATTACCACTTTTTTTGATACATAATAAGCTTTATTTTTTTAGTGTTGTTTTTGGACACACATCCAAAGGAAAATCTTTATTAATTACCATGGTTAATTTGTGGTTTCAATGTGCGATGATGGCGAGATGTTGACTGTACATTCCAAGCATGAGCTATGCAGCATGAGCATGATGCATGATCAATGGAATATGTATGTATTTTCTGACTCCTTGTTGCTTTAACCTTCATTCCAGATATGATATTATTACGATACGATACAAAGAGAAGTTTCCAAAGCTGAAATTCTATCTCTGCGATTCAAATCATGTGCATTTTTTGGCTCTGAAAATTCCCATATCAATTCATTTGAATCTCACACCCTTATCTAGCAATCTGTCTACCTAACGTTAAAGATTGCAATAAAAAAAAAAATAGAAAAAAAAAACCGTTTAATGGTTTTTGAGGTTTTTTCGCTCAGTGGGGTACGCAGACAGCGGAACTTGTGTGTGCCGGAGCTCCTTCCAGATGCTATAGAATCAATAATTTGCATAATTTTAATATGCATAGTTGGGATGCTGGGATGTGGATGTGTCCTGTGCCGATTACAGCGGGGATCACTTCCATTTCCCAGACACCTTACTGGTGGGGGCCTCCCTGGTGGGCTGGTGGGCTGGTTGGATGGTGGGATGTTGGGGTGCTGGGGTGGGAGTGCTGTGTGAAATTGTGCGCGCACGATTGTCTTGTTTGGGTGGCCGTGTGGGTGGAGGATTTGTCTGGGCGGGTGAAAAGCAAGCATTGGTGCGGGTGCGGGGTGCGGGGTTGGGGTGTGGGTTGGGTGTGTGTGGGAGGCAGGAAGTGTGCATAAGTGTGGGAATGAATAAATCAAATTAGATTTGTGTTGTCTAATGCAACAAATAGCAACAAATAAATAACGAGAAATCTAAACAAATCACAACAACAACAACGACAAACAAAGCGAAAAAAGAAGAAAAAGGAAAACCAACAACAGCGACAATGACAACAGCAACAACAACGAACAACGAACAACAGCAACAACAACAACAACAACAACGAACATCGAACAACGAACAACGAACAACCGTCTGGAGGGGAAATGTGTGAAAACAAAAGATTTTCCCGGGCTGATAAAATAATACAAACATGAACAATATTTCTTAGCCGGACAGCCGGACAGCACACGACATAGGAATAAAACAAGCAAAATCACTAGAGGCTATGGACTAGGGGCTACCCGCTAATCGGGGCTAACTATAGTAAAACTAACTCTAAGTGTTAATGTTTATCCGTTTGTAATGATTTAATATGTTTGTATATTTATGCCACAGCATTTCCTTTCTGACATAAAGCAAATTTAGGGAGAATTGCAAAGAATTTATGTGGATTGATAGTATTGTATGTGTAGTGCATCCAAACAGAGTTACTATATGGGCGTGGCTTTGTAATTTTAGAATTAAAAAATAAAAGTATATCTACTTTTTGGGTTGTGTGTGCCTGTGACAAACATTTCCCCGAATGCAAGAATACCCAACGAACTCCAAAAGTACCAGGTACAATGGGTATGGGTATGCGGTGGAGTTGGTTGGGAGGGATAAGGGACAAGCAGATTGTCTATGCCACGAGGAGCTAGGGGAGCGGGCGTGGGAGCGGAAGAGGAGAGTCCTGTACAGATGGGACTCTGGGAGCCAGTGAGTATTGTCAGACATGAGGCCGAAACGCTTCGAGCGCAGCCTGCACGCTTCCGTCGAATACAAACACACCCGGATGTGTTAATGGCGGAAGCGGAAGTGTCAGTGTGTCCCTCGCTTGAATTTGTGTGCGTGTGTGTGTTGTTGTGTGTATGTGTGTGTATGTGTGTGTGTCTGTATGGGTGGGTGGTGGAATGATGGAACCGAAAGCAAGACAAAACGATTAATCAAACATACTCGCACATTCGCACAGGAAAACTGTGTCACCACGGACTGAACCAGACGCAAATGCCTTTCGGTGGGGTGTCCTCCCTGTCTTCTGTCCCCTTTTTTTTTTGGGCGGTTCTCAGTAATGCTGTGCAATTTTTTCTTGCGATTTGTACATAAATCTCCTTAAAGTCTGCCCCAAAAAATTTAAACTGTGCCTTTAAAAAGGGGAAAAGCAGACAATGGAGTCTGTTTAAAATTTTAGTAAAAATAAGCAGTTAAACTTCAAACAAAATGCAGGGCTGGAGTCCTTTAATGGCTAAAAACAGATCACAGGTTCACTTAAGCAACAGAAACCCCCACAATGATCAATTGTGGATCCTTCAAGAAATATCTCTCAAGTGTCTTTCTCTCTCCAATGAGGCGGAAGAACCCAATGGGTCTTATCCCTCTACTGTCTTTTCGCCGACTTGGGCCAATGGCAGACGGGCTGAGTGGGAAGGGAAACGGAAACGGAAGTGCGCGAGAGCGAGCAGATTTAAATATTGAGAATTCATTCATCAAAGGCAAGCTTGAAGACATGCTGGAAGGGTTGAAGACAGGGGTTGGGGGTGATGATACAAGAGGGCGGTGGTTGGGTGCGAAACACATACTATGCCTCACACAGAGGTGCAACATGGCGCAACACGATGTGTGTGTGAGTGACGACGTTGAGTGTTGCAGATGCTGTAGTTGGTATAGTTGTTGTTGCAGTTTTTGGTGTAGCTGTTGGTGTAGCTGTTGGTGTTGTTGTTGTGGTTGTTGATTGTTGTTGTTGTTGTTTTTGTTGTTGTTGTGTGTTGTCTGTGTATAATGGCAGTGTGTGCCA
Organism: Drosophila obscura; assembly: GCF_018151105.1. NCBI lineage: Eukaryota > Metazoa > Arthropoda > Insecta > Diptera > Drosophilidae > Drosophila > Drosophila obscura. The sequence goes on from NW_024542721.1 coordinate 339,498, forward strand.
TTGTCTGCCCCCAGCCCTTTGTGGCGCCCGATTCCTCGGCCTTGCAATAGCAACAATTGTTGTACGATTGTTGTTGAAATTGTTGCAGTTGTTGTTGTTGTTCATTGTGTGTATTGTTGTCTAATACGCGAGCATGCAACATTTTGAAATATTCATCCTCACCAATCGGTCGCCAGGAGCCGCGTCGATACGGCTTGGGTATCTGACCAGTCTCCGCATGATTGGAGAGATTCATCACCAGATCCTCGAGCATCTGCGACCGTGTGCGCTCCTGCATCCTTGCAAACTTGGGGGCCGAGTATGAGGCCCGCTCACCGTTCACGATCTTCGTCAGCAGCCACTCCCTGTGCAGTAACGAAGTAGCGGAGAATGTGCACATGAAGCGGTATGAATGGATTAGCTTTGGACAGTTGGGAAGTCCAAGCGCGGCTGGGACACTCACCGGAACATGGGTCCCTTCTCGAAGACGGACTGCTCCCAGAGATACGGCTTGTAGGCGCCAACCTCGTCGCGCGTCACCACGGACACCTCATAGCGCGTCGGCTTGTGCTTGATGCGGGCCGAGACACGCACCTACGGATACACGGATTGGATTGTGGAGGATATGGATGGAGAGTATGGAATATGTTTGCCCGCTTACCAAGATAAATGTGTGCAGAAAGTGACTCTTAATGCAGGCCGGACTGAAGCGTGTATTGTCCGCCTCGAGGAATACCACGCAGACAATATCGTTGCCGATGTGACGCTTCCGTTGCAGCTTCTGTGGATCGTGCTTCTCGTACGGCAGCAGCGTGGAAACGTGAAACATGATCTCAATATTACGCCAGTTCGTATAAACGGAGAACAGGCCTAAAGGAGCACAGACACGGGCAGCAGCAGCAGGTGAGAGAGAGAGCGTGAGATAAATGTATTAAGAATAAGTTCAGACAATGGAGTTCAGAGACTATGTAGTATGTTGCACCTTTCTGGGTATCTGTGTGAATGAGTATCGTCAAAATATGACTTCGAATACATGTACCATATTGCCCATGCAATTTCAAGCCATGTTTCATCGATCCACATTCAATTGCAAGTTGCAACAAATCACTTGAACACTTGCACGAAACGCGGAGGCGGCTGGGTTGATTTGCGACACCCACAACTACCCACCACAGAGTGATGTGAGTAAATATATATACCCAATGCATGCTCTGTTGCGGTTGCTGTAGGCGCCAGGGAAGACACAGAGCCGAGCCACTTTCTAATCGAATATATTTTGAGTGCGAGTCACTTACCGGTTAGGTCGTGGACCGTATCGAGGCCACCCTTGTATTTATCGAAGCCACGTAGACGCACCCGATCGCCGAGCAGTGTGAGGAACTCATCGAAGAGCGGTGAGTTCTCATTATTGTCCAGAATTTGCTCTTCGGTATATTGATCCTCCTTGACAAATATGACGCCAACTTTCAGTTCAGATTTGATGAAAACCTAAACAGCCAGAGCAGATATTTTGAGTGTGTATATTATGCAGTGGGTTATGCGCTGAAATACCTGATCCAGCTTCAATAACTCCTCGGGAGTGTCTGGTAGTTGTCCCAATGTCAGTGGCGGATTCAAGTTAACTTCTTTACCCAGCGATCTAACAACCTCCTCGCGATTATATCTGTAAAAGTGCACGGTGAAGTAATGGGCTTTAAGATATAGCTATTTGTACGCGTAACATACCGATCGGCAAATACGCAGGAGGCTGGAATCAATCCGTGCACCGTGTAGGAGCCAGCGCGCACCAGAATGCGGAACTGGTCGCGTCCATTGAGCGTCTCCTGTTTGATGGAGAGTATTACGGGGCCGAGATCCTCGTCGCTGGTGAAGTAGTTCCAGTGCTCAGTGCCGTAGAAATACTTTTCGTATGTCTCCTGCTCCACGGAGATGAGCTCGAAGGCGCCCAGCTGGTCCCACTGCTCCTCAATGGTTGTTTTCTTGCGAGGACTATGACGGTAGGGCAGAGAATTAGGGAAAGGGCCCAAAGAAGCAGAGTGGCCCCCCCCGCACTAACCTGGGTGTAGCTTCAGAGTCCTCATCGTCCTCGTATAGATCGCTGCATTCACGCTCCAAGTACGCATCGCTGGCACTGCCCGCCCTGATGTCCTCGTGCTCGGAGTCGCTCTCATCCCAAATGGTGTGCGGCGTGGGCATGGAGATCTTCTGGCGCGAGCACTCGATCCAGTAGCCGGGCGTGGGCATCAGATTGTGTGGATACTCCTCGCAGAACTCATCTGCAATGGGACAATGCAATCGAATGGAAAGGTGATGAAAAGATGATTAACCGAAAGCTCTTGAATATAGTTGATGGGTTGATGGCGTGCCTTGCGGTGATTCCCGCCCCTGATTAAGTTGCATTCAATAAGCCCTTTCCTTGCCTTTCATTGGAAGACTTTTCCCCCCGTGCGCGCACTCTGCTGTTGCGAAAGTTTCGCTCAACTTTTTAGCTGGCTTTTACTTTTGTGGCTTTTACATGGTCGGAGCATAGCGGAGCACAGCAGAGCAGAGCAGAGCGCCAATTCCTTTGGCTCTAAACAAAAAAATTTATTTCAATTCAATTAAAATGCAAATACCGTGAACGCTGGTCGTCTGTTAGGCAGGGGGGCGAGGGGGGATGTTGTTGCGAAAAAGAGGCGGAAAAACTTTGCTCCCTTCCGCAACGCTGATTGAGTTGGAAATTCAATGCGTTGCGGGGTGCGGTGCGTCAGTCAATAATGTGCCACAGCTCAGCCACGACTTGGCTCCACAAAATGATGGGCATGACGATGATGTTGTGGGGCAGGGCGCCCACAGCTAGAGCTACAGCTACAGCTACAGCTTCGGCATGCTGTGTGTCTGGACGTAAAATGTTTTTCCCTCTTTCGGGCCAAAATACGCAACTATGATCTAATTAAGGAGCGCTCACCGTTTCGCCATTGCCGTTTCCGTTCCCATCACATGTGCCACATTTTATGCCGCAAGTTTTACCCGCCAGCTGCTGCTGCTGCTTCTGCTGCTGCATGTTATTCGGGTCTCGTCTCCCAGCCAGACACTGACACACTGCCCATAAAATGCTGCCTGCTCAGGGCTGCTGCTGCCTGCCTGATTTTGGCCTCTGTTGTGGCCAATTCAAATTTGAATAACTCGCAGCGTGCGCGCCGCTAAGTAGGCTATGAAATTGCCTGCTCGCGCTGTGGTCGTGCCCAGGCTTTCATTCATACCCTGCCCGCCCGCACACACACACACACAAAAGTGGGACAGGGCAGCCACAGGGAGCCGCAGGCTGAACTTTGTTCTTAAATGTTAACTTTTAGATCAACTACAATTAGAAAGCGGCCGCGAACCACTTCAAATGCGCTCTCATAGGATGGAATAATATTCGATTGAACTGTAGGATGGCAGGGCAGGAAAGTTACTCCCCTCAAGGGGGCCAAGGACGCAATCCCGGACTCCAGAAAGGGCATAGACAAGTCGTGAAACCTTCGTGTGGCTCTACACCACGCCTGTGCGGTGGACTCGGTCAGAATCTGTGCGGTGCGTGCGTAGCGCCTCCGGATGTGCAATATATTTGATTTTTTAAGGCCAGTTAGGCCGCGTTCTCGCAGCCTCGCATCCTCTCCGCATCCGCATCCCAGGCCCCGCTTTTGGGTCATTTGGATTTACGCATTCGCCTTTTTCGCCTTCCCTTATCCAATTCGGGGCCCAGAATCACATTTCCTTTGCTGCCTCCATCCAGCCTCCTGCCACCCACATGTACGGGCTACAATAAATAACCCAAGGTTCGCTACATTTTTCATTCGCCCGCCTAGGCAGCTCACTCACGTTGGGGGTAGCTTCTTCTCTCGTTGCAGCTGCTGCTGCTGCTGCAGCATGCAACACAAACCGGCAAATTGATGGGCATCGTTTGTTGGCCGCGCCGGCAAACTACGAGTATTTCATCTTCATAGTTATAATGGCGCCTTGCCAAGGCAACCAAAGGGCAGGCAGAGGCGCAGGAGGCGCAGGACAAGGACAGCGCCAGGCTCAGGTTGACTGTAGCATGGGCAGGGCAATCAAATGGCTGAAACATAACCCGCTACCCGTTGAAATGGTTAATTTATAGTGAATCCTGCCGCTATTACTGGGGAAAGAACAAAAAAGAAATGCAAGCAGAAAGCAGCGAAAAACGAATAGAGGAGAGCGCTAGAGCAGCTCTGGCTGGATTGCCTTTAATGTATGGAGGAAGAGTGGATAACAAAATGAGGAAACTGACAGATTGACTTGCCTTTGCCGGAAGTTGGACGTAGCTGGTGAGCAGCGGAGAACTTGGGAACATAAATTGGGCTTGGCTCCATTGGCTCCCAATGGAGACACCTTTTTTGGAGTGCCAAACGAACATCTAGTAGGTGTTCTGACAGTACAAAACATTAACCCAAAATTGTTCCCCCCCTAAGCACACACGCACCCATGCAGAGACACAAACCCACACACACACACACACACAGGACAGCAGCTGATCAATGCAGCAGACAAATAGCCTGATGATGATGGCCCGCATGGAGCAGCCATCATCGTTCGTGTCGGTGAGAACGATTCGCAGTGCGGCGAACGAGGCCCAAAGGGTGTCCGAATCTGAGGAGGATCAGTTCTACGGCTGGCAGCTGCTCTTCTACTCGATCCGGCGTAGCATACGCAAGAAGGCCGACCTGCTGCTGGCACTGGCCCACTTTCTGGTCACCAAGCAGTACCATTTGCGGAGCGTGGATCCCGAGCGGGAGCAGGCCATCCGGATGAGCGCCGGCAGCAGACTGATGCTGGCGGATTTCGGTAAAAGTGGCGGCAGCGAGCTGCTGCCCGAGCACTGGAACCGCGACGCACCCAATTATCGGCTGCACTATGTGGACGAGCTGGACCGCCAGTACGTGCTGCTGGCCCGGCTGACGCACCACGATCTGGTGATAAATCTGCAGAACTGGACCAGCAAGCGGATGTCCATCACCTGCCTGCAGCCGGAGCATCTGGTGCAATGCCTGCACAGTCCAGCGCTGGGCCAGTGCATACCCACCGCCCAGCAGGTAATGCATCATTTGCGCGTTTATCTGGTGAATCCGGTGGTACGGGGCACCAGAAAGTGCTCCACCCAGCTGGCAGCCCAGCCCAGTGTCACCTCCATGGGCAGTGTGGAGTGAGGTGAGGGAGAGGTTGGTTTTTGGGGGGGAAATATACAAGTAAATATGTAAATGGAATGCTGCGAATTTTACAACATTTATTAGAGGCGGATATCGAGGGATTTAAAGGCAGTACAGCCCCGCCCTCAGCCCCTCCCCTAACCATAGCACTTTCGTATAATTGTCCCATGTGTGTGAGTGTGTGTGTGGCATTCCATGGATATGCAAACATTTCCAATGCACGCCAGCGAAAGCGAATGCGAATCGAAATGTTGCGATGGGCGTTTATTTCTTTTTTTTTTTTTGGGGCGAGCCAACAGCAGCCGCACAATTGTGGCAGCCGAGAGAGAGAGAGATTGCGAGAGAGAGAGAGGAGCGCAAATATTTAATGGGCAATATTTGTTGGCATTATTTGTGTGTGAATGTGGCAGCAAATCAATCCACCGATTGCCAATCAAATCAATCAAATTTCGCCCTTGGAAATGCGAAATGAAAATGCCAATCCTTTTTATTTTTTTTATATTTTTTTGGCTTAAGGACAGTGTGTATTTTTTGTGGGATTTTGTCTTAATCCATTTAACGTTGTTTATTATGCAATGCAGAAGGCTAATCGGGGGCCCACTGCCACTGCCAGTGCCACTCCATCCACTCATCCGTTCATCCGTTCATCCAGTGCCATCGGCCACACACCCACCAGCCAACCATTCGCTTTGGCGGTCCATTCATTTGTTAACGCATTCAGCCGGCCACAAGGATTTCCGCTTACACAACGCACCAGAGCCAGGACATGGCAATGGCTGCCTGCCTGCCTGCTGCCTGCCTGCCTGCTGCTGTAACTGTCTTTGGTTCTGGTTCTGGTTCGGGTTCTGGTTGTTGGCCATGGCACTGGTTTGACAGTTTGCCACCGACAACGACACCAACAGCCCACCCCCCCCTGTCGACTCTGCCTCTGCCGTGGACAACAATGCACTTTGAGGCACATGACGGTGCGGGATTTGTTGCTACATTTAAATGGCACCAAGCCGCCAGCCGCCAGCCGCCATAAACCATCAAGAACCACAGGGGCCGGCCATGGCATGCCCAAGCACAGCCCTACTGTGGGGGCATGGCCTGCTTCAGATTTTCTACCAACTCATCTGGTTTGCTTTTTATGTTTTTGATGCGCCATGGAAATCCATTAGTGTGGCAGGCAGGCAACTGCCCCTACGGCTCCCTTGCGGCGATGACAAATCCTTCAAGGATCACGCAACATTGCATTAGCATAAAGTGCCGGGCACAATGGCCCGACATTTGGCAAATGACTCCCAGCATAATGGACGCGAGGTCGTGGCAGATCAACTGAGTGGCAGACAAGCACACATAGATACATACATACAAACATATGTACGTATGTAATTGCATTATAGAAGAAGAAACAATATTTAAATATGAATATTCTGCACTTTAAACAGAAATTCCGCATTTAAAAAATACTTCACTGTATCGAAAAGTTTTCAATTTGATTGAATGGGGGAATCACAGAGTACAGCAGGTGACTGCCATCCCCCATATATGTACATGACTGACCAGCAACAATAAACATCATTACTATAATTCTAAAAAGTATTTCCTAATTGTAGGCGCTGGCGGAGCACACCAGCCAACATCCATCTACTATCTGCCATCTATGGCCAATCGACTAATGAACGAGTCCCCAGCTATTTGTGGACTTTGAGTGGACTCTGGAGAGCACAGCTGGGATGGCTGTACGAGTTTATCTGGCCACCCATCTGCCTGACAGCCAGCCCTGCCCTGCCCTGCGCTGCCCTGCGCTGCCCTGCGCTGCCCTGCGCTGCCCCGTGTCAAGCAGCAGATACTTGACATTTTTTTTGTTATCTTGCCATTTGAATTTGTTGCGCATCGTTTTTCGTGCTGCCCTGTCCACTCGCTGCTTGCTGTTGGTGCGGGGGGTGCGGTGGGTGCTGGGCGCATGGCTCAGATTTTAACGCATTTCCCTTTTGGGTGTTGGGTGCGCTGCTGTTTGCTTTGCCCAGCCTAAATGGAGGATACTTTGGGTGTCATTAATGATGTCAATGGCGACAATAAGGCCGGCAAGTCAGCATGGAATGGGAGACAATGATGGAGCCGGGCGAGCTCGGGGCCAAGGGTCAAGCAAGTCAAGAGGGCGCCCGCGGGCCACTTGTAAGTTTATACCCAGATAGGGCCCCCATCCCCCCATCCACCGTCAGTTTCTTTCGATTTGTTGCGTTCGTCTATTGGTTTATTTGCATTCTCCATCGATTGCTTATTAATTGTTGCCAGGCGAATTGGGAATGGGGAATCATCGGTTGTGTGGCAGGGGGGGGCTGACTGGTAAGTGGAAATTGCTTTTTACTTTTTTTCACTTTACAGTACTATGATTTCATCTGCAGCCAGTGGGGGGAGCAGCCCTGCCGGTTGGCTGCCATTTGCAGGAAAATTCCCTTCATTTCTGTTATCAATGCTGGACGGAGGCCACAAAAGGAAAAGCCAATCCGAATAACAATAGATATCGAAAAGTAAGGGGAGACAGAAAGCGGGAGAAAGAGAGAGACAGAGAGTGAGAGTGAGAGTGAGAGAGAGAGAGCGAGAGCTAAGGAGTGGGAGAAAATAAACACGAGTACAATCGGAGAAAGGGCAAGAACAAAAGTTTAAGTAAAAGCAAACCAATTCCCGCTCAGATGCAAAGAAATCAAACGACAAATGGCATAGACAGGGAAAACAAATCAAGCGAGCAAAAGTGGGCAGGGGGTGGGAGATTCCAATTAAAACACAACGAACTTCAAATGCTCTTGCTAAGGGAAATCCATTAAAAACCGAATGATAGGAGTAGACAGGATATAAGTACCAGCACAGATGCGCACAGCGACAAAAGACAGTCAGCGGAAAACGTAAAAATTAATCATTAAATATTAAATTAAAATTGTATTAAAAATTAAAATTATGTATAAAAAATTAGATTGAATATTAAAACATAAATATAAAAAATTTAATTAAAAATTAAAATTAAATATAAAAAATGTAACTAAAAATTACAAAAAATTAAAAATAAATATAATTTAATTCAAAATTAAATATAACAAATTGAATTCAAAATTAAATATACAAAATTAAATTACAAATTAAAACATTTTACTAAAATTAAAAGCGATCTAATTGCCTAATTTTGTACTATCGGTGTATGTACATATATGGAAAATATTGTGGCATCGAGTGATGTGGATGTGGCTGTGAATGCTTATGTTCACACATCGATATCGATGCGAGGGGTAAAGTTAACCGACATTTAACCGAACCATCAAAATCTGTATAGGAAATTAAATCATTATGAAATGGCGGAATACTGTTTGAGGCCTGGAAATTTTGCACCACTGGACTTAAGCTTTCTTTCGGCTGAACATATTTCCAGGGAAACAAACAAAAGGCGCGTGTAAAAACTGAACGCGCTTCCATTTAAATGGCAAGGGTACTTGGTCCCAAAATCAAATAATCCACGTGGTTCTGGCACCAATTGATTTTTCTGCTTTCAGTTCATACTCGTAGAATGTTGAGTCTCCGAACGTACAGAATCACGAAACGAATGGAAGTCCGCCTGCCATAACCGATGACTGCAACGTGACAGTTTTGTATGTGTGGGTGGGTGGGTTGGTTGGGTGTTATTGGTTATGTGTCCCCTGCCGGCCCATGGAGCTCGTGTTGCGTGTGTTTGGCTGAGTGTTCGAGTGTAATGATTGTGTGGACACTGCTGTTCGATGATCGCCGCGTGCTGAGCTCTGCTGCATTTGCCTGCCACTTTTACTTTCACTTCACTTTCACTTTGACTTTCACTTGCACTTGCACTTCCGCTGGCGTTGATGGTGACGCTGATGTTTCCGCTTCCGCTTACGTTTTCGTTTTCCAAATCGAATATCAAATTCACTCTCGTCGATGCTTGTGGATACGCCCCACACTCACTGTAAGAAGTAACACCAAGCTGCAGTCAACAAAAAAGCTTTGGCCATTACAATTTACAGCGAGCGATGGGGTCCAAGGGGGGATGGAGCCTACCTACGCCCTCTCACGTGCTGAGACACGAGGCGTATGCGTAATATTTCGCTACGTGGCCGCATGAATGGTGAACGGGTGGCTTTTTTGGTGTGTCTGTGTGCGTGTGTGTGTGCGTGTGGGTTTTCACTATAATTCTGTTGTTTGCCTGCCTGTGCAGCTGGAGGTGGAGGCCGCCCTCTGGCCCTCCTCCGCCCTCTGGCTGGCACTCAGTCCTTGAAGTCAAAGAAAACAAATTTTAAAACGATTAAAATCTCTGTCCGCCGCCCCACAAGAACCCCAGAAACCTGAAGCGTAAGCACAAAATTTCCTTATTAATAATTTAGTAAAAAACAGAAAGTACAAAATGAAAGAAAGCAAAAAGATGGGCATTAAAATTCATTAAAGCGCAAATATCAAATAACAGAAAGCGGATAAGATAATAAAGAAGGCAGGAAAAAGGAATTTCCCCCCGAAAAGTTCGTGGGACTCGCTGCTTTTTTTCCCATTTTCCACTTTTTTTTTTGGACGGGTCGCGTGCCGTCTGTTCGAGCGAGCGACCGACCGACAAGGGGTTACCTGCCAAGCGAGATGGCAGCTATAAGGCAGCCTCCTGGGCGGCCGGCCGGCCAGCCAAATGGCCAGATTCTGTTGGCCTCCCAGTTTCGTCATGCATTTGCATAAAAGCCAACTAATTTTTTGCGGGGCCATCCTGTTTGCGTTTAATCAAAAATGAAGACCAGAAATTTTGGTGAAAACTACGGCATGGATGGCGCCCCCCATGTTTGACGTGTCAGCAACATGGGAATAGCTTGTGGCATCCACGGAGGGGTGACAATTAAGAGCTGGCGGGCGGGCAGGTCTGTTGTTGTGTCGTGGGTGGTGGGTCGTGGGTTTTGGGTCGCTGGATGTAAATTATAATTGATCACAGAACGTTTACCCAGGGCGCGCATAGAGAAAAGAGTTTTGGCTTTTGTGTGGTGTGGTGTGGTGTTGCGTAGGAGGTGGGTGAATGCAGGGCAAAGTTTTGAAGTATCGAAAATGAATGCAGTGCAAAGTAGTGTAATCAGTTCCAAGATCTTTGTATATTCAAATGGATAGAACGAGTAAAAAGCGCTGAAAGCAATTTAATGGAATTTAATTGAATGTGCAGATGAAGCTGATTGTGAAAATTTTGAAATTAAAATACCCAAGCCCACATTCACATTTGCCAGCAACAAAGAAACACTCGAACTTTATGTTTTGCTTATGGTTTAAGTTTTAGTTTTAGTTTTGTGTGTGTTTCCTTTTGTTGTGGCACTTCAGGCACTCGAACACTCGCATAAAGTTTGATAGATTGATTCCATTAGTTGATTTACGCGCACAGCACTGTCATCTTGACTACTTAATATTCTACACGTCTGTACGAGTAAATGTTTACTTGGAATACTCTGTAACAGTTCAACATTGTCAGAGGAACAAGACAAAGAAATTTAATATATAAAAAATAATTATAAATAAATATTTCACGCTCCAAAGAGTGACAATAAGAATATGCCAGCACAGAGTTGATTTCTATAGCATTTACCTGCAAGTGGAAGCCCCTAGAAAAACCATAAATATACTTATACAGAGTAAATGTAGAGTGGAACAAACAAAAACCAGCCACAAGTGCAAGTTCTCTTCTCTCTCTCTGGTGAATTGAGTTTGACAGAAATATCAAATCGGTGTATTATGCAATTAGGGGTAGGGTACAAACACACACACCCACACACACACATACACACTTGAGGGGTAGAGAGAGCGGAGTGGAGAAAATTGGAAATTCATGTTGACAAGTGGCTGTGGCGCTGCCATTGCTGCCAGCGTTACGTATACGTGATGAAAATTTCAATTCTTTGCATTAAGTCGCACACGATGAGTGGCCCCAACGAACAGTATACCCTGCAACAGTAGAACGTACGGACCCCTGGCAGCAGTGGCTCAGACGTGTCACAGTGTCCCAATATGCCCTGGCCCCGGCTGCTGCTGTGGCTGCTGCTGCTGCTGCTGGGTGGGTCGGTCGCGAGTCATGGCGTTTGCACACAAAGCTCACAGGATTATTGAAATATTTTCCCTTCTTTTCTCTTGGCTCAGCAATTAGGGTTTATTGCCTTTAAAGTGCTGCCATTTTGGTGCGTTTCATTTCGTTTCGTTTCGTTTCGATGTTGACTTTGCCATTTTATGCTGCGGACTTGAAAATACTCGGGCGACACTCGAACAGAGTGGCATTCAACACGAATACTCGTACACACTCGATGGCGCCAGTGGGTCGAACTCTCGTCATGGCCATCAACATGCCCCCACTGCCCCTGCCACCATCAACAGCAGCTGTTGCAGCTGCAAGCGCAATCCCTTGCCCAACCTCATGCACTTTCGTTAATCAAGTTGCAAATTGGCCAACAAGCCGCGAAGAGTCGACAGGACACGTCCTTAACAACTATTGGTGAGCAATTTTGCGGCTGGCCAGAGTCCAAAATGCAAATGCCAGCCCCAGCCCACAGCCCACAGTCCACAGCCCCACACCCTAAACCCTAAATGGAGCCACCCTCAGTCAAGTGGCACAACGAAAAACATTGACTGCTGGAGCCAGGCACATAAGTTAAATTATAGAATTATTTCTGCCTTGTTCAAACCCAAGGGATAGTTTACATTTTTTTTCAAACCAAAGTCGTCTGGTCTTTACTTTTCAATCCATATTAGAGCTGACTTGAGCAGGAGCCTGGCTGGGACTTGCTTTCTATTTTTTTTGCGTGTCGAATAGAATATATTTTATACTTTACAAATATGAAGAAGCGTCCCAAGAAGCATAGGCATCGCACTCGCTCCTGCACCGAAGATGAGACTAACATAAAGTTGAATACGCTGTTCAAAGATTTCTTTAATATACTGGAGGACTCGCCGCAACCGGAAGAGGGCTTCGATACTGGCTCGCAGGAGTACCGCCTGGCCATGCTGTGGCTAAACAAACTGGTCGCCATGCCGTGCCTCACGTTGCTCGACGGAGAGATCCGCAATAGCTACATGAGCCAACTGAGCGCGTGCATCAGCCAGCGGCGACTGTGCGGCATATTCGAGCAGATGCCTCCGGCTACGCTCGAGTGGATGGAGTTCCGGGACATCGCCCAGGAAACGGTGCAGCGCACGACGAACTGTCAACACGCTGGGGCCATGCGCGACACGGGCCACACGATGCAGTCCCAGTCCACACGATGAGCGACTTGAGGAACTGACAAATCCTCGCCCGCACACGACTTCACTGCAGCCATTCGACATGGAAAGTGAGTCTATGGGTGAAGCTCAGCAGCACATGGAGCAGACAATGGATGCACCATTCGAATATATCTATGCATCCACGACTTCTTTGGAGCCATACGACATGACGCGTGACTCCTGCAACCAGTCCTTGGGTGGAAGTCAGCGCCCCCTGGAAGATACCTTGAGTAAAGGCATTCAATACTTCGATCCAAGGCTAGCATCGCCCTCGTCAAATGACAGCTCATGCAACATGGAAAGTCGAACTTTGAACTATTACATGGACAGACCTCAGTCCATGGGCGGATATAGGGATCAGCTCAAGGAGGATGCCATGGCTGAACGAATTACAGTTCCCGATTCCAGTTTATCTTTGCCTTCGTCACATGAGGGCCCAGCCAACATGGAAAATCGCGATTTTAATCAGTCCATGGGCGGAGATCAGCAGCCCATGGAGGATGCCATGGATGGTAGTGGTGAAGGTATTCAATTTCGTTTTGTTTTGTTTTGTTTGGATATTTTTGTAGCCGACACTCGAAGAATATGGGGAATATGTGTATTAGTTATTGAAGCAGGAAGCGTTTCCCCTGGCCAAGGGAAACGCGATGTAACGGCTGGTGTTCGTGCGAGAAGAGAGACAGGGGGAATACTTTAAAATTGTAATCAAATGGGTTGGTCATTGGGTGGAAGGAGGAGTGCAAGAATTGATATTGGAGCATGACTAGTTATCGGCTCCGATACTCCGATATATCCGATTGGTTACATAAATCATAAAATTACGCATACGCTTATGCTGGCTGTGTGTGTAACGGGTGACGTTGCCGCTCGTTTTGCACACACATTTACATATATTTTCATTATATTTTTTTCAAGCTTTTAGTACCTTTGCCTTTGTCCCATGTAGCATCATCCAGCAGAGAATGTCTCTCACTCAATGAGTCTATCGAAGAATTCCTGCATTGCATGCAACGGAAAATGGATGAGATAGGAAAACATCCCGACCAATCGGATGCATATCCCACATCCACCACTTCAATGGAGCCATGCGAGATGACGCGTCGCTCCATCAGCCAGTCTATAGATGGAGATCAGCAGCCCACGGAGATCATTCCATTCCTCAACCCGTCTTCGTTAGATGTAGACCCATGCGACATGGAATATCACGTTTTTGACCAGCCTGCAGGCGGAGAGGAATGCCTCTTGGAGTACAACAGGAATGAAGGCAATCAAATCTTGGAACCGGCTCTATCTTCGTCTTTGTCAGACGAGGACACGTTCAAAGTGGAATATCGGGATATCCATCAGTCGATGGGCAGAGATCAGCACCCCATGGAGAATACCACGGATGAAAATATTACGTATTTCGATGCGAGTCTTTCCTCGCGTTCGCCACACAAAGGCTCTTCCAACATGGACAGTCGAACTTTGAAGCATTTCATGGACAGAGCTCAGCATCACTTGGAACAGGGGACTTCTCTGCCACCGACTTCGAGTCGACTGGAGCCATCCGGCATGAGATGTCACTTTATGGACCAGTCCATGGGCGGATATAGGGATCAGCTTGAGGAGGATGCCATGGCTGAACGAATTGCAATTCCCGATTCGAGTTTATCTTTGCCTTCGTCACATGAGGGCCCAGCCAACATGGAAAATCGCGATTTCAATCAGTCCATGGGCGGAGATCAGCAGCCCATGGAGGATGCCATGGATGGCAGTGGTGAAGGTATTCAATTTTGTTTTGTTTTGTTTTGTTTGGATATTTTTGTAGCCGACACTCGAAGAATATGGGGAATATGTGTATTAGTTATTGTAGCAGGAAGCGTTTCCCCTGGCCAAGGGAAACGCGATGTAACGGCTGGTGTTCGTGCGAGAAGAGAGACAGGGGGAATATTTTAAAATTGTAATCAAATGGGTTGGTCATTAGGTGGAAGGAGGAGTGCAAGAATTGATATTGGAGCATGACCAGTTATCGGCTCCGATACTCCGATATATCCGATTGGTTACATAAATCATAAAATTACGCATACGCTATGCTGCTGTGTGTGTAACGGGTGACGTTGCCGCTCGTTTTGCACCATTACATATATTTTCATTATATTTTTTTCAAGCTTTTAGTACCTTTGCCTTTGTCCCATGTAGCATCATCCAGCAGAGAATGTCTCTCACTCAATGAGTCTATCGAAGAATTCCTGCATTGCATGCAACGGAAAATGGATGAGATAGGAAAACATCCCGACCAATCGGATGCATATCCCACATCCACCACTTCAATGGAGCCATGCGAGATGACGCGTCGCTCCATCAGCCAGTCTATAGATGGAGATCAGCAGCCCACGGAGGTCATTCCATTCCTCAACCCGTCTTCGTTAGATGTAGACCCATGCGACATGGAATATCACGTTTTTGACCAGCCTGCAGGCGGAGAGGAATGCCTCTTGGAGGACAACATGAATGAAGGCATTCAAATCTGCGAACCGGCTCTATCTTCGTCTTTGTCAGACGAGGACACGTTCAAAGTGGAATATCGCGATTTCAATCAGTCCATGGGCGGAGATCAGCAGCCCATGGAGGATGCCATGGATGGAAGTGCTGAAGGTTCAATTTTTTTTTTTTTTTTTTGTGGTATTCAATTTTTTTTGTTTTGTTTTGTTTGGATATTTTTGTAGCCGACACTCGAAGAATATGGGGAATATGTGTATTAGTTATTGTAGCAGGAAGCGTTTCCCCTGGCCAAGGGAAACGCGATGTAACGGCTGGTGTTCGTGCGAGAAGAGAGACAGAGGAAATACTTTAAAATTGTAATCAAGTGGGTTGGTCATTAGGTAGAAAGAGTAGTGCAAGAATTGATATTGGAGCATGACTAGTTATCGGCTCCTATACCAATTCCCGCGGTTACGCATAATCACGTATAAAATATATCCGATTGGTTACATAAATCAGAAAATTACGCATACGCGTTTGCTGACTGTGTGACGTTGCCGCTTGTTTTCAAGCTCTTAATACCTTTGCCTTTGCCCCATGCAGTGTCATACCACATGGAATATCGCGCATTCAACCAGTTTTTGGACGAATCTCTGCATCACATGGAACAGACTATGGATGAGCCAGGAAAACATCTCCACCAATCGGATGCATATCCTATGTCCACCACTTCAATGGAGCCATGCGAGGTGACGCGTCGCTCCATCAGCCAGTCTATAGATGGAGATCAGCAGCCCACGGAGGTCATTCCATTCCTCAACCCGTCTTCGTTAGATGTAGACCCATGCGACATGGAATATCACGTTTTTGACCAGCCTGTAGGCGGAGAGGAATGCCTCTTGGAGGACAACATGAATGAAGGCATTCAAATCTGCGAACCGGCTCTATCTTCGTCTTTGTCAGACGAGGACACGTGCAAAGTGGAATATCGCGATTTCTATCAGTCCATGGGCGGAGATCAGCACCCCATGGATACCATGGGTAAGAGGGGCGAGAGTATTACATTTTTCGATCCAAAGCTATCGCCGCCAACGTTACTAGAGGAACTATCCGACACGGAGCTGCCCTCTTTCAGGCAGTACATAAGCAGAGGTGTGTACCTGCCGGACACCACCATGGGAGGAGGTCCGCCACAATTCAAAAAGACGACAAAGGATGCATCTCAATTTGACGATTTGGTGCACCCAGCCGGCATCGAGAGGCCCATGGTCAGTTCTCAGAATGTCATGCAGGAGACCTTGCTTGGAATTCAGAAGATTTTCAAATCGGCGAACGGAGCAACGAAGTCATCGCTTGGTTGCCATCCAGTGGGGCAATCTGGCATGGGAAAGATCTCATTCAATCAGTCAACGGGTGGCCCTCAGCAACTTATGCAACTGATGTTGGGTGGAGCGGTGCAGGGCGACGAGAAGACGAATCGAGCACCGCAGAAGTTGCAGAAGTCTCTCTTGGAGCCCCAAGCCGACATGGATATGTATCCATGGGTGTCTATGCGACGCGGTATCAGCAAGTCCATGAGCTGCCCTCAGATCGTCATTCTAAGTACCTTGGAGGAACCGCCCAAGTGCCACGTCAATACCAAGCTTGAAGCTCAGAAACTTGAAAAGGGATCAGGACCAGGAACAGGACCAGAACCAGGCAAAATGGAGCAGCACTCTTTGCCTGTGGAGAGACCTAAGCTTCTCAGGCATAAGACAATGGATGTTACTCAGCAAGGAGACAAAAACAGCAAGGCTGATGCACCGACATTCAAATGTCCGGGACCAAGCGGCATGGGCAGCTATCTCTGGGATTCCATGGGACGTGCCCTCGGCAAGTCTGTTAGCGGCCTGCAGATGCTCATGCAAAATGCCAGGGATGAATCGCTTAACGGCTACGAAAAGATCGAAAGTGGATTTCAGAAACTAAATGCCGTCATTAATGGGGATTTTGTGACGAGCGATATTCGCCCTTAGACATCTAAACTGGGACTCTAACAGACATCTTCCACCATACCTATCTAGGCAAAAACTAATGAACCTACCCTCTTTACACCATCGCAGAATTTGCAATGGCGTGGTATTCATGCATAAGCTCATTCTCGGGATTGTGAACTCCCAAACGCTTTTGGGACGAATCGATTTTTCGGTTCCCTCCAGACCAACCCGTACTTTCCGCCCCATCCGATTATCCATATGTAGATCTAATTACTCCCAGCATGAACCTTTCCAGGTTTTATGCAATAATTATAATTACTTGTACCATTTAATATCCCACGAATTATCCCTTGAAAAAATTATATTTAACATTTATCATTACCTTAGCTTAGAAAATGTGTAAATTGTATCTTTCCTTTCTCTCTTGTACATATATAATTAGTTTGTTTTTTATTCCTATTCCATAATTAGCAGATAATTGTTAATTGAAATAAATAAATAAATAAAGCAACAAAAAAATTACAGACAGGAAAAACAACAACAAAACATTTGATGTGTCAACATTGTCTCAGGCACAAAAACTCGGTTTGTGGACTAACCTCTGGGAATTCTTGTATGAATGCTCTGAAAACCTAATGCAGGATATTGCACTCGCTTTTGGCTGACAGATATCCACTCCAATAAATTCTCCTTGTCAATGTTGGCCTTATTATCATCACCCATGTTAAGTAAGAATATGTTTTCATATTCACAAGCATTGCAATGTTATTTATACTCATTTAAATTATAAATTTGAACCAATTTTCACCGCTACAAATTGTGTGCATCAGTTGTTTTTCATGGATAGTAGATGGTGGCAGTGGGAATCGGCGTTTTACATCTTTCAAAAATTCCCACCATTCCCCCGGGATGAGCTCAATGTGCAGAGGGCAATGCATACCATAATCAGATACATACGCAGAGAATGAGAATAGGATAAGATGTAAACCTAAATAGGCTTGACCCTTGTGCTAGCTCGGCAGTTAGGTACAGACTGCACAAGAGTTCGAACGTACAATTAAATAATTCAATTCAATGAAGTCATTGAAGGAATGCCTTCTGCCCAATTAATTTGAGAAATTAAATGAGAACAAAGCTGCATCTTACTATATAATTCAATGGAATTGCTTGACTAACCCTCCGAAAATCACGTTTTACCGTTTGGAACGTTTCTCCAGCCGTTTCTATATAGAATTTTATGAACAATACTTTACACGGCGCCTAATTATACATGTAAAACATTGTCAATTGTCTTATTGTCAATACTTATTTATTCGTGCTTGCATTTCAACCAGAAGTGTGGAGTGAGAGATTTTTTGGTGTTTTGCTGGTCATAGTCTGGGGCCTCTGAGCTTGGAGGTCCCTGAGCCTGGGGGCCCCCTAAGCTCGAGGGCCCCGATGCGCCACATGGATTTTTATACCCGTACTCAAAAAAGAGTTAAGGGGTATATTAGATTTGTGGTAAAAGTGGATGTGTGTAACGCAGAGAAGGAAACGTTTCCGACCCCATAAAGTATATATATTCTTGATCAGCATCAATAGCCGAGTCGATATAGCCATGTCTGTCTGTCCGTCTGTCTGTCTGTCTGTCTCGATGAGCGCCTAGATCTCAGAGACTATAAGAGCTAGGGCAACCAAATTTGATTTCCAGACTCATGTGATATCCCACTGCTACAAATGTATTTCAAAATTTCGCCCCGCCCCCTTCCGCCACAACAAAGGACGAAAATCTGTGGCAGGCACATTTTTAAAGATATGATAAAATGATATAATAAAAACGCAGTATCGTAGAGAATTCCCATATCTACCAGATTGCCGAATCTGAATCAGATCGGATCATAATAATAGCCAGAATGACGAAATTAATTTTCAGTTTCTTCCCCTGCCCCCTCCTGCCAACGACAACACATGTCATTTTCCATCTCGCTCGCACACTCTGCCGCGTTCAGTACGCGAGCAACCCCTAGCGGAGGAGATGTAAAATCTAAATGGTACATGTACAATCTACATATTAGATCTATAATATACATTTTATATGTAGATGTAGATAACAGATGTAGAAAAAAAATTTTTTTTTTAATTCTAAAATTCTAAAAAATCATATGTTCAAAAATGTAAATACTGACTGAGTACGGGTATAAGTAGAGTCGCGTCTTTAGAAGCGACTCACACGTTCCTTCTCGTTTTTTAGTAGATTTTTACTATTTTTTTTTTTTTTCGTATTTGTTGGATTATAATAATATTCCCAGTGTATTTTTGTCTGTCGGTTGCCTACGAATCCCCTTTTTGATTGTTCTCAGTGTATTATCACATTTTTTGTTGTACTTCTCTCTTTGTCATATGCCTTGTCTCCTTAATCGTGTTGCAGTTCTTTTGGTCGCCAGTCTATTCTAAATTAGCACTGGTTTTCCTAAAAGCATGATAGCATGACAGTCAAAATGCAACAATATTGTTCGTAGTCCCGACTAGACCCGACTATGTAGTGGCTTTCAGTCGAACAACTGAGGCACTAATTGATACAAAATTATCTTTTCCAGAAAAATACAGCCACCAAGCCAGCAAAACTGTATCCGCAAATTAAAACAATCGATTAATCGCTGCTCCCAGCTCAACTGGAAAGCCAGCTTGGCGCATATATTTCTCTCGCTCTGACTGTAGGCACTTCCCATAAGGTTATCTCTATTTTTCCAGCTGGTCAGTTAGCAAAGTCTAATGTCATATGGCCAAAAGCGAGTGTGTACTGAGGAACTCAGATAAAGAGAGATAAAGGGAGCGCATGTCGAGCGTGTTTCTCTGCAATAGTGAGTGTGAGTGTGACGGAGATAGAGACAAATGGAAATTGCGTTGCGAGCAATAATTGACTTAGAGCCTGGTTTGAAATGCCGAGAAAGTAGTTGCGTTTGAGAGTTAGTAACTCAATCAACTCAATGACATTGTGCCTAAATCAAAATGGCCGATGCAAGCAAGAAAAGACGCGACCAGAAATATATTAAACCGACATAGTCATTTATTATTTATTCTGCTATGTTGTAACTCACACTAAATAACAATGTACAATAATAAAATGGGGTAACGGACAGGAGACTGATGGGAATAAGGGCCACGCGTCACGCGGTACTGACGCAAAGCATTGCTTCGCAAGCGCGGTGCCACCTACTCCGTCTGCTCCTTCCGTCTTCTCTCCAGGGACCTGAGCGTTCTCATCACGCTAGAGGCGAACACCGCAGCCGCTTCCCATAGAAGTAGTGATGCTAAGGTGTATCGGGTATTTGTGCTGGTGTGGTGTCCATGGCCAGTGATTTAAGTCCTCGTACGGAGTGATCATTCGGTGCTGGGACCGGCTGCGCAGAGCGATTGATTGAGGTGTCTTTGTTGGTTGTGGTGGGGGTGGGGGCAGCCATCTAGGCCCCTACTTTTCACACTCATTATTAATGACCTGCCTTCAGTATTAAGAAACTTTCGAGTACTCATATATGCGGATGATGTTAAACTCTGTGTCGAGTATAAGGACATTTCATTTCACTCTTGCCTGCAATCCGATCTCAATAACTCTCATTCATGGTGTTGTGACAATATTTTACACTTAAATGACTCGAAATGCAAAGTAATGACATTTCATCGCTCCAGCCCCTTTTTGGCTCCTTATAGCCTCTGCGGTGGTTCTCTTGAAAAAATTACCTTGGTTGATGATCTTGGTGTTAAATTAGACCCAAAGTTAAAGTTTTCTGAACACATTTCTACCATGGTAAATAAGGCCATGGGTGTGCTTGGGTTTATAAAGAGGTGGTCAAAGGAATTTGACGACCCCTATATAACGAAGACTCTCTACATCTCGCTTGTTCGTCCGATTTTAGAGTACGGCTCTTGTGTATGGTGCCCCCAGTACAAAGTATACCAGGACCGAATAGCATCAGTCCAGAAAAACTTTTTTTTTGCACTGCGTGGTCTGAACTGGGATGCAGATGTGAGACTGCCATCTTACCCTCGTAGATTGCTTTTAATAAACCTTTCAACCTTAGTTAGTTGTAGAAAAATGCTTGGTGTGATTTTTATGCTCAACCTGATCAGGGTGATGTAGATAGCCCTGACTTGTTGAGCCGCATAAACTTCACGATTCCTATTAGGTCTATTAGAAATTTAACTCCTTTGTTCTTTCCGCTTTATAGATCAAAAAATTTTCTTGCACGAACCATTTAAGGTCCTATGCTCGGAATTCAATTCCCTCTAAAATATTGTTGAGCTACTGAGCTTTTTCAATAGCGTTGTTTTACGAGGTATTAAAGAGGCAATGTTTATTCAGTTCATATTTTCACAATTTATTGTACTTAAGTTTATATATATGTTTTGTGTAGAGAAATAGCGAAAGGTGTGCAGATTTGCTAGCAAGAGTTTACGATGGGTCGATTGAAGGCACGGCGCCGATTCAAGACTGTTGAAAGCGAGATATTTGTGTTAGATCTTGTGGCAGGCAGGTGACTGTGCCAGACAGCAAAACGGTAGTTAAACGGCGGTGATCGAATCTGAAGTGTCTTCTACTTTCTCTGACGAGCCTCCCCCACAGCGGCTGACGAACGCCGACAGAGAGCAAAGCACCAGATAGAGCATAAGCAAAGCAAACAAAACGGTAATAAAGAGAGACGTTACATTAAGAGATGTTACATATGGTCAACTGCTAATTGTGCTACCATGGTCCAGCGCTTAGCCGAACATACTCCCCCCGTTGAAGAGCACGGGTCTTTAACATCCTTCTTTAGCAGCACTGTTGTTGCCTTCAGCACCGTCTTCAGTACCGCTACTCCGGACTTTATGTCTGACCCTATGCTGCGTCGAGCGAGGGGCCACTTCAGATGAGCTAACTGAAAATAGAGAAGCAGAAACTGGAGCTGCCTTGAGAGACGGAGAAACCTCTCCTGCAACTATCCATCCCAATCTGGTCTCCTGAAGACGTGGCAGTCTAGTTCTACACTTGATATTGCCAGCGCATAGAAGCTCGAAGAACAGAGCCGCTCCAATCAGAATATCAACTGGCTGGGGCTGGTTAAACTTCTGATCCGCTAGAGGTATGTTGGAGGGCATGTTCCAGCGATTCATGTCGAGGATACCGTTGGGTTGGTTCCCCGTAATGGTTGGAGCAATAAGTGCCGTTATGGTCGCGGCATAGTTGGACACGTGTGATTCCAGTTGGATATCGACGTAGCATCCTTCGGATATGGCACACGAATCGCCTAGACCAGAAACGGAAACTTCTAACTCTTTCTTCTGTATCTGCAACTGTTGAGCCAGACGAGAAGTGACGAAATGCACCTGCGATCCAGAATCGAGCAGGGCACGGCAAGGAATCAACATCCCGGAGCGACTCCTCACGCTGATTATGGCAGTGGGCAAAATCACGGCGTCCCGTCGATGACTCTGGGCCAAGAGCGACGTGGCTGATGATGTTACGGCATGTTCACCGACAGAGGGTATCGCGGGAATTCGTGGAGTCGATGCTGATTTGAAGAGTTGAGGCAGAATGGCTTGAGAAGTGTAGGACGGAGACTCGAAATGAAGTAGTGTGTGATGCTTAGCACCACTTACTCGGCAGGATCGTGAACGACATTCACCTTGCTGATGGCCTGATCGGAGGCAGTTGGTGCATAGCGATAGCTTCTTAGCTTCCTGGAGCCGAAGTCGAGGAGAAAGGTTGCTGAACTGAGAACATCGATATATCGAATGCCCGGTATCGCCGCAGAGCGCGCAGGCAATCGGCTTTAAGGTAGTTGCAACCAGGCAGTGTTTCCGATTGCTATTGGTGTACATGTCCTTAGCGTGCTCCTGAGTCTCCAACCTCTGGCATCTCTACTCCAGAAAAGCGGTAAATTGCTGGCTTGTAGGTATGCTATCCATTGACGAGCATTCCTCCCACTTGGCTTGTGTGGCGCTGTGCACTTTCTGTAGCAGGCTATGTATCATAATGCAGTCAGCTATCTGGTCCTTTGTCCCCACACTCTGCAAGGCGCGCAGATTGGCATTCACAGTATCTGACAATGACCAGAGTTGGGACACAGACGAGGTCTCAATACTGTAGCATATCTACCCTACCATTTTCATAAATCAAAGGGTATAACAATCCGTTAATACATTGTGACACTTTGTCATAATGAATACAAATATACAAATGCCCGAAGACCACTAAGAATTACATAAACATTCCAGCGCACAAGCAATACGATCCATCGCTTATATACAAGCCGATCGCGGAGCGTGGGAATGCTGAGCATGCACTTTGCAGCTCAACCCATACACGACATATGCATGCCTTCTGCATACATATGTATATACATATATATAAACACGACATATGCATGCCTTCTATATAAATACATAGATATAAGCATTGCATGTTTTCGGGTTAGCTGGACCCAAGATCAAAATGTAAGAATCATTCTAAATAAAGTAACAGAACGGAGCAGACGCTCCTAGAAAAAGATTAATAATAAATTTATTAAGGAAGAACCTTACATGGCGACCGTGACAGCTATGGATTCGGTCCATAGTTGGTGAAAACAAACAACAAAAATAAAAAGAAAAACGCAAGTGCAAGTGTTAAATGGGCTGTCTAGTGGAATGAAATAAACTTAAAAAAAAACTGTGAAAATAAGTCATATGAACGTGTCTTTTGAGCTAACGGTTTATAGAGAATTTAATGAAGAAGAGGATTCTTCAGTGTTGATCGTTTTCTAGCAGAAAGGAAATCGTAAAGGAAAAACAAAAATACATTCAAATGGATGTTAATGCAAAGACAAAACCTGTCCTTTAAAATTAAGTTAAAACAATAACAGAAGATAAAGACCTGAAAAGAGGGTTAATGCTGCGCGATGAACCGGCAGAATGTCCTGAGCGGGGGAAACTGCAGCGCAATCGTGGACGGGGGGGGAAGCAACTGAAAATTAATTTCGTCATTCTGGTAAAACTATGATCCGATCTGATTCAGATTCGGCAATCTGGTAAGTATGGGCAGTCTCTGAGCACTGCGTTTTTACTATCGCACTTCAAAACTGTGCCGCCACAGATCGTCCTTTGTGTGGAAGGGGGCGGGGCGAAATTTTGAAATACTTGTAGAAGTGTGATATCACATGAGTTGGAAACCAAATTTGGTTTTTCTAGCTCCTATAGTCTCCGGAGATCCAGGCGCTCATAAGACGGACAGACGGACAGACGGACGGACAGACGACATGGCTAATAGAGCTCGGCTATTGATGCTGATCAAGAATAATATACTTTATGGGGTCGAAAACGTTTCCTTCTTGCGTTGCACACATCCACTTTTACCCAAATCTAATAACCCCTTAACCTTTTTTAGACGGGTAAAAAGCACGGAGAAGTGTTAAATGGGCTGTCTAAGTTGGAATAAAATAAAATTTAAAAAAAACTGTGAAAATAAGCATTGAACGTGTCTTTGGAGCACAACGGCCCACAGAGAAAATGCAGAAGTGGATTTTTCAGTGTTGATCGTTTTCTAGCGGAAGAAAATGGCAAAAGGAAAAAACAAAAATACATTCAAATGCATGTTAATGCAAAGACAAAACCTGTCCTTTAAAATTAAATTACAAGACAATAAAAGAAGATAAAGACCTGAAAAGAAGAGAACTTAAATGGCCTGTGCGATGACCGGCACCGGCATCGCCTGAGCCCATAGGCCCCGGACAACTGCAGCGGCAAACATTACGCGTGAGAAGCCTCTCGCCCCTTACGCCATCGGTGGAAAAACTGGAGACGGATCTCCTCAACGCTGCTCCTATCGAGCAAAGGGACAAGCGAAGCCTACAGGAGGCTCTGGAGGCTTGTTCAACCGATGGACCACGCCCCCTCACAATAGCTGAGTACCGGGCACGGCAGCAGCAGCAACAGCAGCCTAAACAGAAAAAGGAGCGGGGAGGGAAAAAGGCAAAACTCCTCCGCCAGCGGCGATTAGCCAAGGAAATGGTGCGCGCCGCAACGGGAGAAGACGAAAAAAAAAACCACATGCAGGAATTATCCAAAATTAATGAGCAGCTTCGCCCTGGTGCGAAACGGGCTGCATAATTGCGAATGCCCCAATTTGCCTTACCATTAAGTTCTACCTTCAAGCCGATGCGGGAAACCGCTGCTTAAAAATACTAAACTCTGATAGGCTTTTCACTAACACATGTGGTTGAAGAAAAAAAAAAAAAAATTGTAAACCAAAATGTGAGCCAAACACATTCAATAACAACTAATACATTTTCATGTCTCATTCGTCAAATGATAAATTAAAAAAAAAACGAGAAGGAACGTGCGAGTCGCTTCTGGGGACGCGACTCTACTTATACCCGTACTCAGTCAGCATAAACATTTTTAAGCATATGATTTTTTAGAATTTTAGAATTTAAAAAAAAATTTAACATATAACATTTTTTTGCTACATCTGCTATCTACATCTACAATGTATATTCTACATCTAACATGTAGATTGTACATGTTCCAATTAGATTCTACATCTCCTCCGCTAGGGGTTGCTCGCGCACTGAACGCGGCAGAGTGTGCGAGCGAGAAGGAAAATGAGTTGCGTTGTCGTGGTCGTGAGGGGGAGGGGAATCAACTGAAAATTTCTTCATTCTGGCTATAATTATGATCCGATCTGATTCAGATTCGGCAGTCTGGTAGATATGGTCATTCTCTACGATACTGCGTTTTTAGTTTTATCGTATCTTTAAAAATGTGCCTGCCACAGATTTTCGTCCTTTTTGGTGGCGGAAGGGGGCGGGGCGAAATTTTGAAATACACTTGTAGCAGTGGGATATCACATGAGTCTGGAAACCAAATTTGGTTGCCCTAGCTCTTATAGTCTCTAAGATCTAGGCGCTCATCGAGACAGACAGACAGACAGACAGACAAGACAGGGACATACAGACATGGCTCTATCGACTCGGCTATTGATGCTGATCCAGAATATATATACTTTATGGGGTCGGAAACGTTTCCTTCTCTGCGTTACACACATCCACTTTTACCACAAATCTAATATACCCCTTAACTCTTTTTTGAGTACGGGTATAATAAAAATATATATTTTCGTAAAAAATTATCACTTATAATTTTATTTTTGATTTTTAAAGAAGAAAATATTTCTTCAATCCCACAATCTACAATTTTTTTTTAA
This sequence comes from Drosophila obscura, assembly GCF_018151105.1. Lineage (NCBI taxonomy): Eukaryota > Metazoa > Arthropoda > Insecta > Diptera > Drosophilidae > Drosophila > Drosophila obscura. The sequence goes on from NW_024542721.1 coordinate 365,555, forward strand.
AAGAAAACCTTACTTTTTCTTTCATGAACGTTAGAAAATTTTTTTTCATTGAATATATAACAACAATTAAATTACATAATGGGATGGTTTAGTGATTCTAGTGAGGCAAAAGGCAATACTGCCAACGTTGTAAACAACGTCAAGATATAAAATCGTTGTGGATCCTGTTATTAATTATCACGGTAGTGTTAGTTTTACAATTTCTGCTTACACTCTATGTTAAGCATAATAAAATGATCAAGAAAAGATACATGAGTAGGGCAAATAACTTAGATAGGATCTTAAAATGAATAAGGAGAAAACAGATCATGATTTCGAAAGATTTAGGTATAGCAACTACATGGTAAAAGTAAAAGTAAAAGGATGGAATGGAGAGAAATTGCGAAACAAATAGACACATTTCGGAATAAATTTGATAAATCTTACAAATGCATCAATAGAGATGCAGTTATAAATGCGGAAACACTAAAAAACCATATAGAAATATTAGTAAGGGAATATAATAATATAGTTACCTTAGTAAATAGTTATGAAAATAAATTCACATCTGAGCACAATAGTAAATGTTTAAGGGTAATAAAATCCCTAAACACAAGATTGATTACTGTCAGCAATAGGCGACATATTCAGATAAACGTGCCAGAAAGTCTAAATCAATTGGCGGAGTTTGATCCCGACCAATTAAAAGAACTAAACGAATCAATTCAACCAAGCGACGCTGAATCTGATAGTGACATTGAAACACTGGAGGAAAGCGATCCAATCGAAACCAAACCGGAAATAATAACAATATCTGAAATGGCACAAACAGTTGTAGAGGTTATCAAGTTAGCCACATCTCTGATACCAGAGTTTGACGGTAAGCCGGAAAATCTACAAAGTTTTCTAGATTCTTTAAATCTATTAGAAACCTTAAAAGGCACACATGAGCTAACAGCCATAAGCCTTATAAAAACAAAGCTAAAAGGCCATGCGAGAAATTTAATAAGTAATGAGCAGAACATTGCTGGAATCATTACGCAACTATTAAATGCAGTAAAAGGAGAATCGGTAGAAATTGTATCTGCTAAGCTTCTTAATTTGCAACAGAAAAACAAAACGGCCAACCAATACACCCAAGAGGTGGAAAAACTGGCAAAGGCCCTTGAAGGCGCCTATATCAGTGAAGGTCTAAGCCAATCACTTGCAAACAAATACAGCACAACAACAGCTGTAAAAGCTATGACCCAAAATTGCTCAATTGATAAGGTAAAACTTATCATGTAAGCAGGCACATTCACAAATATGAATGATGCCGTTTCCAAATTTGTCAATAGTTGGACGGAGATAACAGGTCAAAGTAACACTGTCCTGTATTATCGACGAGGTGCAAACAACAATAATAGAGGAGGCCGAGGTTATAATCGTGGCAGAAATTACAACCACAACAATTACAACCGAGGCGGTAACAACAACAATAATTACAATAGCCGTGGAGGAAGAATAGGCCGAAATCGAGGAAGATACCGAGGTAATTCCAACCAAGGTTATAATAATAACAATGTGAGAATGGCGCAAAATACGCCGGAAAACTCTCAGAACCCTTTAGGAGAACACCAGTAAATGCAAAGGTTCATTCCGTAAATTACAGTCTTAATATATTTGTCACTTTTTATAATCATTCAACTGAAAAAAAAAAATAAATACGCCGACGCTCTTGCTTAAGCCGGTCGTCTTTTCACCTCGCTCCTGCATTTTTTGCCTTTTTGCCAATTTAATTTCAATATTAATTACAACAAATCGTGTACATCTTAAACTCATCATAATTGGTCCTTTTTTGCGCCAATTATCTGTGTTTCGCTGTTTAACAATTGAGTTAATAATAACTTTATATTTCGAACGCGTATCAGACGTGCGCAAGCAATTTGTTAGTGCTTTTATCCATTCCGCTTTGGATCATTGCTCTCTGCGCTCACTGTGCGTGCACTCCATCCGTTATATCGCCTATCAACACACGCTCTGGAGAGCATAAGTGCAAGCTCTCTTGCTCTCACTCTCACTGGACTTCGCCTGCATCTGCATCTTCTTGAATTGCTCTCTCGGTGTCTCTGTTTCGTGAGCTTCACCGTTTGTTTTCGTCACTTCGCTGGATCGTCTGCCGCTGCTGCTGATCGTCGCTCGCTCTGCTGCCTGCACTCTTAACTCGCTTGCGCTCCCACTTTGCGTTTTTCTTCGAGCACAGTGATTCAACTACTGTCAAAAATGGTTCTTGTCTGCAGTGCAAAGAAATGCGAATTTGGAGGCAACATAGTCGGCGATTCATTCCTCTGCTGTTGGCTGTGCGACAATGTTGCCCATATAAAATATGCTGGTGGGGGTAATTTTGGACGTCTACACGATCTCATCTCAAAACGCATGGGTCTGACTTGGTCATGTTTGGCCTGCCGTGAGATTGAGGCCGAAATGCGCACTTTTATGAGACAGACTCGTACTGGTTTTTAGGATGTCCGGAAGCAATTTATCGCTCTCAACGACAAGTTCCTGTCCCTGGAAACACAATTCCTTGGCCTCAAACTCTTGAGTGAATCTCCTAGACGGAAAATCCCTCATACTGATAACAACAACCTCTTGCAACCTATTGGAGTTGGAACGCCTGCCTCTCATCTACATACATCGGAATTCTTTGCTACTCCGAGCGGTCATGCCTCGCCGTTAGTCAATCCGCCTTCAGTCGCTCCGGTGTTTCTCACACCGAATAGCAATGAAGCAGTTACTACGTCCATCATTGTCGGCTCCGCTGTGATTGCTCCCAGCGTGGACGTGCTGACCACTGATGATGTCCCCACCGTTCCTGTCACTGATCCTGTTCCTGCCGTTGCTACCGACGCTGCCATCGTTTCTGCCATGAGATTTCTTTTGGGAGTGGCTCCACCTTCTCTCTCTCGCTCGGGACTTCAACTAAGAGCAGTGGTACCTCGAAAGTCTATCTTTGTCTCCCGTCTTATACCGGAGGCTACAATAGAGGATGTCAAACAACATCTTTGCTCTAGACTTAACGCCTCGCTTAATGATATAATTGTGACCAAATTCGTTTTTAGACATAAGCGCAATATTTCCTCCTTTAAGATTGTTCTTCCCGATTCTTTACTATCCAGATCACTCGACCCGTCTATTTGGCCTGAGCATACAATTATGCATGAGTTCCTACATAAAGACTCTATCCAGAGTCCCAATATTACTGGCCCTGGTTGTTCAAAAAACTAAATAACCTTTTTATTATTCATTACCAGAACGTACGCAGTCTGTTAGGCAAATTGTGTCAAATACATACGAATAGTTCCTCTTTTGACTTTGACGCTGTCGCTTTAACTGAAACCTGGCTGAACTCCTTCGTCTATGATCGAGAAAATTTCGTTCAAAAGTTTATCACATATAGATTGGACCGTCCATCTTTTGCTGGTGGGGTTCTGATTGCTGTGAAAACGGATTTCTCATCCGAGTTGTTCCCATTCAACAATATCTATGGCATTGAATTCATTGCAGTCAAAGTTTGTGTTGGATCGGTATCGATCTATTTGACTTGCTCTTACATTCCTCCCAAATCAGATGCTGAGGTTTACTCTTATCACCTTTCTGCAATTCAGACTATTGTATCTACTTTAGGTTGCAACGATCATATTATTGTCATGGGTGATTTTAACTTACCACTTCTTTCTTGGCTACCTAGTGATGAGTCTAACCTTTTGCTACCAAATTACCACAACGATTTTATTGACGGGCTTACCGATGTCTCCTTGGTTCAAATTAATTCCATACGAAATAGTAGGGATAGACTACTTGACCTTATGTTTGTTTGTGATGCTGCTCTTGCTACGGTCTCCAGAGTAAGTCCAGTATCACTTCCTGAAGACCCCTACCATCCAACTTTAGCCATATCCCTTGAGTGTGTCCGATCCAGTTGCGCTGCCAATCCCATGGCACCCACCCGCATACAGTGTTTCGGAAAACTAATTTTGCTGAGCTAAATCTTCACCTCTCGCACATTGACTGGTCTTTTCTCCTCGTGTTCCCGAACATTGACGAAACAGTCAACTCGTTCTATGAAACTATTAACGACGCCCTTAATATATATGTTCCTGTCATCAAATCTTTGTCGTCAAAACCTCCTTGGTTCTCCAAGAATTTGTCTTATTTAAAGAATAGAAAAACTAGGCTCTATAAAAAGTATCAGAATACTGGATCTATGATTGTTTTCGCCCAATATTCCTCCGCTCGTTCTCAATTCCTCACTGTTAATAGTGTTTGTTATAATCAATACCTTTCCCGATGTAGTAAACATTTTCGTAGTGATCCAAAAAAATTCTATTCGCTCGTTAATTCTAAACGTGAGTCCAATGCATTTCCTCCATCCCTCCATTATCAAAACAAATCTGAATCTTCTGCTGCTGGTATTGCAAATTTATTTGCCACCTTCTTCCAATCAACGTACTCGTCACATATCTACCATGCATCTACTCCGTATCCCTACCATTTACCTTATGCCAACAGCATTTTTCTGCCTTTCTTTGAGGAAAGTGATGTTCTAGAAGCTTTGTCAACGATTGACATATCATTCTCGGCGGGACCAGACAAGGTACCAAGTTGTATTTTAAAACACTGTGCCCAGTCCTTATGCAAACCGTTGACATATCTTTTCAACCTATCATTGGAACGGTCCTGTCTTCCAGTGATTTGGAACGAATCCTATATCATTCCGCTTCACCTAAAGGGTTCAAGATCTCACATTGAAAACTACCGAGGTATTGCTAAGCTTTCCGCCATTCCAAAGCTGCTTGAGTTCCTTATTACCAGGCAATTGCAACCCCTATGCAGGAGTCTGATATCTCCATCGCAACACGGATTTTTTAAACATCGATCAACATTGACAAACCTTCTCGAGTTCTCTTCTGCAATTAACCGAGGATTTCAAAGCTCCCTGCAAACAGACGTAATTTTCACGGATTTTAGCAAGGCTTTCGACTCCATGAACCATTCTCTCCTCATTCAAAAGCTTTCTTTAATTGTTTTCCCCACTAATCTTCTAAACTGGATTTCGTCATATCTTTCTAACCGCACACAACGTGTTTTGTTTACTAATGTGTTGTCGAATGTCGTTAATGTTACATCAGGAGTGCCACAAGGTAGTCATTTAGGTCCACTTCTGTTTATTTTATTTGTGAATGACCTTCCTCAAGTTATAACATACTCCTCTACTCTAATGTACGCTGACGATGTTAAAATCTATCTCTCCTACTCTGATTGGTACCTGCACAAACGCCTTCAACTCGACCTAAACGAGTTGCAAATTTGGTGTTCAACAAATCTCCTCTTTCTGAACCTTTCTAAATGCAAACTTATGACTTTTTACCGTCGCACTCCACACTTTGTCTCGTACGCTCTAGGAATTCATGCCCTCGAACGAATTTCGAGTTCTATTGACCTTGGAGCTCTTTTCGATCATAGACTGTGTTTTAATAGCCATATAGCTGCAACTGTAAATAAAGCTAAGGGTGTTCTAGCGTTTATAAAGCGTTGGTCCAAGGAGTTTGATGACCCGTATGTCACCAAAACACTGTACGTCTCCTTGGTTCGTCCGATTCTGGAATATTGTTTTTGTGTGTGGAGTCCACAGTACAAGGAGCAACAGTCCATTCTCGAGTCGGTCCAAAAACAATTTTTAATTTTTGCTTTACGTAATTTTAACTGGGACTCGGATAGAATCTTGCCACCTTATCAATCGAGGCTACATCTTTTAGACCTCCCTTCTTTGCGCCATCGCAGAATTTGTAACGGCGTTATATTTGTACACAAGCTCCTAGTTGGGCTTGTTGATTCAGAAGCACTTCTTCCTACCCGTACCTTTCGTCCGTTTCGTTTACCCTTCTGTAGGTCTAATTACGCTCAACACGACCCTTTTCGAATCTTATGCTCTAATTATAATAATCTTTATCACACCCTATCCCCTGAATTATCCCTTAAAATTATAGCCAGTAAGATATACCTGTCCTTACAATCCACTAATTTTTAATGATTTCCTATATCCACTTTTTTTCCTTTAATTTTAATCATAATTTATGCTAGCAGATAGTTGCTAGTCTTCAATAAATAATAAGTAAATAATAAATACACACACACGAGAGAGAAAATAAACTCACATTCCTAATAGATACTGGTGCAGATATCTCACTTTTAAAAACAAATTCAGATAATTTCAAAATTCAAAAAGACAAAATTATAAACATCCAAGGTATAGGCCAAGGTGTGATAAAATCTCAAGCAACAACTTCAATAGAACTTCAATCAACAAAATATATTATTCCACACGAATTTCATTTAGTAGATTCAGATTTTTCAATACCGTGTGATGGAATTATAGGCATTGATTTTATTAAAAAATTCAATTGTCAATTAGATTTCAAACCAAGTGAAGACTGGTTTATAATTAGACCTACAAATTTAAATTATCCTATTTATGTTCCGATAACATATAGTGCCGGCAACAATACAGTTCTTCTGCCAGCCAGATCCCAAGTAATTCGGAAAATAGACATTAATACATTAAATGATTATATATTCGTTCCTAATCAAGAAATACATAATGGAATTTATGTTGCAAACATAATAGCAATATCCAAACATGTATACATTCGCCTTCTAAACACAACTAATTTCGACCAATTGGTCAAAGTAAACAAACTCCAATATGAAAATTTAACAGATTACGACATTCATACAACTAATCCTAAAAATAGAAGCGAACAAGTACTTTCAAAATTAAAGAAAAATTTTCCAGAACAATTCAAAAGTCAACTAACAGAACTATGCACCAAGTATAGTGATGTGTTCGGACTGGAAACCGAACCATTAGCGACAAATAATTTTTATAAACAAACATTAAGACTTAAAGATGATGAACCAATTTACATTAAAAACTACAGAAGCCCGCATAGCCAAGTGGATGAAATTCAAAAACAAGTAGGGAAATTAATAAATGACAAAATCGTAGAGCCGTTTGTATCCGAGTATAACAGCCCACTCTTGTTAGTTCCAAAAAAATCATTACCAAATTCGGAAGAAAAGAAATGGCGATTAGTAATTGACTATCGCCAAATCAACAAAAAACTACTTTTTGACAAATTCCCGCTCCCCAGAATTGATGATATTCTAGACCAACTAGGCAGAGCTAAATACTTTTCATGCCTTGACTTAATGTCAGGTTTCCACCAAATTGAACTTGAAGAAAATTCAAGAAATATAACATCTTTTTCAACGAGCAATGGCTCATATCGCTTCACGCGATTACCATTTGGTCTTAAAATAGCACCAAATTCATTTCAGAGAATGATGCATTTAGCATTCTCGGGTTTAGAACCCTCTCAGGCATTCCTTTATATGGATGACTTAATAGTGATAGGATGTTCCGAAAAACACATGATTAAAAACTTAACTGATGTTTTTAATGTATGTAGGAAATATAACCTAAAGTTGCATCCAGAAAAATGTTCATTTTTCATGCATGAAGTGATATTCTTAGGTCACAAATGCACTGACAAAGGAGAATTGCCAGACGACAAGAAATTTGACGTCATCAAAAATTATCCTGTCTCTCATGATGCGGACAGCGCGAGACGATTTGTAGCATTCTGCAATTATTATCGTCGATTTATAAAAAACTTCGCCGATTATTCACGGCACATAACTAGATTATGTAAAAAGAATGTTCCTTTTGAATGGTCAAGTGAATGCCAACACGCATTCCAATACCTTAAAGAAAAGCTTATGCACCCCACATTATTACAATATCCTGATTTTCGCAAAGAATTTTGCATTATAACAGATGCTAGTAAACAAGCTTGCGGAGCGGTTCTAACTCAGAGCCGTGACGGAATTCAGCTCCCAATAGCTTATGCATCTCGTTCATTTACAAAAGGGGAAAGCAATAAGAGCACAACAGAACAAGAGTTAGCGGCAATTCATTGGGCAATTACCCATTTTAGAACATATATTTATGGCAAACACTTTACTATTAAAACGGATCACAGACCATTGACATATCTTTTCTCTATGACTAATCCCAGTTCGAAATTAACTCGCATGCGGCTAGAGCTTGAAGAATACGACTTCACAGTAGAATACCTAAAGGGGAAAGATAATTTCGTAGCAGACGCACTTTCGCGTATTAATATAAAAGAACTCAAAGATATGCAACAACAAACCGTGTCACTATGTCGCATAACTCGGCAAACATGGCCTAACATTAATAGGAAGCGCACCGATGAGCTTTGCAAACTCAGTAGGAGTAGGTGCAGCTCAGTCATACGCTCCCTCACGGGACACTGGCTAATAGGCACACATGCAAGTAGGCTGGGCGCCCCATATAACGACTTCTGTCGAAGCTGTAGAGATGAGGACGAGGAGGAGACTGTGGAACACCTGTTCTGCTCCTGTCCGGCTCTCAGTAGAAGGAGACTGCAATACTTGGGCGCTCCTTTTCTAATTGACATTTCGGACATGTCTACAATCAGTCCCAGACGGATCGCAGGCTTCATAAGGGCATCCGGATGGGATAATGGATAACATAGGGTCTCACGAGGGAGAAGGGAACGTAATATGCGGTATCACAATGGGCCGAACCCGGCCTAGGTGTGTCGGGTCTCTGACAATCCCGACAGCCGCTTCAACCTAACCTAACCTAGGTATATAGGTATCATAAAGATAGGTATATTGAAAATCAGCCAACTCAAAGTGGCACCGAGCGAAAAGATCTTTGAATCAGTTTCATTAGATTCTTTTAAAAATATGGGCAATAAAATATTAAAATCATTAAGAGTAGCGCTACTCCAGCCGGTGATCCAAATACAAGATGAAAAAGAGATAAAAAAAATACTGTCTACATACCATGACGACCCAATTCAAGGAGGGCATAGCGGCATAACAAGAACGCTATTGAAAATAAAAAGACACTACTACTGGAAAAATATGACACGTTATATAAAAGAGTACGTACGTAGATGTCAAAAACGCCAAATGTCTAAAACAAAGACGCATACAAAAACTCCTTTGACCCTCACAGAAACACCTGTGAATGCTTTCGATATAGTGATAGTGGATACAGTTGGTCCGCTACCTAAATCGGAAAATGGCAATGAATACATAGTCACATTAATATGTGACCTTACGAAACATTTAGTAGCCATTCCAATAAAAAGCAAAAGCGCAAATAATGTCGCAAAATCTATATTCGAAAATTTCATACTCAAGTTCGGTCCAATGAAGACGTTCATCTCGGACATGGGAACAGAGTATAAAAACCAGATTTTAACTGATTTATGCAAGTATATGAAGATCAATAATCTCACCTCTACTGCATATCATCATCAAACATTAGGGACAATAGAACGAAGTCATCGAACATTCAATGAATACATTCGTTCATACATCTCTGCAGACAAAACTGATTGGGATGTCTGGATTCAATATTTCACTTATTGCTTCAACACAACACCATCAGCAACGCATGAGTATTGTCCATACGAACTAGTATTTGGCAGACTACCAAAACAGTTCATAGATTTAAACAAAACTAATTACATAGATCCGATTTATAATTTAGATGACTATTCTAAGGAACTAAAGTTTAGATTAGAAATAGCATACAAAAGAGCTAGAATTATGTTAGAAAAAGCCAAGGCTTATAGGAAATTAGCATATGATGAAAAAACAAAAAATTTTGAATTAAAAGTAGGAGATAAAGTACTTATAAGAAACGAAACAGGGCACAAATTAGACCCAGTATATTTAGGACCATATAAAGTAGAAAAAATAGAAGATAATGACAACATTTTTATTAAAAATAGTAAAGATAAGAAACAAAAAGTACATAAGGATAGGCTAAAAAAATATATTCAATATAACGTTTCATGAAAAAAAAGGGGTATGATCAACAAAACAATATTTTTTCCGTTATTCTTCTAAGAAAGTTAACAATAAAATAAAACATAAATTCAATTATATTAAAAACAAGAAATTTGTCAATGAACACAAATGAAAAAAAAAAAATTAAACCATTTCAATACATAAATTTATAATAAGTAAACAAAAAAAAATTAATTAATTTCTTTTTAAAAAATTAAATACAATATATTAACGTTGACACTAAATGCTCGTACGTCCGGGGTGGCCCCCCCCGGCCCGGCCGCGTCATTACAATGCCGGCCCGTCTACCCCCCCGCGCCGTGGCCCGCCCCGCCCCTGTATACAATATATAAATACATAGATATAAGCATTGCATGTTTTCGGGTTAGCTGGACCCAAGATCAGTATGTAAGAATCATTCTAAATAAAGTAACAGAACGGAGCAGACGCTCCTAGAAAAAGATTAATAATAAATTTATTAAGGAAGAACCTTACAATACGCTGCACACCCAAAATGTCGGTGACATGTGCCTGAAATATTAAACGCTTGTTATTGAATCGTTTGTTAAGAAGGTCTAGGGCGATGGGATAGCTGGCGTTGCTGAATTCTAGCGAAGAGATTGTGTCTAGAGCAGGTCCTTTCAGGCAGGATCGTAGGTGCTGCAGCTTCTCCACATTCGTTAGGTCAAAATCCTTGTCAATTATGGTGGCAAACAGGCCCCAAAACGCGGCATATTGCGCGTAGCCCCCGCTGAATTCGGGAAGCTTTAATTCCGGCAGGCGAGGCCGACTGTGCACTATGACTGTAGCTGGGGCCTCTCCAACATGATCCGTCCGCATTGTTGAGCATGGGAGAATTGTGGGCTGCCGCTTGTTCAATTCCCGCTTCATGCTAATCTCCAGCATGACCACGCACTCGTCAAACTCATCCCTCAAGGGACTGCCGATCTCATCGAGACCAATCCTCACCAGGGCATTATGGTGCTCGTTGAACGAAGCAACCAGATCTGCCAGCAACTTTAGTCGCACATTCAACTCCTCCTCACTGAGTTCGCCAATCCTCTCCTTGCCGACGGCAGTTTCCATTCTCCGTGCTGCCCCTACCATGGATTGCACCTTGCGGTTGTAGAACGCAGCTTCCGAATCGACGAACAATGGTGAGGGGGGCAAGATTGAAGGGGTGGTATTAGAAGCCATCGTATATGTTCAGTAGAAAAGCTGAGTTTAGAGTCACTGAGAGAGTGTAGAGGTTAACAGCCGGTGAATAGCCTCGAACAGTTTTACATGAACTGTACAATCGATCGCAGCGTTCAAAACACACGTTCTTGCAGTTTTACAGATCAGCAGCGTGAGCTAACAGTTCGAAACGCACTGCACTTGTGCATCGGACAGCAACAAAGGCATGCACACTGAGAGCACGAAACCGAAACGAAACAGCAGCAAGCAAGCAGACCGCAAAGCAGATGACGCGAGAACCGTTTCTGTTGCTTGTGCACATACGACAAACCGAAAAACCGTGGTTCAAAGCAAATTTATCCAACGAAAATTTTATGTTTTTTGTGATAAAATTTAACGAGTTTATGTTTCTATCACGTCGGGGTCACCAAATGTTGAGCTACTGAGCTTCTTCAGTAGCGTTGTTTTGCCAGATTATTTAAGAGACGACGATTGTTCAGTTAATATATTCACAGTTTATTGTACTTAAGTTAAGATATATGTTTTATCCAAAACTAGCGAAAGGTGTGCGGATTTGATAACGAGAGTTAACGATGGGTCGATTGAAGACGCGGGGGCCGGTTCAACACTGTTGAAGTTGTTAGGTTTATGTAAGGTTTAGTTTAGAACTCTGTGGCAGGCATGTCACTGTGCCACACAGCAAAACGTTTAACTACGGTGATGATCGAATCTGAAGTGTCTTCTGCTTTCTCTGACGAGCCTCCCCCACAGCGGCTGTCGAACGCCGACAGAGAGCAAAGCACCAGATAGAGCATAAGCAAAGCAAACAAAACGGTAATAAAGAGAGACGTTACAGTTAAGAGATGTTACATATGGTCTCATTGCTCATTGTGCTGCCATGGGCCGGCGCTTAGCCGAACAATTTATTTAAAAAAAATAAACCCTGTAAGCCGAACCTACCCTATTTTGATAGATTTGGGGCTTTAAAAATGTTTAATGAAATTTGGATACTATTTTTTTCTTTCATTTTAAAAATCTGTTATTTTATTTAAATGTTATTTTTAGAGGTAGTGCTTTGTTTATACACATAACTTAGGTATCTTAAATTTGGCCGTGTTGAAGTTTGGCCGTTGTTAGCTTAAGCTACAAAGTTTTGAAAGCTGAATCAAAGTTTTTTTTTGGTTTTTATCTTAAATAACTATTCTTACCAGCCGACTGGTAACGTCGACTGCAGTCGTTCTTAATGTAGCTTTATTATTAAGTAATATGATACTAACGTATCAAGATTGTCGATCAAGATTATATATATATATTAGACTGGGCCAAAATTTGACGAAAAAGTTTATTCAAGGGGACACCCCCCAGTTTTGTTCTTTGTTATTTTGTTATTCAATAAAATTATACAATTTTTTTTTCAAATTTTTAGTTTAATGTTTGGTGCTACCACGAAGATAAAATACAAATTTTTGGGTAAATGTACATTGAAAAAAATTGAATTCGTCGATTTTTTCAAATAATATTGAAACTTAGAAACTAGATCATATTGATTTTTTTTTTTAGTTACTGTTATAAAATTAACGATTGGTGAAAATCAAGAAGTTCAGCTAAGGATAATATTTTTAGTTAACTAGTTCGCAAAAACTTGTGCACGTTTTTTACTGCCAATAACTGATTAATGACGATATGAATGGTAGCAATATATATGCAATAGATTTCAGCAATTACACTACTCGACACGCGTTTTCCTCAAGGAACAAAACTGAGTTTTTTTTTAAGAATTGGGGTTTGAAATGGTTCTATGATATTTTTTTTTTCTATGGTAGAACTTTTTTGTGTAAAGTTTTTGAAAACTGGTATTTTTTTAAGCTTTTTTCACATAGCTCTAGTATGTTACGTCTGGTTGTAAAGATAATTAAAACAGCTACAAGATAAGCCCAAACACTTTGTGATTTTAGCTTACCGTCTGGGAAATAAAAAGCATTGAAATGTAAAAATGACGATTTTTGTGTGGTATTTTTTACGAAATTTTGGCTTTAAAAACTCGGAAAAGTCGACCTGGGACCTTTACGAAGGATGCGGGCCCAACGAACGAATTTAGCTCAAAAGTATCTCCATAGCTTTGGGAACGGGATCTTGGGATCGCGATCAGGTACCAGATGTACAACCCTTTTTCGTTTGCTTTGTTCCCAATTGGCAACCTTTGAAAAGGTATTTTTTGTTCATTTTTTTCATTTTTTAGGTTTGGTTAACGAATTTTAGCTCAAAAGTATCTCCATAGCTTTTAATGAGCAATACCTTAAACGACGCCTAATTAATGCACCTATACAACAAAATAGAGGAAAATCTATTTACTTATGCTGGATACTGCATAACAGAAAGGAAAAATAGAAAAGACACAGTGCGATGTTTAAGTTTACTTATTCAACACTCCTTCTCAACGCATTATGTTTGAATTCACAAATATCATTTTAAATTACAATCAGCAAAATCCCATTTATTTTATACATTTCTCGTGCTTAACTTTAGACAAATTTTTGGTTAATACATTAGATATCATTTCTTCAGTGGGAACATATCCTATTTCAATTACATTTTTCTTAAACATTTCCCTAACATGATGATATTTAATATCTATGTGTTTGCTTCGTGCATGGAAGGTCGCATTCTTAACAAGATGTTCAGCGCTCTGATTATCGCTAAAGATCTTCACTGGACGGAGCTTTCCAACGCTAACACCCAATTCGTCAACCAGCTTGATAATGTAGGCCGCTTCTTTAGACGCCATTGATAGTGCAAAATATTCAGCCTTCGTACTGCTAAGGGCAACCACATTCTGCTTCTTGGATTCGAATGAAAATGCAGCTCCTGCACCAAAAAAGGCCCAACAGCTGTATGATTTGCGGTCCGTGTTATCGCTGGTCCAATCGGCGTCCACATAGCAATGTATTGCACGACCAGTACGATGGTAATGCAACTGCCGATCAGCCGTGCCTCTTAGATATCGAAGCACACGTTTGGCAGCGACTTCATGTTCAGTGTGGGGATCAGCATTCTGTTGCGCCCATTTCTCCACAGAATGGAGAATACGGGACGCGTGGTGATAGCCACATACATCAGAGACCCAATTAATGATTGATAGGCACCCTGATTCACACGTAGGCAGCTCGGATTTTCGCATTTTACTTGATGTCCTGCCTCTAGTGGTATAACATTTGGCTTGCAGCACTGCATTGAGTAATCTCTGAGTAGATCCTCTATATACTGCTTGTGGCCAACCCTCACGCTACCGGTCTTGCCATCTCTCTCTACTTCCATGCCTAGGAAATGCTTAAGTTGGCCGCCATCGACCACTTTGAACTCGTCAGCAATGGCAGTCTTGACGCTTTCGAGATATCCTCTGTCAGAAATGGCTATTAGAAGATCATCTACGTATACAACAATATTACAAATATTAGTAGAAACTTTTCTAGAAAACAAACACGGCTCGCTGGCAAATGGTAGGAAACCAAGCTTGATGAGTGTAGAATTGAGTTTCTCGTTCCATTCCCTGCCGCTCTGTTTCAGCCCATACAACGATTTGTGCAACTTTAGAACACGCTCATGATACTGATGATCAATGAATCCCTCCGGCTGACGCATGTAGATTACATCATGTAACTCGCTTTTAAGATACGCTGAAAAAACGTCCATTTGGCAGCCTATATTGCCTTTGCTGTTTCAGAATAACCGACCACATAATGTTCTTCGCATTTTGGCGAAAATTTCTCATGGTGAGTTTAATTCAAAACAATGGCCTTCGCACCAAAGATCCGCAGATGGCCGACACAGGGCTTCCTTCCTGTCCACACTTCAAACGGTGTCATGCCAGGTAAAGTTGAAGATTCTGCACGGTTACGCAAATATGCAGCAGTTTTGATTGCTTCTGCCCAGAATCGCTCGCCCAAACCTGCATGAAAGAGCTGCGGGCCATTTCTACCAATGTACGATTGGCTCGTTCCGCGACACCATTCTGTTGGGGGTATGAGGCACCGTTAATTGTCTTTTCACCCCGTTGTTAACAAGAAATGACTCAAACGCGTGACTCAAGTATTCGCGACCGTTTTCGCTTCTCAAGAGTACCAACTTCTTTCCCGATTGATTTTCCGCGAATGATTTAAATTGTTTGAACTTGACTAAGATTTCGTCTCTTGTCTTCAGAAAGTCAACAAACACATAGCGTGATTTGTCATGGATGAATGTTACGAAATACTGAGCTCCGCCTTATTCATTGGTCCGCAAATGTCAGTATGCACCAATCCAAGAACATTGTTTGCACGGCTTGCACTAGCTTTTGGGAAATGCTTTACACAAATTTTGCATTTTGCGCAGGTTTCGCACACCTGGCCGTTCACGTCATTTAATAGACTTGTTTTAATACCGTTGACCATTTTTTCACACGTCATCTTTTTTAGGCTTTCATAGTTTAAATGTCCGAAATGCTCGTGCCAAACGTTTACTGGGTTTATTTGCACATTTAAGCATTTTTTTTTCTTGATTTTGAAACAAGAAAAAATCGTGCTGCTTATTTGCAACCATTATAGCGACGCCTTAATTGTTTTTCACGCGCGCTTCTGTCTTTGTAAATTCAACAGAGAAACCATTTTCGATGGCCATGGACGCCGACATAAAATTGCATTGCAATTCCTTTACATACAAAACGTCAACATGTTTTATGTGGGTATTTTCCCAAATCAAATTCACTGTGACTGTGCAGACCGAACTGCGATGGGTCGTTATTCTTTTTTTATCCTTTTATTTTCTTTATTAGTTTGTAATACTAAGGCTGAAGCGATGGGTCGTTATTCTTTTTTTATCCTTTTATTTTCTTTATTAGTTTGTAATACTAAGGCTGAAGCTTATCCAGAGTTACTTCTGTTATAGAAAAAATTGACCATTGTCAATTGCTTAAGCCGGTCGGAGCCACCTCGCTCCTGCCTTTTCTGCCTTTTTGCGATAATAACTCTGTTGAGCTACTGAGCTTTTTCAGTAGCGTTTTTTTGCGAGGTATGAAAAGACGATGTTCGGGTACTATTTCAAAGTTTACTGGACTTAAGCTTATATATATATGGTTTGTATTGAAAAATAGCGAAAGGTGTGAATTTTTCAGCGAGAGTTTATGATGGGGGGGGGGGGCGGGGCCGGTTCAAGACCTTTGAAAGCGATATATTTATTGCGATCACTGTGCCAGACAGCAAAACGTTTAATTACGGTGGTGATTGATCTTGTGCATTTGCTGCGCAGACGAGCTTCCCTCACAGCCTTCGTCGGCTGACGAGTTTCGGGATGGGGCAAATGATTCAAGAGCGCAGCGTCAGGTAGGCAATGTTGTGCGTAAGAGATTAGCTCTGCTCTCTTTGCGCTGCCATGGGCCGGCGCTTAGCCGGACATTCTCCCCCCGTTGAAGAGCACGGGTCTTTAACATCCTTATTTGGCAGCACTGTTATTCTATTGTCTTCAGCACCGTCTTCAGCACCGCTACTCCGGACTGTATGTCTGACCCTATCCTGGGTCGAGTGAGGGGCCACTTCAGATGAACTAACTGAAAATAGAGAAGCAGAAAGTGGAGCTGCCTTGAGAGACGGAGAAACCTCTCCTACAACTATCCATCCCAGTCTGGTCTCCTGAAGACGTGGCAGTCCAGTTCCCAACTTGATATTGCCAGCGCATAGAAGCTCGAAGAACAGAGCCGCTCCAATCAGAATATCAACTGGCTGGGGCTGGTTAAACTTCTGATCCGCTAGAGGTATGTTGGAGGGCATGTTCCAGCGATTCATGTCGAGGATACCGTTGGGTTGGTTCCCCGTAATGGTTGGAGCAATAAGTGCCGTTATGGTCGCGGCATAGTTGGACACGTGTGATTCCAGTTGGATATCGACGTAGCATCCTTCGGATATGGCACACGAATCACCTAGACCAGAAACGGAAACTTCTAACTCTTTCTTCTGTATCTGCAACTGTTGAGCCAGACGAGAAGTGACGAAATGCACCTGCGATCCAGAATCGAGCAGGGCACGGCAAGGAATCAACATCCCGGAGCGACTCCTCACGCTGATTATGGCAGTGGGCAAAATCACGGCGTCCCGTCGATGACTCTGGGCCAAGAGCGACGTGGCTGATGATGTTACGGCATGTTCACCGACAGAGGGTATCGCGGGAATTCGTGGAGTCGATGTTGATTTGAAGAGTTGAGGCAGAATGGCTTGAGAAGTGTAGGACGGAGACTCGAAATGAAGTAGTGTGTGATGCTTAGCACCACTTACTCGGCAGGATCGTGAACGACATTCACCTTGCTGATGGCCTGATCGGAGGCAGTTGGTGCATAGCGATAGCTTCTTAGCTTCCTGGAGCCGAAGTCGAGGAGAAAGGTTGCTGAACTGAGAACATCGATATATCGAATGCCCGGTATCGCCGCAGAGCGCGCAGGCAATCGGCTTTAAGGTAGTTGCAACCAGGCAGTGTTTCAGATTGCTATTGGTGTACATATCCTTAGCGTGCTCCTGAGTCTCCAACCTCTGGCATCTCTACTCCAGAAAAGCGGTAAATTTCTGGCTTGTATGTATGTATTGACGAGCATTCCTCCCACTTGGCTTGTGTGGCGCTGTGCACTTTCTGTAGCAGGCTATGTATCATTATGCAGTCAGCAATCTGGTCCTTTGTCCCCACACTCTGCAAGGCGCGCAGATTGGCATTCACAGTATCTGACAATGACCGGAGCTGGGACACAGACGAGGTCTAAATACGCTGCACACCCAAAATGTCGGTGCATGTGCCTGAAATATTAAACGCTTGTTATTGAATCGTTTATTAAGAAGGTTTAGGGCGATGGGATAGCTGGCGTGGCTGAATTCTAGCGAAGAGATTGTGTCTAGAGCAGGTCCTTTCAGGCAGGATCGTACGTGTCAATTATGGGGGCAAACAGGCCCCAAAACGCAGCATATTGCGCGTAGCCCCCGCTGAATTCGGGAAGCTTTAATTCCGGCAGGCGAGGCCGACTGTGCACTATGACTGTAGCTGGGGCCTCTCCAACATGATCCGTCCGCATTGTTGAGCATGGGAGAATTGTGGGCTGCCGCTTGTTCAATTCCCGCTTCATGCTAATCTCCAGCATGACCACGCACTCGTCAAACTCATCCCTCAAGGGACTGCCGATCTCATCGAGACCAATCCTCACCAGGGCATTATGGTGCTCGTTGAACGAAGCAACCAGATCTGCCAGCAACTTTAGTCGCACATTCAACTCCTCCTCACTGAGTTCGCCAATCCTCTCCTTGCCGACGGCAGTTTCCATTCTCCGTGCTGCCCCTACCATGGATTGCACCTTGCGGTTGTAGAACGCAGCTTCCGAATCAACGAACAATGGTGAGGGGGGCAAGATTGAAGGGGGGGGGGAATTGGAAGCCATCGTGTATGCTCAGTAGAAAGCTGGGTTTAGAGTCACTGAGCGAGTGTAGAGGTTAATAGCCGGTGAATAACCTCGAGCAGTTTTACATGAACTGTACAATCGATCGCAGCGTTCAAAACACACGTTCTTGCAGTTTTACGGATCAGCAGCGTGAGCTAACAGTTTGAAACGCACTGCACTTGTGCATCTGACAACAACAAAGGCATGCACACTGAGAGCACGAAACCGAAACGAAACAGCAGCAAGCAGACCGCAAAGCAGATGACGCGAGAACCGTTTCTGTTGCTTGTGCACATACGACAAACCGAAAAACCGTGGTTCAAAGCAAATTTATCCAACGAAAATGTTATGTTTTTTGTGATAATATTTAACGAGTTTATGTTTCTATCACGTCGGGGTCACCAAATGTTGAGCTAATGAGCTTTTTCAGTAGCGTTGTTTTACGAGGTATTAAAGAGGCGATGATTATTCAGTTCATATTTTCACAATTTATTGTACTTAAGTTTATATATATGTTTTGTATAGAGAAATAGCGAAAGGTGTGCAGATTTGCTAGCAAGAGTTTACGATTAAAGGCACGGGGCCGATTCAAGACTGTTGAAAGCGAGATATTTGTGTTATGAGCGTATAGATCTTGTGGCAGGCAGGTGACTGTGCCAGACAGCAAAACGTTTAACTACGGCGGTGATCGAATCTGAAGTGTCTTCTGCTTTCTCTGACGAGCCTCCCCCCACAGCGGCTGATGAATGCCGACAGAGAGCAAACCACCAGATAGAGCATAAGCAAAGCAAACAAAATGGTAATACAGAGAGTCGTTACATTAAGAGATGTTACATATGGTCAACTGCTCATTGTGCTGCCATGGGCCGGCGCTTAGCCGAACACATATAATATCCAACACTAATTCCCTTCCTCTTCTTAAATCACTAATACTAACATACCTTCCCGTAATTAGTACTATTTCTTAGCTATCTTGGCACGTTTAGCTCTTTGAGTTGTGTTTAGCTCTAATTTTCCACGAATTTTAGTCTAACACCTATCTTCCTGCATGCTCGTTTTCGGTTCGGTAACACGCGTCGCGCGTCATGCGGCAGCGCCCCTTGGTCGGTTGGGCGGAGGAGGGGGCTGCGTTTCTGCCTGGGTTCCGCGCGTAACAGGCTTCGGCTTGGTGTCGCATTGGCCACTTGATGGTGCAGTCATTGCATATCAACGTCCAGAAATTTGTTATGAGTTCGACCACACAAAAAACTACTGCCTGAAGCGACCGGTATGTGGTAGGTGCTCAGGGGATCACTGGACAGGGGCCCCCAACTGCAATGCAAACACAGTTCACGACCTCTGCTGCTAGAACTGTGGAGGGAAGCATGCAGCATACGACAGATCATGTAAAATTTACGTTATGATGCTGAGAGATCGCCAATCGACCAACACACAACAAAGGGCTAGAAGGGGGAATGTCCCCTCGATGGCTGTCCAGCGAGGGATCTCCTTCGCGGATTATTCCAGATTTTATCAGCCCCAGCAAGTATAGCACCAAGGAGTCCAACATACGTCTCACAGGAATACAACAGCTCCTTTCCGGTACTCTAAGGCAACCGCAGACAGCCTAACTGCCACGTCCAAGACCAATGCCCTCCCTCAGGTCCCTACCTGGATACAGGGACCATTACTGCTATCCGTCAGGGACTACAAAAATCCGTGGCAGATCTCACAGCAGCAGTTGCAGGGATTCTGCAAAGCTTGGACAAGCTGCGAAGCACAAAAGCACCTCTTCCCTTATACACATCCAGAAAATCACAATGATGTCGGATCTACGGATCGAACTCTGGAACGCTCGCAGCATTGATCACAACTCCAACAAACTGGCGCTATTCTTGCGTGCTCACAATGTTGACGTGATACTAGTCACAGAGACTCAGCTGATAGAGGGAAGGCTAAGGCTATGATGTATACAGAGCGGATCACCCGAGCAACAGGGCCAGAGGAGGAGTTGCCGTCCTCATAAAGAGTATAATAACGCACTACCACCTGCACGCGGTAAGACTAGGGCAGATCCAGCTAGCAGCTGTCATCGTGGAGACGCAGCGTGGAGAAATTCTGATCGCAGCCTCCTACCAACCATCATCGATCCCTTTGACCAGTGCGGAGTTCGACAGCTTGCTTAGCCAGCTTGGAAGCAGGGAGCGACTTTAATGCCAAGCACAGAATCTGGGGCAGGTACAGTGGAGACCGCAGAGTAGCGGCACTCCACGAGGCCCTCAGAAACTGCGCGGCCCAAGTACTAGCGACGGGTAGCCCCACCTTTTACCCAAGTTGTTGTTCCAAGCCCTCATGTCTGGACATTTTCGTCTACAAGTCGATCCCCAGCAACCTGCTCTCAGTCCGTGAGGAGCACGAGCTAAGCTCTGACCCTGCCAAGGAGTGGATACTCAAGAGTGGAACAAACACAGCCCTGTTCAGAGAAATTCTGGAAGGCTTCCTGGACCTAAACACGGAGCTGAGGACCACCGAGGAAGCGGAAGGGGCTATTGACTCATTTTTGGCCAAGGATGAAATCCACCAAATGCAGCTCTCGGTGGCCCCAGTCACGCTCCAGGAACTAAAGACGGATATCCGCTTGCTCAAAGCCAAAAAGGCCCCAGAATTTGTACCTGTTACAAATACTGAATGCAACGCTGAGGTTGGGACACTTCCCCAAAGCATGGAAAGCCACGCAGGTTGTCATGCTGCATAAACCCGGCAAATCCCCAGACGACCTGGCCAAATACAGGCCAAATCAGCCTGCTCCCCACTTTTTGGAAGCTCCTGGAGCGCTGCATTCTTCGCAGATTATTGGACAGCCCATCCATAAAACGAGCTATCCCTAATCACCAATTTGGGTTCAGAATGAGGCATGGTACTCCCGAGCAGCTGCATAAGGTGGTGGAGCATATTCTGGATAGCTTTCACAAGAAGCAGTACGTCGTAGCAGCGTACCTGGACATCCAGCAAGCATTCGACAGAGTTTGGTACGACGTATTACCTGCGAATTCCTGATTATTGGAAGCTTCCTAAGGGACAAAACGTTCCAAGTCGCGCAGAGCAGAGCAGTTTCCATGGTGAAGGCGATTGAAGCCAGAGTCCCGCAAGGCAGCGTGCTAGGGCCAATGCTGTACAGCCGCACGATATGCCTAAGGATAGCGTTGACAATACGTCCCAGCCAATCGATGTGAAACTTGCCACACTTGCCGACGATACGACAGTCCTGTCAAGGGCCAACTGCGTTTACGACGCTACGGACTACCGCCAGCGGTACCTTTAAAGGTTTGAGAACTTGGCATTTAGGTGGAATATCATTGTAAACCCTAAGAAGTGTGTGGTACATACACTTAGGAAAGGAACGTGCCCTAGGGTATTTCTTAATGGCGAGCTGTTGGAGCAGCGGAAGGAACATACGTACCTAGGCATCACGCTGTACACCCGCCTGACCTTTGCCAGCTACAAAAGGATGGTCAGAAGCGCCTTGGAAAGCAGGGCTAGAAAACTCTGCTCGCTTCTTAAGCCTAACAACAAGCTCAGCCTGGCCAATAAGATCCGTATATATAAGGTAAACCTGGCGCCTGCATGGAGGTATGGCATCCAGGCCTATGGTGTCGCAGCGAAAACGAACCTTGACAGGATCAGGGAGTTTTCGAAAGATCTCTGGTGTTGAATGGTATGTCCGTAATAGAGACTTCGCCAAAGACCTTGGAGTGCCCTCAGTCGGTGACATTATTAATGAACAAGCCACAAGATACTTGACCAAACTAAGGAGCCACCCGAACGTCCTCGCTAGAAGATTGGTAAGCAGCTGAACCAGGCGAAGGTTAAGCCGCATCCATCCGTCCGACTTGGTCATCAGGAACATATAAATTATTGTTGCACAATCTCCGTTTTCGTCCGTTGGTCCCGCATTTAACTTAAAATAGTAAATTGTAAATAGAAATTGATATTGACCCTTAACAAAAGTTGCTAATCAACAGTAACAGTACGTGAAATAATTGTAGTTTATTGTCTGTGATACTTGTTTACAATATATACTTATACCTAAAAAATATAACGTCTTTTTCAACGAGCAACGACTCTTATCGCTTCACGCGATTACCATATGGATTAAAAATAGCCCCTAATTCTTTCCACAGAATGATGACAATATCAATCACTGGTCTTGAACCTTCTCAAGCATTCCTATACATGGATGACCTAATTGTCATAGGCTGTTCCGAAAAACATATGACTAAAAATTGTATAAATGTTTTTGATCTATGCAGAAAGAACAATCTTAATTCGTGAAGTGACATAGACTTCTATCGGACATTAATGTACCGATAAGGGTATACTGCCTGGTGACACAAAATACAATGCTACCCAGTCCCTACGGACGCAGATAGTGCTAGAAGATTTGTTGCATTTTGTAACTTATATAGACGTATTATTACAAATTTTGCCAACTATTCTCGTCACATAAAAAGATTATGTAAAAAGGATGTAAAATTCGAATGAACATCTGATTGCCAGCATGCCTTCGAACAACTCAAAACGGCACTAATGAATCCAACTTTACTGCGAAAGAGTCATGAGTGATTTCATATAGGACATTTTAAGAAGTGACCCAAGTGTCCAAATAAATTGCCAATCGTCAATAGATTGTTAGGCCGTCTGTCCCTTTTGATGAGCGCTTAGTTCTCTTAGACTATAAGAGCTAGAGAAACCAAATTTTTTTTTCTAAACTTATGTGATATCACACTGTTACAAGTGTACTTCAAAATTTCGACCCGTCCGCTTCCGCCTTCACAAAGAACGAAAATCTGTGGCATTCACAATTTTTAAGATACGAGATAACCGAAAACGCCGTATCGTAGGGAATGCCCTCATGCCTGGACTTTTTCGTTTCCAAGTCGATCCGCAGCAACCTGCTCTCAGTCCGTGAGGAGCACGAGCTAAGCTCTGACCACTTACTACAAATCGCGAAACTAACGGTTACACCACAGATGATCCCTGCCAAGACGAGGATACTCAAGACTGGAACAAGCACAGCCCTGTTCATAGAAATTTTTGAAGGCTCCCTGTACCTAAATACGAGGCTGATGCATCTGCTGCCCTATAAGGTCACCAAGTCAATCAAACGTCTCGTACTGGAAGTCACAGAAGCGGTACGTCTAGCGCAGCAGAAAGACAACATTTGAAAGTTTAATATTTCCGGTATGCTGAAGCTATAAAGTTTGGCCTTTTAAAAAAAAAAAAAGATCTCAGGGTATTGTTTCATTTTGAGACATAAACTTTTTAGAGGCATTGTTAACAAAATAACTTGCTAAAAAAATAAAATTGTACAAAGCATGCCAACTGTACGATGTGTTAAGTAAATTTACCCCACCTTAAAGCCTTTTTCAACAAAGCACTAACCATACAGTATACAGATGTGCCAGTTCATACAACGAAAGTGGCGCAGATGAGTTTTCTGTCTCAGGTCCCCAGCTCTTCGGCTGTTGGACCTGAGACGTTCGGGTAGCGGACTGGAGACGTTCGGCATTTTTCGACATGTTCGATTCATGACGAGATGCGAAAGCAAGCGGAGGATTGCAAATGTATGTGTGTACACAGGCACGACAAAATATTTATCAATTCTTACTTTCCGAAACCGTTCTGAGTTTGTTTTGAGTTTCGTTTCCAGGCTACGTAAATGTGTGTGTGCCATGTATTCCCAGCAAACCAACGAACATTCCTTTTGCGAGAGTCCCGCAAAATACTCGCAAACGAGCTCGCATGCGAGCTTGTATACGAGTAATCCATTTTTGTATCGCAAAATGCTCGCAAACGAGCTCGCAAGTGAGCCAAAAATGAGCTATCCTTTTCGTATCGCAAAACACTCGCAAACGAGCTCGCAAGCGAGCTTTTGTACGAGTGAGACATTTTCGTGTCGCAAAACATTCACTAGCGAACTTGCATGTGAGAGTTTTACAATACAAGTGCGGACTGTTGACAATATTGCAGAGTCATTCCGGTAATTTTACGTAAGCGCCCTGAGAGAGAGAGAATGTGTAAGCGAGGACGGCACGATACAAAAAAACCAGACCGCCATTTTGTTCTTATTCTGCCAGATGTTGAAACCAGGTGTTCGGTCGTACATTACACTACTCGACAAAACCGAACTTTTTTTTCCTCAAGGATCCAAACCGACTTTTTCTGATAGATACGGGGATTTAAATTTTTTTAAAGAATTATGGTTATTTTTCTAATGCAGAACTTGTTTTTGAAGAATTTTTGAAGTCTGGTATTTTATTTTTAAGCTTTTTTCAAAGGTAGCGCTTGTTTTTTTCACATAGCTTTAGTATCTTACGTCTGGTTGTAAAGAACTTTGCTATTTTGAAAAGATAATTAACAGCTAGAAGTTAAGCCTAATCGGTTTTTTTTACGAAATTTTGACTTTAAAAATTCAGGAAAAGCAGAAAAATACCTTTTGGAGGTTACGCAAGCTGCCAATTGGGAACAAAGCAAACGAACAAGGGTTGTACATTTGGTACCTGATCGCGTTCCTTTGTTCCCAATGGGCAGTTCAGTTTTTGTTCATTTTTTCCATATTTTAGGTTTGGTTACCGAATGTTAGCTCCAAAGTTCTCCATAGATTTTAATGAGCGATACCTTAAACGACGCCAAATTACGCGCTTATACACAAAAAAATAGATGACACAAGATATAATTTTTTTTCGACTTTTCCTGAGTTTTTAAAGTCAAAATTTCGAAAAAAAAAATACCGCACAAAAATCATCATTTTTGCATTTCAATGCTTTATATTTCCCAGACGGTAAGCTGAAATCACAAAGTATTTGGGCTTAACTTTTAGCTGTTTTAATTACCTTTTCAAAATAGCAAAGTTCTTTACAACCAGACGTAAGATACTAAAGTTATGTGAAAACGAGAAGGAACGTGTGAGTCGCTTCTGGGGACGCGACTCTACTTATACCCGTACTTAGTCAGCATATAATTATTTAGAATTAAAAAAAATTTTACATTTTAAATTTTTTTGCTACATCTGTTATCTACATCTACATATACTATTTATATTATACATCTAACATGTATATTCTACATGTACCATTTAGATTCTACATCTCCTCCGCTAGGGGTTGCTCGTGCAATGAACGCGGCAGAGTGTGCGAGCGAGAAGGAAAATGAGTTGCGTTGTTGTTTGCCGTTGGGGGCAGGGGAAGCATCTGAAAATTAATTTCTTCATTCTGGCTATAATTATGATCCGATCTGATTCAGATTCGGCAGTCTGGTAGATATAGATATTTTCTACGATACTGCGTTTTTAGTTTTATCGTATCTTAAAAATTGTGCCTGCCACAGATTTTCGTCCTTTGTGGGGGCGGAAGGGGGCGGGCCGAAATTTTGAAATACACTTGTAGCAGTGTGATATCACATGAGTCTGGAAACCAAATTTGGTTACCCTAACTTTTATAGTCTCTGAGATCCAGGCGATCAACAAGACGGACAGACGGACGGACGGACAGACAGACATATATATCGACTCGGCTATTGATGCTGATCAAGAATATATATACTTTATGGGGTCGGAAACGTTTCCTTCTCTGCGTTACACACATCCACTTTTACCACAAATCTAATATACCCCTTAACTCTTTTTTGAGTACGGGTATAAAAAACTATTGCTACCTCTGAAAAAAGCTTTAAAAAAAAATACCAGTTTTCAAAAATTTTTCAAAAAAAAGTTCTTCCATAGAAAAAAAAAAAAATATCATCAAACCATTTCTAAGCCCCAAATCTTTAATAAAAAGTTGGTTTTGTTCCTTGAGGAAAAATCGTGTTGACCAGTGTTATCTACGTCACGCGTCACTATAGCTGTGCTCTTCTAACATAACGGTGCTGCGCGTTTAGCTTTCATCTTTCGCTGTATCGTGCGTGGAAGGTTAGCTATGGCAAATTAATTTGTTAATTCTGGCTAGAATAATTATTCCATCTGACCCAGATTCGGAAATATGGTAGATATTGTGTTTTGACTTAAATTTTGGCAGCACTGGTCAGCCCAGTAATTTTTAAAAAGAGAGATATAGCATGAAAGACAGCACGCAAAATGCCGTATATACCTCTCGCTCTCACTGCATGCTTTTTTCATAAGGCTATCTCTCTCAGGCAATGCGCCTACGGCTCTGCGTCGACGTCGACAGATGACGTGTCTACCTATAAAGCGTCCGTTCCTTGCATAGGGAGGACACTTTCTTTTTGATTGCCGAAGTGTTCAGGGAGTTCAATAGAGAAGTCAGAACTCGAAAGATTTAAAGCCACTGAGTTTTTTATTGTATACTGGACCAATAGCATTGAAAGGCATTTTAGATACCGGTTTATATAATCATTTTTTACTCCTAAGCTTAGGAATGAGAATTCTTCTACACAAGGAGTTTTGTGTCACACAAAATTCTCTGGCCTCTAGCTTGCTGGATGATTTTGTAAGTCAAGTGCCTTCTTTTTATATGAACGCAATGCTCACTTTTAATTTTCATTGCTTAACACATTTAAGCCAACAAACTATTCAATATGGTTCCCTTCAGACCATAAGCTCCTTTCCATTCGAAAACTTTCTAGGCCATCTAAAAAAATTGGTGAAACATTCGAACTACTCATTGGAGCAATTATACAACCGAATTGTAGAGCGCAGTGTTTTGAAAGTCGTACCCAAGGTAAAAACTGGAAATTTCAACGGCTCCAAGGGTAAAATTTCTTATAATCATTGGTATTTCGATGAAACAAATCGCAACTCTTTTTATTTCATAAAGAATGAACATATATATTTAATATATAAGATAATTAAAATCAAAAATAAAATTTTACATAGCCAACTAACACTAGTCAACACGATTTTTCCTCAAGGAACAAAACGAACTTTTTCTTAAAGATTTGGGGCTTAGAAATGGTTTGATGATATTTTTTTTTTCTATGGCAGAACTTTTTTTTAAAGAATTATTGAAAACTGGTATTTTTTTAAGCTTTTTTTCAGAGGTAGCGATAGTTTTTTTCACATAACTTTAGTATCTTTTGTCTGGTTGTAAAGAACTTTGCTATATTTAAGAGAGATAAAGAATTAACAGCTAGAAGTTAAGCCTAATCGCTTTGTTATTTCGGCTAACCGTCTGGGAAATATAAAGCATTGAAATGCAAATATTTTTATTTTTGTGCGAGATTTTTTACTAAATTTTGACTTTAAAAACTCAGGAAAAGTCGAAAAAATTATATCCTGTGTCCTCTATTTTTTTGTGTATAGGTGCGTTAATTTGGCGTCGTTTAAGGTATCGCTCATTAAAATCTATGAAGAGACTTTGGAGCTAAAATTCGTTAACCAAACCTAAAAAATGGAAAAAATGAACCAAAAATACCTTTTTGAAGGCGGCGGGCCCAACTGCCAATTGGGAACAAAGCAAACGAAAAAGGGTTGTACATTTGGTACCTGTTCGCGTTCCTTTGGTATTAAATGTTGTTGACAGTTACTTTTTTCGTGACCAGGGGTAGAATACCTATTCAGGTCAAATGTTTCCTTTATATTCTCACAAGTGCAGGTCCACAAAAATTGGATCTCGTCACATCTACCTAATCATAGTCATGGATATATAACTCTGTGCCTATAGTGTCTCTGCCTTAGTGTAGTTCTGACCTTCCTCAAATACGTTGTGTTTACCAAAACATCTAACAATTAATTCAAATCAATTGCCATGGATACCTCTGGCCGATCATTTGCATGTGCTTTCCAAGCAGACTCATTTTGCTACATATGTGGTAAGTACATGATGATCAACAAAAAAAAATCGCTTTTACCGAAACTCTCAAAACAGTATGAAGAAAACTTTAAAATCAAACCCGAAAGTTTTGTTGAAGAGTGGGCACCAAGCTGTATATTTCAAATGTGTAGATTGAATTTAACAGCATATGATTACGACGGAAAGTAAGTAACTCTAATCCACAAAACTATTAACTTTTCCCAATATTCTAAACATTATTTTTTTCTTACAATTTTTTTTAGAAAACAATTTAACTTTGGTATTCCAATGATGTGGGAAAAAAACAGATATTCACGGCGCCGAATGTTTCTTTTGTTCAGTAAAGAAAACTGGATGGGAAACACATGAAAATAGTTTACCCGAAACAATCTGGTTTCGGCTTTACCCTTCCTGCTCGTCCTTCCAAGGAAATACCGCCCCTAAAACGCAAATAAGGAGAGGTATCTTCCTCGTCGAATGGAACAACGGATTCAAGCAATAACTATTCAGGAGAATGGAAATTTTGCAATCCAATTTCACAGGAACAATTGAACGATTTGGTGAGGATCCTGGATCTTCCTAAATAAATCCGAGCTGCTTGGATCTTTTTTAAAGGATGCCCGTTTATTGAAGGAAGATGTCAAAATAACTCATTTCCGGACGCACATTTGGTTCACTCTCAATTTTATATGACAAAGGATGACATGTGCGTTTGCCACGACATTTTCGGACTCTTCAAGCAACTTGGTGGGGCGTGTCGAACCCAAAAGATTGGAGGTTATTTGTTGACAGCAGTAAGGAAAGTTTAAAGGCTGTTTTGCTACATAATGGAAACCAAAAGCCGTCTGTTCCCATCGCCCATGCTGTTAATATGAAGGAAACATATCAAACAATGGCTAAGTTGTTTGTAAACATAAAATATAAAGAACACCAGTGGAAGGTCGCGGTGTGACTTGAAGGTTGTAGCCATGTTAACGGGATTGCAAGGTGGTTACACAAAACACTGCTGCTTCGCCTGGGAGCTAGAGAACAGCATTACTCAAGAAAACTCTGGTCAAAGGGAGGAAAAACATTGGAAAATTACAATATACAAAATGCCGCTCTCGAAGTTTGAAGTTTGAAGACGTTATTTTACCACCATTACACATTAAGCTGGGACACTGAAAAATGTTGTTAAAGCGCTGGATAAGGAAGGTGAATCGATGAGTTACCTAAAAACTGTTTTTCCACGTCTGTCGCTGGCAAAAGTTAAAGAAAGCGTATTTGATGGCCCTGGCCCAAAACTACTAAAAGATGATGGATTTGAAAATATTTTATCTCCGAATGGTAGTAGCATACTTTCTTGGAAGCCGAAGCCAACATGGCACTAAAAATCCATTTCCTGCACCCCACTTAGACTTTTATCCGATAAACCGAGGGGACGTTAGTGATGAGCACGGAGAGAGATTTCACCAACAATTAAAGGCTATGGAACAACGTTATCAAGGTGTTTGGAATGAAAACATGATGGGCGACTATGTGTGGACTCTCATAAGGGAATCTGATTGGAGTGACAAAGGAAGACAGCCAGAAAACTTAAATTATTTTATGAACAGTAACAAGCAGTAGAACTTAACACCAAATAAAAAGTTTGTATATCCTTAGAATTGACTAAAAAGTCTAAAAATTACTGATTGTTGTATGGGTTAGGGATGAAATTCATATTTCAGGGTATTTCTAATTTGGTTTCATTGAAATATGAATAGGTAGAAGCGACAAACGTCTAATTTGTGTAAAAATAAAGGTCAACATTTGACCTGAACAGGTATCCATACCTCAGATTGGGCACAACATAAGAAAGATCCAATTTTTGTGGACCTGCACTTGTGAGAATATAAAGGAAACATTTGACCTAGGTATTCTACCTCTGGTCAAGAAAAAAGTAACTGTCAACAACATTTAATACCAAAGGAACGCGACGGTACCAAATGTACAAACCTTTTTCGTTTGCTTTGTTCCCAATTGGCAGTTGGGCCCGCCGCCTTCAAAAAGGTATTTTTGGTTCATTTTTTCCATTTTTTAGGTTTGGTTAACGAATTTTAGCTCCAAAGTCTCTCCATAGATTTTAATAATACAGAAAGAACACAGGATATAATTTTTTCGACTTTTCCTGAGTTTTTAAAGTCAAAATTTCGTAAAAAATCTCGCACAAAAATAAAAATATTTGCATTTCAATGCTTTATATTTCCCAGACGGTTAGCCGAAATAAAAAGCGATTAGGCTTAACTTCTAGCTGTTAATTATCTAATTATTATCTAATTATCTATCTTAATTATAGCAAAGTTCTTTACAACCAGACGAAAGATACTAAAGTTATGTGAAAAAAACTATCGCTACCTCTGAAAAAAGCTTAAAAAATACCAGTTTTCAAAAATTTTTCAAAAAAAAGTTCTGCCATAGAAAAAAAATATCATCAAACCATTTCTAAGCCCCAAATCTTTAATAAAAAGTTGGTTTTGTTCCTTGAGGAAAAATCGTGTTGACCAGTGTAATCAATACAATTTTAATTTTGAAGAAATGGGAGAGAAAAATCAAGACAGTCAATTAACAGGTAAATTTTTTTGTTAAATCACTCTGAGGGTAGTTGACTAAGCTTACGCTGTTGTAATCTATTTTCAGACATATCCAATACGTATCAAAATCGCAGCAATCATTCTGGTAATGCAATTAAACATTTCCATATTCAATAGACTTACTCAAGATATTTTCAGATATATTAAATCTTCTAAGTAAAGTTTTAGAAAGCCAGCAGGCCACAAATAAAAAAATTGAGAAGCTAATAGAAAAAATAGATCGTCAAGGGGCTGAATTAATTTCTTTACGGAGTGAAGTCTCCTCCATAAAGGCTCGAGTGTGCGGAGAAGTTAATACCCTGAAATTGATAGTGCCAATTTCTCTTCTGGCCACAATGGAGGGCTTTGAGGATGAAGAGCATTTTTTTAAGAACTTGGTTATGAATTTGTAAATTTTCGGAGTAAATCACTTGTTTAAAAACCTCATACTTTTCTTAAGATCAAGGATTTAATCAATAACAATGAAAAACCTTTGTCACTTTTGTGGACGCGACTCTACTTTTACACCCGTACTCAGTCAGTATATAAATTTGTGAGCTTAATAGCCTTTTCACACTGTCGGCCATCCACCATCCATTTCTGGGATGGTCCGTAGGGTTTTGCCGTTCCGAAAATTTCCAGCTATTCCCATATATCCGGGATTCACACGTTTCTGTGCGGTATTTTTTCGATAATTGTCAAATGAAACCATAAATAATGGACATTCACAACGAAAAAGGTCCATTCACTTCGAAAATGTAAACAATTACAGACAGGAAAATGTTAAAAACAACAACATTGTCAACATTGTCTCAGGCACATAAACTCGGTTTGTGGACTATCCTCTGGCAATTCTTGTATGAATGATCTGCAAAACTAATGCAGGATATTGCACTCGCTTTGGGCTGACAGCCTTCCGACTATTCTGTACTCAGAAAAAGAGCCCAAAGTATACAATGCTATGGCTATAGAAAACTTTCCTTAAAAAACGCCTCGTTGTTTTCGGGTACATCTTCCAAAATGTCCCAAACCGCTTCTCAACAAACATAGAATATATATTTGAACTTAAAACATTGATTGGATTTAGTAGAAGCGATCAGAAATGACCACAACCTTCCTGGCTTCAGTGTTTTTAAAGCAGATATCCATTCTATTATTTCCTCCTCGTCAAAGTTGTCCTCATAATCATCATCCATGTCCAGCAACATGATTAGCTTGTGCAAGAATACGTTTTGCATCTGAATCCATTCACAACCATTGCAATGTTATTTATATTCATTTTAATTATAAATGTTTACAAACTTTCACCGCATGCAATTGTGAGCATCAGCTGTTTCTCATGGATGGTGAATGGTGTGAATCGGTGTTTCACATCATTCAAAAATTCCCACCGCTTCCCAGAGATGGGCTCGGTGTGCAGAGGGCATAAGATTGTAAAATTTTAAACAATTTTACATTTTTTGCTACATATTTTATCTACATCTACAGGTACAATGTAAATTATAAATTCTTTAAAAAAATGTCTGCCATAAAAAAATGTATCATCATTTCTATGCCCCAAATCTTTCAGACAAAGTTTGTCTGGTTCCTTGAGGAAAAATCGTGTCGGCTAGTGTTATTAGTTGTCTAAGCCTTACTTATGATTTTCCTAGCCGTAAGATATAGTTTAAGAGCTGCATGAAGCGGGCGTTTGGTTGCCACCGAAGGGTGACGGGAGCGCGAGAGAGCCGCGCGACCTTTATGGCAAGCGGCGCTATGGTAACCGAAGGCTAGGCCGAGAGAGGGCGAAGAGAATCAGTTAGTGCGAGGGTGGCTGACGATCGATCGATGACACTGAATAACTGCTTGTCCCAAATTAAATCTATTCGATGTGGTAAATAACAGTAATGAATAACAACGGGACTGTATGTGGTAAATGGTGAAATGGATGACAAAAACGAACTATCATACTATTTTTTAGGATAAATTGAAACGTTTATTAGCTGGATTGTTTACTAAGTCATCTTTAGAGGAAATTATAGAAGCCAATTCATTACGTGTTGGTTTGGTATACACCCGCAAATGATCAATATAAGTTGTAAAAAATACAATAAATACTCTTCATTATAATTTTGTTTTTAAATTTTATACATGTCGTCCCCTTTTACCTTTTTGACACGCTCATGTAAAGCCTCGTGGAGCTGGGACACCAATGTAAGGGGTAAGTCACTTTACAGCTTCATCCTTAACTCTAGCTTGTTATTATGCAATCGGGGCAACAATCACTTGTTTATAATAAATTGATCATTGATCTCACAATCTGTCAGACATAGTCAAGAGTTGGGAAGTCCTAGAGGACCACTCCTTCTCAGGCCATAGGTATATCGAGACATCCCTATCTCTCAAAAGCCCTAAACCTACTGACTTTATTAATTCGAGGATCCCAATCCCATCCCAGCAAACTGGGATATATAAAGCACAAAAATGGAGGAACTACTCCCCCCCCGTAGCACCAAAATGCCCGGACGCTCAATCGGATCTTAATCGTATAGTAGACAATTTCACGGAAGCGTGCTGCCGGGAAGGCCTGGCCGCATGCCCTCTTGTGGTCAAAGCAAATATATATCCTACGTAGGAGCTGCAGGACTCTCATTAACAGAGCCCAAAACGCCGACGAGGAGACTTCTCATCACAAACTTTGCACTGAAATCGAGGAAATTTCAGAAGCAGCAAGGCTGCGTAAGATCTTAAAAAAAACTAACCCCTCGGTGGGGTAACTAAAACAAACCGATGGTACATGGACTAACTCCAGTGAGGAATAACTACACATCCTGCTAGACACGCATTTTCTCGGGTGCACAACCATTTAGCAAATTTATCCACCAACTGAAGGTTCGGTAACCTCGATGATACACATCCTCTCAAAACGGAACATCAGTTGGGCAATAAACAGCTTCAGCCTATAGAAATCGCCATATCACCTGGCTTCAAAGTACCTTCAGTAAGATACTAATAATAGGGAAAATTCCTCACGCTTGGCTTAAAGCAAAGATTGTCTTCATTTCAAAAGCGGGGAAAGCCTCACACTCAACCGCAAAGGACTTTAGACCAATCAGTCCTTTCTTCTCAAGAATTTTAAGAGACTAGTCGGACTAAAACTGAGGACAACTATTAGTCCTCAGATGCTGTCAGGTGCCTACCTGTAAGGTAAATCCACGGAAACGGCACTTCATTAAGAAATCTCTTCGGTAGAAAAATCCCTACATCTAAAAGAATACTCCATAATTGCTTTTCTCGACATCGAGGGAGGTGGGTGTGGACGATCAATTGGTGACGCTTATGGATGAGAATCTCGCGGTATGAGAATCTCGCGGTCTGGGAGTCAATCCCTCGAAAACGGAACTTGTGCTATTCACAACCAAATACAAAGTTCCGCCTCTCAACCCCCCATACTAAACATCGTCCCCACAAAAAGGGACTACTGCGTTCCGAGGGAGTACACAGATACTCCTTTTGAAATAATTATCCCTCACAGAGATATCTGGCTGGAGGGACCACCCGGCCCAGATGGCTGGAAAATAAAGATGGAGGAGCAAC
Source organism: Drosophila obscura (assembly GCF_018151105.1). NCBI lineage: Eukaryota > Metazoa > Arthropoda > Insecta > Diptera > Drosophilidae > Drosophila > Drosophila obscura. The sequence continues at coordinate 400,057 of NW_024542721.1, forward strand.
TATTCCGAGCAACTAAATATAAGGCACCCCTTTAGGCATCCAGACCACTGCAGTGTCTTCCAGGCAGAAGTCAAAACGATCGGGAAAGCTCTCAACTGCATCCAAACAGTTGCCGTTGCCGCAACTCATCTAAATATCTATAGTGACAGCCAAACTGAGATCAAATCGCTTAATGTGATTACATCGAACTCAGCTACCGTAGCAAACTGCTGCAAATCTCTACACGAGATTTCTCAGCAATTTTTTATAAGATTGATATGGGTCCCGGGTCACAGAGACATTGAAGGCAACGATATAGCATATGAGCTGGCCAGATCAGGTACTACAATCCCCCTTCTCCAAGATAAGGAGGACATTTGTATGGCAATGGCCACTTGTGAGCACATAATAAAAGAGCACTCTAAGGTATTAATAGACAATAGGTGGCAAACAGTGCCCAATGTCGCATAACTCGGCAAACATGGCCTAGTATCACAAAGAAGCGCACCGCTGAGCTCTTGAAACTCAGCTGAAAAAGGTGCAGCTCACAGGACATTGGCTAATAGGCACCCATGCGAACAGGATGGGTGCCCCCTACAGCGACTTCTGTCGTAGTTCTAGAGATGAGGACGAGGAAGAAACGGTGGAACACCTGTTCTGCTCCTGTCCGGCTCTCAGTAGATGGAGGCTACAATACTTGGGCTCGCCTTTCATAAATGACATTTCAGACATGTCCCAGAAGGATTGCAAACTTTCTAAGGGCATCTGGATAGGAAACCTGTTGACATAGTGTCTCTTCCTAGTGATCCTTTCGCGGAGAGATATAGAATCTACATTGTAGATGTAGAATCCATATTTTAAATGTAGAATCCATGTTTAAGATGTAGAATATACAATGTAGATGTAGGTGAAAGAAGTGTTGTTAATAAATGCATAGCTTGTGTAGGTTTAAAGAAATAATGTGTGTTTATTGATGGTAATGGTAATACTCGTGTCGGCGACTCGAAGACAACTATCTTGAATCCACGGGATGAGCAAGAACAATCATCTACATATGATTTAATATATTTCAACACTTCCCCTCAAATTGTATGTTAAATAATTCATTCTTTAAGAATCGAAAAATTATACTTTAAGTCATACCCAAACCCAAAATAAATTTTTTCTTATGTTTGCTTATTGATAGACAAACACATCTGCTCGCATGTTCTCAGTTTGAATGTACTTAAAGGCGATTTCTTTCTTCACGAATGAAGTTTGATGTTAAGATTATTTTGAATTGATTGAAGTCTAGTGTAAGTAGGTTAGGGCAAGGCGGGAGCGCAATAAAAGCTCGCTCTTTCGCTCAAGGCGAATTCGCCCCGCTTTGCCACCGTAGGTTAGCTAGGCTTAGAACGATTTTTATGAAGAAATAGAATAGAATCGCAAATTGGAATTTTGATCGATCGCACGCACATTTAGTTTTCGTCCCGCCTTTAAATAAATCTTTAAACGCCACCACATTTTTTTTTTTCGGTTTTTTTGTCAGTTAGAAAAACTATTCCAATTTTGCATGGCGCCCCCGGGTGGACTATAAAGAATTAAAAAGGCAACAAATAAAGTAACAGTGACACAGTGAACCTAAATAGTGAACAAAAAAAATAGAACATACCTAGTTATAATAAATAACTAGTTTATTCTATATTATAGAATATTGTATTGAATCGTTGCCCGCGTCGTGTGTGTATCCAATCTAAAGCCTGCCAAAACCATCGTGTCGGCCGCGCAATACCCTCACCCGCTTGTTGCTGATCACTTCTGATACCCCTCTTCCATACTTGCTGCTTCACCGTTGCTGCTAATGGTTACCTGCTGCTTCCCTATCAGACACCGTTGATGCAACCCAGAAGACGAATGGCCACTTGTGATTGCACGGACTGCAATAGGAAAGTGGCAGCTGGACCTAAAGATCCAAACGCAGAGCCTGATGTATTTGTGCAAAAAATTTAAAGCTAGAGCCGAAGACATACATAATTACATATATAAACTGTCTTGTGCTGGAAAAATTGCACCTCGCTTTCAATTCTTGGCACAGATGTATGATATAGTAGAGTTTGATTTGCATGCATTTAATTTATTAGTGCACATACATATATATATAACACAATATAACATATACAAAAACCATACCATACTCTATTTCAGTGATGGGCACGAAAACTAACAGAAAGAGCCAGACAGAAAAAACAAAAAAAAACAACCCCCGTCGAGACGCGTCGCAGTCAGAATGGGCGAACAAAGTGAATACACTTGTTGTTGCTCTGATTTTCAAGTGCGTAGCCCAAGACACATTATGTGTTGTTGCAATCTCGAGATCACGCCTTCGAAGCATTTTTGCCGTCTCTTTGACGCCAAATTTCTGTGACATTGTTTTTGTAAAAATTCACGGATCGCTGGACGCGAGCGACGACCGTCTAAGCCGACTTGCTGGCACCTCCCGAAAAACATTTTGGAAAGAGCCGCGGGAGCTGAAAGAGCCACGGCGTGCCCATCTCTGCTCTATTTGAACCGCTATTTGGACGCACAATTATATATATCGTTTATATTGTTTTTGGCTGTCACTTGCAACCAACTATATACCTCGTGCCTCGACATCCAATTGTTGTCGTTCTCGACTTTCGTTCTTGTTTGAACATTTATTATTTATTTATCTACAAAATATTGGTTGTCGTCGCGTAGATTATAAATAGTAAAATGCCACAACAAAATAAGTCTGTTCTCGATGACTTAAAAAGTACGCTCAAAAACCGAGTCAAAAGCCGTCTAGAAGATCAATTAGAGGGTGGATCGATTCCATTGCAATTGACAGAGCTACAATGCAGACTCGATGTTCTGCTATTAGCGATACGACGCCCTCACTATCAGCTTCTACGGCCCCAACTCGTGCTCGACTTCCGAAATTGTCCCTACCAAAATTTAGTGGTAAATATTTGGAGTTAACAAATTTAATTAGCCTTTTTGAGACTCTTGTTCATAATGATGATAGTATACCGGTGATTGAAAAATTTAATCATTTGATTTCATGCCTCTCTAATGAAGCATTAGGAACAATAAAGGCGTTCCAAGTCCCCGAGGACAATTATGCAGAGGCCATGGCCAGCCTAAAGCGAGTATACAACAACGAGTGTCTAATATTTTCGAACCAAATCTCCGCACTGTCTAATCTGCCAAAAATCTCGCAACAGTCCGCATCGTCCCTATGGAGACGATACAAAGATTTGGAACGCAATGCTCATTCATCTCGTTTTGAACAGAGTCGACCCAGTGACTAGACAGAAGTGGGAAGAACAGCTTGACTTCGAAAAGTTGCCGCTTTGGTCCGACTTTGAAAAGGTTTTAAATCGTCGATACCAGCATTTGTCTGCGGAAGAGTCGACAAAGCAGAGGCACGAAAAAGTCAAGGCAAGTCGTACAATCGCAGTTCATTTGCTTGTTCTTCCACTTCCCCCAACAGTAGAGCTCAGCGAACATGCAGCTATTGCAATTCGAGAGACCTTGTAGTGGCCATCTGCACGCCATTTTCACGTCTCTCGGTTATGAAAAGGTTCGAGTTCACAAAGTCTGCGTCCTTATGTATTAATTGTCTGCAAAAGAGTCACACTGTAGTAAGATGCAAGGTCGCCAAATGTCGAGGTTGTGGCCGCTAACATCACACATTGTTTCATCGATACACAGTGACTGCGTTGCCGCCACCCCCGAGAGTTCGTCTCCTCCTTTAAATCAGCATCTGCATGCGACTTCGTTGGACAGGGTGATTTTGGCTACGTCGATCGTAAGTGTCAGAACAAAAAACGGTGAATACATTTTGGCCAGAGCTCTCCTGGACTTTTGATCCCAAACAAACTTCATCACGGAAGACGTCGCCCACCGCTTACAGATCCGTAGAGAGGAGTCGTTTATTACCTTGCTTGGTATTGGTGAATCCAATTCTCAAGTTAAAAATAAAATACACACTGTGGTGAAGTCGCGCATAAATGGTAGTGAGTTCTCCTTTCATTTTTGAATCCTGAAATCAATTTCAGGTTATCACCCTGACCAGTCAGTTAATGTAACTGATTGGAAAATCCCAGAGAACCTACCACTGGCAGATCCCTATTTATACAAGCCACAAAGAATAGACATGCTGGTTGGAGCTGTTGGTCAAATCAAGCAAGGTCCTGACTTTCCAACTCTTCAGAAGATCCTTCTTGGCTGGGTTGTTTCGGGAAAATATGTTTCCAAAAGTTCTGCCCCCCAAACTGCAAGCAGTTTTAGTTGCAGTGAAGAGTTGTTAGTTTCCATTGATAGGACCTTGCAAAAATTCTGGTCACTGCAAGAAATGCCATCTCCAAAGCAAATTATTTCGCCTGAGCACACGTAAAAAGCACGTGAAAAGCACTTTCGGAAGACGACTCAGGTATTGCCATCAGGTCGGTTTGAAGTGAGGCTGCCGTTTAAATCAAATCCAAATTGTTTGGGCAACTCCTTTGAGGTTGCTAAACGGCGGTTTTTGTCGCTCGAAAGAAGATTGTCTCGTGACCCTGAGATGAAGATAATGTATTTGGAATTCATGGAAGAGTACCTCTCCTTAGGTCATATGTCGCCAACTGACAATACGGTTCCTTCTACTCCACACTACGTTATTCCACATCAGTGTGTCCTTCGGCCCCAAAGAACGTCCACCAAGCTTCGCGTCGTGTTCGACCCAGCAGATATTGTGTCAAGAGGTTGTGACGTCAAGGAAATCGTCCAGTCAATCTGGTTTGAAGGACCCGCATTTCTAAAGCATGAAGAAGAAAACTGGTCTAAAAACCCTCATTTCGAGCCTTCAGAAGATGTTGAGCTGGAGAAGAGAAAGAACGCGGTCGGGCTGACCGCTGCTGTTGAAGTTTCGGATTTAGTAGATGTCATCGAGGGATTCTCGTCACACCTCAAGCTGCTTCGAGTGTTTTGTTATATGTTCCGCTTTATAAGAAAATGTAAGAACCCGAGCATAACGTTTGAAAAAACGGTCTCACCGACCGAATATGATGAAGCCTTTCGCAAAATTGTTGAAATTATCCATCATTACGAGTATTGTGAAGAAATCGAGAAAGTTCGAAAAGGTGACCCCATACAGGTCCTATATCGCGCTTTTTGTTTGTTTTGCGTCCAAAGCGGTTCACTTAGAACTTGTACCTGACTTGACCACTGACTCTTTTTTATTGGCTTTCCAAAGGTTCGTTGGGCGCCGATGATACCCCCAGATCGTCCAGCGCTATGCAGAGGGCACTCGAGGATGAGGCGGACGCAGTTCGCGTCAAGGAACGGATGCGAATTTGCGTTCATACCGCCTCGAGCGCCGCACATGGGAGGACTCTGGGAGGCAGGTGTAAATTCTGGGAAAAGCCTACGGGTGGTAGGCAGCTTGCGAGGCGCTCAGGCCCGGGCACCTGCGGATAGGCGGGGTCATCGGGAGAATAATCGCCACGCACGCCGGGGAGGACGGCATGGTCAGGGTCGTCGACCTTAGGAGGAGCGATGGATGCGTATTTCGGCGGGCCATCCACAAGTTGGCGCCGCTACCCATTTGTTGACGCCGCGCAGGCCTTCAACGGGGCCGGTGTTGCGTCATGTCATATTTTGAGTTGTTTGAAGTCTAGTGTAAGTAGGTTAGGGCAAGGCGGGAGCGCAATAAAAGCTCGCTCTTTCGCTCAAGGCGAATTCGCCCCGCTTTGCCACCGTAGGTTAGCTAGGCTTAAAAATGTAGTCTACAAGATAAAATGGTGCTACAATGTCTGAAGCTTAACAATAAATAGTCAAAGTTGAACTTTGATTCCGGTGAATATTTGCCTATTTGCGGTACATTATGTGCTAAACTTTGTTTTTTTCCATCTATAAATAGAGTTTAATGGTTATTGTCACTACATATATATATATATACATATATCAAATATAATTTTAAAAATTTTTGGATTTATTTTTAGATATCATATGTCTAACGGTTGAAGTTTATGAAATCATTAGAATATTGACTTCATTTTTGGCCGTTTTTCAACTTTGACCTGAATTTAAAAAAAGTATGTTTTTTATTCCCGAAATTTTTTTTATATGTTCTTTTTGCATATTCCTCTAAAATCCTTTAAAATTATTTTTTGCACTTTTGAGATTTTTGGCTTCCACATCGATAACAGTGGCGCTACCTCGCACGAAAATTGGATTTATCCAAAGCCTTAAAAAAGAGCAAGCTGCCAGATATATAGGATATATATATAAAAGAATCTGAGTGGCTGCATGCCTAATGCTCTTAGTCTTGCATTTTCTTTCCGGTACCATTGCTCTTCTAACATAAAGGTGCTGCTCTTTAAGCTATCTTCTCACTCTGTAATGTGGCTTGAGAACATATAACGCCTTTTGTATTTTGCATACTATTTGCGACGTGTATTTGCTGCGTTCGCTTTTATCTATAAGTTCTTTCCAATTTTTTTGGTATTTCTATTTAGACTTCTTCGTTGATTTCGACGTCAGTGCGCAATCTTTTCATTTTTCTGCCAGTTTGCTTTTCAACCATGCATTTAGATTCTTTCATCTTTTCTATAACTTAATTTTTCTGTTTGTTTCTGTAATATGTAATGTAAATTCGAGTGGCTCACAGGACATTGAGCCTGAATGAGAAAACGGCTTTTGAGATTGCTCCACTTCGCATTTTTTCAGATTTGTTCTTTTGATGTTTTAGAAACATACATTTAATATCTGTTTCAATTCAGTGACCTAGAACTTTGTAAATCTTTAACATTTTTGGTTTCGTTTTGTGCAAAATTTCCGTATTGTTTTTGTTGATTACAAGCAGACTTTCACTTTCGCCGAAATAGAAAGTAAACGGCTTTTTAATAGATGACTTATTGATGTATTGAAATCAATTTGAAACCATTACCAGTACAATTGAGCTTGTGCACTTTGTATACACATACGCAAGGAGTTAAGGGGTGTATTAAATTTATGCTGGAAGTGTATGTGTGTATCGCAGAGAAGGAAAAGTCATTGAGTATATATATTTTTGATCAGAATCAATAGCCGAGTCGATGTAGCCATGTCTGTCTGTCCGTCTCGATGATCGCCTGGATCTCTGAGACTATAAGAGCTAGAGCAACCAAATTTTCTTTTCAGACTCATGTGATATGACACTATTTTAAGTGTATTTCGAGATTTCGCCCCACAAAGGACGAAAATCTGTGGCATCCACAATTTTGAAGATACGAGAAAATGGACAACGCAGTGACATAGTCATACATATCTGTCAGATTGCCGAATCTGGTTTAGATCGGATCAATGTTATAGAAGAAATAAATTTTCAGTTGCTAAACTACCCCTTTTCAGCGCTACTCTCTCGCTCACATCCACTTCGGACAGTGTGTGACCTGTTGATCTGCCAAAGAAGATGCAGAATCTACATTGTATGTTTATGTAAATTACAGATTTAGTGAAAATGTTTATGCTGATAAAATATTTTAAAATTCCACGTGTATCATAAGTTCACATATATGTCTACTGACTGAGTACGGGTATAAAATTAGAGTCGCGGCATATGCGAGAGACTCACAACGTTTTCTCATGCTATAAATAATTTTTTTTTAACCAACCTCAAAATTGGATCTGGTTTGTGCAACAACAACATATCCGAAAAGCGGGCGCAACCCGATATGTTTATCGGAACTATGGGAAGAAATCAGTTTTTGCACATAGCAGCACAAACTATGGCACAAGTTTTACTGTAATATATTAAATTGTGCTCGAAACAAAACAGCTAGGTTAAGTCAGCTGTTTTTTTTAATCTTAATAATGAATGGCCTGATTCGAATTTCTTCGAATTCATTTTCAGTGTCTAGAGGTTCGTCAAATCGAAAATCCTCCACGATTGGTACATTAAGTCCTCTAAAAATGTTGAGTAGGGCACAGCATACATTTATAATTTCGTGAAAAAATATTGGCTGATAGTTTAAACTGCGTTGCAAGCAACGGAAACGGCTTTTGAGGACGGCAATGGTCCGCTCGATAGAATTTCGTGCCTCGGGATGGCTTATGATGAATGTGTGCTGAAAGATACCTATCTCCGCGCTCCTATAGGTAGTCAAGACAAAACTCTCTAGAGCGTAGCCACAAATATTCCCTAGCGGGGGAGTGGTTCCAAATAAAGGAGTCATGGAAGGAACTGGGGTGAGTGGCATCAATAACAATCATCTCCAAGTTGCAGTTGCAGACCACCATGGCATTCATGCTAAAACATTCCATTCCAATTGTAAAAGACGGAATGGTTCTCTATACGCTTTAATATTCTGATGTGAGCACCATAGAGTCCGATAGAAATTGTCATATGACTGCTGCAATTGATGATTGGTCATCTGCAACGAAATATCTTCTGCACGTAACAGCATGTCCATCAAAGGAAACAATTTGTGTAGCATCTTTCGAAATTTGCTGCGTCGAATATTTATGTGGTGGTCCTGACCAACTGCCCACTGATAGCAGCCAGTGGAGAGATATCGCATCGCTGCAGGCGCTTGCGGAGTGGGTGATAACTTTGAGTTAACGCCCAGATGGGGCTGAACTTTCTCCAAAATCATTTTAAAAGTTTTTTTGTCGATGTCTCTATGTATATTCTTGATCAGCATCAATAGCCGAGTCGATATAGCCATGTCCGTCTGATGAGCTGGAGCTGATGAGTTAGAGCAACCCAATTTTGTTTCCAGACTCATGTGATATCACACTGCTACAAGTGTATTTCAAAATTTCGCCCCGCCCCCTTCCGCCACCACAAAAGACGAAAATCTGTAGCAGGCACATTTTTAAAGATACGATAAAACTAAAAACGCAGTATCGTAGAGAATGACCATATCTACCAGACTGCCGAATCTGAATCAGAGCGGATCATAATTATAGCCAGAATGAAGAAATTAATTTTCAGTTGCTTCCCCTCCCCCTCCAGCCCACGACAACGCAACTCATTTTCCTTCTCGCTCGCACACTCTGCCGCGTTCAGTGCGCGAGCAACCCCTAGCGGAGGAGATGTAGAATATGAATGGAACATGTACAATCTGCATGTTAGATGTATAATATACATTGTATGTGTAGATGTAGATAGCAGATGCAGCAAAAAAATGTAAAATGTAAAATTTTTTTTTTTAATTTTTCAATTCTAAAAAATCATAAGCTCAAAAATGTACATATATACTGACTGAGTACGGGTATAAGTAGAGTCGCGTCCCCAGAAGCGACTCACACGTTCCTTCTCGTTATATATTGTATTTATTTCCCACCCCCACCCACTCTGCCCAAACCTCATTTATGTTGCGGCAGGTCAGCTCAGGTCGCTACATCAGCCCTCAAAACAAAACGAAAAACCGAAATTCAGTTCAAGCGGAAAAAATGTGAATACATGGCACACACACATTTACGTAGCCTGGAAACGAAATTAAAACATACTCAGAACGGTTTCGGAAAATAAGAATTGATAAATATTTTGTAGTGCCTGTGTACACACATACATTTGCAATTCTCGGCTTGCTTTCGCATCTCGTCATGAATCGAACATGTCGAAAAAATGCCGAACGTCTCAGGTCCGCCACCCGAACGTCTCAGGTCCAACAGCCGAAGAGCTGGGGACCTGGGACGGAAAACTTAGCTGCGCCACTTTCGTTGTATGAACTGGAACATCTGTATTCTGTATGGTTAGTGACGAGACCAATGGATCGTACTATTTTCACGATCCATTTCTCAAAATCTGATCCATGAATTCTTGCATAAAAAAAAAAACAAATTTTGTGCGTTTACCAACACTATTGCATGAGATCAATCACTGATCGGTGATCTAGTTGTTCTGGTGAACTCGCACTCGTGCTAGTGGTGGTGTGGGAAGCAACTGAAAATGAATTTCGTTATTCTGGCTATAATAATAATCCGATCTGATTCAGATTCGGCAATCGGGTAGATATGATAATTTTCTACGATACTGCGTTTTTAGTTATATCGTATCTTTAAAATTGTTGCCGCTACACATTTTCGTCTTTTGTGGGGTGGGAAGGGGGCGTAGCGAAATTTAAATACACTTGTAGCAATGTGATATCACATAAGTCTTGAAAAAAGATTTGATTGCTCTAGCTCTTATAGTCTCTGAGATCTAGGCGACAAACAAGACGGACAGACGAACAGATGAACGGACAGACAGACACGGCCATATCGACTCGGCTATTGATGCTGAAATAATTTTTTGCGACCTTTGGCTAGCAGTTTGGGAGTCACATTTCGTCTCTTTTGAGCTCCAATCACCAACGATTGGCTAATATCAAGCCTCTCGGAAATAATACTTCTTCACGTACAGCCCTTCTCGGTCAGGCAAACAATACTATTTTCAATTTAAATTTTCTAAATATCAGAAATTTATTTTTAATATGATAACAATTGACAAATTTTGATCTGCATGTACTTATTTCATTAAAAGGTCCACCGAGACAAAAAATTAAGAGCAAATGAAAAGAAATTTCTATATAGTTATGTGCAGATATAATTTTCGAATTTATTGCAAATTAACTAACTGAAAGCCATATAATGTAATTAACTTTGATGCTATTAATTTTTATTTGATATATTAAGATCAACAAAAGTTGATTTTATCACTATTTTTATACCCGTACTCAAAAAGAGTTAAGGGCAACGCAGAGAAGGAAACGTTTGCGCCCCATAAAATCTATATGTATATTCTTGATCAGCATCAATAGCCGAGTCGATATAGCCATTTCCGTCTGTCTCAGAGACTATAAGAGCCAGAGCAACCAAATATTTTTTCAAGACTCATGTGATATCACATTGCTACAAGTGTATTCAAAAAGACAGAAATCTGTGGTAGTTACACTTTTAAAGATACGTTACGAAGTATCGTAGAGAATGACCATATCTACCAGATTGCCGAAGCAGATCGGATCATAATTATAGCCTGAATGAAGAAATTAATTTTCAGTTGCTTCCCCCACCTCCTCCAGCAAGAGACCACGGTACTCATTCTCTTTCTCGCTCGCGCACTCTGCCTCGTTATGCACGCGAGCACCCGCTGGCGGTGAGGATGTAGAATCTAAATGTTACATGTAGAATCTACATGTTAGATGTAGAATATACATTTTAAATGTAGATATAAAATGTAGCAAAAAAATGTAACATGTAAAATTTTTTTAAATTCTACATAAATCATCAGCTCACAAATTTTAATACTGACTGATTACGGGTATAAAAGTAGAGTCGCTTCCTCAGAAGCGACTCACACGTTCCTTCTCGTTTCTTTTGGCAAAAGAGTATATTAGAACGCTGATAGTTCTTTCATAAATTTCATTATGTTTTCTCACAAAAATCCGAAAAAAAACCTTCATTAACCCAAGATATATTTTCCCCATGTGAATAATCCTAACATTAAATTAAAAAATATTAATAATTTATAAATAAAGAATTATTAGCTCCGTAGCGAATCTTGCAGCATTTAAGCCTGTTGGATTGGTCAACTTTTATGTAAAGTATAACCGATAATTTCTACCGCTGCGCTGCCACCAGATCAACCATAATTAAAACTAACGGTGTTCGGAGACAGTGGCGTAGCTACGTACGTGCAAGACGGTGCGGCGCACCGGGGCCATTGAGCTTAAGGGGGCCAGACTCTGACCAGAAAATCACCAAAAAATCTCTCATTCCACACTTCTGTTTGAAATCCAAGCACGAATTCGACTTGTATAATTAGGCGTCGTTTAAAGTATTCTTCATAAAATTCTATGGAGAAACGGCTGGAGTAACGTTCCAAAACTTAAACTATGATTTTCGGAGGGTTTGTCAACCAATTTCAGCGCAGCCGAAATTTATTTTTAATTGAATTTTATGAACAATACTTTAAACGACGCCCAATTAATGCACCTATACACAAAACAAACAAAAAAACATAATTAAAAATATAAAAATAATCTCTCAGAAAAAGTCGGTTTTGTTCGAAGCGTAAATTTTGTCGAGTATTGTAATTTTGCGAAAGGTAAGGCAAGAAATGTGCAAAGTACAAAACATTTTTTTGAACACATACATTTTCTAATAAAGAATTTGATTTTCCACCTAATACCAATATTTTTAATCCATAAAGCGCACACAAAACCCTGTTTATTATAAATTATTTTATTCCAATTTTTTTGCACTGGGACCCTTTGCTACCTAGCTACGCCTCTGTTCGGAGATGATTCCTATGTGCATTAAAAAATTAAAAAATCAATTTTATACAAATTTTCAAAATTGTTGTATTTTCTTTCGATAAATTTACTGTTATAAGACAATGTAGGAATTATAGGAAGGTAGGTTGATTGGGAAATTTATAAAAGAACCAGGAATATATTAAATACTAAAATATATTACTCTCAGACAAAATATATATATTTTTGGTTTTTTTGTTTGTTTGTTTTAAGTACACTTTTACGTACACAACTAAAAAATACAGGGATATCAATGCATAGTACACAGCTCAGATTTCTATACGTGTGTACATTTGCAGTTCAACAACGAAAATTGATTTATGAAACAGACCCCGAGTGTACTCTCCCGATAAAAAATACCCGTGCTTTCAAAAAATTCAGAATAGACTGGCAGAACGGGCATCTTCTTCAACAGCACTCTTCGCTAATTAAAACCATTGGGACTCTGATGAACCATATTTCCGGTGGATAATTTTCCTTGTTGGGACGATGCAGCTATCATGTATGTTTTCCAAAACGGATCTGTCTGGATCTTGAAGTACATCCCTAGATATGGCATTTTCCCTATTGAAATCTATTGGAACATACTACCATACTACCATACCATACTACCATACCATGGCAACTCTTTCCGCTCTCAGAATGAGAGAATCCAAACTTTGGAAAGCATCCGCATTTGGACACTCGGGAATCTTTACGAGACTCCCGCAACCACCGGAGGGGACAGATTACTGCGTACCAAGTGATCACCTCTCGACGCCCTTCCAGGTATCAACCACACTCAGGGAGGACTGGGAGAGGGGCAAACCTGGACCCGCAAATGCGATCCACATATATACTAATGGCTAAAAGTTAGACGGCCGTGTGGGTGGTATCGTCTACTGTAACGAGCTGAACATTAGTTATTGTTTCAGACTCCCGGACCACTGCAGTGTGTTCCAAGTGGAGGTTGAAGCCATAAACGAGGCTATTTCTGTCGTATCCAAACTTTCATTAGACAGACACTCAGTGTGCGTCTTCTCAGACAGCCAAACAGCTCTTAAAGCACTTGGCTCAATATCGTCGAACTCAACGACTGTTAACTTATGCCGCAGGTCTCTTAATGATATATGGGTCTCTAATATAGGTCCCCGGACACAAGGACATTCACGGGAATGATGCTGCCGACTGTCGAATTCCATAATTCAATATCTGATAGATGTATGTATTTATTACAGTTGATATCACTATCCTACATTATTATTCCGCTTTTTTATACCCGTACTCAAAAAAGAGTTAAGGGGTATATTAGATTTGTGGTAAAAGTGGATGTGTGTAACGCAGAGAAGGAAACGTTTCCGACCCCATAAAGTATATATATTCTTGATCAGCATCAATAGCCGAGTCGATATAGCCATGTCTGTCTGTCGGTCTGTCCGTCTGTCTGTCTTGTTGAGCGCCTAGATCTCAGAGACTATAAGAGCTAGGGCAACCAAATTTGGTTTCCAGACTTATGTGATATCCCACTGCTACAAGTGTATTTCAAAATTTCGCCCCGCCCCCTTCCGCCACCACAAAAAACGAAAATCTGTAGCAGGCACATTTTTAAAGATACGATAAAACTAAAAACGCAGTATCGTAGAGAATGACCATATCTACCAGACTGCCGAATCTGAATCAGAGCGGATCATAATTATAGCCAGAATGAAGAAATTAATTTTCAGTTGCTTCCCCTGCCCCCTCCTGACCGCGACAACGCAACTCATTTTCCTTCTCGCTCGCACACTCTGCCGCGTTCAGTACGCGAGCAACCCCTAGCGGAGATGATGAAGAATCTAAATGGTGCATGTATAATCTACATGTTAGATGTAGAATATACATAATATATGTAGATAACAGATGTAGCAAAAAAATGTAACATGTAAGAATTTTTTTTTTTATTCTAAAATTCTAAAAAATCATATGCTCAAAAATGTATATGCTGACAGAGTACGGGTATAAGTAGAGTCGCGTCCCCAGAAGCGACTCGCACGTTCCCTCTCGTTTTTTATAGATTTGGAGCTTTAAAAATGATTAATGAAAGAATTTTTGAAAAATGGTTGTTTGAAATGACAAGCTTTTTTGGCACCTATTTCTATCCAAATCAGCTAAAATATCTGCGAAATAAAATGTTATAATGTTTATTCATACCGGCGGCTAGTAGAAGCCGATTGCTTGCTCTTTGCCCGGCCAGATAATGCAGCGAGAAATTAGCATAGAACTAAGTTCGGCATCCGAAGCGGCAGGCGCAGAGCGCTCTTTAACTGGGAAGGCGCAGCAGAGCTGTCGCACGCTGGCGATAACATGGGTTTGATTTTTAGTTGCTCTTATACAAATCAACAATTTTACATTTAATCTTATAAAATAGCCACTGGCCCAAAAAATGGTATTTAATTTACTGCTATTTTCAGATGTAGCGCTTCTTCTTCCACATAACTTAAGTGTCTTACTTCTGCTTGTAATCATCTTTGCCATTCTGAAAAGCTAATAAATGCAGCTATAACTTTCTGGGAAATATTAAATTTTCAGATGCAAAACTTATGATTTTTGTGCGGTATTTTATAAATTTTTACTTTAAAAAACGCAAGAAAAGTAACAAAAAAAACTATATCTTGTTTCTTTTTATTTGTATAGATCCATTAATTAGGTGTGCATTTACTAAAAAAAAATCCTGAGTTTTGAACTCCTCTTAAAAGTTTTTAACTTGTCTTTAAAGCTTGGTGATTTTCTCTCGGTCCCGAAACAGTCTTATTTAATTCCCATTCATAATAAGGGATCTAAATCAGATGTTTCGAATTACAGAAGTATTTCCAATTTATCTGCCATTTCTAAACCCTTTGAAAAACAATAACTTCTCAGATTGTTTTCTGATTCTCTGACTGAGCGCTTTGGATAATTTAATTATAAATATAATTATAATTATATTATATATTTAAATATAATTTAAATATCTGATAGAGAATTATAAGGAACTCGAAAATTTCAAGACAATCGGTTTTTACACCCGTACTTGAAGAGTTAAAGGGTATATTAGATTTGTGGTAAACGTGGATGTGTGCAACGCGGAGAGGGAAACGTTTTCGACCCCATAAAATATATATATTCTTGATCAGCATCAATGGCCGAGTCGATATAGCCATGTCTATCTGTCCGTCCGTCCGTCTTGTTTGTCGCCTAGATAGTCTCTGAGCTATAAGAGCTAGAACAACCACATTTTTTGTCTAGACTCGTGTGATATCACACTACCACAAATGTATTTAAATTTAGCTACTCCCCCTTCCGCCACCAAAACAGACGAAAATCTGTGGTAGCCACAATTTAGTTCTCAAAACTCGTAGAGAATGACCATAACTACCAGATTGCCTAATATGGATCAGATCGGATCATTATTATAGCCAGAATGAAGAAATTTTCCGTTGATTCCCCCACCTCCACCAGCACGAGATTGAGCTACTCCTTCTCTTTCTTGCTTGCACACACTCTACTCTGTACAATGCGCGACCCTTTGCGGAGAAGATGTAGAATCAACATTGTGTGTATAGAATCCACATTTTAGATGTGTAATCAACATGGTAGATGTAGATGACAGATATAGCAAAAAAATGAAAAAGTACGTCTATAAAAGTAGAGTCGCGTCCACAGAAGCGACTCACACGTTCCTTCTCGTTTAGTTTAGGATTTATGAGCATTCAAAGTTGACCATTTTTTTTGGTAAACAGCTTTTACTGAATTTGTTTGCACATATGTACTAAATATTTCATTTCAAATAAAAAGTAAGCGATGGCATGTGTTGAGATAGCGAGTTTTTTCACTAGCTGTTGATTTAGATTAAAATAGAAAGTCGAGCGGATTAGATATAGTTTATGTGTGTACAATTTATTTGTTATAAGTAATCGAAATATGGGGTATAAAGCTGAAAGAAAAAACGAGGTGTTCCGGTTGATCAAATCAAAGCGATGTCGATTGAAGACGCAGGGTCTGTTCAATATGCGAAAGAAGTGAGAGATAGATCAAGATGGTAGAACGTGAGTGCGATAAATTAAAAACTAAAAGAGGGCAGGCGGACTGGTTTGCCCGTTTTTTTTTTTATCAGTTTATTAAGTAAAGAAATATAATAGAAAATAAATAAAGCCCGAGTTCCTGCGGGAATGCCGCGAAGCTTTGCTTCACAAGAACGGGCGGGTCACCTTAGACCCCTCCTTCTATGCCGTTTCGACTCCGCTCCAGCTCTCTCAGCTTCCGCATAACATCTGACGCAAACCCGCATACCATTGACCAGTACTGTTCGCTCGCAACCATCCTGTTGATCAGGTTTTCGGCGTTCAGCGTGTCACCGCCAATGCCGCTACGCTGTTCTGCAAACCTTGAGCAGCTGAAAAGGATGTGCTCAGCGGTTTCTTCGACGCCACACGTCGGGCATTTATCGTCGCTATCGTGCCCGAAACGATGGAGATAGCTCCTAAAACAGCCGTGTCCACTTAGTAGCTGGGTTAGCCAAAAATTCACCTCTCCATGCTTTCGGTTTACCCACGTTGCGATGTCCGGTATAAGACGGAATGTCCATCTGCCCTTCGTTGAGATGGCCCATCGTTCCTGCCATCTGTTTAAGCTCCTTTCCCTCGCTGCCGACTTTATTTGTCTCCTTAGCGCCAGTGATCGATTTTGTGGTGCTGCGTCGAGCTCTGAGGAGATTTCCTTTGCTTCCTCTGCGAGGTCCGCCACTGGGAGCATTCCTGCTATGACCAAGGCCGCGTCATCCGAGATTGTTCGGAAGCCGCAGCAGACCCGCAGAGCTCCCAGTCGGTGAGTTGCGTCTAACCCTCTCCTGTAGGACTTCGTCCTCGCCGCCTCTGCCCAGATTGGTGCTGCATACAGCATTACCGATTTAAGGACAGACTGCAGAAGAAGTCGGCGGACTTGCTTGGGTCCCCTCACGTTCAGCATCATGCGAGAAAGTGCTCTTCCTAGGTCGGCTGCCTTTTTGCAGACTGCCTGGAGGTGCTCGCGGAATGAGAGACGAGTGTCCAGCATTACTCCGAGGTATCGGATTGCTCTTGATGATGTTATGTCAACTGAGCCGATACGGACGGTCGCTACCTCGACTTTTTTGCGACTGGATATCAGAACCGCCTCCGTCTTTTGCTCGGCCAGATTAAGGCCCACAGAGTTCAACCACTCCTGGATTACTGCCACCGCTTGGTTACAACGGGCCTCCACGTCGCCGAGATGCTTGGCTACCACCACCAGCGCGACGTAATCTGCGAATCCTACTGTTTGGGCGTCACTTGATAGTTGGAGCTTGAGGATGGCGTCGTACATAACGTTCCACAGAGTTGGTCCCAGGACCGAGCCTTGAGGAACGCCGCATGTCACCAGGTACTGCACTGTGTCGCTATCGGTGTTGTATAGCAGCATCCGGCCTCTGAAGTAGTCCTCGATGATGGCTACCAAGTAGTCTGGGATTCCTAACGTGGTTAGAGCCCTAAGGATGACGTCCCACCTCGCCGAGTCGAAGGCGTTCTTTACGTCGAGAGTGACCACGAGACAGTACTGCTTCCGTCCTCCAAGCCACCTGGTTCCCTCAATAGCTTTTGCCGCTATGCCGCTGCATCGGGGACAGGTCACCTGCCTCTACGACAGCTTCCTGGAGCTTCCTGCAAATGCATCGCTCCAGCGCTTTGCCCACGGTGTCTATCAGGCAGATGGGCCTATAGGATGATGGTTCTTCCGGAGGCTTGTGGGGTTTTGGCAACAGGACAAGCTTCTGCTGCTTCCATGGCTCTGGGAAGACTCCTTCGCGTAGGCACATGTTGAAGACATGCGCGAAAGCCGATGGATGCGCTGTCATAGCCAGCTTCACTGCGGTATCGGGGATACCATCTGGGCCTGGCGCCTTGCCGGTCGGGGTTTCTGCTGCCACTTCCAAAATCTGGCTTGCCGTTATTTCGGTCCATCCGATGTGGCGATACGGTGCTCGTGCCAGGCTGACAGCTGAGGCGACAGTGGGAAATAGACATTCGACGATTTCTTTCATCCTGGCAGGGTCGGCCGCGGTGAAAGGCTTTGCCGCGTTTAGCTTTTTTACTATGATTTTGTATGCGAGACCCCAGGGGTCATTTTCCGCAGAGTCACAGAGTTCAAGGAAGCAGTTCCTCTTGCTTTCTCTGATGGACCTTTTAAGGACTCGGCGTTTCGCGGCGTATTAATGGGACCTCGTATGGAAGGCCGGCGTTCCCTTAGCGCGTGTTTGGCGCCTCCTAGCACGGATGCATTCGCTGCGGGCTTCGGCGATCTCCGTGGTCCACCAGAATACCGGCTCGCGGTGTCGGGAGTGGCTACTTGTCTGTTTTGTGCTTGCCCTGCAAGCCGATGCTATCGAGCGGACGAGTTCGGCAGCGCTGGCTTCTGCGTCTCCCTGGGGCTCTGGTATGATCGGCTCCTCTAGAAAAATCTCTGGCCTGAGAGATCTGGCGTTGAAGGTCGTCATTGGCTGGTGGGCTGAGCCTTGCCTGCGGGACTCGATACTGCAGATAATTGCTTTGTGGTCACTAGCGGTGTATGCGGTACTGAGGGTCCACGTTGTACTCTCCAAGAGAGTGCTGCTGCAGAAGGACAGGTCAATGACTGACCCTGTCCCAGCTCGGGAGAACGTGTTCTCTGATCCCGTGTTTAGAAGGGTTATCTCCAATGTGGCAAAGGCTTCTAGGAGGGTGTGACCTCTAGCGTTGGTGAACCTTGACCCCCAATCCTCTGACCACGCGTTGAAGTCTCCTGCCAGGATGACATTTGGCCGTCCCCTTGCGTCGTCTGCTACTTCGTCGAGTATGGCGCCGAATTCCTGGAGCGACAGTCGTGGTGCAAGGTAGCAGCTGTATAGCCAGAGCTGGCCGACCTTGGCTCGGACATAGCCATTTCCCTTGCGTACCAACTCTGCTTGATGACCCGAACGCCCGCATGTCCAAATCGCTGCTGTTTTTGTTGCGTCTAGCGTGAAGTGGCTGTCACTGGTTCTGCGGTACGGCTCGCTGAGGAGTGCAACATCCGCTGATTCGTCTCGGACTAACTGACAGAGTAGGTTCTGGGCAGTTTCGCAGTGGTTTAAATTCAGCTGCAGGATCCTCACTTCGCTATGCCGTACCCTAATACAAGCGAGAGAGAGAAAAAAAGAAGCGATAGAAGCTAGGGCTGCTGCTGCGCCGATTAAGAGCGATAGCTAGAGAGAGAGAGAATGCGAGAAAACAGCATAGATGCTGCAGCTGCAGTAGCAAAATAAATGAGGAAATATAAATAGGCGAAACAACGGCCGCTGCCGTGAGTAATTAGAAGCGGTTACAATATTTACATGCAGTGCGCAATGCAAATAGCATATAATGGTGTAATTACGATATTTTGCGCCACTGGCTATTACACTACTCGCCAAACCAAATTTTTTTTCCTCAAGTATCCAAACCGAATTTTTCTGATAGATATGGGACTTTAAATTTTTTTTAAGGAATTATGGTTTTTGAAGTGTGGTATTTTTTTTAAAGCTTTTTTCAGAGGTAGCGCTTCTTTTTTCCCATAACTCTAGTATCTTACGTCTGGTTGTAAAGTACTTTTCTATTTTGAAAAGATTAAAGAGCTAGATGTTAAGCCTAAGCACTTTGTGATTTCAGCTGACCGTCTGGGAAACAAAGAGCATTGAAATGCAAAAATAATGATTTTTGTGCGGTATTTTACCAAAGGAACGCAATCAGGTACCAAATGTACAACCCTTTTTCGTTTCCTTTGTTCCCAATTGGCAGTTGGGCCTTCCAAAAGGTATTTTTTGTTCTTTTTTTTTAATTTTTTAGGTTTGGTTAACGAATTTAGACTCAAAAGTTTCTCCATAGATCTTAATGAGCAATACCTTAAGCGACGCCTAATAATAGCACCTACACACGAAAAAATAGAAGACACGGGATATATTTTTTTTCAACTTTTCCTGATTTTTTAAATTAATTCAATCAATTCAGTCAAATTTTTCTTATCAGTTAGGCAAAGCAAGCGCCCTTTAACAGGGAGAATGCAGCAGCACTTCCGAACGCTGAAGACTACATAAGATTAGGTTTAAATACTCTTATACAAATAGGTACTGCTACATTTAATATTATAGATCGACGCTTAAATATCCGCTGGCCCGAACATAAGCATTATAACATTTTAGCTGGCAGCTATTTTAGCTGATTTGGATAAATATAGGAGCCAAAAAAGCTTGTCATCTTAAACAACAATTTTTCAAAAAATTTTTTTTAAATTGAATTAAGACCATATTCGCACGGGACATGTCGCACGGGACAAAAATTCCTTGGTTAATAAATTATAAAAATATACCATTAGCCGGGATTAAAGCATTTTTCTCGTATTTTTTTAAGATAGTCCAATACGTTGGAAAGATTATGGGAAAAAACTTTTCCAAAGATTTCACGTTTTTATATGAGATAATAATAATAGAAAATAGGGCTAAAGCAAAAAAAATACCAAAAAAGTGAATTTTTGCTTATTTGAATAGGTTTTCACATCAACGTTATTAAAATGATATGTCAATTGGGTAAATTAGTTATCGTTCATTAAATTTATTGAATATAATATCGCAACAAATTTATATGTAAATGTGCTTTTATTGACATTACATTTTTTGGTCTCGGTGGACTTCGTGAGAGAAATGCCCATATACATTTTGGAGCATATGATTTTTTAGAATTAAAAAAATGTATTTTACATATTACATTTGTTTGCAACATTTTTTATCTACATCTATATCTACAATGTATATTCTATATCTAACATGTAGATTGTACAGGTATCATTTAGATTCTACATCATCGCCGCTAGAGGGCGCTAGCGCAATGAACGCGGCAGAGTGTGCGAGCGAGAAAAAGAATGAGTAGCGGGTCTCTTGCTGGCTATAATAATGATCCGATCTGATTCAGATTCGGCAATCTGGTAGATATGGGCATGCTTTACGATACTGCGTTTTTCGTTTCTCATTCTTCATTCTGGCTATAATAATGATCCGATCTGATTCAGATTCGGCAATCTGGTAGATATGGGCATTCTCTACGATACTACGTTTTTCATTCGTGACATCTGCAAAATTGTGCCTGCCACAGATTTACGTCCTTTGTGGGTGCGGGGCGAATTTTTTAAATACACTTGTAGCAGTGTGATATCACATGAGTCTGGAAACCAAATTTGGTTGCCCTAGCTTTTATAGTCTCTGAGATCTAGGCGCTCATCAAGACGGACAAACGGTTATGGCTATATCAACTCGGCTATTGATGCTGATCAAGAATATATATACTTTATTGGGTCGGAAACGTTTCCTTCTCTGCGTTGCACACATCCACTTTTACCACAAATACAATATACCCCTTAACTCTTATTTGAGTATGGGTATAAAAAGGTGGTTTGGTAAGAAGCGGAAGAATAATGTAGGGTAGTGCTATCAACTATAATAAATAAATAAATCTATCAGATATTGAATTATGGAATTTATTGTTTGTTACATAATAATATCAGCCCTTCTCGACATTAATTGTGCTTCCAAGGATATTCCCTATAAAATGGATAGCCCTAAACATTCATATGTAAGTGTTAGCACTGTTTTGCCTCCAACGGAATTGTGAAAATCCAGAAGTGTACGAAGGAAGTGGAATGGTAGTATGTTCCAATAAATTTCAATAGGGAAAATGCCATATATAGGGATGTACTTCAAGATACAGACAAGGAGAGATTTGCCCTGGCAAACATACAGACTAGCTGCATCGTCCCATTAACAAGGAAAACTATGTGTGATTATTGCTTTGGCCTCAATTTGTAATTGTATTTATAGATAACATTGTTCAATAAAAATCGAGAGGGAACTTTGTGAGTCGCTGCTGTGGCCGTGACTATACTTTTATACCCGTACACAGTCAGTATATATTAGAGTGGGCTGAAAATCCAAAATTTTTTAATCTTAAATCTTAAGTACACATATACCCAAATTTTGACCAACGTGGACAAAAGCTAATTTCTTAACCTCGATGCGCAAGGGTCAAACCTTAACTGATTTCCAAAAATTTTTTGCCCTCGCCTTAGAGTCTCCTAATACAACTTTTCTATACCGGGCCGACTTAAGATGATTTATGTGGAATTTTTAGATATTTTATCAGTTCAAATCTACATGTACAATAAATACTATACATCTAAAAAGTAGCCCTACCCCTTCAGCGCTGCAGCCGCTACTCATTCTCTTTCTCACTCGCACTCTCTGCCTCGACCTCTGGTGGAGGAGATGTAGAATCTACATTGTAGATTTACATTTACAATGTATATTATATATCTACAATGTCCTCCACCAGAGGTCGAGGCAGAGAGTGCGAGTGAGAAAGAGAATGAGTAGCGGCTGCAGCGCTGAAGGGGTAGGGCTAGAAACTGAAAATAAATTTTTTCATTCTGGCCATAATAATGATCCGATCGAACCCAGATTCGGAAACCCGGTGGATATGGTATAACGTGACTCTCGATCAGTCACACCACAAAATGTTGCCTACCATCGACCTAAACACCCCATCCCTCGCTTTGTTTCTCAATAAGTTGAGAATACTCTAAAAATTCAGGGATGTCAATGCATAGTACACAGCTCAGATTTCTATACGTGTGTACACTTGCAGTTCAACAACGAAAATTGATTTATGAAACAGACTCCGAGTGTACTCTCCCATTGGGACTCTGATGAACCATATTTTCGGTGGATAGTTTTCCTTGTTAATGGAAGCTAGAAGCTAGCCTGTATGTTTGCCAGGGCAGATCTCTCCTTGTCTGTATCTTGAAGTACATCCCTATATATGGCATTTTCTCTATTGAAATCTATTGGAACATACTACCATTCCACTTCCTTCGTACACTTCTGGATTTTCACAATTCCGTTGGAGGCAAAACAGTGTTAACACTTACATATGAATGTTTAGGACTATCCATTTTATAGGGAAGCACAATTAATGTCGAGAAGGGCTGATATTATTATGTAACAAACAATAAATTCCAGAATTCAATATCTGTTAGCCAACCAAATTTGGTTTCCAGACTCATGTGATATCACACTGTTACAAGTGTTGTAAGGACATATCTCAGGCTGATTTTGAAATTTCAAGATCGCTGGGAACTTTAAGTGGGGATGGCCGTTTTAACCGAAGTGAGAAAAGGGATGAGTCTGCGAAAATACCAAAATAAACAATTACTCTGGGTAAAATAATAAAAATAAAACGTTCTTTATTCTTTAATTCAGTTTCTTGAGTTATGTTATTTGTTGTCTTTTGGATGGTCAGCTTGGTGACCGACTGTATATACTGAGATACTGTGGGCTGATCGACTGCTGGCTGGTGTACTGTTTTGAGTGACTGTTGGTCGGTGAGATCGAGATTTTTCTCAACTTATTGGGAAACAAAGCGAGGGATGGGGTGTTTAGGTCGATGGTAGGCAAAATTTTGTGGAGTTGCTGATCGAGAGTTGAAATGCTGAAATGGTGCGTGGGTTCTTATAACTTTTCTGTTAGATACTTATGCTTGATATATAATGGTTCTTATGTTAGGGAAGTAGTGTATAGAATGAACCAAGTATGTAGATTTAAAATATACATTTTAAATGTATAATCTATATTTTAGATGTATATTAGACATACTAGATTTAGATTTGAACTGATAAAGCACCATCTGAAGACTTTAATTGGGAATAATACTCTTGGGGAACTGAAGCCGATCTGACCACATCCACCCTCCTACAAACATTGGTCCTTCGAGCCGGATCTTCCCCTTCCCCGTAAGGAGGAGTCCAACCTTCAAACATAGGTGGATTAGATCGCTACGTTCCTAAGATAAGTACGATTTCGTTTTCCCAAATCGCTTCCGAGTGCGATTTTGTTTTATTCCTCGCCAAGTCCGAGTTCCGCGATATATGTATTGTAATGTCCTATCTCAGGCTAAGGTATGCATTAGTCTGTCCAGGGTCCTGAATTACAAGTTATTTATAATTCGCAGGACTTTATTTGGAAAACCAGGAACTTTCCAGCAACTGAAAATGGGTTAGCGAAATCACAACACTCTTGGTTCCTTGACTTTTTAAAAGATATCTTTATTCTTTCGTATTATTATGCTCTCGCTTATGTTATGTCTTAGGTTATCTTTATTGGTGTTACGACGTGTATGATTGTGTTTCTGTTGATGGTGGATGGACTGCTTGTCTGCTATGGCTGATATACTGCCTTTTGCGATGGCTGGTGGACTGCCTGACTACGATGGCTGATGGACTGCCTTTTATAGATCGGCCGGCCTTCGATTTTCCCATGAATGTCTTACAGATATCCTATTTCTACTTAACAATGTGGGAAGGGTTCTTACATAAATATATTATAGTCTGCGCGTGCAGTAGGGCTGATCGGTAACAGAAGGTTACCTGACAGAGGTTAACAGAGGGTTACCTAAGCAATCGCCTCCCAACAAGTGTCCAATGTCCCAGGTAAGGTGATCGATGTGCACCGGTACCGTGGGAAAGGAATTTCGTTGGTACTTCGCGTTTCATGAACGGGATACTAGTGGGAAAGGAATGTCATTTTGGGGAAAAATTTAAGGTTTATTTATTATTACAGATATATTTATATATATAGATATATTGTCAACGTAATCAAAGAAGTAAAAGTTCCCATGGTTCGTTACAGTATATATATTCTTATATACATATCTGGTCATATCCATTTTCTGTTTTACTTTCTTTTTCGCAAACGCCAACGCTAAGGTTAGGTTATGTTAAGGCGGTAACTGGTGAGAGAAGGGGTGGAGCTCTTCCGATCGTTTCTTCGATCGACCTGGAAGTTTTACAGGTGATGGTTTGCTGCCATCGTCTGTCGGCAATTAGCTCGAAGGCTTCGCGCGTTAGTAGCCTAGACATAGCCAAAGGCATCGCTACTTGCTTCTTCTCCGGTAGGAGAGCTGTGGTAGTACCTTGCCTGGCTAGTTCGTCGGCAGCATCATTCCCGTGGATATCCCTGTGTCTGGGGACCCATATAAGGGAGTGTAACGGACCATGGTTCTAGCCATGGCTCGTCACAAACGGCGGAGTTTCAGTGCATCCACGCTGGTCGGCAACAATAATCAAACTGATATACACAGAACCAACGAAGCACGGTTCTCCACACATAGCGGTACGTCAGCACTCCGGAAAATAAAATAGTCTTAAGCAACGCACGCAATTACTAAAATTAAGAACTCTCGATCAACAACTCTACCCATTCTGCATTATTTCGCAATCACCTTCCGCGATGCAGAGTTGGCAAAACCTCATTTCGAAACCCAATTCCCAGCTGCAGGCCGCTCCTTCCGGGATGCAGTCTCATCAAAATCAATTATTGTCACCCAATAATCATAAGTTAGCAATAAGCAATTATTACCGGGTCTCAGGTGCGATCGCCAGCTGCATAAAAGGGCCAAGATCGGCCGAAAGAGCAGGCAGTCCAATAGCCCACACCCAAGACACAGCACTAGGCAGTACCTCAGACCGAACACAAGAGGCCAAGAACACAAGACACTGCACTAGGCAGTCACAAGCGCAAAACACCACACTACGCAGTCCACCAGCGCACCACATAATCAATCATAGACCAGCAAGTCTCAGAACGTAAAACAATTAAGCGAATAAAGACATTAAAGAATAAACCAACAACCACAAAACTACCGCGTCGTCACTTTTTTCCTCTTGCCTACTGCATTTTAAAGCCAGCCCGAAACCTGAAGTCCCATACAATCTATTTCTTGTAGCGGACCCTGGACAGACTGATGCATATCCAGCCTGAAATAGGAACCTTACAAGTGGCGCCCGAATAGGGACTTTTTGGTAACTTTAAGGCGACTTACACCTTAATACGGAGCTTTGTGGAGTAAAGACCCACGGCCACCGAAAGAGACTAGTGCTTGTGCCCGTCAAGCACAAAACCACGCCCACGCAAAATCCGGTCACTAACAATCTGACCAGCGGAAAACCGACCCAAAAGCCGGGTTACAAGTCCCCACCGCGTCCGAATGCAGCACACCTGTCCCACCACGCATCGTAACGCCAGCCGATTTGCCCAGACCTCCAATTACGGAGACCAGCCACTCGCTCACACTGAGGATCATGCCAGCCATGGACTCTTCCATAGATGGACGCCACTACAGCCACACCGCCCACATCGCGGAACAGATTCGGAAATGGGGAATCAGGTTCGACTGACAGGACGACCCACTTGCATTTCTGGAACTACTCGAAGAACGTGTGCTCTCATAGGGGGTGGACACGAATCAGCACTAAAAAACTCTCTACACGTGAGCAACGGCAGGTTAGTGGCGATGGTGACCATAGGAGGACCCGCGAAGGAAGCCACAATCGACACCGGGGCATCCAGAAGCTTCATCAGCGCAAACCTCGCCCGACAGCTAGACAACAACACCAACCTGCAAGATGCATGCGTCCGCATACGCCTGGTTGATGGCTCGGTCAGAGAGCTACTGGCGCACATCTCGCTGGATTAACGAGAGGTTCAAATCCCGCTCCTGGTCCTGCCAAACATGTTGGGAAAAGTCATTGTCGGCATGGACTTCCTAGGTGCCACCGAAACGACGATCCAATGCGGCTCCACGCTGCTACAGCTACGAGACCATCACCCTATGCCCACTGAATCCGTGCTTACAACCATCCACGTACAAGACGCCGAACCTCGATACCAGAAACTTCAACATATCGCAACGAACCCACGTCCACGACATACCACAACGCTCACGGCACCCAATAGCGCAACGCAGCACTTGACACCCAAAACAATCGCAACGAATACGAAGCAACGGCACATTACGGAGAACACGAATCCCAGGTCAACACCAGCAAACAGCAATCAAGCAATCGGGAAAACGAGTCCCACGGTCACTACGGAGCAACCGCGTCCTAGGCCAACAACAGGGAACACGCATCCCAAACAAACCACGAGAGTGAGAACGAGACAAACACACTTGAACCCAGCGCTCGACACAGGAAGCCCAGGGCCAAGACAAGCAACAGAGCAAGTACGCACAGAATCTGCAACGGAAGAATTGAAAACACGGACACCCTCAAAGCCGACCACCAACCAGCATCGAACAAGGACAACGGCAGCTACCATGCGACAGCACAGCAACACGGGAAACAGCCACACTAACCCCACTCTGGTCGGGGCCCATAATTGAACTGATATCCACAGAGCCCCTCAACGCGGGCCCGGAAACCAGGACGATGACCCCACGATATACCGACCGACGCCATATCGTACCCACGGCCGACACTACACAGATCTTCGCCAACACATTGGAGTACCTTCCGCTTACCGACGTGACTCCTAGCCCCAATCATCGAGCCATGCCTAGAGCCATGTCCGATTTTTTTTGTATTTTGTATTTTCCATCCTAGCGCGACAAGCATATAAATACTTATAAATTAAGGCGCTAGTCACAACAATTCTAAAAGTTATTAACATTTAAAAAAAAAGTTCAGAATACATAGAAACATTTAAGAATAATTACAGTTAGAATTATAATTGAACTTATGTACTAACATTTACTGACAGAATATATTTAAGTTTACTTCTATAGGTCTCGCCCTCTCTTCATCCATCCCCACTATTAACTAGTTTAAATAATTAGATTTAGGCAGTGCGCAGATGTTCCTCCAGTGCGATCTTAAGTTACGGAGTTACAGTCGCTAAAGACTTCGATACCATAAAGAAGTACTGGTGTGAGGAACATTGTTGCAATTGTTTGTTTGATTTTCAGTGGTAAAAAGTCTTTTGTTATATATAGCGATCTTAGGATTCCATATGTTTTTCCAACTGATTTACTTATGTGGTCATCCCATGACAAAGTTTGATTAAATGTAAAACCCAAATTATTGGCCCGTTTTACATATTCTATAGGGATATTTTCAATCGATAATTTTTGTAGAGTGTCAGTGACGAACTGTCTTTTACCTATGACTATACATTTTGACTTATTTGGGTTTAATCCTAGCCCATTGATTTTTGCCCACTGACTTACGGCTTTTAATTTACTATTACACACACGAACACAGTCATTAATTCTACTCTACTCTAATTCTTTCTTCGTCGCCCAAACAAGCCATTGGTCCAACAAAAGAGACATCGTCGAGACCAGCCAGTTCATGCACCAGTCTGGAGACAATACCACCCAAGTATTCCACCAGAGCTACAAAACTACTCTACCCACGTCCAACGCCTCCCCGATCATCGCCCACATAAGCGATTACCACCGGAGCATCGAACCGTCAAGCACATTTGACAAACCCATCCTTCCGAAACACCCGAATCAAACCTTTGACCCCGGAGCCCCGAACCCACCGAAGACGACCGAGAACTACCGACGGATCCTTGGTCACCCGACATAGCACTGCATATTCGATAATGCCTGGACAAAGAACTACCAAAGAAAACTGTCGAGAAAACCATCGACATCTGGGATTTTCGGCACACCAAGCAGACTCCAACTACAAAGCACCCAGCACGGAAGAAAGACTTCCGACGCCACGCAAAAGGGACGAGGTTAGCACGGACGAATCCAAAGACTCGGCACAAGCCAAAGGACAGTGATGAGCTATTGAGCTTTTTCAATAGCGTAGAGTTAAATCGAAAATTTGTACTTTGATTAATTCACAACACAGTTTGTTTGATTATGTTAGTTTCCTTTATTTGCCGAGGCGAGTGGGAAGAGTATGGGCAAAAGTTAGCAACAGGCGGACCCGTGGTCCGTGTTGAAGAGAGAACAAATGGGTTGTTTGTATATAGAGTAGTAATGATATGGCAGGTCACTGCGCCAACCGACGATACGATGTTTTTTGGATGATACGAGATTTTGAAATGTCTCTGCTGCGCAGACGAGCCTCCCTCACAGCCTTCGTCGGCTGACGATTTTCGGGAAGGGGCAAATGACTCAAGAGCGCAGAGTCAGGTAGGCATTGTTGTTCATAAGAGCTTAGCTCTGCTCTCTTTGCGCTGCCATGGGCCGGCGCTTAGCCGAACATTCTCCCCCCGTTGAAGAGCACGGGTCTTCGACATCCTTCTTTGGCAGCATACACAGCTTTGCGATAGCCCTCGTGGTGCTTCCAGTAGTTGTTTTGAGCTCAGCTACCCTGGAAACACCATCTCTGCCGGCGATCAGTTTCATCACCCGTCCCAGCGGCCACTTAAGTGAAGGCAAGTTCTCGTTCTTTACGAGGACCACATCGCCGACGCTGAGGTTAGGCTGCTCAGTCTTCCATTTTTCCCTCTCCTGCAGAAGCGTGAGGTACTCCTCTCGCCAGCGGGACCAGCAAGTCTGCTGCAGGAAGTTGACCTGCTGCCAGCGATCAAGACGATTGAAGTTGAGTCCGGTCAAATCTGGTTCTGCGAAAGTAGGGATTGGAGCAGTACCTAAGAAATGCGCAGGTGTTAGCACGTCTAAGTCGTCGGGATGCTCTGAAATGGGAAGCAATGGCCTTGAATTTATTATGGCAGTGATATGGCATACAAGCGTTCTCAGGTCATCAAAGCACAGCAAGGAGCTTCTTTCACTCTGCCAACTCGTTCTTTAATCCCACAAAGTTGGTTGCGATATCGGACCAAATTTCCCTGGGCCGACCGCGAGTTAAAATGAATCGCTCTAGAGCGCTTATGAACGCTGGCGTCGATAAATCGTGCACAAGCTCCAAGTGAACGGCCTTGGTGGCAAAGCATATGAAGAGGCATATGTAGCATTTGATGGGTGGTCTGGTCCGCACCTCACTCTTATAAAAGAACGGACCACAAAAATCCTCACCGGTGAGGAGGACGCGTATCAAGCCATGGTCATCCAGGAATGGCGCGAGTGACGAGATAGAGCTCGACGGCTGCACCTGCTGTTCGTCACGCAGAGTCTTGTAGTCAGGCCACAAATGCACTCGCTTAATCGAACGAAGAAGTATCCGCGTACCACCAACGATGTTAGCTACTGTTAATCCGGACGACCTTATGCGCTGCAGAAACTTGAAGACGTATCCAAATGTGCGCTGGATCTTTCCGAAGGAATTGGAGAACTTTCGGCCGTCAGATCAGTCTACGAATGGACAAACTGCAATCAGGACTCTCTTGAGCAACTCCAGTATTGGCGCGGATTGAATAGACGGCGCTGGCCACAGGGGTTGCTCATCTTGAAGATAGGGTGGCCCGTGGGCCCAAAGATGCGATTCCAGAAGCTCTGATGGCAGAGCGAATCTGGACAATATATCAGCAGGGTTCTGGGCGGTGGACACGTAGCGCCACTCCATCTGATCAGTCCGCTCCTGAATGGCTGAGACCCGATTTGCAACGAATACGTTAAAACTTGATGAGTCATTGCGCACCTAAGACAAGGCAGTTGTGGAGTCGGACCAGCAATAGAAGCATCCAGTGAACAATTTAAGTTGCTGTATCTCACTGATCAATTGAGAAAGCAAGGCAGCGCCACATAACTCCAACTTAGGCACCGTCAATACCTTAAGAGGGCGACACGAGACTTCGCACACAGAAGTTGCACGTGCGCGCGATTATTTGTCCTTGACACAACGTAAATACATGCGTCATAGGCGTCTAGGCTGGCGTCACAAAATCCGTGAACTTCCACTGTTGAATTGGGTAGAACTGCCAGACGAGGAAATCTAAACGGCTGAGGGGTGGACAAACTCTCGCAGAAAATGGTCCACGCTGATGAAAGAGACAGACTCTGGCAGACTCTCATCCCATTGGAGCTGCTCCTTCCATACCAACTGAAGGAAAATCTTTGCCTTTGCGATGACAGGCCCAATCAGTCCTAAAGGATCATAAAAACGAGCAATCGTTGACAACATTGAACGTGTCGTCGGCTTTGATGGCAGCTGCGTAGGTACTACCGAAAAGAGAAAATTATCAGATGCAGGCCCCAAACCAATCCAAGAGCCTTTGTGAAGTTGGTGCCATCGTCGAACCTTAGCAGCGTTTCCTTATCCTTGTCAGGAATTCCCTCAAGTACGTCAGGGACCATTTCCGAATTGGGAACCTTCCCCGAGCCAATAACTGGGATGTCTGCCTCATCTTTTCGGGCACTTCCTCTACAGATCCTCCTTCAGTCATCAAATCGTCGACATAGAAATGGGACGTCAACACTTCCGAGCCAATGGGAAATGCAGTCTTCTCTTCTTCTGCCAATTGGAGCATGGAACGAATTAGGAAGCTAGTTTGGTTCCATATGTTACCGTGTCGAGCTTGAACGCCTTCACATCCTCGTGAGGGGAATCCCTCCATAAGATGCACTGCAGGTAATTGTCCGGCTCAGATACTCGGACACACCTGTACATCTTGCAAATGTCACCAGTCAGCGCAATGAGGAACGTACGTAACCGAAGCAGCGTATGTAGCAGCTTTGGCTGGATAGTAGGCACCGCCAATAGGACCTCGTTTAACGAAAAACCTGTTGATGTTGTGGCAGATCCATTGAACACGACCCGCAATTTGGTGGTCGTGCTGTCGTCCTTAAACATGCAATGATGCGGTAGGAAATAGCGACAACGACTGAGCAGTTCTGATTCCACCAACGACATATGATTAAGCACTTGGTACTCCCTAATGAAAGATGAGTACTGAGCTTTCAGCTGCGGACGACGCGCCAAATTCCGCACCAAGTTGAGGAAGCGCCGATATGCTTGCGTGTATGAGTCGCCCAAGAAATCCAAATTTTTCTTTTCTCCAGCTTCACGGCGAACTCTCTAGATGACTGGCGCGAGAAATTTGCTTTTAAGTGCTCTTCACAATCGATATCCTCCTGCTTGACCATCAGCATCTTCAGTGGAACTTTCAACCTCCCAGAAATGCCTTAGTAACAGTTCCACTTGATCGAGAGACTCCTGCCTGGCGTTAGATGAGGCCTGAGCCCCAAGTAAGGCTGTCCTACGTGTTTGCTGGCTACCTCCTGAAACCACCCATCCAAGGAGAGTCTTCTGAAGCGATGGCAAGCCAACATCCAATTTGATTTGGCCAATGCACAGCAGTTCGAAGAATAGGCTAGCCCCAATGAGAAGGTCAATACGCTGTGGCTTGAAGAACTGCGGATCTGCCAATGGTAAATTCGGCGGAATTTTCCAACCAGAAACGTCAACTGAAAAGCTGGGCTGCTGCTCGGTGATTGTAGGAGCTACCAACGCGACGAAACTGGTACTGTAGTCAGAGGCTTGGGACTGCAAGTTGAGTCCCACAGTATAGCCCTCCGATACAAAACTGGAATCCCCAAGACCCGATACTGCGGCCGACGACATAGTCTTTTTCAGTCCAAGTTTTTGGGCGAGGCTGGAGGTTATAAGGTGCAGAATGTCCGTGACATGCGCCTGAAAAATTAAACGTTTGTTATTAAAACGCTTATCACGTCGGGGTCACCAAAATAATGAGTTATTGAGCTTTTTCACCATGGTTCTAGCCATGGCTCATCATAAACGGCGGAGTGTCAGCGCATCCACGCTGGTCGGCAACAATAATCAAACTGATATACACAGAGCCAACGAAGCACTGTTCTCCACAAATAGCGGTCCACTCCGGAAAATAAAATAGTCTTAAGTAACGCACGCAATTACTAAAATTAAGAACTCTCGATCAACAACTCTACCCATTCTGCATTATTTCGCAATCACCTTCCGCGATGCAGAGTTGGCAAAACCTCATTTCGAAAACCAATTCCCAACTGCAGGCCGCTCCTGCCGGGATGCAGTCTCATCAAAATCAATTATTGTCACCCAATAATCATAAGTTAGCAACAAGCAATTATTTCGGGGTCTCAGGTGCGATAGCCAACTGCATAAAAGGGCCAAGATCGGCCGAAAGAGCAGGCAGTCCAACAGCCCACACCCGAGACACTGCACTAGGCAATACCTCAGACCGAACACAAGAGGCCAAGAACACAAGACACTGCACTAGGCAGTCACAAACGCAAAACACCACACTACGCAGTCCACCAGCGCACCACATAATCACAGACCAGCAATTCTCAGAACGTAAACCATTAAGCGAATAAAGACAGTAAAGAATAAACCAACAACCACAAAACCACCGCGTCCTCACTTTTCTCCCCTTGCCTACTGCACTTCAAGGCCAGCCCGAAACCTGAAGTTCCCATACAATTTACAAATTTTCTTGTCGCGGACCCTGGACAGACTGATGCATATCCCATGGATGCATGGATGACCCTTGGATAGAGGTCCGCACCCAAGACGAGCGAGATGGTCGTCGGCTTATGAAAATGTTCGTTGGCCAACTGCAGGTCGTCGAAGCGAGCACGGACGGTGTCGCAGAGTGGCCGGATCGGCGTACGGACGCGCAGACGGGGCTCGATTTTGAAGACGGCCTCCACTTTGAACTCTCCTGTCTTCGCCCGGATCATGGCGGTGCACACCTTCTCGTCCCCGATGCAGGTGGTGGGCAACTTCAACTCCCTAGCCACCTCGGCGTCGATGCAGCTGACTGGCGTGCAGGGATCAATTAGTGCACTCATCACCTGCATCACCTGCACTGCGAGGACCACCATTGCCGTCGGGAGGACGTTGATGCTCCGGTGCTGGAGCAAGGAGTTTGCTGTAGGGACTGGATTTCCGACGACAGGGCGGCTGACCGGAAGACTAGGGCGTGGTTCGGCGCGGGAAGACGGAGGTGTAGTCGATGGTGCCAAAGAGGAGCCAGCAGGGCGCCGAGTCCCGAGCAGGTGGAGCAGCGTGTGGTGGTTGCGGGAGCACACCTTACAGAGGTCTGCGGCAGTGTCCTTGCCCGAGTGCTCGTGAGTTAGTTAGAGCAGTTAGAGCAGTATTTATGCAGGAGGACGGCTCGGAGTCTCTTCTCGAGGCTCAAACGGATGAATTTTCGGCAGTTCCTCAGTGGGTGTACTCCTGGACACACTCGACATTGGAAGGAGGTCTTAACTCGTGCCCGTGTGCGATCCGACCTGCGGCTGGATCGGGACCGTGAGGACGTTTGAGTGCCATATCTGCCGTCTGGAAAAAACTAGGATGAAAGAAAGGAGTCAACGAAGCATTAGTAAGGAGCTGGCACGGGTTGGCATACGGATACAGATACGGCTACGGATACGGATGATTAAGCTGGATTTAAGCATAACAAAAGGACGGAGGCTTATGAATCGGAGCAGGTGGAAAGGACCACCGATTCCATAGGAAGCAGAACCACGTTCGTGATCGGTCTCTTGATAAGGCCGCGGGCCGTGAGCAGGTCTACCACACGGACCTTATCATCGGCTCCAGGATACGAGTTATGTAGTTGAGTGGTTTTTTCAAAGAAACAGCAACAATTTGTAACTTGGTTTTTCTTTTTTTAATTTTTTAATTTTTTTTTTTTTGTGGAGACTCTTTTATTAGTCTCTGGTCCGTTCTGCTGTCGACAATCGAATGAATGTCAGAAGTTGAATACCTGGACTTTTTCCTTTCTCTTCTTCTCTCACTCCTTTTCTCCATTCCTTCTTATGTCATCGGTGTCTCCGTTTTGGCTTTATGTATGTCTATTGTTTAGGCAACTCTAGTCAATTGTTTAGGCAACTCTAGCCAACAACTTTACAGTGGGGTCTTCTTATAGTGCCCTCGTTGGACATTAGCTTAGAAGGTATTGGCTGGAGACATCTCGGGAAGAGTGTAGCATGTAACTCCTCCCCCCTGGATTGAAGAGACGGCCAGAGGGAACGAATGGTCGGAACGAAAACTTGAACTTTCCTTTAGTTTCAATACGATGTTGTTTCTTTTGAAGATTATGATTAGCGATTCTCCCAATGTGATAGTGTCGAGACCAATATGAATATATAAATAGATAAATATATATTTTTAATTAATAATATTTATTTGGTTAGTTTAATGTTTAAATGTAAGAATTCATTAATGTTCAGGGAACCTAATATGATATGGGTTAGTAAGTGTATGTTTACATCGATCTTCTGTGTAATAATTCTGTATATGTATTGTATGTTTATATGATTATGTATTATTTTTTTTTTTTGTTCAATGGTTTATCTTTTGATTTGTGTAATTTTTGTTTTTTATTCGTTATTAATGTCGGTCCTTTGTCTTCTAATACTAAGTGTTTGGTAAACCTGGGAGTCAATTTGTTTCTTCGGTTTTCTTTCCTGAAAATTATGTCATTTTCTTGTGTCGGTATCGGTTCATTCCTTTCATTATTTAGTTTCTGTGTTCTATAATTTTTTTTTTGTCTGATTATCCTGCTGGACCTTATTGTAAAGTTTTTCCCTAAATTCATTTAGTTCGCTAAGGAATTCGTGTTCGTTATTGAATTTAACTTCCCTGTTGAATGTATGTGTCCGTCCGGTAAATAATTCGTATGGTGTCATTTTTGTTGCTGAGTGAATCGCATTATTATAGGTAATAAACGTTTCATTAATTATATCTTCATGATCTATAGTTAGCTTCTTGTTTTTCTTGTTGGCTAAAATAATCCTATAAATTTCTGTTAATGAGGAATGTAGTCTCTCTACTGGAGAATTACTCGATGATTGTTGAAATGAAGTAACATGAAGCTGTATATTATATTGGTCACAGAAATCCCTAAAGATTTTTCCAGAAAATTCTGCACCTTGGTCACAGACAAGTTTTTCTGGAATTCCGTGTGTAGTAAGAAAATTCCTAAGTGCTCTTGTTACATTTGGACAGTCCCTGGCAGGTATAGTGTATCCAGTAGCAAACTTTGAAAATTTATCTATTACTGTTAACATAATTTTTCCGTTAATAAAATAAAGGTCAATGTGAACTATTGCTAACGGGTATGGAGGCGATTCAGTTTCCTGATATTTGATTTTTTGAGGTCTTCTGTCGTATTTGAGTGTTTGACAAATCTCACAATTATTAATTATTTGTGAGATTTTTTGTTTCATTTGGGGGAAATAAATTGTTCTTTTAATATGATTATATGTTTCTTCAATGCCTCTGTGATTAGAATTTGTGTGATATTTATTTATTTCTAATTCTTGTTCCTCAGTTGAACTTATATCTTTCAGCATATATTTACATCGAACTAATTTATACAAATCTGTACTTGCGAAATATTTTGTATATGCTTCTTTAATTAACTCAAATTCCATATCAGAAACTAATATTGCGTAAATTCTGTTAGCTTTTAAAATGTCTTTTAATATCTTTACAAATTTTTCTATGGTATAATTTTGTTCTGTAAATATTCTTCGTATTTTGTTTTTAAAAGGTGTCACCAATTCTACTTTTGAATTTTGATCAGTCTTAAAAATGATTTGGATGTTAAACTCGTTCAATGGGCTATCAGATACTTTTATTTCGTTTAATTTTTTTGCTGTATCTGATCTATGCATATTAATGTCTATTGATACACGACTTAATGCGTCGGCGACTGTGTTTTGTGACCCTTTCGTATATTCTATTTCATAATCGTATTCTAGAAGTTTTAGTTTCCAACGAACTAATTTCGAGTTTGGTTCTTTAAAATTCATTAACCATGTTAATGGTCTATGATCCGTCCTTATAGTAAACTTTTGCCCGAAAAGATATGGTCTGAAGTATTTAGTAGCCCATATTATAGCTAGCATTTCCTTTTCTACCGTGGAATAATTTAATTCAGTATCTGACAAGGTCCTGCTAGCAAAAGACACCGGTCTATCTGATCCTATGCCACCCTGTGACAATACGGCACCAATGGCTACGTTACTAGCATCCGTAGTCAATATAAATGGTTTATTGAAATCTGGGTAACGCAGATTGGGTCATTGCATAGCAAGGTCTTACATTTTTTGAAAGCTCTTTCATATTCCTCATCGATTTTTACTGCTGCTTTTCCTTTTAATTTTTGGGTCAGTGGTTTTGTTATCTTCGCAAAGTCCTGAATAAATTTTCTGTAATAACCCAGTAGGCCAAAAAATGACTTTATTTCCTTTCTTGTTTTTGGCATTGGAAATGCTTTTATGGTTTCGATTTTTTTTGGGTTGGGTTTAACACCTTCATTCGAAACAATGTGTCCCAGATATTCTATATCTTTTTTAAAGAACTCGGACTTATTTGGTTGGAGTTTAAACCCGGCTTTGGATAATTGTTCGAATATCTGCCCTAAGTGTGTATTATGTTCCTGTAACGAAGGTGAAAAAACTATTATATCGTCTAGATAAACCAGACAGCATTTTCCAGGACATTATCCATTACTCTTTGGAACGTGGCTGGGGCGTTAGTCAAGCCGAATGGCATACGAATAAATTCGAAATGTCCGCCTTCTGCTGAGAAAGCGGTTTTTATCGTATCTGTAGGTTCCATTTCCACTTGATGGTACCCGCTAGCTAGATCTAAATATTTTGCTCTACCGATCTTATCTAAAACTTCATTAATGTTAGGCATTGGGTATTTGTCTTTAACAGTTTTTTCGTTTAATTTTCTGTAATCTACCACTAATCTCCACTTCTTTTTGTTTGATGCATCCATCTTTTTTGATACTAGAAACACGGGAGCGCTCCAGGGACTGTGACTATGTTTGATAATATTTTGGTCTAACAGTTTATTTATATGATTTTTTATTTCTTGGGATTCAATTCGACTATATCTAAAAGGTTTTGTATATATTGGAATTTCGTCTGTGGTTTTAATCTTATGTTTGACTAGATTTGTGAATGAGAGATGATCGTTTTCTTCATAAAACAAATTTGGGAATTGTTTGCAAAGATTTTTTAAGGTTGATCTTTCTTCGTCATTAAGGTGTTCTGTCCTTAACAGTTTAAAGTTATCATTTTTGTCACCATTGTTTGGTGCTATTATATTTGGTAGGGGATTTGATTCCAAGTAATCAGATTCAAGGAATTCGTCTACTTTTAATTGTGAATCTAGAAATAATTTTTGCTTCTGTTCTGAATAGTTCACTACTTCCATTAGACTATGTCCATTCTCTGCTCTATATAACCCTCCGTTGATGATTAAATTTTCGCTAATTTTTATGCTGTCGCAGATAAACACACCATTAGGAATACTAACTGACAATCGAACAAGAGCCTTTGATTCTTCATCGATTATATGTAGTTCAGTAGCTGAATTAAATTGTTGATGTAAAGTGATTTCGAAATTTTTTGTTCGTAAAGTTTGTTTTGGAATGTTAACGATGGCTCCCACTTGTTTTAAAATATCCATTCCGATTAATCCATGAAAATATTCATGAAAGTGGAATAGCATTAATTGGAATTGTTGTCTGTCATTAAATTCGTTAAAAAGTGGAATGTAAGTTTTCTTACGTATATAATGTGTGTTGAGAATTGTTTTTATGGTTACCGGAATATTGAGTTCTATATGATCATGGTTCGGTATTAATGATGGGTCAATAAATGAAATAGTTGCGCCAGTATCTATTAAAAATCGAAGTGGTTCTTTGGATTGGCAAAGTTTTATTAAAATATATGGTAGATTAGGGCCATGATCATTTTTGTTTATGTATCCTGTCTGGGATGTGAGGCTTTTTCGCGAAAATTTGCGCCATCATCTATATTGTGAAGGTGTTCAGTTGCTTGCTGTGCCTGTCCTAAAGTTTGAATATTATTTATATTATACCTAAATCTATTGTTAGGGTTACTTCCCTGTGGTGCAACTCCTTTATTGGGCATAATTGTTGGTCTATTTCTATTTTCTTGTACGTTTGTACTATATCTATTGTAGTTGTGAGGTGAGTAACGGTTGTCGTAGTTCTTGTGGTTGTAGTCTACATATTTTCCTTGCGAATTTCCTCGATAATATCTATCCAGTTCGTATTCTCCATTGGAATATCTTGAATATCTTTCGTTTGGACGAAAATTGTTTACGCGTCGCGTCATGTTATTCTCCTGTCTAATGTTATTGCCCTGCAGAAATATATTTCTTTCTTGAATAGCCCATTCATAGGATTCTTGTAGATTAGTAGGCTTCATAGCTCGAATTGTTCCACCCAGCTGTCCCCTCATGCCTGATAAAAAAGTCTTTAAGCAGCTTCCTGCGAATATGGATTTCTTTGTCTTAATAATGTCAGGGTCAGTCTCTTTAGCGTCCGTGTATTTAAATAAGGTTGACTTAATTTCTGTAATTTGGTCGAAGAGTTTTTGTACTGACAATTGCTTTTGGACTAGTCCGTGTAGTTCAATCAAAAGTGTTTGTTCATCTCTTTTGTCAGAGCAGTGTATGATCAAGGCTTCCTTGATCTCATTCCAATTGAGTCCAGCTTCTGATGCCGTAAGGGCGTCATTAGCTTTTCCCACTATCTTATTTCTAATTGATCTTAACAAAAATTTCCCGTACGGCTTATTTTCAGTATCCGTGATGAGCGACACGATTTCTTCGACATTTTCCAAAAATTCATTAAGTTTTTTGGCGTCACCGTCATATTCGGGTAGGAATCTAATTGCGTCCGGAATACGTAAGGCTGAACATACATCTGCTGGATTATTTGGCACAGAGTTTGAGAAATCCATGGTGGAATAGTTTGCTTGTGGTCGTACAATTAGTTGATTTGGTTCCCTTATGGTTGGCGAACTGTTATTTAGCTTAGTTCTACTTCTAGTGTTAATGTTCATTTGGTGTTGTTTAATTGGTGTTTTGTATTGTTACATATAATTAATTCTATTAAGTGATACTTATGCATGTATGTATGTGTGATGTGTTGATATTCTCTTTTCTTTTGTGGATGTGAAATTTGAGCTTTGTAGTTATATCAGGATTGCAGTCTAGTTGTGCTGGAACCACCTCGCATGTAAATGAATTGAGCCAGCCACAGTCGGAACCGTATAGCTACCCAGTTTCAACACGCAACTTGCAGTTCGAGCCAACTTGGTTGGACGGCGTCTAGTTGTGCTGGAACCACCTCGCATGTAAATGAATTGAGCCAGCCACAGTCGGAACCGTATAGCTACCCAGTTTCAACACGCAACTTGCAGTTCGAGCCAACTTGGTTGGACGGCGTCTAGTTGTGCTGGAACCACCTCGCATGTAAATGAATTGAGCCAGCCACAGTCGGAACGGTATAGCTACTCAGCTTCAACACGCAACTTGCAGTTCGAGCCAACCTGGTTTGACCGCATCTACTGGTCGGAATGGATTTCGAGTAGTTTTACCTAATATTACAATATTATAAATTTAGCATTAGTTTCTCATTTCATGTAATAATTATATTCAAACAATTTTTTTTTTTTTTTTGTTTTATATTAATATACGTTAATTACACTAGTCAACACGATTTTTCCTCAAGGAACAAAACCAACTTTTTATTAAAGATTTGGGGCTTAGAAATGGTTTGATGATATTTTTTTTCTATGGCAGAACTTTTTTGAAAAATTTTTGAAAACTGGATTAAGCTTTTCAGAGTAGCGATAGTTTTTTCACATAACTAGTATCTTACGTCTGGTGTAAAACGCATTTGAAAAGTAAAAACACAAGAATAAGCCCAAATACTTGTGATTCGTTCATCTGGGAAAAAAACATTGAAATGCAAAAATTATGCGGTATTTACGAAAGTGATAAAAACAATGAAAAAAAATAATGCCATGGTATAGTCGTTAAGGCGTCGTTAAGGTATCGCTCATAAAACTAGAAGACCCTAAAATCGAACCAAACCTAAAAAATGAAAAATGAACAAAAAATACCTTGGAAGGTTGCGGGCCCAACTGCCAATTGGGAACAAAGCAAACGAACAAGGTTGTACATTTGGTACCTTACGCGCTCCTTTGTTCCCAATGGGCAGTTGGGCTCGCAACCTTCAAAAAGGTATTTTTTGTTTTTCCATTTTTAGGTTTAGTTAACGATTTATGCCGTGATACCAAACGACGCCAAATTAATATACACAAAAAAATAGAGGACACAAGATATACTTTTTTTCCGAAGTTTTTAAAATCAAAATTTCGTAAAAAATACCGCACAAAAACATCATTTTGCATTTCAATGTATATTTCCCAGACAAACTGAATACAAAATTTGGGCTTAACTTGCTGTTTTAATTACCTTTCAAAATAGCAAAGTTCTACACGTAAATACAAAGTTATGTGAAAAAAACTATCGCTACCTCTGAAAAAAGCTTTAAAAAAAAATACCAGACTTAAAAATTCTTCAAAAAAAAGTTCTGCCCTAAAAAAAAAACTATTTCTTTAAAAAATTTTAAATCCCCATATCTATCAGAAAAAGTCGGTTTGGATCCTTGAGGAAAAAAAAGTTCGATTTTGTCGAGTAGTGTTATTAACCGATTTTATTGTGGCTGGACAGACACACCTCAGTGACCGGTTCGAGCAAACTTGTTTACTCGCGTCCAGTGTGTCTGTCTGAACCGTCGGTTGTTCTCGCCAGAGTGTTGCCGTCGTCCAATGTTCGCCCTGAACATGTTGGATTGGACTACACTCACAGCATTTTTTTTTTTTTTGTGTATATTTTTACGCATTCGTACTATATCCATATCTTTTTTTTTTATAAATTGTTTTATTTTGTGTAATTTTATGTTGAAATTTGTACTTAATACGACGTTCGCACTGAACTGAACGAATCAATTGTACTTTTTCTTTGAATTCTTCTTTTTCTCTTTTCCTTTCTTCTTTAATTTTACCATTTTTCCTTCTTTGTGAGTGAGACAAAAAAAATGACGTCACCTAGTTCACGGCGTACCAAATCTAAGGCGTGCATGTGTGAGTGAGACAGATAGTGACGACACGCAGTCTACGAAGTCCCAAATTCGAGACCGTACCGTACTGTTCGAACCAGCAATATGGTTAGCGTGTGAGACCGAAAGAGACGGAAATACTCACACATATAAGCTTGCACACAATTTTCTAAGCATTCTTCTCAATTTAGTTAGTTTTTTAGTTTTTAGTTTAAATTATGGTATATTTCACATCCACTAATAAAATTATATAGTTTTGTTCCACTTACGCAACTTTTACCGAGTTAGGAGCAAGATTCGAGCCTTTTCGGCTGCGCCAGTTATGTAGTTGAGTGGTTTTTTCAAAGAAACAGCAACAATTTGTAACTTGGTTTTTCTTTTTTTAATTTTTAAATTTTTGACTTTTTTTTGTGGAGACTCTTTTATTAGTCTCTGGTCCGTTCTGCTGTCGACAATCGAATGAATGTCAGAAGTTGAACACCTGGACCTTCCTTCTTCTCTCTCTCTCTCCTTTTCTCCATTCCTTCTTATGTCATCGGTGTCTCCGTTTTGGCTTTATGTATGTCTATTATTTAGGCAACTCTAGTCAATTGCTTAGGCAACTCTAGCCAACAACTTTACAGTGGGGTCTTCTTATAGTGCCCTCGTTGGACATTAGCTTAGAAGGTATTGGCTGGAGACATCTCGGGAAGAGTGTAGCATGTAACTTACGCGTTCTGCACATGGCCGAGACGCCATTCCTGAGCATGGAAGTTCTCCTCTTTGATCACCACGAGGTCTCCAATCTCGAGGTCTCTGTCGGATGCTGCCATTTGTTACGCTTGTGCAACTCTCGCAGGTACTCTGTCTTCAGCGCGAACAGAATTGCTGGTTGAGAGCCTTGAGATGTTGACAGCGGGTTAGGATGGAGGAGGCGCTCGCTTGTATTTCTGGCTCTGCCACGGATAATAGCGGACCACCAATCAGGAAATGGCCTGGACTCAAAGCCAACGGATCCGTTGGATCCTCAGACATAGGAGAGATTGGTCGCGAGTTAAGACATGCCTCAATTTTGAAAATAAGGTCGCGAACTCCTCTAATGTGTATTTGGACGTACACATCGACCGTTGGAATGTTCACACCAACTCCCACAAGCCCCCCATATGTGGGGCTCCGGGAGGGATAAACCGCCACGATAGCCCCTGCTGGCTGTACACCGCAGAAGTCCGAGTGCGAATTGCCTCGAGAAGATCCACAGCCAGAGAGCGGGACGCGCCGACAAAATTCCTGCCGTTGTCGGATTGAACTTCATGAGGACACCCTCGTCTCGCGACGAAACGAGCGAAGGCGGCTAGGAAGCTGTCGGTGGATAAACCGGACGTGGCCTCTAAGTGGATGGCCTTCGTGGCAAAGCAGACGAACACGCACACATACCCCTTTGAGATGGGACATGCGCGACCTGTGAAACCTTTAACGTCGAAGGGGCCGGCGAAGTCGACTCCGGTGTATGTGAACGGCCTGGAGAATGTGACTCGTGAGGCAGGAAGGTCGCCCATTAGTTGGGTTTGGAGTCGCTTACGATGGAGGAAACAAACCTTACAAGAATGGATCACTGCCCTCACCACGTGACGTAGTCGAGGGATCCAGTATGTTGCCCGGATAAGGCGAATGACCAGCTGGTTCCCACCATGTAGCGATATATGATGGGTGAATCGAACCAGCAGGTGAACCAGGAGACATGCGGGTGGCAACAGGATTGGATGCCGTTCGTTGTAGGACATGGACGCCGAGGCTTGGACTCGGCCACATGCCCGCATGACTCCGTCCTGGTCAAGGAACGGATTAAGATTCTGAGGAGAACTTGTAGTAGGGAGTGGCTGCTTGTTTAGCAGGCACCGATGCTACCCAGCATAATGGAAGCGTTGGGTTGTCAGTGTGACCGCTTGGTGAGCGGCAGCGACCTCCTTTCCGTTCAGCTCCTCGGAGACATGGGTCGTCTGCCGCCCGAGTTCGGAGAAACGGCTGAGGATATCGGAGGCGCTGCTGGTGGCATGGTCCACCTTGACGGCTCGCTTCTCCAGGTCAGTCTCAAGGAGTGAGTCCCGCGGACATGGCCACTCCGATTTTGGACCATGCAACCAAGCAGGGCCATGCCACCACATATCACTTCCGACCAGGTCAGTGGTTCCCAGCCCTCGACTGGCCAGGTCGGCCGGATTGTCCTC
The DNA here is from genome assembly GCF_018151105.1 of Drosophila obscura. Taxonomy (NCBI): domain Eukaryota; kingdom Metazoa; phylum Arthropoda; class Insecta; order Diptera; family Drosophilidae; genus Drosophila; species Drosophila obscura. The sequence goes on from NW_024542721.1 coordinate 444,216, forward strand.
GGATCGGACGGTGCTCCATCGCTCGCTGGGCCAACATCGAGTGATTTTGGCTACTCGATTGCCCATGAAAGTGGTCCAATCGCATGCAGGTCTGTTCAGCCAGGCCAAAACAATCGTGGAATCGGTCCAGAAGGATACTTGGCTTGTGTCCAGTGGCAGTTGAGGAAGGATGGCCTTGGAAAGCTCTGTCAGAAGGACGGCTCCGCACAGTTCGAGTCGAGGCAAGGAAACCGTTTTCACGGGGGCCACGCGGGTTTTAGCTGTGAGAAGGGCACAGACAATGCCTGCGGTGCTCAACTCGGATGAAAATCGCTGCCCCATAGGCACGTTGAGACGCGTCGCAGAAGCCATGTATCTGCACCTTGGCCATTGGACACACGTGCAACCGGAAAACTATTCAGGAACGTCTCCCAGGTTTGAGATAGATCGCTAGGGAGGACGTCATCTCACCTAACTCTCTTAGCCAAATTTCCCCCATGAAAATTTTGGCTTGGATGACAAAGGGGGCAAGCCATCCCGCTGGATCGAACAGCTGCGCAATCTGCGATAGCACATTGCGCTTCGTACAGGACTCCCGATGAAGTACTTCGGGAGGAGCAAAGAAGAATTCATCGGCACTGGCTTGCCATCGGATCCCCAATGTCTTAGCGATGCTACTTTCTTCAAGCTCTAGGAAGTCAGCTCGAAGTAGGTGGTCAACCGGAATATCGCGCAGTACGCCCTTGTGGTTCGCTGTCCACTTTCGGAGTGGAAACCCCGCGGAGTCGAGTGCTTTGCGTAATTCTGAAGTTGTTTTAGTTTTTTAGTTTTTAGTTTAAATTATGGTATATTTCACATCCACTAATAAAATTATATAGTTTTTGTTCCACTTACGCAACTTTTACCGAGTTAGGAGCAAGATTCGAGCCTTTTCGGCTGCGCCAGTTATGTAGTTGAGTGGTTTTTTCAAAGAAACAGCAACAATTTGTAACTTGGTTTTTCTTTTTTTAATTTTTAAATTTTTGACTTTTTTTTTGTGGAGACTCTTTTATTAGTCTCTGGTCCGTTCTGCTGTCGACAATCGAATGAATGTCAGAAGTTGAACACCTGGACTTCTTCCTTTCTCTTCTTCTCTCTCTCCTTTTCTCCATTCCTTCTTATGTCATCGGTGTCTCCGTTTTGGCTTTATGTATGTCTATTATTTAGGCAACTCTAGTCAATTGCTTAGGCAACTCTAGCCAACAACTTTACAGTGGGGTCTTCTTATAGTGCCCTCGTTGGACATTAGCTTAGAAGGTATTGGCTGGAGACATCTCGGGAAGAGTGTAGCATGTAACTTACGCGTTCTGCACATGGCCGAGACGCCATTCCTGAGCATGGAAGTTCTCCTCTTTGATCACCACGAGGTCTCCAATCTCGAGGTCTCTTGTCGGATGCTGCCATTTGTTACGCTTGTGCAACTCTCGCAGGTACTCTGTCTTCCAGCGCGAACAGAATTGCTGGTTGAGAGCCTTGAGATGTTGACAGCGGGTTAGGATGGAGGAGGCGCTCGCTTGTATTTCTGGCTTTGCCACGGATAATAGCGGACCACCAATCAGGAAATGGCCTGGACTCAAAGCCAACGGATCCGTTGGATCCTCAGACATAGGAGAGATTGGTCGCGAGTTAAGACATGCCTCAATTTTTGAAAATAAGGTCGCGAACTCCTCTAATGTGTATTTGGACGTACACATCGACCGTTGGAATGTTCACACCAACTTCCCACAAGCCCCCCATATGTGGGGCTCCGGGAGGGATAAACCGCCACGATAGCCCCTGCTGGCTGTACACCGCAGAAGTCCGAGTGCGAATTGCCTCGAGAAGATCCACAGCCAGAGAGCGGGACGCGCCGACAAAATTCCTGCCGTTGTCGGATTGAACTTCATGAGGACACCCTCGTCTCGCGACGAAACGAGCGAAGGCGGCTAGGAAGCTGTCGGTGGATAAATCGGACGTGGCCTCTAAGTGGATGGCCTTCGTGGCAAAGCAGACGAACACGCACACATACCCCTTTGAGATGGGACATGCGCGACCTGTGAAACCTTTAACGTCGAAGGGGCCGGCGAAGTCGACTCCGGTGTATGTGAACGGCCTGGAGAATGTGACTCGTGAGGCAGGAAGGTCGCCCATTAGTTGGGTTTGGAGTCGCTTACGATGGAGGAAACAAACCTTACAAGAATGGATCACTGCCCTCACCACGTGACGTAGTCGAGGGATCCAGTATGTTGCCCGGATAAGGCGAATGACCAGCTGGTTCCCACCATGTAGCGATATATGATGGGTGAATCGAACCAGCAGGTGAACCAGGAGACATGCGGGTGGCAACAGGATTGGATGCCGTTCGTTGTAGGACATGGACGCCGAGGCTTGGACTCGGCCACATGCCCGCATGACTCCGTCCTGGTCAAGGAACGGATTAAGATTCTGAGGAGAACTTGTAGTAGGGAGTGGCTGCTTGTTTAGCAGGCACCGATGCTACCCAGCATAATGGAAGCGTTGGGTTGTCAGTGTGACCGCTTGGTGAGCGGCAGCGACCTCCTTTCCGTTCAGCTCCTCGGAGACATGGGTCGTCTGCCGCCCGAGTTCGGAGAAACGGCTGAGGATATCGGAGGCGCTGCTGGTGGCATGGTCCACCTTGACGGCTCGCTTCTCCAGGTCAGTCTCAAGGAGTGAGTCCCGCGGACATGGCCACTCCGATTTTGGACCATGCAACCAAGCAGGGCCATGCCACCACATATCACTTCCGACCAGGTCAGTGGTTCCTAGCCCTCGACTGGCCAGGTCGGCCGGATTGTCCTCGGATCGGACGGTGCTCCATCGCTCGCTGGGCCAACATCGAGTGATTTTGGCTACTCGATTGCCCATGAAAGTGGTCCAATCGCATGCAGGTCTGTTCAGCCAGGCCAAAACAATCGTGGAATCGGTCCAGAAGGATACTTGGCTTGTGTCCAGTGGCAGTTGAGGAAGGATGGCCTTGGAAAGCTCTGTCAGAAGGACGGCTCCGCACAGTTCGAGTCGAGGCAAGGAAACCGTTTTCACGGGGGCCACGCGGGTTTTAGCTGTGAGAAGGGCACAGACAATGCCCTGCGGTGCTCAACTCGGATGTAAATCGCTGCCCCATAGGCACGTTGAGACGCGTCGCAGAAGCCATGTATCTGCACCTTGGCCATTGGACACACGTGCAACCGGAAAACTATTCAGGAACGTCTCCCAGGTTTGAGATAGATCGCTAGGGAGGACGTCATCTCACCCTAACTCTCTTAGCCAAATTTCCCCCATGAAAATTTTGGCTTGGATGACAAAGGGGGCAAGCCATCCCGCTGGATCGAACAGCTGCGCAATCTGCGATAGCACATTGCGCTTCGTACAGGACTCCCGATGAAGTACTTCGGAAGGAGCAAAGAAGAATTCATCGGCACTGGCTTGCCATCGGATCCCCAATGTCTTAGCGATGCTACTTTCTTCAAGCTCTAGGAAGTCAGCTCGAAGTAGGTGGTCAACCGGAATATCGCGCAGTACGCCCTTGTGGTTCGCTGTCCACTTTCGGAGTGGAAACCCCGCGGAGTCGAGTGCTTTGCGTAATTCTGAAATGGCGGAGATTGCCTGCGACTGAGTGTGAGCACCAGCCAGCACGTCGTCCACGTACATGTAACTCTCCAGGATGTCGCTTGCCATTGGCAATTGTGGGCGCACCTCTTGTGCGAGTTGCTTAATGACGCGAAGGGCGAGGTACGGTGCGCAATTGACTCGGAAGGTGACCGTGGCAAGCTCGTAGTCACACACGTCCCCATTACGGTCGCGAAAGAGTATTCGCTGATAGGGCGTGTGTTGGGAGACACTTGGATCTGGCGGTACATCTTGCTGATGTCGGCATTGAAGACATAGCGGAAGACTCGCCACCTCAGGATTTGCATGGTCAAGTCAGACTGAAGGACTGGCCCCGAATGCAATGTGTCGTTGAGGCTTTTCCCGTTGGAAGATGGGCTGGAGGCGTTGAAGACCACGCGCAGTTTGGTTGTGGTGTTGTCGGGTTTAAACACGGCGTGATGTGGAAGGTAGTAATGGCCGGAGTCATGGCTGGGTGTAACCGCTGTCATGTGGCCTAGCTCTAAATATTCCTGGATAACGGCGTCGTACTGCTCTTTGAGCGGCAAATTCCGCTGCAGACTCTGCTCGTTTTTAAGGAACTGGGCCTGTGCCGCGCACCTGGAGTGTCCTAGATCGACATTCTCTGGACACTTGAAAGGGAGAGTAACAATATACCTCCCATCGGGGGCTCGTTTAGTGGTCTTGCGAAAGTTTTTCTCGCACACAGAATCTGACTCACTCGTAGGTCTCCCCGGAAGGTCCTCCACCTCCTAGAATTTGGTGAGAAGCTTCTCGAGTCGGACGTCCTAATCTAACTAGAGCTTCGTGGTGAAGGCGGAAACCGTCCGAGTCGAGTCAGCTGATACCGGACCGGATAGGACCCATCCGAAGATGGTCTCTTGCCCAGCAGCGAGCCGCAAATGTCAGACCGGAAGCCGCTCAACAGGATAGAAGGAAGGATGTCAGCGCCTAAAATCTGCGAGCTTCGGTGGAAGGAGGGGTCTGCCAGCGGGAGGTTTGGAAGCTTATCCAAGAAGTGCTGCGGTATCGGGTATGAGGGAAGGTTACCTGCTAATTGAGGCAGAAAATATGCCATGGTCTCGATTTTGAGGCCCGGCCTGGAGGCGGCCCCGATCATGAAGTGACAGCGCCTTTGCGCCTTAGCCGCTACGGTTTGGTTTAAACCTGCGACTTGAGCCTGTATGGCTTCGAACGGTGGCTTAATAATGTTAAAGAGACGTTCAGTGATGAACGTCGCCTCGGAGCCTGAGTCAATCAGTGCGTGGGAACGGAAATTGGTCCCCAGGTGGCAAATATTAATAAGTGCCGTGCCCAGAAGAACTTGTGCTGTAGGCGAAATAGCTCTGTACGTTGGGCAGAGGTTCGGATGAGCTGGGGGCTTGGGCGGATGTCGAAGCCGCCACCCTGGATGAAGGAGCGGCACGATGCAGAAGCGTGTGATGCCTGGCCCCACAAGTGGAACAATTGTGGCTGCTGGAGCAGTCGCGAAGCAGATGACCTCTTGCGAAGCAATTTAGGCAAAGCTGCTTTTTCTTAATGCAGCTGGAACGTGCATCAGCGGACATATTGAGAAAGCGGGGATAAACTCGAATCGGGTGATTCTCTTTGGAACAGAGGTCCCACGTTCGCTTCTTCGAACTCACTTGGGTATTGAAAGAGTGAACCTTGTTTGGCATTGGACTGCCTTGCGAACGGAATGGATTGGAGTGGTTTCGAGAGGTGGTTGGATTTTGGACGCCTTTGGAGGGTGGTGGATTCGTAGCCCCTCGTGAGGTGGCAGGGTCGCTCTCAATAGCCTCGAGAGTCAGATAGTGCTGAGTTAGGAAGGAGTCGATTTCCTTCCAGGGCGGCACCTCTTTTTTGTCCGTTACGGACGCTTCCCACAACGCCCGGCTCAACTTCGGCAATTTGGAAGCGCAGATGGTGACCAGCAGACTATCCCAGTTGTCCGTGCAGACGTTGGAGACCGCTAGCGCATTTAGGACTCCTTGCATCGTACTTTGAAGATCCTTCAAGGCACGACTGCATTCGGATGTTACGCGGGGTAAAAGAGGAGGATGTTAATTTGGTTGGTCACCAGAAGCCGATTCTTTTCATATCGGCTGCGGAGAGCCAGCCATGCGGACTCAAAACCGTCATTAGTGAGGGGGGATTTCTCTACGATGGCCTTCGGATCGCCGCGGGTCTTCTCGGTGAGGTAGTACAGCCTTTCTACCAGAGACAATTTAGGATTGTTGATCACGACCGCAGTGAACAGATCCCGGAATGTGGGCCAGCGGACGTAGTCCCCTGAGAATGCCTCAATATTGACGGGAGGCAGTCGACAGCCGCCCTGTTGGACTGGCTGTGAAGGAGGAAGAACTGTGGATGTGGCCAGTTGGGCATTGAGGTCACTGAGGCACTGCTCAAATACCACATAGCATTCACCGTATGTGTCACGGATGTCCGCTTGGATTTCTGGCTCCTCGTCAGTCATCACCGCGGAGCAGGCCTTATATTCGGCCTCGACGTCCGTCCACATGCTGAGGATTTGGCCTCGACGGACCTCGGACAAAGAGGCGGATGGGGCGGCGGTGATGCGCTCTGCCAGGTGCGACAGTCGGCCAATAGCGGCGACCAATTTGGTCCCAGCGACTGAGGTGGCGGATTGAGCCATTGTGATGCAGTGTCGAGAGCTGACGGGGCTGCTGACGAAGGACCCCTTCGGATCTTGTTTGGTCACAGCTGGAACCTTAAGAGTGACAGGAGACGGGAACAGAACCGATTTGGTCCTTGCCGCAGGGCTGCTACTGGCTGCTCTCGGAGTGAGGGGTGCCTTGATTCTCTGAGTCGGCGTAGTTCCGGAGGCGGACGAGGTGCGTAGCCGGTTGGAAGAGGTCACAGGCAAAAGCTGGTTGCCGTCCTTGTGACCTGTTGGCATATTCCGAACTCACACACGTACAGAAAATCGGATTTGGAAGTCTTGGAGGGACAGAAGACTTATCTGATTAGAATTCCAACAGAATGACGCCAGGAAACAAATATAACCCACTTATAGTCGGAACCCACAGTAGTCGGGTCGACTCGGATTGTTTGAGATCACCGTGAAGTGAAATTTCTCAAACAATGAGTGACTTATATTGCGCTGAGCCGAGGAGAGGACCGGTCACACTGATTTGGGCAATATTTTGCAAATATTGTTAGTGCGGGCTCCTCCGTTTACCTCTTTGACGCAGTCGTGATCAGAACTGGGTTATTTGCGGATGGACGGCGGACGGAATGGCATTTATATCCTCGATAGTTGATTGGAATGGGCGATAGTTTGCTCTTTATGTCGTTTTGGATCGATAAAGTGCAGATAAACCTAGTCGCCGTAAGCGTTACCGGAAGCTACAGTCAAGAATATGACTCCGGAATGGGCGCTGGAGACATATCGGGAGAAATACCGAAGAAAAACAGAAAAAATCGGAAAACGGATGACGAAACGGTTTAAATTAGAAATCGTGGATCGTTCAATTTATTTCTTGTAGTGTCGGTGTGTTTCTTTGGAAATTATCAGATGAGAGTAAGGTTTTCTTTTTTATTTTTTATTAATTTATTTTTGGTCGAAAGCAAGACTCGGTTACGATACCGATATTTTTGGATTGCACCACCTCTAATGCACGGAACAAAAACAACAACAAAAGACCGAAACACCAATTTGCCAATTGGCAGTGGAAATTGCCAAATAATTGCTATAAGTGCGCCGTGCCTTGGTCGCGAGTAATTTATTCGGAAAGTGGAGGATGTTGGAGTTGGAGTAGCGATCGTGAAAAGTGGCTGGAGTGCACGAATTGTACGAAATCGCGAATTTTATATTAAATTTGGCACTTTCGCGGAGTATGTATGTAGTGTATGGAGTGCAGTATTTTTCTACGGGGAGTGGTATTTTTATTGTATGGAATTATGTTATCCATATAGTTGGCAAGATATTGCGGCCAACTATGGCAATAAATGTATGAATGTATGGAAGTAAATATATGTGTGGTTATAAGTATGGAAATAAAACACTTAATTTTAATTGGAGTTGCACTCGGAATGTGCCAGTGTATATTTTTATTGGGGTGGGTCGTGCATGGAATGCACTTGTAGGGACACGTATGGAGATGTGTGTGTATGTGTGTATCTCAAGGGCTGGAATGTGCGTACATACATATGCTCGGAATGCACTTGTTTTGAATTAATTTTTATTTATTTCATTTGTCCGCAAATCATGGACAGACACAAGTAATCGAAAAAACGACCGTATCACTGGTAGTTGAAGGTGAATGACAGGAGAACGGCCGGAATCGCCGATAATATGGCGGTGTCGAAAAAAGAAGAGACACGGATAACGGATGGCACAAAATGAAGAAATAAGTACATATATAAGAATATATATATGTACTTATATCGCGGAACTCGGACTTTTCGGAAATTGGGAACACAAATCACGAATGGAAGGGATTTGAGGCACACGAAAATCGTACTTATCTTAGGATCCTGGTGGTGAAATCGATGCCGTGCTCGAATGCTGGATATGGTTGGAGAAGGCGAAGTAGATCCGGCTCGAAGGACCAATGATTGAATGTACAGGCGATGCGAAGTCCCACAGATGATTTCCCACAGATAAATACAAGAGGCAGCTAGTTCCAATTTCTTCAAAGTTTCCCGCTTTATTCGTAGGGTTAATTCGTATCCACTCTCCGAATAAATTACTCGCGACCAAGGCACGGCGCACTTATAGTAATTATTTGGCAATTTCCACTGCCAATTGGCAAATTGGTGTTTCGGTCCTTTGTTGTTGTTTTTGTTCCGTGCATTAGAGGTGGCGCAATTCAAAAAAATATCGGTATCGTAACCGAGTCTTGCGTTCGACCAAAAATAAATAATAAAAAATAAAAAGACAATTTCCAAACAAACACACCGACACTTCAAGAAATAAAGTGAACGATCCACGATTTCTTATTTAAACCGTTTCGTCATCCGTTTTCCGATTTTTTCTGTTTTTCTTCGGTATTTCTCCCGATAGTTCTCCAGAGTTCTTCCGGAGTCATATTCTTGACTGTAGCTTCCGGTAACGCTTACGGCGACTAGGTTTATCTGCACTTTATCGATCCAAAACGACATAAAGAGCAAACTATCGCCCATTCCAATCAACTATCGAGGATATAAATGCCATTCCGTCCGCCGTCCATCCGCAAATAACCCAGTTCTGATCACGACTGCGTCAAAGAGGTAAGCGGAGGGGCCCGCACTAACAATATTTCAAAATATTGCCCAAATCAGTGTGACCGGTCCTCTCCTCGGCTCAGCGCAATATAAGTCACTCATTGTTTGAGAAATTTCACTTCACGGTGATCTCAAACAATCCGAGTCGACCCGACTACTGTGGGTTCCGACTATAAGTGGGTTATATTTGTTTCCTGGCGTCATTCTGTTGGAATTCTACTCAGATCAGTCTTCTGTCCCTCCAAGACTTCCAAATCCGCTTTTCTGTGCGTGTGTGAGTTCGGAATATGCCAACAGGTCACAAGGACGGCAACCAGCTTTTGCCTGTGACCTCTTCCAACCGGCTACGCACCTCGTCCGCCTCCGGAACTACGCCGACTCAGAGAATCAAGGCACCCCTCACTCCGAGAGCAGCCAGTAGCAGCCCTGCGGCAAGGACCAAATCGGTTCTGTTCCCGTCTCCTGTCACTCTTAAGGTTCCAGCTGTGACCAAACAAGATCCGAAGGGGTCCTTCGTCAGCAGCCCCGTCAGCTCTCGACACTGCATCACAATGGCTCAATCCGCCACCTCAGTCGCTGGGACCAAATTGGTCGCCGCTATTGGCCGACTGTCGCACCTGGCAGAGCGCATTACCGCCGCCCCATCCGCCTCTTTGTCCGAGGTCCGTCGAGGCCAAATCCTCAGCATGTGGACGGACGTCGAGGCCGAATATAAGGCCTGCTCCGCGGTGATGACTGACGAGGAGCCAGAAATCCAAGCGGACATCCGTGACACATACGGTGAATGCTATGTGGTATTTGAGCAGTGCCTCAGTGACCTCAATGCCCAACTGGCCACATCCACAGTTCTTCCTCCTTCACAGCCAGTCCAACAGGGCGGCTGTCGACTGCCTCCCGTCAATATTGAGGCATTCTCAGGGGACTACGTCCGCTGGCCCACATTCCGGGATCTGTTCACTGCGGTCGTGATCAACAATCCTAAATTGTCTCTGGTAGAAAGGCTGTACTACCTCACCGAGAAGACCCGCGGCGATCCGAAGGCCATCGTAGAGAAATCCCCCCTCACTAATGACGGTTTTGAGTCCGCATGGCTGGCTCTCCGCAGCCGATATGAAAAGAATCGGCTTCTGGTGACCAACCAAATTAACATCCTCCTCTTTTTACCCCGCGTAACATGCGAATGCAGTCGTGCCTTGAAGGATCTTCAAAGTACGATGCAAGGAGTCCTAAATGCGCTAGCGGTCTCCAACGCCTGCACGGACAACTGGGATAGTCTGCTGGTCACCATCTGCGCTTCCAAATTGCCGAAGTTGAGCCGGGCGTTGTGGGAAGCGTCCGTAACGGACAAAAAAGAGGTGCCGCCCTGGAAGGAAATCGACTCCTTCCTAACTCAGCACTATCTGACTCTCGAGGCTATTGAGAGCGACCCTGCCACCTCACGAGGGGCTACGAATCCACCACCCTCCAAAGGCGTCCAAAATCCAACCACCTCTCGAAACCACTCCAATCCATTCCGTTCGCAAGGCAGTCCAAGGCCAAACAAGGTTCACTCTTTCAATACCCAAGTGAGTTCGAAGAAGCGAACGTGGGAACCTCTGTTCCAAAGAGAATCACCCGATTCGAGTTTATCCCCGCTTTCTCAATATGTCCGCTGATGCACGTTCCAGCTGCATTAAGAAAAAGCAGCTTTGCCTAAATTGCTTCGCAAGAGGTCATCTGCTTCGCGACTGCTCCAGCAGTCACAATTGTTCCACTTGTGGGGCCAGGCATCACACGCTTCTGCATCGTGCCGCTCCTTCATCCAGGGTGGCGGCTTCGACATCCGGCCAAGCCCCCAGCTCATCCGAACCTCTGCCCAACGTACAGAGCTATTTCGCCTACAGCACAAGTACCGTTCTTCTGGGCACGGCACTTATTAATATTTGCCACCTGGGGACCAATTTCCGTTCCCACGCACTGATTGACTCAGGCTCCGAGGCGACGTTCATCACTGAACGTCTCTTTAACATTATTAAGCCACCGTTCGAAGCCATACAGGCTCAAGTCGCAGGTTTAAACCAAACCGTAGCGGCTAAGGCGCAAAGGCGCTGTCACTTCATGATCGGGGCCGCCTCCAGGCCGGGCCTCAAAATCGAGACCATGGCATATTTTCTGCCTCAATTAGCAGGTAACCTTCCCTCATACCCGATACCGCAGCACTTCTTGGATAAGCTTCCGAACCTCCCGCTGGCAGACCCCTCCTTCCACCGAAGCTCGCAGATTTTAGGCGCTGACATCTTTCCTTCTATCCTGTTGAGCGGCTTCCGGTCTGACATTTGCGGCTCGCTGCTGGGCAAGAGACCATCTTCGGATGGGTCCTATCCGGTCCGGTATCAGCTGACTCGACTCGGACGGTTTCCGCCTTCACCACGAAGCTCTAGTTAGATTAGGACGTCCGACTCGAGAAGCTTCTCACCAAATTCTAGGAGGTGGAGGACCTTCTGGGGAGACCTACGAGTGAGTCAGATTCTGTGTGCGAGAAAAACTTTCGCAAGACCACTAAACGAGCCCCCGATGGGAGGTATATTGTTACTCTCCCTTTCAAGTGTCCAGAGAATGTCGATCTAGGACACTCCAGGTGCGCGGCACAGGCCCAGTTCCTTAAAAACGAGCAGAGTCTGCAGCGGAATTTGCCGCTCAAAGAGCAGTACGACGCCGTTATCCAGGAATATTTAGAGCTAGGCCACATGACAGCGGTTACACCCAGCCATGACTCCGGCCATTACTACCTTCCACATCACGCCGTGTTTAAACCCGACAACACCACAACCAAACTGCGCGTGGTCTTCAACGCCTCCAGCCCATCTTCCAACGGGAAAAGCCTCAACGACACATTGCATTCGGGGCCAGTCCTTCAGTCTGACTTGACCATGCAAATCCTGAGGTGGCGAGTCTTCCGCTATGTCTTCAATGCCGACATCAGCAAGATGTACCGCCAGATCCAAGTGTCTCCCAACACACGCCCTATCAGCGAATACTCTTTCGCGACCGTAATGGGGACGTGTGTGACTACGAGCTTGCCACGGTCACCTTCCGAGTCAATTGCGCACCGTACCTCGCCCTTCGCGTCATTAAGCAACTCGCACAAGAGGTGCGCCCACAGTTGCCAATGGCAAGCGACATCCTGGAGAGTTACATGTACGTGGACGACGTGCTGGCTGGTGCTCACACTCAGTCGCAGGCAATCTCCGCCATTTCAGAATTACGCAAAGCACTCGACTCCGCGGGGTTTCCACTCCGAAAGTGGACAGCGAACCACAAGGGCGTACTGCGCGATATTCCGGTTGACCACCTACTTCGAGCTGACTTCCTAGAGCTTGAAGAAAGTAGCATCGCTAAGACATTGGGGATCCGATGGCAAGCCAGTGCCGATGAATTCTTCTTTGCTCCTCCCGAAGTACTTCATCGGGAGTCCTGTACGAAGCGCAATGTGCTATCGCAGATTGCGCAGCTATTCGATCCAGCGGGATGGCTTGCCCCCTTTGTCATCCAAGCCAAAATTTTCATGGGGGAAATTTGGCTAAGAGAGTTAGGGTGAGATGACGTCCTCCCTAGCGATCTATCTCAAACCTGGGAGACGTTCCTGAATAGTTTTCCGGTTGCACGTGTGTCCAATGGCCAAGGTGCAGATACATGGCTTCTGCGACGCGTCTCAACGTGCCTATGGGGCAGCGATTTACATCCGAGTTGAGCACCGCAGGACATTGTCTGTGCCCTTCTCACAGCTAAAACCCGCGTGGCCCCCGTGAAAACGGTTTCCTTGCCTCGACTCGAACTGTGCGGAGCCGTCCTTCTGACAGAGCTTTCCAAGGCCATCCTTCCTCAACTGCCACTGGACACAAGCCAAGTATCCTTCTGGACCGATTCCACGATTGTTTTGGCCTGGCTGAACAGACCTGCATGCGATTGGACCACTTTCATGGGCAATCGAGTAGCCAAAATCACTCGATGTTGGCCCAGCGAGCGATGGAGCACCGTCCGATCCGAGGACAATCCGGCCGACCTGGCCAGTCGAGGGCTAGGACCCACTGACCTGGTCGGAAGTGATATGTGGTGGCATGGCCCTGCTTGGTTGCATGGTCCAAAATCGGAGTGGCCATGTCCGCGGGACTCACTCCTTGAGACTGACCTGGAGAAGCGAGCCGTCAAGGTGGACCATGCCACCAGCAGCGCCTCCGATATCCTCAGCCGTTTCTCCGAACTCGGGCGGCAGACGACCCATGTCTCCGAGGAGCTGAACGGAAAGGAGGTCGCTGCCGCTCACCAAGCGGTCACACTGACAACCCAACGCTTCCATTATGCTGGGTAGCATCGGTGCCTGCTAAACAAGCAGCCACTCCCTACTACAAGTTCTCCTCAGAATCTTAATCCGTTCCTTGACCAGGACGGAGTCATGCGGGCATGTGGCCGAGTCCAAGCCTCGGCGTCCATGTCCTACAACGAACGGCATCCAATCCTGTTGCCACCCGCATGTCTCCTGGTTCACCTGCTGGTTCGATTCACCCATCATATATCGCTACATGGTTGGAACCAGCTGGTCATCCGCCTTATCCGGGCAACATACTGGATCCCTCGACTACGTCACGTGGTGAGGGCAGTGATCCATTCTTGTAAGGTTTGTTTCCTCCATCGTAAGCGACTCCAAACCCAACTAATGGGCGACCTTCCTGCCTCACGAGTCACATTCTCCAGGCCGTTCACATACACCGGAGTCGACTTCGCCGAGGGCTCGTTTAGTGGTCTTGCGAAAGTTTTTCTCGCACACAGAATCTGACTCACTCGTAGGTCTCCCCGGAAGGTCCTCCACCTCCTAGAATTTGGTGAGAAGCTTCTCGAGTCGGACGTCCTAATCTAACTAGAGCTTCGTGGTGAAGGCGGAAACCGTCCGAGTCGAGTCAGCTGATACCGGACCGGATAGGACCCATCCGAAGATGGTCTCTTGCCCAGCAGCGAGCCGCAAATGTCAGACCGGAAGCCGCTCAACAGGATAGAAGGAAGGATGTCAGCGCCTAAAATCTGCGAGCTTCGGTGGAAGGAGGGGTCTGCCAGCGGGAGGTTTGGAAGCTTATCCAAGAAGTGCTGCGGTATCGGGTATGAGGGAAGGTTACCTGCTAATTGAGGCAGAAAATATGCCATGGTCTCGATTTTGAGGCCCGGCCTGGAGGCGGCCCCGATCATGAAGTGACAGCGCCTTTGCGCCTTAGCCGCTACGGTTTGGTTTAAACCTGCGACTTGAGCCTGTATGGCTTCGAACGGTGGCTTAATAATGTTAAAGAGACGTTCACTGATGAACGTCGCCTCGGAGCCTGAGTCAATCAGTGCGTGGGCACGGAAATTGGTCCCCAGGGGGCAAATATTAATAAGTGCCGTGCCCAGAAGAACGGTACTTGTGCTGTAGGCGAAATAGCTCTGTACGTTGGGCAGAGGTTCGGATGAGCTGGGGGCTTGGGCGGATGTCGAAGCCGCCACCCTGGATGAAGGAGCGGCACGATGCAGAAGCGTGTGATGCCTGGCCCCACAAGTGGAACAATTGTGGCTGCTGGAGCAGTCGCGAAGCAGATGACCTCTTGCGAAGCAATTTAGGCAAAGCTGCTTTTTCTTAATGCAGGTGGAACGTGCATCAGCGGACATATTGAGAAAGCGGGGATAAACTCGAATCGGGTGATTCTCTTTGGAACAGATGTTCCACGTTCGCTTCTTCGAACTCACTTGGGTATTGAAAGAGTGAACCTTGTTTGGCCTTGGACTGCCTTGCGACCGGAATGGATTGGAGTGGTTTCGTGAGGTGGCAGGGTCGCTCTCAATAGCCTCGAGAGTCAGATAGTGCTGAGTTAGGAAGGAGTCGATTTCCTTCCAGGGCGGCACCTCTTTTTTGTCCGTTACGGACGCTTCCCACAACGCCCGGCTCAACTTCGGCAATTTGGAAGCGCAGATGGTGACCAGCAGACTATCCCAGTTGTCCGTGCAGACGTTGGAGACCGCTAGCGCATTTAGGACTCCTTGCATCGTACTTTGAAGATCCTTCAAGGCACGACTGCATTCGGATGTTACGCGGGGTAAAAAGAGGAGGATGTTAATTTGGTTGGTCACCAGAAGCCGATTCTTTTCATATCGGCTGCGGAGAGCCAACCATGCGGACTCGAAACCGTCATTAGTGAGGGGGGATTTCTCTACGATGGCCTTCGGATCGCCGCGGGTCTTCTCGGTGAGGTAGTACAGCCTTTCTACCAGAGACAATTTAGGATTGTTGATCACGACCGCAGTGAACAGATCCCGGAATGTGGGCCAGCGGACGTAGTCCCCTGAGAATGCCTCAATATTGACGGGAGGCAGTCGACAGCCGCCCTGTTGGACTGGCTGTGAAGGAGGAAGAACTGTGGATGTGGCCAGTTGGGCATTGAGGTCACTGAGGCACTGCTCAAATACCACATAGCATTCACCGTATGTGTCACGGATGTCCGCTTGGATTTCTGGCTCCTCGTCAGTCATCACCGCGGAGCAGGCCTTATATTCGGCCTCGACGTCCGTCCACATGCTGAGGATTTGGCCTCGACGGACCTCGGACAAAGAGGCGGATGGGGCGGCGGTGATGCGCTCTGCCAGGTGCGACAGTCGGCCAATAGCGGCGACCAATTTGGTCCCAGCGACTGAGGTGGCGGATTGAGCCATTGTGATGCAGTGTCGAGAGCTGACGGGGCTGCTGACGAAGGACGCCTTCGGATCTTGTTTGGTCACAGCTGGAACCTTAAGAGTGACAGGAGACGGGAACAGAACCGATTTGGTCCTTGCCGCAGGGCTGCTACTGGCTGCTCTCGGAGTGAGGGGTGCCTTGATTCTCTGAGTCGGCGTAGTTCCGGAGGCGGACGAGGTGCGTAGCCGGTTGGAAGAGGTCACAGGCAAAAGCTGGTTGCCGTCCTTGTGACCTGTTGGCATATTCCGAACTCACACACGCACAGAAAATCGGATTTGGAAGTCTTGGAGGGACAGAAGACTGATCTGAGTAGAATTCCAACAGAATGACGCCAGGAAACAAATATAACCCACTTATAGTCGGAACCCACAGTAGTCGGGTCGACTCGGATTGTTTGAGATCACCGTGAAGTGAAATTTCTCAAACAATGAGTGACTTATATTGCGCTGAGCCGAGGAGAGGACCGGTCACACTGATTTGGGCAATATTTTGCAAATATTGTTAGTGCGGGCTCCTCCGTTTACCTCTTTGACGCAGTCGTGATCAGAACTGGGTTATTTGCGGATGGACGGCGGACGGAATGGCATTTATATCCTCGATAGTTGATTGGAATGGGCGATAGTTTGCTCTTTATGTCGTTTTGGATCGATAAAGTGCAGATAAACCTAGTCGCCGTAAGCGTTACCGGAAGCTACAGTCAAGAATATGACTCCGGAATGGGCGCTGGAGACATATCGGGAGAAATACCGAAGAAAAACAGAAAAAATCGGAAAACGGATGACGAAACGGTTTAAATTAGAAATCGTGGATCGTTCAATTTATTTCTTGTAGTGTCGGTGTGTTTCTTTGGAAATTATCAGATGAGAGTAAGGTTTTCTTTTTTATTTTTTATTAATTTATTTTTGGTCGAACGCAAGACTCGGTTACGATACCGATATTTTTGGATTGTACCACCTCTAATGCACGGAACAAAAACAACAACAAAAGACCGAAACACCAATTTGCCAATTGGCAGTGGAAATTGCCAAATAATTGCTATAAGTGCGCCGTGCCTTGGTCGCGAGTAATTTATTCGGAAAGTGGAGGATGTTGGAGTTGGAGTAGCGATCGTGAAAAGTGGCTGGAGTGCACGAATTGTACGAAATCGCGAATTTTATATTAAATTTGGCACTTTCGCGGAGTATGTATGTAGTGTATGGAGTGCAGTATTTTTCTACGGGGAGTGGTATTTTTATACCCGTACTCAAAAAAGAGTTAAGGGGTATATTAGATTTGTGGTAAAAGTGGATGTGTGTAACGCAGAGAAGGAAACGTTTCCGACCCCATAAAGTATATATATTCTTGATCAGCATCAATAGCCGAGTCGATATAGCCATGTCTGTCTGTCCGTCTGTCCGTCTGTCTGTCTGTCTGTCTCGATGAGCGCCTAGATC
Source organism: Drosophila obscura (assembly GCF_018151105.1). NCBI lineage: Eukaryota > Metazoa > Arthropoda > Insecta > Diptera > Drosophilidae > Drosophila > Drosophila obscura. The sequence continues at coordinate 461,235 of NW_024542721.1, forward strand.
TCAGAGACTATAAGAGCTAGGGCAACCAAATTTGGTTTCCAGACTCATGTGATATCACACTGCTACAAGTGTATTTCAAAATTTCGCCCCGCCTCCTTCCGCCACCACAAAGGACGAAAATCTGTGGCAAGCACAATTTTAAAGAAACGATAAAACTAAAAACGCAGTATCGTAGAGAATGACCATATCTACCAGACTGCCGAATCTGAATCAGATCGGATCATAATTATAGCCAGAATGAAGAAATTAATTTTCAGTTGCTTCCCCTCCCCCTCCCACCGAGACAACACAACTCATCTTCCTTCTCGCTCGCACACTCTGCCGCGTTCAGTGCGCGAGCAACCCCTAGCGGTGGAGATGTAGAATATGAATGGAACATGTACAATCTACATGTTAGATGTATAATAGACATTTTATATGTAGATGTAGATAGCATATGTAGCAAAAAAATGTAAAATGTAAAATTTTTATTTTTTTTTCTAAAATTCTAAAAAATCATAAGCTCAAAAGTGTATGTATATACTGACTGAGTACGGGTATAAGTAGAGTCGTGTCCCCAGAAACGACTCACACGTTCCTTCTCGTTATTGTATGGAATTATGTTATCCATATAGTTGGCAAGATATTGCGGCCAACTATGGCAATAAATGTATGAATGTATGGAAGTAAATATATGTGTGGTTATAACTATGGAAATAAAACACTTAATTTTAATTGGAGTTGCACTCGGAATGTGCCAGTGTATATTTTTATTGGGGTGGGTCGTGCATGGAATGCACTTGTAGGGACACGTATGGAGATGTGTGTGTATGTGTGTATCTCAAGGGCTGGAATGTGCGTACATACATATGCTCGGAATGCACTTGTTTTGAATTAATTTTTATTTATTTCATTTGTCCGCAAATCATGGACAGACACAAGTAATCGAAAAAACGACCGTATCACTGGTAGTTGAAGGTGAATGACAGGAGAACGGCCGGAATCGCCGATAATATGGCGGTGTCGAAAAAAGAAGAGACACGGATAACGGATGGCACAAAATGAAGAAATAAGTACATATATAAGAATATATATATGTACTTATATCGCGGAACTCGGACTTTTCGGAAATTGGGAACACAAATCACGAATGGAAGGGATTTGAGGCACACGAAAATCGTACTTATCTTAGGATCCTGGTGGTGAAATCGATGCCGTGCTCGAATGCTGGATATGGTTGGAGAAGGCGAAGTAGATCCGGCTCGAAGGACCAATGATTGAATGTACAGGCGATGCGAAGTCCCACAGATGATTTCCCACAGATAAATACAAGAGGCAGCTAGTTCCAATTTCTTCAAAGTTTCCCGCTTTATTCGTAGGGTTAATTCGTATCCACTCTCCGAATAAATTACTCGCGACCAAGGCACGGCGCACTTATAGTAATTATTTGGCAATTTCCACTGCCAATTGGCAAATTGGTGTTTCGGTCCTTTGTTGTTGTTTTTGTTCCGTGCATTAGAGGTGGCGCAATTCAAAAAAATATCGATATCGTAACCGAGTCTTGCGTTCGACCAAAAATAAATAATAAAAAATAAAAAGACAATTTCCAAACAAACACACCGACACTTCAAGAAATAAAGTGAACGATCCACGATTTCTTATTTAAACCGTTTCGTCATCCGTTTTCCGATTTTTTCTGTTTTTCTTCGGTATTTCTCCCGATAGTTCTCCAGAGTTCTTCCGGAGTCAGATTCTTGACTGTAGATTCCGGTAACGCTTACGGCGACTAGGTTTATCTGCACTTTATCGATCCAAAACGACATAAAGAGCAAACTATCGCCCATTCCAATCAACTATCGAGGATATAAATGCCATTCCGTCCGCCGTCCATCCGCAAATAACCCAGTTCTGATCACGACTGCGTCAAAGAGGTAAACGGAGGATCATCGCACTAACAATATTTCCCATATTGCCACCACCAGTGTGAGGAGGAGCCCGCACTAACAATATTTGCAAAATATTGCCCAAATCAGTGTGACCGGTCCTCTCCTCGGCTCAGCGCAATATAAGTCACTCATTGTTTGAGAAATTTCACTTTACGGTGATCTCAAACAATCCGAGTCGACCCGACTACTGTGGGTTCCGACTATAAGTGGGTTATATTTGTTTCCTGGCGTCATTCTGTTGGAATTCTACTCAGATCAGTCTTCTGTCCCTCCAAGACTTCCAAATCCGATTTTCTGTGCGTGTGTGAGTTCGGAATATGCCAACAGGTCACAAGGACGGCAACCAGCTTTTGCCTGTGACCTCTTCCAACCGGCTACGCACCTCGTCCGCCTCCGGAACTACGCCGACTCAGAAAATCAAGGCACCCCTCACTCCGAGAGCAGCCAGTAGCAGCCCTGCGGCAAGGACCAAATCGGTTCTGTTCCCGTCTCCTGTCACTCTTAAGGTTCCAGCTGTGACCAAACAAGATCCGAAGGGGTCCTTCGTCAGCAGCCCCGTCAGCTCTCGACACTGCATCACAATGGCTCAATCCGCCACCTCAGTCGCTGGGACCAAATTGGTCGCCGCTATTGGCCGACTGTCGCACCTGGCAGAGCGCATTACCGCCGCCCCATCCGCCTCTTTGTCCGAGGTCCGTCGAGGCCAAATCCTCAGCATGTGGACGGACGTCGAGGCCGAATATAAGGCCTGCTCCGCGGTGATGACTGACGAGGAGCCAGAAATCCAAGCGGACATCCGTGACACATACGGTGAATGCTATGTGGTATTTGAGCAGTGCCTCAGTGACCTCAATGCCCAACTGGCCACATCCACAGTTCTTCCTCCTTCACAGCCAGTCCAACAGGGCGGCTGTCGACTGCCTCCCGTCAATATTGAGGCATTCTCAGGGGACTACGTCCGCTGGCCCACATTCCGGGATCTGTTCACTGCGGTCGTGAACAACAATCCTAAATTGTCTCTGGTAGAAAGGCTGTACTACCTCACCGAGAAGACCCGCGGCGATCCGAAGGCCATCGTAGAGAAATCCCCCGTCACTAATGACGGTTTTGAGTCCGCATGGCTTCTGGTGACCAACCAAATTAACATCCTCCTCTTTTTACCCCGCGTAACATCCGAATGCAGTCGTGCCTTGAAGGATCTTCAAAGTACGATGCAAGGAGTCCTAAATGCGCTAGCGGTCTCCAACGTCTGCACGGACAACTGGGATAGTCTGCTGGTCACCATCTGCGCTTCCAAATTGCCGAAGTTGAGCCGGGCGTTGTGGGAAGCGTCCGTAACGGACAAAAAAGAGGTGCCGCCCTGGAAGGAAATCGACTCCTTCCTAACTCAGCACTATCTGACTCTCGAGCCTATTGAGAGCGACCCTGCCACCTCACGAGGGGCTACGAATCCACCACCCTCCAAAGGCGTCCAAAATCCAACCACCTCTCGAAACCACTCCAATCCATTCCGTTCGCAAGGCAGTCCAATGCCAAACAAGGTTCACTCTTTCAATACCCAAGTGAGTTCGAAGAAGCGAACGTGGGACCTCTGTTCCAAAGAGAATCACCCGATTCGAGTTTATCCCCGCTTTCTCAATATGTCCGCTGATGCACGTTCCAGCTGCATTAAGAAAAAGCAGCTTTGCCTAAATTGCTTCGCAAGAGGTCATCTGCTTCGCGACTGCTCCAGCAGTCACAATTGTTCCACTTGTGGGGCCAGGCATCACACGCTTCTGCATCGTGCCGCTCCTTCATCCAGGGTGGCGGCTTCGACATCCGCCCAAGCCCCCAGCTCATCCGAACCTCTGCCCAACGTACAGAGCTATTTCGCCTACAGCACAAGTACCGTTCTTCTGGGCACGGCACTTATTAATATTTGCCCCCTGGGGACCAATTTCCGTGCCCACGCACTGATTGACTCAGGCTCCGAGGCGACGTTCATCACTGAACGTCTCTTTAACATTATTAAGCCACCGTTCGAAGCCATACAGGCTCAAGTCGCAGGTTTAAACCAAACCGTAGCGGCTAAGGCGCAAAGGCGCTGTCACTTCATGATCGGGGCCGCCTCCAGGCCGGGCCTCAAAATCGAGACCATGGCATATTTTCTGCCTCAATTAGCAGGTAACCTTCCCTCATACCCGATACCGCAGCACTTCTTGGATAAGCTTCCGAACCTCCCGCTGGCAGACCCCTCCTTCCACCGAAGCTCGCAGATTTTAGGCGCTGACATCCTTTCCTTCTATCCTGTTGAGCGGCTTCCGGTCTGACATTTGCGGCTCGCTGCTGGGCAAGAGACCATCTTCGGATGGGTCCTATCCGGTCCGGTATCAGCTGACTCGACTCGGACGGTTTCCGCCTTCACCACGAAGCTCTAGTTAGATTAGGACGTCCGACTCGAGAAGCTTCTCACCAAATTCTAGGAGGTGGAGGACCTTCTGGGGAGACCTACGAGTGAGTCAGATTCTGTGTGCGAGAAAAACTTTCGCAAGACCACTAAACGAGCCCCCGATGGGAGGTATATTGTTACTCTCCCTTTCAAGTGTCCAGAGAATGTCGATCTAGGACACTCCAGGTGCGCGGCACAGGCCCAGTTCCTTAAAAACGAGCAGAGTCTGCAGCGGAATTTGCCGCTCAAAGAGCAGTACGACGCCGTTATCCAGGAATATTTAGAGCTAGGCCACATGACAGCGGTTACACCCAGCCATGACTCCGGCCATTACTACCTTCCACATCACGCCGTGTTTAAACCCGACAACACCACAACCAAACTGCGCGTGGTCTTCAACGCCTCCAGCCCATCTTCCAACGGGAAAAGCCTCAACGACACATTGCATTCGGGGCCAGTCCTTCAGTCTGACTTGACCATGCAAATCCTGAGGTGGCGAGTCTTCCGCTATGTCTTCAATGCCGACATCAGCAAGATGTACCGCCAGATCCAAGTGTCTCCCAACACACGCCCTATCAGCGAATACTCTTTCGCGACCGTAATGGGGACGTGTGTGACTACGAGCTTGCCACGGTCACCTTCCGAGTCAATTGCGCACCGTACCTCGCCCTTCGCGTCATTAAGCAACTCGCACAAGAGGTGCGCCCACAATTGCCAATGGCAAGCGACATCCTGGAGAGTTACATGTACGTGGACGACGTGCTGGCTGGTGCTCACACTCAGTCGCAGGCAATCTCCGCCATTTCAGAATTACGCAAAGCACTCGACTCCGCGGGGTTTCCACTCCGAAAGTGGACAGCGAACCACAAGGGCGTACTGCGCGATATTGACCACCTACTTCGAGCTGACTTCCTAGAGCTTGAAGAAAGTAGCATCGCTAAGACATTGGGGATCCGATGGCAAGCCAGTGCCGATGAATTCTTCTTTGCTCCTCCCGAAGTACTTCATCGGGAGTCCTGTACGAAGCGCAATGTGCTATCGCAGATTGCGCAGCTGTTCGATCCAGCGGGATGGCTTGCCCCCTTTGTCATCCAAGCCAAAATTTTCATGGGGGAAATTTGGCTAAGAGAGTTAGGGTGAGATGACGTCCTCCCTAGCGATCTATCTCAAACCTGGGAGACGTTCCTGAATAGTTTTCCGGTTGCACGTGTGTCCAATGGCCAAGGTGCAGATACATGGCTTCTGCGACGCGTCTCAACGTGCCTATGGGGCAGCGATTTACATCCGAGTTGAGCACCGCAGGGCATTGTCTGTGCCCTTCTCACAGCTAAAACCCGCGTGGCCCCCGTGAAAACGGTTTCCTTGCCTCGACTCGAACTGTGCGGAGCCGTCCTTCTGACAGAGCTTTCCAAGGCCATCCTTCCTCAACTGCCACTGGACACAAGCCAAGTATCCTTCTGGACCGATTCCACGATTGTTTTGGCCTGGCTGAACAGACCTGCATGCGATTGGACCACTTTCATGGGCAATCGAGTAGCCAAAATCACTCGATGTTGGCCCAGCGAGCGATGGAGCACCGTCCGATCCGAGGACAATCCGGCCGACCTGGCCAGTCGAGGGCTAGGAACCACTGACCTGGTCGGAAGTGATATGTGGTGGCATGGCCCTGCTTGGTTGCATGGTCCAAAATCGGAGTGGCCATGTCCGCGGGACTCACTCCTTGAGACTGACCTGGAGAAGCGAGCCGTCAAGGTGGACCATGCCACCAGCAGCGCCTCCGATATCCTCAGCCGTTTCTCCGAACTCGGGCGGCAGACGACCCATGTCTCCGAGGAGCTGAACGGAAAGGAGGTCGCTGCCGCTCACCAAGCGGTCACACTGACAACCCAACGCTTCCATTATGCTGGGTAGCATCGGTGCCTGCTAAACAAGCAGCCACTCCCTACTACAAGTTCTCCTCAGAATCTTAATCCGTTCCTTGACCAGGACGGAGTCATGCGGGCATGTGGCCGAGTCCAAGCCTCGGCGTCCATGTCCTACAACGAACGGCATCCAATCCTGTTGCCACCCGCATGTCTCCTGGTTCACCTGCTGGTTCGATTCACCCATCATATATCGCTACATGGTGGGAACCAGCTGGTCATTCGCCTTATCCGGGCAACATACTGGATCCCTCGACTACGTCACGTGGTGAGGGCAGTGATCCATTCTTGTAAGGTTTGTTTCCTCCATCGTAAGCGACTCCAAACCCAACTAATGGGCGACCTTCCTGCCTCACGAGTCACATTCTCCAGGCCGTTCACATACACCGGAGTCGACTTCGCCGGCCCCTTCGACGTTAAAGGTTTCACAGGTCGCGCATGTCCCATCTCAAAGGGGTATGTGTGCGTGTTCGTCTGCTTTGCCACGAAGGCCATCCACTTAGAGGCCACGTCCGATTTATCCACCGACAGCTTCCTAGCCGCCTTCGCTCGTTTCGTCGCGAGACGAGGGTGTCCTCATGAAGTTCAATCCGACAACGGCAGGAATTTTGTCGGCGCGTCCCGCTCTCTGGCTGTGGATCTTCTCGAGGCAATTCGCACTCGGACTTCTGCGGTGTACAGCCAGCAGGGGCTATCGTGGCGGTTTATCCCTCCCGGAGCCCCACATATGGGGGGCTTGTGGGAAGTTGGTGTGAACATTCCAACGGTCGATGTGTACGTCCAAATACACATTAGAGGAGTTCGCGACCTTATTTTCAAAAATTGAGGCATGTCTTAACTCGCGACCAATCTCTCCTATGTCTGAGGATCCAACGGATCCGTTGGCTTTGAGTCCAGGCCATTTCCTGATTGGTGGTCCGCTATTATCCGTGGCAGAGCCAGAAATACAAGCGAGCGCCTCCTCCATCCTAAACCGCTGGCAACATCTCAAGGCTCTCAACCAGCAATTCTGTTCGCGCTGGAAGACAGAGTACCTGCGAGAGTTGCACAAGCGTAACAAATGGCAGCATCCGACAAGAGACCTCGAGATTGGAGACCTCGTGGTGATCAAAGAGGAGAACATCCATGCTCAGGAATGGCGTCTCGGCCATGTGCAGAACGCGTATCCTGGAGCCGATGATAAGGTCCGTGTGGTAGACCTGCTCACGGCCCGCGGCCTTATCAAGAGACCGATCACGAACGTGGTTCTGCTTCCTATGGAATCGGTGGTCCTTTCCACCTGCTCCGATTCATAAGCCTCCGTCCTTTTGTTATGCTTAAATCCAGCTTAATCATCCGTATCCGTACCCGTATCAGTATCCGTATGCCAACCCGTCCCAGCTCTTTACTAATGCTTCGTTGACTCCTTTCTTTCATCTTAGTTTTTTCCAGATGGCAGATATGGCCCCTCAAACGTCCTCACGGTCCCGATCCAGCCGACAGCCCTCGGTAGCTTGAGTGCCACCGATCTACATTTAATTCGCTTTTCCACCCCACCCTAAGCAAAATGGCCGGCTTTTGCACGCGACTATATATACGAATTAACCCTACGAATAAAGCGGGAAACTTTGAAGAAATTGGAACTAGCTGCCTCTTGTATTTATCTGTGGGAAATCATCTGTGGGACTTCGCATCGCCTCTACGATGATCTCCAAGTTGCAGTTGCAGACCACCATGGCATTCATGCTAAAACATTCCATTCCGATTTTAAAAGACGGAATGGTTCTCTATACGCTTTAATATTCTGATGTGAGCACCATCAACACAGGCAAATATTCTAGGCAATTTATATTTCCGATAGAAATTGTCATATGCAGGCACAATTTTAAAGATACGATAAAACTAAAAACGCAGTATCGTAGAGAATGCCCACAATGCCCGAATCTGAATCAGATCGGATAATAATTATAGCCAGAATGAAGAAATTAATTTTCAGTTGCTTCCCCCGCCCCCTCCCGCAAGAGAAACGCTACTCATTCTCTTTCTCGCTCGCACACTCTGCCGCGTTCAGTGCGCGAGCAACCCCTAGCGGAGGAGATGTAAAATCTAAATGGTACATGTATAATCTACATGTTAGATGTAGAATATACATTGTAGATGTAGATGTAGATAGCAGATGTAGCAATAAATGTCAAATGTAAAATTATTTTTTTTAATCTAAAATTCTAAAAAATCAAAAGCTCAAAAATGTTTATACTGACTGAGTACGGGTATAAGTAGAGTCGCGTCCCCAGAAGCGACTCGCACGTTCCTTCTCGTTCTAATTGAGTTAGTGTAGAAAGTTTGGCTATTCGTATTTTTTATTGCTTTTAATGATGAAAGAGAAACGGTACAGATGGTGAATTTACCTTTCTGTTTGTTGGCATATACACAGGCTGTTAGAACGGCTGCTATTTCAGCGGTGAAAATAGATGAGTAATGGGGTAGCAACTGATATGTAATTACACTACTCGACAAAATCGAACTTTTTTTTTCCTCAAGGATCCAAACCGACTTTTTATGATAGATATGGGGATTTAAAATTTTTTAAAGAATTATGGTTTTTTTTCTATGGCATAACTTTTTTTTGAAGAATTTTTAAAGTCTGGTATTTTTTTTTAAACTTTTTTCGAATTTTAGCTCCAAAGTCTCTCCATAGACTTCAATGAGCGATACCTTAAACGACGCCAAATTAATGCACCTATACACAAAAAAATGGAGGACACAGGATATAATTTTTTTTCGACTTTTCCTGAGTTTTTAAAGTCAAAATTTCGTAAAAAATACCGCACAAAAATCATCATTTTTGCATTTCAATGCTTTATATTTCCCAGACGGTAAGCTGTAATCACAAAGTGTTTAGGCTTAGCTTCTAGCTGTTGCCTGTGTCTGGAACCGTCTGTGTATACAAATTTTCGGTTGTTTAAGGTGTTTTTGAGCTCTCTGAATTTCTGTTGCTAAATTATTTGAGGTGTATCTGATTTTAGTGAGGTGTGGAGATATGTTTATGTATGAGTTATTGAAGAGCCAGGGTGCAGTTTTTATACCCGTACTCAAAAAAGAGTTAAGGGGTATATTAGATTTTTGGTAAAAGTGGATGTGTGTAACGCAGAGAAGGAAACGTTTCCGTCCCCATAAAGTATATATATTCTTGATCAGCACCAATAGCCGAGTCGATATAGCCATGTCTGTCTGTCCGTCTGTCTGTCTGTCTGTCTCGATGAGCGCCTAGATCTCAGAGACTATAAGAGCTAGGGCAACCAAATTTGGTTTCCAGACTCATGTGATATCCCACTGCTACAAGTGTATTTCAAAATTTCGCCCCGCCCCCTTCCGCCCCCACGCAGTATCGTAAAGAATGCCCATATCTACCGGACTGCCGAATCTGAATCAGATCGGATCATAATTATAGCCAGAATGAAGAAATTAATTTTTTGTTGCTTCCTCTGCCACCCCCTGCCAGAGATACGCTACTCATTCTCTTTCTCGCTCGCACACTCTGCCGCGTTTAATGAGCGAACAACCCCTAGCGGAGGAGATGTAGAATATGAATGGTACATCTATAATCTACATGTTAGATGTAAAATATACATTGTAGATGTAGATAACAGATGTAGAGAAAAAATGTAACATGTAAAATTTTTTTTTTTATTCTAAAATTCTAAAAAATCATAAGTTCAAAAATGTATATACTGGCTGAGTACAGGTATAAGTAGAGTCGCGTCCCCACTTTTTCGAAGATTTTGTTGTCTGATCTTGTAATAAACTTGGGTTCATTAATAGTGGATTTATTACTATTTAAATGTTTGCTAATATCTGGCGGCCTGTTCACTGTTGATATTGTTGGTGTTTGAGCGTAGAGGCGTGCGAAGTTCCACAGATGTTTCCCACAGATAAATATGACAGGCATATCCAAATTCTTCAAGTATATTTCGGGGTTTATTCGTAGGCTTAGGTTACATATATATATGTATGTTTCGCGTGCAAAAGCCGGCCGTTTGCTTGTGGGTGAAGAAGCGCATTAAACTAGATCGGTGGTACTCAAGCTGCCGAGGGCTGTCGGAGGCGAGAACGGGAGCGTGAGCGTGGGCGGGAGCGCAAGCGTGGTGAATATGCGCGCGAGAGCGCGTCACCGGGGGAAAAAAGCTCCTAAGCGTGAGAGCGAGAGCGAGGGCAACAGCTTGCGTAGCTGGATTGCTAACAGTGGTGTGGCTGGAATGCCCACAGAGCTGTTGCCCCGCCAGCGCCGTCCTCACTCTAAACATTCTCCCCCCCCTTGCAGGATTGCAAAGACTCTATATGCTCCGATTTGGAAGCAAGAAGGTTGCTGCTGGATTCGGAATTCCTATGCCGGGGCGGCTCACAGGAAGACGAGGGCGCACATCGACGCTGTACGCTGAAGATGAAGGCGGCGGTGCCGCAGAGGAGCCAGATGGGCGCCGAGACTCGGGAAGGTGGAGTAACGTGTGGTGGCTCCGGTTACACACCTTACACCGATCACCGCTTCGGCAATCGTGGCCGGAGTGTCGGTGAGCCAGGCAATTGGTGCAGTAGCTGAAGTGGAGGACAGCTTGGAGCCTCCTTTCGGAATCCAGGCGGAGAAAGCGGCGGCATTTCCGTAGAGGATGGATTTCAGAGCAGACTCGGCATTGGTAGGACTTAGTACCTCGGGAACGTCTGCTCTCCACGGTGCGGTCGAAACGGGATCCAGCAGCCATGTCTGTATGTGGAAGGCTAGGGCGAAATGAAAAAGTCGAAAAAGCATTAGAAGTGAGCTTGGAACGGATTACGGGCACATTTGGGACACTGGAAGTTTCTCTGGAAATTTGACAAGAAAAGGATGCAACTTGATGGCTCGCCGTATCGGACACGGGACCAGTGAGCACCCATCCGAAAATGGTTTCTTGGCCGAAAAGAGAGCCACATATGTTGGGCTGTAAGCCGCTCAACATGACCGATGGTAGGATATCGGCTCCAATCAGGACATCGATTGGTAAGCTCTCGAAGAATGTAGGATCCGACAATGGAAGACTCGGCAGATCTTTCAATAAACTTGGCGAGATAGGATGCAACGGAAGATTCTTTGCCAATTCAGGGATAACATAGGCCGAAGCGTTTAATCGTAAACCCGGCCTTGTTGGGGAGCGAATGGAAACTTGACAGAGCTTATCGGATTGAGCGGATACTGTCTGATTGAGGCTGGAGATCTGTGTCTGAATACGTTGGAATGGCAAGTGAATCGTGTTGAAAAGGCGTTCGATCAGAGCGCGGGCGCGGACATTTTTCCCAAGGTGGCAAATATTAATAATTACCGTGCCTAGAAGGACAGAGCTTGTGCCGGAGGCGAAATATGTCCGAACGTTAGGATGAGGTTCGGAAGAGCTTGAAACTTCTGCGGACGGTACCGGTCGATCGACGTCTGGCAAAGCTGTGGAATTGGGTACGGATGTGGAGTTGGGTACGGATGTGGAATTGGGTACGGATGTGGAATGTAACTCGCTGGATGGTGGATTGCCACGATGCAGAAGCGTGTGGTGTCGTCCTCCACAAGTGTTGCAATTGTGGGAGCTTGAGCAGTCGCGAAGCTGATGGCCTCTTGCGAAGCAATTTAAACAGAGCTGCTTTTGCTTTATGCAGTTGGAGCGAACATCCACGGTCATTTGTAGGAAATGAGGACATAGTCGGATTGGGTGATTCTCCTTGGAACAAAGATCACACGTGCTCTTGCTCGGATTCACGTGGCTTTGGAACGAGTGCGCTGTCCTTGGAACAGGACTGCCTTGGGAACGGAACGGATTGGACTGGCTTCGGGAGGATGGCGGATTCTGATTGCCTTTGCCAGGTGCCGGATTCGGAGCGCCTTGGGAAGTGGAGGGGTCGCTCTCGATAGCCTCTAGCGTTAGGTATCGCTGAGTCAGGAAGGAGTCGATTTCCTTCCAGGGCGGCACCTCCTTTTTGTCCATTACGGACGCCTCCCATAACGCCCGGCTTAACTTTGGCAATTTGGAAGCGCAGATGGTGACCAGCAGACTATCCCAGTTGTCCGTGCAGACGTTGGAGACCGCTAGCGCATTTAGGACTCCTTGCATCGTACTTTGAAGATCCTTCAAGGCACGACTGCATTCGCATGTTACGCGGGGTAAAAAGAGGAGGATGTTAATTTGCTTGGTCACCAGAACCCGATTCTTTTCATATCGGCTGTGAAGAGCCGACCTTGCGGACTCGAAACCGTCATTAGTGAGGGGGGATTTCTCTACGATGGCCTTCGGATCGCCCCGGGTCTTCTCGGTGAGGTAAAACAGCCTCTCTACCGGAGACAATCTAGGATTGTTGATCACGACCGCAGTGAACAGATCCCGGAATGTGGGCCAGCGGACGTAGTCCCCTGAGAATGCCTCAATATTGACGGGAGGCAGTCGACAGCCGCCCTGTTGGACTGGCTGTGAAGGAGGAAGAACTGTGGATGTGGCCAGTTGGGCATTGAGGTCACTGAGGCACTGCTCAAATACCACATAGCATTCACCGTATGTGTCACGGATTTCCGCTTGGATTTCTGGCTCCTCGTCAGTCATCACCGCGGAGCAGGCCTTATATTCGGCCTCGACGTCCGTCCACATGCTGAGGATTTGGCCTCGACGGACCTCGGACAAAGAGGCGGATGGGGCGGCGGTGATGCGCTCTGCCAGGTGCGACAGTCGGCCAATAGCGGCGACCAATTTGGTCCCAGCGACTGAGGTGGCGGATTGAGCCATTGTGATGCAGTGTCGAGAGCTGACGGGGCTGCTGACGAAGGACCCCTTTGGATCTTGTTTGGTCACAGCTGGAACCTTAAGAGTGACAGGAGACGGGAACAGAACCGATTTGGTCCTTGCCGCAGGGCTGCTACTGGCTGCTCTCGGAGTGAGGGGTGCCTTGATTCTCTGAGTCGGCGTAGTTCCGGAGGCGGACGAGGTGCGTAGCCGGTTGGAAGAGGTCACCGGCAAAAGCTGGTTGCCGTCCTTGTGACCTGTTGGCATATTCCGAACTCACACACGCACAGAAAATCGGATTTGGAAGTCTTGGAGGGACAGAAGACTGATCTGAGTAGAATTCCAACAGAATGACGCCAGGAAACAAATATAACCCACTTATAGTCGGAACCCACAGTAGTCGGGTCGACTCGGATTGTTTGAGATCACCGTGAAGTGAAATTTCTCAAACAATGAGTGACTTATATTGCGCTGAGCCGAGGAGAGGACCGGTCACACTGATTTGGGCAATATTTTGCAAATATTGTTAGTGTGGGCTCCTCCGTTTACCTCTTTGACGCAGTCGTGATCAGAACTTGGTTATTTGCGGATGGACGACGGACGGAATGGCATTTATATCCTCGATAGTTGATTGGAATGGGCGATAGTTTGCTCTTTATGTCGGTTTGGATCGACAAAGTGCAGATAAACCTAGTCGCCGTAAGCGTTACCGCAAACTACAGTCAAGAATATGACTGCGGAGTGGGTGCTGGAGAACTATCGGGAGAAATACCGAAGGAAAACAGAAAAAGAATGACGCAATGGTTTAAATTAGAAATCGTGGATCGTTCAATTTATTTCTTGTAGTGTCGGTGTGTTTCTTTGGAAATTATCAGATGAGAGTAAGGTTTTCTTTTTTATTTTTTATTAATTTATTTTTGGTCGAACGCAAGACTCGGTTACGATACCGATATTTTTTGATTGCACCACCTCTAATGCACGGAACAAAAACAACAAAAAAAGACCGAAACGCCAATTTGCCAATTGGCAGTGGAAGTAATTTATTCGGAAAGTGGAGGATGTTGGAGTTGGGGTAGCGATCGTGAAAAGTGGCTGGAGTGCACGAATTGTACGAAATCGCGAATTTTATATTAAAATTGGCACTTGCGCGGAGTATGTATGTAGTGTATGGAGTGCGGTATTTTTCTACGGGGAGTGGTATTTTTATACCCGTACTCAAAAAAGAGTTAAGGGGTATATTAGATTTGTGGTAAAAGTGGATGTGTGCAACGCAGAGAAGGAAACGTTTCCGACCCCATAAAGTATATATATTCTTGATCAGCATCAATAGCCGAGTCGATATAGCCATGTCCGTCTGTCCGTCCGTCTGTCCGTCTGTCCGTCTTGATGAGCGCCTGGATCTCAGAGACTATAAAAGCTAGAGAAACCAAATTTGGTTTCCAGACTCATGTGATATCACACTGCTACAAGTGTATTTCAAAATTTCGCCCCGCCCCCTTCCGCCCACACAAAGGACGAAAATCTGTGGCAGGCACATTTTTAAAGATACGATAAAACTAAAAACGCAGTATCGTAGAGAATGCCCATATCTACCAGATTGCCGAGTCTGAATTAGATCGGATCATAATTATAGCCAGAATGAAGAAATTAATTTTCAGTTGCTTCCCCTCCCCCTCCAGCCCACGACAACGCAACTCATTTTCCTTCTCGCTCGCACACTCTGCCGCGTTCAGTGCGCGAGCAACCCCTAGCGGAGGAGATGTAGAATCTAATTGGAACATGTACAGTCTACATGTTAGATGTAGAATATACATTGTATATGTAGATGTAGATATCATATGTAGCAAAAAAATGTAAAAAGAAAAATTTTTTTTTTAATTCTAAAATTCTAAAAAATCATGCTCAAAAATGTATATACTGACTGAGTACGGGTATAAGTAGAGTCGCGTCCCCAGAAGCGACTCACACGTTCCTTCTCGTTATTGTATGGAATTATGTATGTTATGTTTATAGTTGGCAAATATATCGCGGCCAACTATGGCAATAAATGTATGAATGGAAGTATATATATGTGTGGAAATAAAACACTTAATTTTAATTGTAGTTGCACTCGGAATGTGCCAGTGTATATTTTTATTGGGGTGGGTCGTGCATGGAATGCACTTGGAGAGACACGGATGTAGATGTGTGTGTATGTACGCAAGCCGCTCTCATGGGCTGGACGGTGCATACATATGCTCGGAATGCACTTTTTTAATTAATTTTTAGTTATTTATTTTGTCCGCAAGTAATGGACAGACACAAGGAATTGAAGAACTACCGTATCACTGGTAGTTGGAGATGAACGAAGGAAGAACGACCGGAATTGCCGATAATATTGCGGTGTCGAAAAAAGAAGAAACGGATAACGGATGGCACAGAATGAAGAAATACGTACATATATAAGAATATATATATGCACTTATATCGCGGAACTCGGAATTTTCGGAATTTTGGAACACAAATCGCGAATGGAGGGGATTTGTGGCACACGAAAATTCTACTTATCTTGGGATCCTGGTGGTGAAGGCGACGCCGTGCTCGAAGGCTGGATATGGTTGGGGAAGGCGAATTATATCCGGCTCGAAGGACCAATGTTTGAGCGTAGAGGCGTGCGAAGTTCCACAGATGTTTCCCACAGATAAATATGACAGGCATATCCAAATTCTTCAAGTATATTTCGGGGTTTATTTGTAGGCTTAGGTTATATATATATATGCATGTTTCGCGTGCAAAAGCCGGCCGTTTGCTTGTGGGTGAAGAAGCGCATTAAACTAGATCGGTGGTACTCAAGCTGCCGAGGGCTGTCGGAGGCGAGAACGGGAGCGTGAGCGTGGGCGGGAGCGCAAGCGTGGTGAATATGCGCGCGAGAGCGCGTCACCGGGGGAAAAAAGCTCCTAAGCGTGAGAGCGAGAGCGAGGGCAACAGCTTGCGTACCTGGATTGCTAACAGTGGTGTGGCTGGAATGCCCACAGAGCTGTTGCCCCGCCAGCGCCGTCCTCACACTAAACAGTTGGGCTGAAGCCCTCTTGCGTTTGGGTATTTTAACTGTTCAAATGTAGATTTATTTTTGCGAGTTTTCCTTTGTGGTGGTTGTTCTTGTTTTTTGAACTGATAAGCACTTGCACTTCCTTGCTGATGTTCGGTAGTCACACGTCTTTACCGATTTAAGCTTAGAGTGGAACTGTGTCAGACCAAGATACTTTGCATTGTTGCTAAAAACTAGCGCTTCCCCCCACAGAGTTTTGGGGGAGTCAGTTTACGATCAACAACCACAAATTTATTAGAGTTTACCTCTTTTATCATTAAAGGCTTTCAAGGTAACTTGCAGACGGATGTCATTTACACTGATTTTAGTAAAGCATTTGATTCTGTAAACCATTCCCTTTTAGCACAAAAACTTGACCTTTTAGGGTTTCCGCCTAATCTTTTGAGATGGATTTCTAGCTACCTTTGTTCTAGGTCTCAAAGAGTCCTCTTCAAAAACTCCTTCTCTTCACCTGTTAAGGTTACTTCTGGAGTACCACAGGGCAGCCATCTAGGCCCCCTACTATTCACACTCTTTATTAATGATCTGCCTTCAGTATTAACAAACTCTCGAGTACTCATGTATGCGGATGATGTTAAACTTTGTGTCCAGTATAAGGACATTTCATTTCACTCTCGCTTGCAATCCGATCTCAATAACTTTCAATCATGGTGTTGTGCAAATATGTTACACCTAAATGCCTCGAAATGCAAAGTAATGACATTTCATCGCTCCAGCCCCCTATTGGCTCCTTATAGCCTCTGCGGTGGTTCTCTTGAGAGAATTACCTTGGTTGATGATCTTGGTGTTAAATTAGACCCAAAGTTGAAGTTTTCTGAACACATTTCTACCATGGTAAATAAGGCCATGGGTGTGCTTGGGTTTATAAAGAGGTGGTCAAAGGAATTTGACGACCCCTATATAACGAAGACTCTCTATATCTCGCTTGTTCGTCCGATTTTAGAATACGGCTCTTGTGTATGGTGCCCCCAGTACAAAGTACACCAGGACCGTATAGAATCAGTCCAGAAAAACTTTTTACTTTTTGCTCTGCGTGGCCTTAACTGGGATGCAGGTGTGAGACTGCCATCTTATCCTCGTAGATTGCTTTTAATAAACCTTCCAACCTTAGTTAGTCGTAGAAAAATGCTTGGTGTGATTTTTATGCACAACCTGATCAAGGGTGATGTAGATAGCCCTGACTTGTTGAGCCGCATAAACTTTACGATTCCTACTAGATCTACTAGAAACTTCGTTCCTCTTTTCCTTCCGCTTTGTAGATCGAATTATTCCTTGCACGAACCATTTAGGGTACTTTGCTCGGACTTCAATTCCCTTTACCACATAATATCAACTACTAATTCCCTTCCTCTTCTTAAATCACTAATACTAACATACCTTTCCCGTAATTAGTTATATTTTTTAGCTATCTTTGCATGCTTAGCTCTTTGAGTTGTGTTTAGCTCTAATTTTCCTCGAATTTTAGTCTAACACCTATCTTTCCTGCATGCTCGCGATCGGTTCGGTAACACGCGTCGCGCGTCATGCGGCAGCGCCCCTCGGTCGGTTGGGCGGGAGGAGGGCTGCGTTTCTGCCTGGGTTCCGCGCGTAACAGGCTTCGGCTTGGTGTCGCATGGGCCACTTGATGGTGCAGTCATTGCATATCAACGTCCAGACAGTGTCGGGATCTTGTACTTCCTGGTGAAGAGTACCAGTTCCGTTTTATACGGATTAACACCTAGCCCGCATTTGTCTGCCCATCGGGACAGTTTCATGAGAGTGCTTGTCATGCACTCGCATAGCGTCTGTGGAAATTTCCCAGAGAATGCTATGGCAACATCATCAGCGTACGTTACCACGTGACCTCCACCCACCTCTATCTCTCGCAGCAGTTAATTTACTGCTACGTTCCATAGGAGGGGCGAGAGTACTTCGCCCTGCGGCGTACCTCTGCTGGCAAACCTGGTGGAAGTTGACGTCCCCAGTGAGGCCTCAACGGTCCTGCATCGAAGCATCTGACCGATGAGACTCACCGTCCGGGAATCAGTCCCCACGTCCGTCAGTGCACCCGTGATGGCGGTCGGGATGATGTTGTTAAAAGCGCCTTCTATGTCAAGAAAGGCCACAAGTGTGTACTCCTTACAGTTAAGGGACATTTCAATGATCGATGTGATCGCGTGTAGGGCCGTTTCGGTGGATCTTCCTTTCCGATAGGCGTGCTGAGAATCAGAGATTAGATTGGGGGCAGTGTGCGAGGGTTTACCTGCCTTGGGTATAAAAACGACTTTTGTCTGAAGCCATGTGTCTGGGATTGTCCGTGAGAGAAGACTCCCTCGTAAGTCTGTTTGTGCCAATTTATGGCCCTTTGTCCGCCGTGAATCAGTTGGGCTGGGATGATGCCATCTGTTCCCGCAGACTTGTATCGCTTAAAGCTTTTAATTGCCCAGGATATGTTCTCCTGACTTATCAGGCTTAGAATGGATCTTGAGGCAACAGAAGGAGGTGTGCTGTAGTTTGGTCTGTTTACAACGCAGCCTGGGAAGTGTGTGTTGAGGAGAAGGTTAAGCGATTCATTGCTGGACGTCGTCCGTGACTGATCAGCTTTCTTCAGGTACCCCAAGGTTGGGGTCGACTTCGATAGTACTTTGCGCAAGCATGAAGCTTCGGAGTTACTTTCGATTTCACTGCCGAACTTACGCGGTGAGGCGCGTTTGGCTCTCCTAAGTTCTTTGTTATAGGTTGAAAGACTGACCTTGTATTCGGACCAGTTCTGCTCAACTTTTAGAGCTTTGGATTTGTTTAAGAGTCTCCGGGAGGCCTTCCGGAGTTCCCCCAGTTTTGGAGTCCACCATTCAGGCTTCTTCCGGCATTAAGATTTACTAGGGCAACAAGATTTGTCGAGCGCCGCATTGCAGGCGTCGGTAAATGTTTTCACCCTCCCGTGTGATATCAGGGAGAATACGGCCCAGGTGGTCTGAGTCCAGTTTGTCCGCCTGAGGTTCCGGAATTGGATTGGACTGGGTATGGAGAAAGAGAAGACAGTTTCCACGTACCTGTGGTCCCAGAAGAAGTATTCTTCAAGGACACTCCAGGATACTATGTTTTTCTGTATCGTGTGAGAGGCAAGTGTGAGGTCCTGGACCTCCTCGCGATTTTTAATAATAAAGGTTGGATTGTTCCCCCGGTTTAATATGACCATCTGAGTGGTCAGTATATAGTTGAAAAGGGACTCACACCGTTCATTGGTGTAAGTGCTTCCTCACTGACTGTGGTGTTCGTTGGCGTCGCATCCCACAATTAAACAACAAATTCCAGTTCACAAGAACGGCTGATCTACATAAGTGCATACATACACGCCCAAATATATACATACCACTCCATATATACATACCACTCCATATCTACATACCACTCTCGATATCTACATTCCGCTCATAACTGACATATATTTATTTTTAATTTATGCGATTCCGAGCAATTTACGCATTCCAGCCATACTTTTCGGTCGCCACAATAAAGAATATTATCTCCAAATACGTGATAAATTATCCTCAACCCAGGCACAGCGCATTTCCGCAGCTATTTCGCAGTTTTCCGTGAAAATTTTCAAATTATGTATTCGTGGGACAGATAGAAACTAGTGGTGATATATTTTCCATAACTATCGGTATCTCCAACGAAGTTGTCGAGAATTATAATAATTAAAATTGCGCGAACGCTCCAGAATACTAACCTCTGGGTGCTTTATCCAAACGGCTGTACTATCGCCCAGGCCTAACCATAAGCGACTGCAAATCCATCTGCATTACATCCGCAATCACCAGAGAGAAAAATAATAGAATAATAATTTTCAAAGTTCGTCAAAAGGTAAACGGAGGAGCGCCGACCTAGCCACAGCCAGTGTGACCGTTCCTCTCCTCAGCGTGCATCAATTTAATTCACTCATTGTTTTGTGGACCTCGATCAAGAGCGACCACAAATAATCCGAGTTGGTAATAAACATTTTTTTCCAGCAACGCGCGAGGCCTTTTCTCTTTCATTCACCCAGTAGTGGGTTCTTTTTGTGTGTCTTAAGGCCTTTATTGCCTTCGTGTGTGGTGCCCAGCCCAGCCCGCATCCGACTTCGCATCCAAATCCTACGTGTGTGAGTACGTAGTATGCCAACAGGACACAAGGACAGCAAAAAGTCTTTGCCTGTGACTTCTCCAAGTCGGCTACGCATCTCTTCTGCCTCCAGAACTTCTCCGACTCAAAAAATTAAAATCGCCACTCCAAGCCCAGCCAGTAGTAGCCCCGCTGCAAAGACCAATCGGTTCTCTTCCCATCTCCCGTCACCCTCCAGGTGCCAGCGCGGATCCAACCAGCGCTCGCGTTACCAGTCCCATCCGCTCTAGACCCTCCATCACAATGGCTCAATCCGACACCACTACTGCACGGGCAAGATTAGTCACCGCCATTGGCCGTTTGTCTCACCTAGAAGCGCGAGTTACCACCTCAGCACCTACCCTCACCCTCGCCCCGCCGAAACCACTTCGGCTAGTATAGCAGTTGCACCGGCTCAACTTACACAAACAAATATCAGACCTCAGCAACCAAACATCCGTTCCGATTGAGGAACGGAGAGTAAGCAGATTCTCTGCCGGCCAAAACAGCAAGGCCAGCAAATTGTAATTAAGTTGAAAACCTAAAAACGAAATATAGAATCAGAGTACAATTGAAACTCAACCACTCCGGGTGTACTTTATTCCGCAAACCACCTCATACGACAAATCTCCCGAGAAATCTTAACCGATTCACCAAAAATCATAACTGGCGCAGTCGGACACTCTCGTTAAAGGACGGAAATCTGGAGGAAGTAGGACCCTAGAGGACCGAGACAGCGAGAGAGAACCACGCAAGAGATGTATTGGAAAATAGCGATACTAACAATCCTGTAAGGAAAGATATCAGAAGATATGTACGTGTGAGTAGAGTGACGTGAAATGGAGGAGAAAACAAAACAAAAATATAAAGAAATAAAATGTAATAAACCCTCAAATTGTGAGAACGAAAAGTACGGGAATACAATGGTGAGCAGTGAAATGGGCAATCATTAAAAGAGAGATAGTATGGCACGTTGGCCAGGGCAGTGGAGATTCGAGTTATTCGGACCAAAACGAGCATAATTATTGTAAATAAATTGTCAGAGGGGAGTGAGGAGAAAATAGTGCAAAAGTGTCGTGGAAAAATGTCGAACGGTGGACGGCGGCTCAAGAGGGAGCGGTTCGATCGTTGCGGTTCGATCGGCTGCGGTTCGAGCGGATGCGGTTCGACTGTGAGTCGGGCAGTTGCTGTCGGTTCGACGTCAGGCCGAGGGGCCGATACGATCATAGAGTCGAGCGTACGAGTAATTGCGCCGACGATCGGGCCGTTGGCGGGGACTACACCAGCGACGGTTTGGTTCGACTGAGGCAACGCTAACACTCAGTCGGGTCGAGTCGAGCATCGAACGGTCGAAGATGAGAAACACACACACACAACATAAAGACAGGGCCGGCACGAAAAGATAAAGGGCACAAAAGACAAAGAGTAAAACACCGAAAATGGTGATGGGCAAGACTCCGCGAAGGAGGCGGTACAAATTAAAAGATACGCATCCAAGTCACTCACATGCGTAGGGCAAAGCACTGTAACGCACAGTGCGGACGCCTAGCATAGGGGCGACAAAGAGGAAAAAGTGAAGAGTCAATTACAAGTTCCAGTCACTTACATGCGTAGGGCAAAGTACTGTAACGCACAGTGCGGATGCCTAGCATAGGGGTGACAGGGAGATGGAACAAGGAAACGCTACCAGGGAGACACGACTGTCCGCAATTGGTTACGGATACTGTAACGCACAGTATTGTGACTAGCTTCAGCGTGTAAGGTAAAGCCACAAAGTAAATAAAAGACGCACATAAGGCGATTGAATAACTAGAAACGAAGAATAAACCATTTCACGGCACACCATATTATTAGAAAAGTACGATCGAAAAGATACTCATTTTAATCAATTGCAGACTCCATTTCACGAACACAAGGACACACAAGGACAAACTCGATCTAGTATAAACACTTAAGTAACACACACTATAGAATTACACAAGCACACATTATAATTAAGATACGATACACACCTTGCACAAATCACCATACACACAAACACTATAAAACACGTAAAATAAGAAAAAAACAATCGAAATAGACTATATGTCAAAGGAAAGCAGTAGCCAAAGGGTTATTCCGTTAGACACGGAGGCTTCAGCAGCTAGTGACGAGAACCAGGGACAATTAGAAATGACCCAACCCAGCAACACAAAATTGTTCGAAGCGATTCTAGTCATAGAGTTAGTGGAGATTATACCAAAGTATGAAGGAGGTGTAGAGAAGTTAGATGGGTTTATATCAGCGGTAGAACAGATATTAGGCCTTATAAAAGGAGAGGAAAGGTCATCGGTAGAGGTTATAGCCCTTAGGGCTATAAGAAGCAAGGTAATAGGAGCGGCAGATAGGGCATTGGAGTTGATTGAGGTAGATTTGAATTGGGACAACATTAAGAAGGCATTGGTGTCTCATTTTAGATATAAAAGATCCGAGCAGGATTTAATCATGGAGCTTACACACATAAAGGAGAAAAAGTTGGATTTAGAGCCACTATATCAAAAGGTGTTGGAGTTAAGAAAGGCCCTCGTCAGCTTGGGTAAGGTGAAAGAACCGAACTCGTTACTAAGGAAGGAAAGAACCAAGTGGTACGAAGACATAGCACTAAACGCCTTCCTTTCGGCAATAAAAGGGCCGATAGGGCTAACAATTAGGAATATCCATGTAGATGACATTTCAAAGGCATACGAGGTAGCCTGTAGAGAGAAGAATACTCTATACTCTAGATGAGCCGGAACAGGAGGTAAAAAAGCACCCGATGACAGAGAACCAGATTAAGGAAACTAAAGAACCTTTGGCGCAAGAGCACGACAGGAAAGAAACTCAGACGCCAGGGGCGCGCCGGGAAACGCCAAGTTGGCCACAGTACCAATGGGGAGGGAACGGACAATCGTCGTTCGGTATGCCGTTCCCAATGACCGATGGGAGCGGATGGCCAGGTTTTGGGTTCGTCTACCCAATGGGAGGAAACCCCTTCAGGGGAACTCCCTTTATGCAGAGCGAACAAGCAGGGTACACTAGGGGCCCATATCGGAACCAGCAGAATAGGAACCCTAGATGGGGCTATGACCAACAGAACAATGGAAGGCGTTGGGGCCAGAACAATCGCCAAGAGCAATTATCGATCCAGGCACCACAAGACGCGGGGAGAAGTGGACAATCGAGGATGTCTAGAATGACAAATAACACAGGGCAGTCATATAACTCCAATAATTCCAGACAGTAGTATGCCGCACAGCAGACGGCTAGTACCTCAACTAGAGTTAGCGGACAAGCATTTGCAGTTGGTCAGCTACACAATATTCAGGAAGAGGACGGAAATTTTCTCCAGACAGCCTCGAACAATGCACAGGGTACTTAGGAGGAAAGAAGGATCAGTCGACCCTACCCTATATAGTGGTTAGGCTAGCGGCAGACAAAAATATTAAAATTCCTATAGACACAGGATCCACATTTTCATTCATAAGACCGGAATTAATACCCGCAGAACACATTAGAAGATTAAAAGAAACAATAAAAATAAAAAAAATCGTACTATCCCACGAAGTACATAAGGAAACAGTCTTAGCCATGTTCAGAGAGCTGGGAGGAGTAGGAAAGATGAGATTGCTCCTCTTTAAGTTTCATCAGTTTTTCAATGGACTGGTAGGAATAGACATATTTCAACAAATAGGAGCAGTAATCGATGTAGACAAACGACAACTGCGTACATCGACGACAGAAACACAGATATGGCAGACACAATACAGAGCAACGGAGGTATATACGGTAGAAGCGGGCACAAAAAGGGTTATACAGGTGCCGGTACAGTTACAGGATGGGGAGTTCATAATTAACGAAACAAAGGTAAAACCTAATATGGAAATATCAGAAGGCCTGTATAAGGCAACAGCAGGACAGAGTCTGGTTGAGATAACCAACTATTCGGAAGAGGACCAGGAATTGTTTCTAGAGGAACCACTAGTGGTTTCGGAATTCAAAGCTGAAGAGCATATAGAAATAAATAACATAGAAAGCAGAAAAGATATAGGGAAGAAAGGAATTCCGTTTCATTAGATAAGAACAGATCATTTAAATAAGGAAGAAATCACTGAATTAAAAAGACTATGTAAAAAATACCCATCGGCATTTTATATGGAGGGAGAAGACTTGTCGTTCACAAACGTTGTCAAACATCAGGTGAGGACAACGGACGATATCCCGGTGTACTCAAAGCCATATAGATACGCATTCACGGAAAGACAGGAGGTGAAAAGACAAATAGAAAACCTGCTAGAACAAAAGATCATTAGACACAGTCACTCCCCATGGAGTGCCCCAGTGGGGCTGGTGGCCAAGAAGAAGGACGCGTCAGGGCAGAGAAAATGGAGAATAGTAGTAGATTATAGGAAACTGAATGAAAAACTGATTAAGGACAGGTACCCCATGCCAATAATAAATGACGTATTGGATGGTTTAGGAAGAGCCAAATACTTTTCGACGCTAGACTTGGCGAGAGGGTATCATCAGATCGAGGTAGAGGAAAAGGAAAAGGATATACCGAAGACAGCATTCTCCGCGGAAGGAGGTCACTTTGAATATGTGAGGATGCCTTTCGGGCTAAGTAATGCCCCAGCGACGTTCCAGAGATTGATGAATAACCTTTTCGGGGAGTTGTTGGGGAAATGTTGCCTTGTATATATGGATGACATCATGGTGTACTCCGCATCCTTACAAGAGCACATGAGCGACTTGAACAGGGTGTTCGCAAAATTAGACAATGCTAACTTCAAACTACAATTAGACAAGACAGAATTTTTGAGAAAGGAGGTAGAATACTTAGGTCATGTAATAACCTTAGAGGGAGTTAAACCGAATCCCAAGAAGATAGAAACAATAAAAAGGTTTCCAATTCCAAAGACAAGGAAACAAATAAAATCATTCTTGGGACTTTTAGGGTATTACAGGAAGTTCGTAAAGGATTTCGCGGCCATAACAAAACCGCTAACGAGGCAGCTTAAAGGGAAAAAACCAGTACAAATTGACTCAGAATTCACAGAAACATTCGAAACATGTAAAACACTGCTGTGTAACGACCCCATTTTGCAGTTTCCTGACTTCTCGAAACCATTTATTCTTACAACAGATGCAAGCAATTATGCCGTAGGAGCTGTCCTGTCCCAAGGACACTTGGGAGCGGACAGACCAGACCGTTGGCGTATGCTAGTAGAACATTGTCAGACGCGGAAATAAACTACGCAACGATAGAAAAGGAGATGCTTGCTATTAGTTGGGCATTAAAGCACATCAGACACTATCTATTCGGACAGAGATTTAAAATAGTCACGGACCACAGACCACTGACGTGGCTAATGAGTATAAAAGAACCAGATTCAAAGTTGGTTAGGTGGAATCTGCAATTGCTAAAATACGATTATGAAATCCTATACAAGAAAGGACCCCCCAACGTAGTGGCAGATGCCTTGAGTAGGATACAGCCAGAGATTAACATGCTGGGAAACATGTCGGAAGTAGCGACTAACGGGGAAACCATACATTCCGCAGACGAAGACTTACACCTCGGATTTCCTATATCGGAGAAACCACTAAATGATTATAATATTCGAATAGTAGTAAAAAAGGGAACCCCATCTAGAATAGTGAAGGAAGTCCCCTTTAGGAACAAGATTAGGATAACATGGACCGAGGATAACTTCGAAGAGGAGACAATTGGACGCAGGCTTAAAGAAATTCTGAAGCCCAATAGAACTGTGGCAATTTTTATACCAGACGAACTGGTTATAGTGATACAGAATGCTTATGGTAAATATTTTGCCTACAGCAGAATTTATAAAGCCATAAGATGCACAATTATACTACCGGAAGTAATAGAAAGAGACCAGCAGGAAAAGGCAGTCAAAGAACACCATGAAAGAAATAATCATAGGGGAATAGAGGAAACACTAATCCACCTCAAAAGAATCTTATACTTCCCACATATGAAGCCAATAATAGCACAGACGATTAACAACTGCGACAGATGTCAGAAAATGAAATACGATAGGAAACCCCAGAAAATAAAATATAGTGTAACAGAAACCCCGGCCAAACCAATGCAAATAGTGCATATAGATTTATACTTTGTAAACAAAAAGTACGTCTTAACGGTCATCGATAAATTCTCCAGGTATGCGTGGGGATACACAATTCCAGCTAGGGATAGCATAAACGTAGTCACATCATTGAGGGACTTTATGGCGCTTTTCGGGATCCCTAGTAAAATAGTTTGCGATCAAGGGGGGAATTTTCTTCCAATCTGTTTAAGGATTTTTGTAAGCAATATGAGATAGAACTGCACACAACATCCTTTCAACAGTCCTCGAGCAATGCAACAGTCGAAAGATAATGCAATCAACAATAACAGAAATTTACAGGATAATAATAGAGGAGAAAAAGGAATAGAAGTTAGAGTTAAAACACGAAGATATAGTGAAGGAATCATTTATAACATACAACAACTCGATTCATTCGGCAACAAAGTTTACGCCACACGAGCTGTTCACTGGAAAAACGCACAATTTTATGGGTAACGTGGCATTCAGTAACGAGCACGATTATCTCCAAAAAATTAATGCATTCCAGGCAGAAATATACCCAAGAGTAAAGAAAAGGGTAGAAGAACAAAAGATTAAAAGAATAAAAGCAGCAAACGAAGATAGGCAGGACCCAATAGAAGTAAACACCAACGACACGATTTTTAGAAAAGAAAATAGGCGGGACAAGCTAACACAAAGGTTCACCACACATAAAGTAGCAACCGACAATAATTTAACGATAAACACAACAAAACCACAGAAAATTCAAAAGGAGAAAATTAGAAAAGTGACCAAGACTAATGATCAATAATAATTTCAGATGGGTTGCAGTGATGGAGACGAAAGGAACGTTTGAAATCAGGGAGTTTAAAAAGGATGAGCCTGTTGCACAAATCACATAAAACATTCATACACATAGTCCGACTAGAGGAATATGTAAAAAGCGTTGGCCATTTGGAGCAAACGCTCAGGACTATACAAGAAGATAGTAAAACAAAGGATTTAGTCAGGGCACTTCAAAGCAAATTGGATCTGGTAAAAGGAAAAATAGAAACGATATCTCCCAAGAAGAGAAGTAAGAGGGGATTGATTAACGGATAAGGTTCGGTAGTAAAGGCAATCACAGGAAATCTAGATGCAGAAGATGCGAAAAACTTAGAACAGGAGATCAGAAGGGTACAGGAGGAGGAGAGAAAGTTGAATAAAGAAATAAGTACACAGCAGAACATGGACAATAGGTTCATTATAATGTTTAAAAACTTAACACAACATATTAACGAAGAACAGGTTAGGGTAAACTCTTTTATTAACAACTATAAAAACGGGATAAGTAAAACATTTGTGGAAGAAGACAAACGAATTTATAGGATAGAGTACATTGACAGAATTTCAATCAATATAGACATGATAGCATTGAACCTTAACGAAGTAACGGAAAGCTTACTATTAGCAAGGGTAGGAATAATTCCCAAGTTCATATTGAATAAAGAAGAATCACAAAGAATTACACAGAATTTAGAGGACCAAAGAGTGCAGGTATCATCAGAGGAAGACATGTATGAATTTTCAGAGCTAAAGGCTATAATGAATAGTACCGACTTAATATTTTCAATAAGCCTACCAATTTTTAAGAAAGAAACGTATTTACTGAAAAGAATACTACCATTACCCATAAATAAAACAGAATTTGTAATAGCACCTAATTTTGTAGCTTATAACAACAAAAAAATGTATTATTATAAGAACAAATGCCAACAAATAAGGAAACTTTATACATGTAGAAACGATAAGATTGTAAAGAGAATCAACGAAGGTTTTCTGAGAAGTCTGATGAATGGAGAGGCAACGGAGTGTGAGACAAAAGATATAGGATTCCGCAGAGAAATTTTCGAACCGGAAAAAGGATATATCGCAATTTTCAATGACGAGAAAGTGAAGATGCAAAAGGATTGCGGACCAAAAGAAATATTCAGCGGGTCAGCAATGATAATTTTCAACGAATGCGGAACAGTGGTTAACAACATCCAATACGAGGCAGTACAGCAGCTAAAGAATTGGGGGTCCACGAACTCAAGATGGAGGACATCAAAACTAACTTGGAAATTGGAAGAATGCGAACCGGAATGGTGGTACAGGCTACAACAACGTATGCAGCTCTCGGAGTACTACTGGTGGGTGCGATATGCACCGTTTGGTTTTCAAAAAGGACGACCATTTACGCAACAACTACTCCGAACCCCACGTCCACACCAACTCCCACCTTCGCACCAACCATTCCTCCGTTATCGTCGGTAGCTCAGACCGAGGGGGGAGGAGTTACCACCTACCCTCACCCTCGCCCCGCCGAAACCACTTCGGCTAGTATAGCAGGCCAAACGTCAACAACGTCGACTCTGCAACAAAGTTGCACCGGCTCAACTTACACAAACAAATATCAGACCTCAGCAACCAAACATCCGTTCCGATTGAGGAACGGAGAGTAAGCAGATTCTCTGCTGGCCAAAAGAGCAAGGCCAGCAAATTGTAATTAAGTTGAAAACCTAAAAACGAAATATAGAATCAGAATACAATTGAAACTCAACCACTCCGGGTGTACTTTATTCCGCAAACCACCTCATACGACAAATCTCCCAAGAAATCTTAACCGATTCACCAAAAATCATAACTCGCGTATAATGCTGGCTCCGCAGCGATGGTTGATGAGGCTACAGAATTACAAGAAGACATCCAAGAGAAGAACGGTGAGTGCTACGGTGTATTTGAGCAGTGCCTAGCGGACCTCAATGCTCAGCTGGTTCATAAGCAGTATGACCTTTAAATGTAGTTATAAGTTGTACCCCTTGAACATCGCAACGAAGCATTGTTATTTGACCAGCATGGTCGCCAATAAAGGCGTACTTTGCCAGTGCATCAAACCTAAATAAATATTAAAATACTTAAAATTTGAAATTATGCATAGCAACAGACACATTTCTGACGAAACGTTGTTTCTAATGGGACAGGAATCTGTACGGTGAGGTTTGTAGCTGTTCCGCCGAAAATTAGGCACTGCCTGTCGAACGCTGCTGATAATTCTCTTTGTTAGCTGATGGAGGGTGGCAAGCAAGAGAAGAGAATGCACGGAGACTGCTTAGACAGGTCAACGGGAGCTGAGAGAATGAGAGCGGGTTCGAAGGCGAATTTCGAAGAAAGAGAAGGTAATAAATAGAGGGCAGCTACAGAAAAAAATTATACATATGTATGTATGTAGGCTTGTGCTTGGAGGAGGCTCGTCAGCCACATCGACCCAGCTGGAGCAGCGAATTCGCCGGAGCTTTGGCCCTCGCTTGGGACCGAATTGCGATCAGCAGAAGAAGGGACAAAATAGTACCCGGCAGACGGCAGCCGCTTCAACGCGAACCGCGGCATCGCTTTCGTGTGGGACGGGGAGAGGGAGACGTGGTTACAGTCTAGCAAATTTCAAATAGCATCAATTTTAATTTAACTCGGGGAAAATTGCCTGAACATTTTGTAGGGCTGTGGTCATCTCACACACCTTCCGGATTTTTTCTTTCTTAAGCCAGTTTCGTTCTATCTCCCGTTTTATTCACCTATTCTTTCTATCTCTATATCTCTCTGCTTCTCTCTGCCTTCGCTGCTGAGGCCGAGCCCTCAAGCACCGGTAATCCAAAGTACCGGTGATCAGAAGAGAGAGGAGCAAATCATGACGGTGTAAAGAAGAAATAGAGAAGTTACTTGAACAACCCCAAACCGATAGCACCGGTAAATTTTTTTGTATGTGTCATGCGAACTGTGTGTGTTTCTTTGTTTTTTTTGTTTGTTTAGTGATTTATTTGCAGTGACTAAATCGGAAGCGCTTCATCGATGGAGGTCTATTGTAAGTAATTTTTGTAGTGTTTAATTTTATTGGCGTCCACAATTTATGCATTTGTTGGCCTAGGCTCAAAAGAGAGCCACCAAAGGGCATGACATCTCTTTCGCATGCGCACACCCGAAAATTAAAGGGTATTCAAATTTAGTATACATATGCACATACGCATTTTTATTCTGTTTCTTTTACCTCCGCATACCGTCCCCTCTCTTTCTGATGCCAATGGCTCATGCCCATTTGGGTTTCTGTTTTATTTTCTACCTTTACTTTCTTTACCTTTAATATATTTTTCTCTAGTTATTTAAGTCTGAATATTTGTATTTATTAGTAATTAATTTATATTTAGTAACCTGGGGGAAAACATTACGGGATTATTTGAAAGGGTACAGAATGAAATGTTAGAGTTTTAGTATTAAATAAATTATTATAATGTGTGAGTAATACAAGATAGATTGATCTCCAGCGGAATGCCCCTGTAGGCCCCTCAAACATAAAGGGGTCTTGTAAAGATTCTGTGAAATGGCACATACAAGACCAAGGTAGGGTGGGGGAAGTGTTCCTCAAATACATCAGAGGAATGTTGTCCGTTTTCCCAAGTGTAGTTATTGTCTTTCGTTTTAGGTGTTGTGCTTTCCGTCCGGTTATTAATGGCTTAGTTATTGTGCACGCTTTACAATTTTAAATTAATAATAGGGTAGGCCTTAGCTTTGGACAAAAGAACACCACACTCGTAGCCGACGAGCCAGCAGCCGGAAAAAATTGAATTAGCGTGCCGTCCAATAGTTAAGAGTGTCATCTTGCCTACACAGTGGGTTAACCATTACATTTATTATTATTTTTGGCGCCCAACGTGGGGCCACACTTTTGGGTGGGAATTCAAAAAAATTTTACTTATTGGTGTGGTTCACGAACAATGGCCTAAAACAAACTATCTCTAAATGAATTTTCTTTTTTTTATTGTCTTTTCGTTTATCGGCGGGTAGGAAGTAGGAAAATTTAACAAGTCTTCCGCGGTCGTTATGGTAGATGAAAAAGAAGAAATCAATAAAACATTTCCGCTGTCATACAGTTCTCATCCAGGTCTTGGAATACCGGAAAATAACTTAACCTTAGGGTATGTTCCGGGCCAGGATTCTGTGGGTTCTGAGTGAGTTCTCTTTGTTTCGGTACAGATAGCCAAACTGTCCTGATTTTTTTTGGAATACTACAAGAATAGCTTTAAGAAGCTGTCAGTTGTCCAAGTCAGGTCAGTTTGAGATGTTGGTACTACTTAACTGAATGCAGGCTGCATGAGAATGTACATCAAGCGTTTGGGATTTACAGGTGATGCAATTTGAATAAGAGCACTCCTGGCCACGGCTGATGTCGTTCTATACTCAAGCTTGTATTTTCTCTTCTTTTTTTTCTTGGCAACTTGGAGTAATGCTTCTATTAGAAGTAAAATATTAGCCGAAATTGGATGCAGATGTGCAGAATTTTATTCTGCCTCTGCCCACGGCTTATATGTTCGTACTTGCCAAGATTAGCTTTCCTCTTTAGCCATACTTGGTGAAGTAATTCGGAAAATGATGAGAGGCTTTGCAGGGAGCTAGTCTAACAGGGAGATCAATAATCTTTTTGTTTTGAGTTATTATAAAAGAATTTCAGTATTTATTTTAATTGTTTTGTAAATTAAGCAAATTTTTTTTTTGAATAGGTTTAGAGATTGAGATCAAGTTTGAGAAAAATTAGATAATTCTATGGGTTTGGATAGATCTCCACAAAAAGAGGTTTCTCCTCGTGTCGTTAAATGCAGCTTATGTAAAGCAGAATTAAGCACTGGGGAAACTTATAAAACAAAGTGTGATCATCGCTTTCATAAGGCATGCATAAAAAAGCATTTCACAAGCAAAACGACATGTCCGATTTGTGATACCGTTTGTATATCCCAAACAATTTCAAATCCCACTAGCACATCTCTTCTAACGAGGCAGCAAGCAAGACTCGCGACAATTCCGCGATCAGAAAGCCAGCTCAGCTTGGCAGAAACAGCAGCCGGAAAAAAATGAATTAGCGTGCCGTCCAATAGTTAAGAGTGTCATCTTGCCTACACAGTGGGTTAACCATTACAAATCCTAAAATTAAATGTAATGAGAGGGCGTACTTACGAAAAGCCACAACACAAAACACAAAATTAATTAATTAAGTTGTGTTTTTACACAATTATTAGGCACGCACGCGCGGTAAAGTTTGATTTTAAGGGACATTATTTAGTGAGTTAATTTAAAAATAAAACACTGGCTGTTTAATTAAAATAAAAGGAAAATGCGGAGCACAAAACAAAAACACGTCTCGTCACTACGAAAGAGAACGAACTGCTGATCGAGAAGCTTTCACATCAGCATTTTGAATTTGATGCCATATCGCTGCCTTTACTCACAAACTTCATATGTATTTGATAGATTTCACTGAGTTGCAGAACTCAACATTAATGTGAATGTTTTGCTTAGCAGAGGGGAATGATAGATGATTGTCAATGTCAATGTCTACGTTGTTGATTTTTATTATGAATAATTGTCCACCATTATCAATACTTCTTCTTCAATATGTAGGATATCCATCGACGTTTGTGCTCCTCTCATTGGTGAAATCTTTTGGAAAACGCTTTGTAAATTTACCATCTTTTATGCAAGGCGATGAGCGATTCATATCACCGCATGGGCCATGAATCATGTTTGTGGTAATTATATAGATCAGTAGTTGATCAGTAGACCCTCAGGGAGTATTTTGTAGACTAACCAAATTAAAATGTGTGCATGAGGTAATCCTCGTTTCTGCCATTCAACTGAATACATGAATAATGAATCTCATTGTTTGACGAATAATTTCAATTCACTGTGCTGATTAAGTAATCCTTCCAGTTTTCCAACTATACGCCTGGATATTGCCGAATTGAGGTTATGGTAACCGCAACGTGCATCTACGCTATTGGCGAGTGAGCGATTTTGGTCCTTACCACCCATGAAGTATATTTGTAAAAACTGATGTGCTTCGTTTGGCATTGGAAGCAATGAGCCTACTTTATCCTTTAATTTTAAATGTGGAATTGTATTGTTGACCATTTTCCGCAGTATTCATGACTATTTCTGTTGCTCCGAAGGTTGTCATTGGAAAGCATGAATTGAATTTGCGAATGGAGTTGAGGAAGATGTTTAAATCTGGATCCGTGCTGATGAGCAAGCTGTTCAATGGTTTCGGTGGTGTCTTAGTTTGAGGTTTGCACTTTTCCTGATGCGCAACACATACCATTTGACTCATGTCTATATTTGACAATGGGAACATTTTTTTGTCCACATTGGTCTTTCGGTCATATTGTCTGATATTGTCAATTATGTAGCGGCGACCACGTCTCCGTTCCAATTGTTTTTGTTCATTTCGTACCCCTTGTGATTGAGATTCAAGCAAGTACGATATGCCTTCACAGACATTTGCGTTATCGACTTGTTGGACGGTTCTTTCTGCTCTATTATATCGCATGATTTTTTCGACGGTGCAACTGGCACTTTTCACTTTAACAGAACGTTGTCTCGCCCCATTTTAACGCAGAAATGTGGCTATGTAGATCGCAAACAATGTACGAATTTGTTTCGCAGAAACAGTTGCATCGGCGAGCGTTGAGTCACAATTTGTATCGTTTTCAGGTAAATCAAATGTTGGCAAGCATCCCGAAAAGTGGCGCACAGCACACCATCTACATTACGCAAGAAAGCGAAGGTGGTAGGGCCGCTAATGTTCACCAAAAGCAAGCGAAGATAGAAGCATTCGTATTGGCGTGGATCAACTGTGCATATTAGTCCGAGGGCATCAGTCCAATAGACATCAGGGAAGCTAGCAACAGCGTCACCTCTCTTTCGGCGTCGAAACTTCTTTTTCATGCAGCGTTCCATATTTAATACCGTGGCATATTCTAATAGAGTAAAGTCCTTGCAAACGGATCGCTTTCGGTCGTCAAAAATAAGTTTGTCAATATTGTCGCTGGTATTCGTTCTGCTCTTTGCGCTGCATTTGCGTCCGTAAGCTACACACCCTGGCAGTTCTCCAAGTGAACTGCCAAATGCGCGACAGTCGGTTGACGTTCATGGATCGGAAATGAAAACAACCGCTAGATTGCCTCGTTACTCCCGTAACGTCCAAGTCGAAATTTCGTCACCTGGTCGTTTACATTTGGACCGACAATGTTAAACACCGCCATGTCACTCCCTTTGTTGAATAATTTGCAGACGTATTTGATGGATTTTATGGAGTTGCAGTACTCAACATTGCAATGCTTTGAGAATGTTTTCGACAAAAGCGGACAGTATGGAACGATCCAGCGATTATCGATAACGACATCATATGTTTTCACTTTCATCATTGGATGCTTTGATTGGATTGTATTTCCATGAGAAACAAATACAATGGCTCTGGCGAATGAGTGAAAACAGGAAATTTTACATTTCCAGCGCAGTATATGCAGTGTATAGGCAGGTTTCCGATTAAAACTTCAATGCATTGCAATGCTGGAATACGACAGACTTTGATCGGCACAGTCGTTTTAAAATTAATTTTATTCGCGATATGGGTTTCCTTACGTATACAAATTCTTCTGGCAAATACGAACAACTGAATACAAATTTAAACCAAATCTGCCCAGCCGTTCTCAAGTGATGATGTACTATACATTTCTATCTCTCCAGTTTAATAGATATAGATATATTTATTTTTTATATATGTATTTATTTTATATGTATTTATTATACCCAAATATTAGAAAGATCCCATACTTTTATTAGCCTATCTTGGCCAACCGTTAAAAGAAGTTTTCGGTCCTCATCAAGATCCATATGAACAATAGAGTGTTTTACATCATTAAATGAAGCCAAGGAAGGTCGCTCTACGGTTTGAAGTTGTTTGAAACAGGGATCACAGCACCGAACATCAAACTCAAAGCCCATTATTGGTATATTAATACGATTGGTGGAGCAATTATCGCAAACAGCTTTACCGCAATGTCGACAATGATGCTGTCTAATTCCTGTCGGTTAAATAAAAACGATTTTTAAATTATTTAAGAAACATGTTTAAAAAACATGCCTAATTGTTTTTGGTCCATCATTGAGCGGAAATTCCAAAAAAAAGGTCTTGAACATAGCTGACAGTTGTTTGACTCGACCCATCCTGGAACTTCTTTTCGCATTGCATTCATTTCCCAAAAAACGACTACTGAATCTTCCCCACAGCTTATTAACTGCTGAGTTTGATTCGCATAAGCAAGAGCCGAAACTTTGTTACTAGAAGGAAATTGGTAAATGTTATATGTATCATGTATGTATAAATTTATACATTTAAAAATTAAACTACCTATGACCTTGCAATTCGTATATGGTGCCTCGTTTTCCACCGACATCCCAAACTATCACAGACTGGTCGCATGCACCGCTAAAGAGTAGCTGAGGACCTTCTACCCATTTCAAACATCGAATTTCGGCTGAAAAGGAGGGTTGAAATTTAGTTCTGTATAATGTGTGAGTTTATTGTAATTGACGGTTACTTACCAGTATGACCTTTAAATGTAGTTATAAGTTGTACCCCTTGAACATCGCAACGAAGCATTGTTATTTGACCAGCATGGTCGCCAATAAAGGCGTACTTTGCCAGTGCATCAAATCTAAATAAATATTAAAATACTTAAAATTTGAAATTATGCATAACAACAGACACATTTCTGACGAAACGTTGTTTCTAATGGGACAGGAATCCTAAAATTACCATGGGGGTTAGTCGAAGGTAGATATGGTTATGGTGGTATGGTAGATATATATGACAAGTTGCACCATAGAACCCATTTTCAAGGTCGGTAAAATATCAAAAAGCATTGATCTTTAATGTTTCGCAAAGAACAGATCGCAAACCTGACAGCTAATTAACAGAGTTGTTCGCTGACGAGAAATACATTCTGTTAACACGAGCTTGCATCTTAAAAGTAATAAAAATTAAGAAACAATACAAATTGTCCTCTTATTTTCTGTAATTGTAAATCATTAAACCAGTATATATTTGAAATGCTTTTTAACGGCCAACAGATCTAACAGTACTCGTTGGTGGAAAGAGAAAGATAGAGAGAGGTATTTAACGGACGGTGCGTTACGGGAACAACAAGAATACACATTAACATTCTAACATAACTAAAGTTCGCGCTATTGATCTTTCTCTCTCTATGTTTCCCAAACTCTGAAGGACCATAACTAAAACCTCAAGTAGAGCCATTTTTTGCCTTTATGCATTTCTGTAAATCATGGGGCCTCACGCATGTTCTCCCCTCACCATCCGGATTAGACGATGGGAATACCGGGGCTGTCATTGTAGGACCAAGATTTAACAAAGCCATAACCATGGGAAAACAAGAATGCCAGTGTTGGCAAAAGTCACACCTCATTTTTTTCCTGCGAGAAAAGTTGTATGTGTTTGTGTATTATTCCTTGTAATTATTTTTGTTTTCTAATGCTTTTTGTAGAGAATGATACCCTGCGACGTCGTCACATACTTTGTCTGCAGGAAACCTAAGGCAGCAGTGGATTGCTTGGCTGCAATCTCGCGTAATGCCACAAACAAAACCGGATCCGCAGGTAGAAGGGGACTTTGGAGGAACTGGTCACTGGTCCCTCTGTGTCGGAGGCAGAATTGGACTTTCTTGCCTTGGGCACAATGAGGAGCCGCAGAAGGCGGGGCTAGAAGTTACAGATTCAAACATCCAGGGCTGTTCAGGGCCAGTACCTGTGGCGGAGAAAACGAAGACGGACGAGGCAGAGATCCAACGCAAGCGGCTGTCGGGCTATAGGGTTTGGGTTAAATACCTACGGGGTCTCGGACGCCAACTGGCTGACGGCAGAATTGGAGATCCTGACCGCCATGAATGATGCCGTTCTATGCACAGAAAACCCGTTTGTCTGCAAGTTCGAGGGTATCAAGTGGTATAAGGGAACCAAAGCAGTGGCCTGTGGTAACGCAGAAACTCTTGAGTTTCTCAAAACCACAGTTCACGGTTTTGGTCAAATTTTTCCAGGAGCGGCACTTTGTTTGGTCCAACGGATCAACGGTCCAACGGATGAAGTAAAAGGGTGAAGAATAATCTGCATCACTCAAGTGTATCATCGACTTGCTGAGGTTTATGGTCGTCAGAGGGGGTTGGGGTCTGAGCTGCGCGGACGCCATCCTCTCACACCACAACGAGCAGGTAAGCACAGAACCTGTATCGTGGTAGGGAACGAGCTTAATGTTCTGTTTTCTGCCAAGTACAGCAGTCGTGAGCTGACGGTGGCACTATGCGAGAGGAAGGACGGGATAAATGGGCTCCCCCTACTTGCTGTACAGGACCATTGTCCGTCAAGCGCGAAAGGAGGGAAAAGACATAGTCCTGGGTGTGATGCGAACGCCCATTACTCCACGGGAGAGTCGCTGTTCGAGTAAATTCACGCATTAGGGCGCGACCCTCCTTTTTTAGGACCTGCTCGAGCACGTAATCAAATTTTTAGGCCCGGCCCGGTCATATCTAACATAGAGCCGGTCCGGTACCCGCAAATTCTTTGCTGAGGACGAGCCTATTTAGAGACCAAAAGAAAGAACCCATACATAAACAGTATGTCGAGACAACTGTAGCATATTCATATATTGATCACAGCACGCACGAAGACCGCACGAGATTGATTAAGAGGCACGAAGCCCGCAATTTTCATGAAGAGGCCCGTGGGACACGAAGACCGGCACGGCCCGTGACTTCTCTATTACATCTACTACCATGGCAGCATGAATGCCTCCTAACTGGATATGTACATTGGAATATTGAGTATACTCTGAACACTAGGCTGGGCCAAAAAACTTTTTTTTCTAAATTCAAACGGGACACCCCCTAGTTTTGTTACCTTGGATTTAATAGTAATTTAAATGTTTTTATTTTTTTTTTTTTTTATTTTTTAGAGGTTGCTACCGAATTTTACAAAAAAAATGTAATCAAGAAAACTAAAAAAAAATTTTTGACGAATGAGTTGGATAATTGGTGAAATCTATTGCATATATATTGATACCATTCATACCGTCATTAATCAGTTATTGGCAGTAAAAAACCTGCACAAGTTTTAGCGAACTAGTTAACCAAATATATCAACCTCAGCTAAACTTCTTGATTTTCACCAATCGTTAATTTTTTAACAGTAACTAAAAAAAAAAATAAAAATACCTTATTATCAATATGAACTAGTTTCTAAGCTTCAATATTATTTGAAAAAAAAACCGACGAATTAAATTTTTTTTTATGTATATTTACCCAAAAATTTTTATTTTCTTTTCGGTCAAAATAATAGTAGTGCCAATACAACTTCTCATATTTTCCGAATAAAAGAACTAATTTTAGTTTGTTTTTAGAGACTAGCTACATTGCAGATTGCAGTAGAAAATAACTTAAAATTAATCATCAAAAATTTTCAATTTTTCTTTATATCCAATATAACAACTTTATATTCGAAGTTAGCTTTGGCATGGAGCTAAGTACATTTTGATAACTTTCTACAGAAATCGTCCTCCAGCACCTTTGTAAAACGTCCCAAATTTAATTGTGCTATTGATGAGACTTCTCTCACATAAAACCATAAATTCTCTATTAAATTGAGATCAGTTGATCGATCCGACCATTCCAATAAATTTACTCTATTGGAAACGAACCAGTCTTTGGCAACTTTGAGGCTGTCATTCGTTGTCCTCCTGGGACATCCAAATATGTTGCATATCCTCAGATTCATAAGGTAGAATCATGCCGGTCGATATTTCAATTTATGAATGAACTGCTACGGAATTTAACCATTATACATATGTGTTAAAACATCACTATGTTTTAACAGTTTTTGAAGTATATTTTGTGGAAAAAACAATTTTGGTCTTGCTCGAATATAAAAAATTCCTCCACTTTTACAATGCATTGTGCACCTCGCCTGTCGTAATGGCTGATCTATTGATATAGCTTCGGTGATCGCGTGTTTTCCTACACTACTCGACAAAATCGAACTTTTTTTTTCCTCAAGGATCCAAACCGACTTTTTCTGATAGATATGGAGATTTAAAATTTTTTAAAGAAGTATTGTTTTTTTTCTATGGCAGAACTTTTTTTTGAAAAATTTTTGAAGTCTGGTATTTTTTTTTTAAGCTTTTTTCAGAGGAAGCTCTTGTTTTTTCCACATTTGTTCCCAATTGGCAGTTGGGCCCGCACCCTTCGAAAAGGTATTTTTGTTCATTTTTTCCATATTTTAGGTTTGGTTAACGAATTTTAGCTCCAAAGTCTCTCCATAGATTTTAATGAGCGGTACGACGCCAAATAAATGCACCTATACACAAAAAAATAGAGGACACAGGATATAATTTTTTTTCGACTTTTCCTGAGTTTTTAAAGTCAAAATTTCGTAAAAAATACCGCACAAAAATCATCATTTTTGCATTTCAATGCTTTATATTTCCCAGACGGTAAGCTGTAATCACAAAGTGTTTGGGCTTAACTTCTAGCTGTTTTACATATCTTTTCAAAATAGCAAAGTTCTTTACAACCAGACGTAAGATACTAGAGTTATGTGAAAAAAACAAGCGCTACCTCTGAAAAAAGCTTTAAAAAAAATACCAATTATCAAAAATTCTTAAAAAAAAAGTTCTGTCATAGAAAAAAAAAAATATCATCAAACCATTTCTAAGCCCCAAATCTTTAAGAAAAAGTTCGTTTTGTTTCTTGAGGAAAAATCGTGTTGACTAGTGCTATCATTATTATCATTTATGATCATAAAAGTTAAATAGCCAATAGTATTTACTTTCCTTCTGAAACGAGCCCTTGAAGCACGAACGCTTTTCCGCTCTAGGGTTTGCCACGCCCCATGATTCCGGCACCAAGTGATCAAACACAATACTAAAAATGCTTGAAACTAGAAACTTTCGTTTGACAACGAAAGCCTTGCAAAAAATGCAGATTTAATAATTTTCAACATTAATTATATCACTACTATTATTTGGACCGCTCCGAAATGGAGATATCGTAATATAGCGGAAAGAAAAGGGACACACTACTATAACTTTATAATCAAGAACAGCAATGCTTGATAGTTGTACGAGTAAAGAAACAAATTCGATTGTTGAAGGAATAGTGGAAAAAATTAACAATATGTAAATCCATTAGTAGCGCTAGCCACCACTGTATATAGTTTACGGGGTCGGAAACGTTACCTTCTTTGCGTTAACGTAACTTAACTATTCGAGTACCGTGTATAAAAACCATAAAACCATTTTCAATGTTACTTGGTTTGTCCGTCACTAGTAGGCTAAGGACTTAAAAGGCAACCAATATTTATGTTTGTATGCTTTATAGGGTGGGAAACGCTGCCTTCTAGGTGGTCAACAATACTCAATTTTTTTTAAAAAGGTCTTAAATTAGTAGAACAAAATATAGGCACTTATATATTTTAAATGATCTATTTTCTTGTAATTAGCCAATATGGTCACTATTTTTGTTCAAGTATTCACCATAGTTTTAGTCCTGTGAAACAGAACGATTTAGCAAAGACTATATTTCGTTTACTACTCCAGGAAGGAGTGTGTATCCAGCAACACGAGCAGAATCCACAGATTTATATCGATAGTTGCCTATCGGGACCGTGTGTGGACTGAGAGAACAGCTGATACCCAGCTCAGGAATATATACTTTACAATTCTTCTAAATCCTTCCTGTCCGCAAAGCTTGCTCGTATATTCCACCTTACTCGGATATCTTAATATACGAGCATCACCTGTCCGCTTTAAAAACAGTTTCTTCCTCGCTATCAGATAAAGACCATATGATAGTTCTTGGTGATTTCAATTTGCCAGGTACTGTTTGGTCTTCGGTAAACGAGTCTAATAACCTTGTGCCCATGTCACGACATGACTTTATCGACGGCTTGCTAGACCTATCCCTGTCTCAAGTCAACCATGTGAAAAATTCCTTGGGTCGATTGCTTGATCTGTGCTTTGTCTCGGATCCGACCATAGCGTTGTTAACCGGAGCCCATCCGCTCAGTATACCTGAAGACTCCTACCATCCTACATTCGAAGTGTCAGTCGATATTGGCCCTACTGTATTGGATCGAATGGGTAGGCTATCTGAACGTGTCCGCTGCTTTCGTAAAGCCGAGTTTACGAAGCTTAATAACCTTATTAGGGATTTTGATTGGTCCGCTCTGTACTTGTGCACTGACGTTATGAAAGGCACAAACATTTTTTACAATGTACTTGACACATTTTTTGATTCTTGTGTCCCACTTTATTGTCCGGTTAGATCTGGAAAGCCTCCTTGGTTTACCAAAGAGTTATCCAGTCTAAAAAATTTTAAATCAAGACTTTATGAAAAATTTCGAGAAGTTGGTTCTCCCTCTTCTCTTTCTCACTGTGTAATAGCTCGGTCAAATTTCTCCGTTCTTAACGCTCAATGCTATAAAAACTACCTATCTCGATGCAGGATACGATTTTCACAGGACCCTAAACAGTTTTACAGCTTCGTAAATAGTAAGCGTAGAACGTCTGCACATCCATCCTCGCTATCATTTCTCAATATGTCAGCAAGCAATGATCAGGCAATTGCCGATGTTTTTGCCAAATTTTTCCAAACAACCTATTCTCATGAAAGCTACTCTCAGTCAGTCGTATCCATACAGTTAACCAAGGTCGAATGGCATCTTCAGCCCCTTGTTAAATGAAAGCTCACTGCTTCATGATCTTCGACTAATTAAGCCGGTGTTTTCACCAGGTCCCGACGGAGTTCCCGGCTGTGTACTTAGATACTGTGC
The DNA here is from genome assembly GCF_018151105.1 of Drosophila obscura. Taxonomy (NCBI): domain Eukaryota; kingdom Metazoa; phylum Arthropoda; class Insecta; order Diptera; family Drosophilidae; genus Drosophila; species Drosophila obscura. The sequence continues at coordinate 503,332 of NW_024542721.1, forward strand.
CGACGCTCTGTGTGGACCCTTGCTTAAACTATTCACCCTATCCATTAACTCTTCATGCTTCCCCCCATCTGGAAGGAATCTTTTATTATTCCGCTCCATAAGAAAGGTAGCAAGTCTGATGCAAATAATTATAGAGGTATATCTAAGTTATTCGCTATTCCTAAAATGGTTGAAAAAATTTTAACTCCGCATTTGCAACATCTCTGCAAATCACTTATATCTCCGTCTCAGCACGGATTAATAAGGTGACGATCAAAAACCACAAAACTTTTATCATTAAACGTTACCGTTATTATTAAAGGTTACAAGTTACCTTGTACTTTTAGGATTCCCGCCTAATCTTTTGAGATGGATTTCTAGCTACTTTTGTTCTAGGTCTCAAAGAGTCCTCTTAAAAAACTCCTTCTCTTCACCTGTTAAGGTTACTTCTGGAGTACCACAAAGCAGACATCTAGGCCCCTTACTATTCACACTCTTTATTAATGACCTGCCTTTAGTATTAACAACGTCTCGAGTACTCATGTATGCGGATTATGTTAAACTCTGCGTCCAGTATAAGGACATTTCATTTCACTCTCGCTTGCAATCCGATCTCAATAACTTTCAATCATGGTGTTGTGCAAATATGTTACACCTTAATGCCTCAAAATGCAAAGTAATGACATTTCATCGCTCCAGCCCCCTTTTGGCTCCTTACAGCCTCTGCGGTGGTTCTCTTGAGAGAATTACCTTGGTTGATGATCTTGGTGTTAAATTAGACCCAAAGTTAAAGTTTTCTGAACACATTTCTACCATGGTAAATAAGGCCATGGGTGTGCTTGGGTTTATAAAGAGGTGGTCAAAGGAATTTGACGACCCCTATATAACAAAGACTCTCTACATCTCGCTTGTTCGTACGATTTTAGAGTACGGCTCTTGTGTATGGTGCCCCCAGTACAAAGTACACCAGGACCGAATAGCATCAGTCCAGAAAATTTTTCTACTTTTTTCTCTGCGTGGCCTTAACTGGGATGTAGGTGTGAGACTGCCATCTTATCCTCGTAGATTGCTTGTAATAAACCTTCCGACCTTAGTTAGTCGTAGAAAAATGCTTGGTGTGATTTTTATGCACAACCTGATCAAGGGTGACGTAGACAGCCCTGACTTGTTGAGCCGCATAAACTTTACGATTCCTATTAGATCTACTAGAAACTTCATTCCTTTGTTCCTTCCGCTTTGTAGATCGAATTATTTTTTGCACGAACCATTTAGGGTCCTTTTCTCGGACTTCAATTCCCTCTACCACATAATATCAGCTACTAATTCCCTTCCTCTTCTTAAATCACTAATACTAATACTAATACTAACATACCTTTCCCGTAATTAGTTATATTTCTTATCTATCTTTGCATGTTTAGCTCTTTGAGCTGTGTTTAGCTCTAATTTTCCTCGAATTTTAGTCTAACACCTATCTTTCCTGCATGCTCGCGATTGGTTCGGTAACACGCGTCGCGCGTCATGCGGCAGCGCCCCTCGGTCGGTTGGGCGGGAGGAGGGCTGTGTTTCTGCCTGGGTTCCGCGCGTAACAGGCTTCGGCTTGGCGTCTCATGAAAATTGTTCTTTTTTGTTTTGCAACAATATATGCCGCCACGAACACAATTACTTCATCATCAGAGTGCATTTTTTCCTTTTTTAATTTTAGCAGAATTTTACTCTTGCTTCTGTTTACAAAACACAGCTGATTCATCAACCCTGTTTTAGCTATGTTCCCCACCCTCACGGAATAACTAGCAAATTCCTTGCCGCAATTATCCGCGGTGCTGGAGACAGGCCTTCATCGGATAAAACTATTTTGTTTTTTAAAAATCGCAATAGAAAAACTCTTAAGCCCGAAGCAAACTTGACATTGATAGCTGTGCTAATACTAGTCACTTTAGGTACTACTATTAATAAAAAGCTTATGGCATTCTTTGTTTTTAAATATATTAAATCAGATAATTCAATTAGTTGTTAAGCTGGTTTTAAACGATGCAGCGGCCACATTGCAGCATGTATACGTGTGATATGGACATTCTTTAATGCCTATGCTGCACAAACATAACTATGAGTCATTCTTGCGAGACAACACAACTGAAAACTGCTCCCAAAATGTTATAGCGTGTACCCAAAGGGTGCAGCCTCACATGCGTGAAGCCCCTGCATCATTTAAACCCAGATTTATACTTACTGAAGTGCCGTACACGGTGTCTCAAAATTATATCCGCCCACTCGTTTACCACTTTTAGTACAATGGTAGGCGAATTGCTTATCCTTTCCCGCAGATAATATCCAATTGTGAGTTTTTGTAAATACAACTGCGACGACTCGAGCCTGATGTGACAGATAATCACGTATAAATGATAAACGGTTGCAGTCTTCAGAAAGCATGTATTGAGTCACTGTTCCATTTTCTTGACCGATATACAATTGACGGAACTCTTGGATATACGCTACGGCCGTGCAACCAGAAGGCATATACTGGCAAATACTAGGCCAATACTGCCCAGAATCTCGTTTAAGCCATACACGAACAGTTCTGAAAAAAATGAAATTATAAGCAAAAACGGATTTTTCTTTGATACACATATATTGGATATTCGCACTTGTCATCTGAGACGCTTATCACTCCATTTTCTCCCGGTATTAAGATTGCAGCATTAACATCATCGGTGCTACCATCGAGTTTACTAAGCAATTCCGGTTTATTTGACGTGTTGAAACGATCGTTAATGCTTCGCTGGGCTGGTTTTATTTCGGCAGCCATGATGTTAAAACCTCCCACAATATAATTTTTTATTTCCAAAAAACTTTTATCGAAAATATTTATTATTATTTTTTTTTTGGTATTTAATCGCTAAAGCTAATTGATTGGTCGCACGACGATGAATCTGCAATGACCAGATACTTTTTTTGGTATATTTATTATTACAGTAATATATGATAACAAACGATCATATGGTCTTGTTTGAAACGGACGAGAAGGAACATGGTCAAATTTAATTTGGTGAGAACTCCTCTGAGGTTCTAACCGGCTATCATTTGTACTGTTTACTGTACCCTGTGTGAGTGCGCAGGGGGCCTGCACATGGTGCATGGTGCATGTATAATTTTAATTTTATTTCCGAATACCTTCATATATTTAATACAAATTCTATTTTTATTTTCAGATATATTCTCTAACTTACACATACAAAAAACCCTCCTACATCTTCTTCTTCTTCCTCTAACGCACACAGAATTTCTTTTATTTTTCTGCTGAGTACCCATAATATATATTTTTTATCATCCCCGAGAGATTTTTTAAGAGCTATGGGCGTTTTAGAAAAGAGATGCAAGTGACTAGACCTGCAAATTCATGACCTTCAGTCTTTCCACAACGAATTTGGTTCCAAAAACCATAACAGATATCGTATTTAGATATCTCTCAATTGCTTAATATAAGCTAGAATATTTACAATGCTTTTCGAATGCAACCTAACAACTATCGTGTTGTTGTTTCTCTGCAGCAGAAACACCTGTGTGTCGCTATCTTCATTTTGATCTGTTGAGTGTTCCTGAAGAGGCAACATTCTTCCGTCCATTTTTTGTTTCCCCTTTTTTGTAACCTTTTGTAATGTACCAAACCTTCCTATGCATATAGCACAGTGCAGACCGTAGCGTGAGGCCGGTCTTAACGTTGGCCGTTCCCTGAGTATCCTGTTGGCAGTGAAGAAGGTCGATGGGACACAGCTAGCAAAACCCATTCCATCTCCAACATCAGAGTACACATTTAATAATGTCCCTTGCCTTAATGTTTACTTCCATCGATCCACGCAATGCAAAGTGCAACGCGACTCACAACGAATGCAAAATGATTAACTTTGAACCAGACTCTACTCTCTTCAATTTCTCACTAATACACATATTCCATAGATATGTGTGGACAGTGAGTCTGCTTGATGGTATGCAGTAACGCGCCTCAGCCCTCCCGACCATTGAGCTTTTCTGCGCGCAAAAAATATTCGAAAAACTCCCAAAAACGATATCTCTTCTCTCAATTCTTCTTCACATTACTTCAAGGAAATATTAATTATTTTATTTACTCCATAATTTTTACACAAAACTTAATACTTGAAACCATTACATTTAATATTCATAACTCATTTAATAAGCCAACACCACTTAAATAATTCATAATAATATTCTTTTGCTTCCATTACTAGACTTATATACCCTAACTTCATTATTATTGGCTCAAACAATTATCTTTGATAAATTCTATTCTTAATAATTTGTAATCTCGTTGCTTTTGCTCAAATTCACTTTCCCATATACAACCGCTGAAAAGGAGTTTTCTCCGCAACGCGTGCACCAAATTGCATGCTGTTTTTTTTAAATGATAGCCAGAGAATGTGACCTGGTTTGCACAAGCAAATTTGTACTTTTCTATAAATAGGTTCCTCAAGAATTAAAAATGAATCAAAAAAATCTTAAATTTGGTCCAAAATTGTGTGTTATGAACGACCCTTTTTATTTCATTTCTCCGCAATGCGTGCACCAAATTGCATCATTTTTAAATGATGGCCAGGTACGGGCATTCTTTCCTTACAAAAGTTTTCACTTTTCTATAAATAGGTTCCACAAAAATTAAAAATTAATCAAAAAAAAATTCTCAAATTTGGTCTAAAAATGTGTGTTTGAACACCTACTTCATTTCATTTTGTGTCATTGTGTAGAACAAATTTGGTCTAAAAATGTGTGTTTGAACGCCTATTTCATTTCATTTTGTGTCATTCTGTAGAACAGAACATTTGATGATAGATTTTGTTTTTATAACTTTTAGCGTGAACATTTTTTTTCTGAAAAAATGGCAATTTGTGTAAGTATATTTGTTGCTTTTGAAAATGTGTGCGTTTTAAACCAACCTGTGTGGTTTTTAAAGTTAAATGTCGAGACGATTAAATTTGGGTCGGCGAACATGAAATTCGTTTCAAGTTGTGGCTTCAAGGAGCCGTGAAAGTAGCATAGACATTACACATCGCAATGAAAATAATCGTCTACGCACAGCAAGGTCGCTTTCAAATCAACGGAACAATGATGCAACAACAACTGCAAATGAACGTCGTGATATTCAAAATCTACAAGGTTTTGCGATCGCGTACAGTAGTGTCACCGATTACGCTTCTCATAGGCAAATTATAATTGGTCCAATGAACGACCGTTGTCGTTATTGTCAGGCATTAAAATTTAAAGGTGAAGCAGATGGGATGTGCTGAATGTGAAATTGCCTGAATTAGACAGCCCACCACAACCATTGAGCACATTACTTAATGGATTGACACCTGAGTCAAATAATTTTTTAACAATATACGAAAGTATAATTCGAGTTTTCAAATGACATCTTTTGGCTCCACAAATATTATAAGAGACAACTTCATGCCAACGTTCAAGGTAATTAAACACAGACCACCAATTTTTGGAATTATATTTTATCGGGAACGCGGAAGACGAAGCTAATCGTCGGTGTGCCATTACCAACACGCGGAGACAAATTACACTACTCGACAAAATCGAACTTTTTTTTTCCTCAAGGATCTAAACCGACTTTTTCTGATAGATATGGGGATCTAAAATTTTTTAAAGAATTTTGGTTTTTTTTCTATGGCAGAACTTTTTTTTTAAGAATTTTTGAAGTCTGGTATTTTTTTTTAAAGCTTTTTTTAGAGGTAGCGCTTGTTTTTTTCACATAGCTCTAGTATCTTACGTCTGGTTGTAAAGAACTTTGCTATTTTGAAAAGATAATTAAAATAGCTAGAAGTTAAGCCCAAACACTTTGTGATTACAGCTTACCGTCTGGGAAATATAAATCATTGAAATGCAAAAATGATGATTTTTGTGCGGTATTTTTTACGAAATTTTGACTTTAAAAACCCAGGAAAAGTCGAAAAAAAATTATATCTCGTGTCCTCTATTTTTTTGTGTATAGGTGCGTTATCTATGGAGAGACTTTGGAGCTAAAATTCGTTAACCAAACCTAAAATATGGAAAAAATGAACAAAAAATACCTTTTGGAAGGCGGCGGGCCCAACTGCCAATTGGGAACAAAGCAAACGAACAAGGGTTGTACATTTGGTACCTGATCGCGATCCCAATTCCCAATGGGCAGTTGAGCCCATGTAGAGGACACAAGATATAATTTTTTTTCGACTTTTCCTGGGTTTTTAAAGTCAAAATGTCGTAAAAAATACCGCACAAAAATCATCATTTTTGCATTTCAATGCTTTATATTTCCCAGACGGTAAGCTGTAATCACAAAGTGTTTGGGCTTAACTTCTAGCTATTTTAATTATCTTTTCAAAATAGCAAAGTTCTTTACAACCAGACGTAAGATACTAGAGCTATGTGAAAAAAACAAGAGCTACCTCTGAAAAAAGCTTAAAAAAAAAATACCAGTTTTCAAAAATTCTTCAAAAAAAAGTTCTGCCATAGAAAAAAAAAAATATCAAACCATTTCTAAGCCCCAAATCTTTAAGAAAAAGTTCGTTTTGTTCCTTGAGGAAAAATCGTGTTGACTAGTGTTATTTTCGATTTTCAAGATTCCATGAGCACAACGAATTGGTTCAGGTTTTCGCTTGATCGAATGCCATCTGACGATCATAAAATTGTTATTCGAGCTGAAAAAAGACCGGATGGCGAACATGCAAGGCGTTTCAATGCACAAACAGTTGACGAAGTGGCAATAGTCATAGTTCGTGAGCAATTTAATAATCGTGATATTGTGCTTCATCGCAGAAATGAACAACTTGAACGTGTATCCGAGACTCATCGCTGTTATGATGCACTACAATATCCCATATTGTTTTGGAGCGGACAAGATGGCTATAATTTCAACATTAAAATGATAAATCCAGTAAACAGTCGAGAAGGAACAAAGAAAGTTAGTGCTATGAATTATTACGCATACAGGCTGCAGATACGGGCAAATCAAGACAACCACATATTGAGGGGTAGAGCACTTTTCCACTAGTATATTGTTGACATGAATGCAAAAATTGAATCGGAACGGTTAAATTTTCTTCGATTCAACCAAGCCAAATTACGTTCCGAAGAGTATGTTCATTTCCGTGATGCCATTAACAACGATGGTAATGCACAAAACGTTGGAACTATGATAATATTACCGTCATCGTATGTCGGAAGTCCACGTCATATGTTTGAGTACGCGCAAGATGCGATGTCATACGTTCGCCGTTACAGTCGACCAGACTTCTTCTAACCACGTGCAGTCCAGCAAAGCCAATTGAATTGTGGCAAAAACATCAAAATCATTTGCCAGAGGATTTTTTACATCGATTGCACCGTCAAACGGGTGATATAAACATGGACTATACGCCAGAAATTTACAACGAAGCATTGATTGCTATTGAAGACCATTGCTTGATGATGGCAAGCAAAGCATTAGCTCAATTAGGTAAGACAGCGCCTAATCGTGATATACACGACCTTTTCAACAATGAACTGGAGCGTGAACAGCAGTATGATCGTGCCGAGCTTAATACGTTTGTGCAAAACAATGAGCCACGGTTAAATATCAACCAAAGAACGGTTTACGACTGTTTACGACTGGACTGTTCTTTTTGGATGCAGCTGGAGGTACCGGAAAAACGTTTGTCATTTCGATTATTTTGGCTACCATTCGAGCACAAGGTAGAATCGCATTGGCTTTGGCTTCGTCTGGCAGCGCTGCCACATTATTGGATGGTGGTCGTACGGCGCACTCTGCCCTTAAGTTGCCCTCGAATATGAAGGCTGACGATAATCCTACATGCAACATTTCAAAAAGATCTGCAATGGCGAGAATGCTGCAGCAATGCTCTCTTATTGTATGGGATGAGTGTACTATGGCCAACAAGAAGTCATTGGAGGACTTAATCGTACGTTGAAAGATATTCGTGGAGATAATCGATTGTTTGGTGGTGCATTGATATTGTTAGCAGGTGATTTTAGACAAGCATTGCCTGTAGTCAAGCTAGGAACTTCTGCTGATGAAATTAATGCCTGTTTGAAAACATCCAATTTGTGGCGCTTTGTGAAAACACTTAGATTGACTACAAATGTACATGTTCAATTGCAAAACGATGCTTCAGCAGATTTTTTTCCAGACAACTGTTAGACATTGGTAATGGCATACTTCCCGTTGACAATTCTGGCTTCATAACGCTTCCAAATAATTTTTGCGTCATCGAAGGAATACTTGATTCAGAGCGTGTTTCCAAATATTGTACAAAATTATAGAAACCATGACTGGTTGAGGGAAAGAGCAATTTTGGCCGGAACAAATAAAGATGTCAATGAGATCAACGCATCTATTTTGAATTCCATCCCAGGAGAAATGGTTGCGTATAGGTCGGTTGATACAATTATCAAGCAAGATGATGTTGTAAATTATCCAGTCGAATTTCTAAATTCATTGGACTTACCTGGATTGCCGCCATACTATTTACAAGTAAAAGTTGGAGCCACCATAATTATGCTGCGGAATCTTAATCCACCACGACTTTGCAATGCACCACGACTTGCTGTAAAAAAAGTTATGAATAATTTACTTGAAGCAACTATTTTGACTGGGAAATTTTGTGGTGAACACGTTTTAATTCCGAGAATTCCGATGATTCCGACTGACATGCCATTTGATTTCAAACGACTACAATTTCCGATTCGTCTTGCTTTTGCTATGACTATTAATAAATCACAAGGACAGTCGTTGCAAATTTGTGGTTTAAATTTGGAGCATCCGGTATTTTCACATGGTCAACTGTATGTAGCGTGCTCACTAGTAGGCAAACCTTCGGCATAAATTATTCATTGTACCGACGGCAAAACAAAGAATATTGTTTATCACAAAGCATTGCAATAAATAAAATATGTCATTACACCAAAATTATCATTTTTTAATTTCGATGAATTCCTAAACATTAAATTCATTTAGTAAGCAGCGAAACGCGCGGGTCTGCTAGTAATATATGAAAATTAATAATAATATAATAATAATAATTAATTAATTAATTAATTAATTAATTAATTATTAATTAAATAATTAATAATAAAATTAATAATAATAATATAATATATAATTAATATAATATAATAATAATATAAGGGTTTAAGGTTTTCTTGTATCAAAGTTAAACAAATAAAACGAGGAAAGTCAGCAAACGCAAAATCAAAACAAACACGCCAAAAATCGGTGCAGGTGCTTTGCGATTGCATCGTTATCTCTGTTAACTCTCTTTCGTCACCTCTTCTTTCGACCGCACACTCTATCTCACAGATAGAGTTTCCACGTTTTCTTTTACATAGTTAATTTCTTTTGGGTTTTATTGATTGTTTTTATTCGGTCTGTTGGACTCACCCAGATTTATCGTAGAAGGCCTTCTCGAAGATCGGTTTAATTTTATGATTGATTTTAAATTTAGGTAATTAGTTTGGGGTGATAGAGCATTACAAGTCTCGCTTCACTGGTTTATTTTCACTTTGCCTTTTCACTCACTTTGCATGTTTTAGTTACTTTACACTGTATTCTTTTGCCCGGTTGTACATGTGTTGGTGATCTTGAACGTGCCTATTCGTTTACATGTCTTCTTTTTGATGTAATTGCGAATTTCTTTTAATCAACCCTACATTTTCACTAATTCCTAATTGCTGCTGCTTCGCCTTCTTCTGCTTGTCTCCGGGATTCCGTTTTCCAAACGTTCTGCTCCGGTTGTTAACCCTGCTCTCCCGCTAATGTCAATCGAATAAACTCAGACTGCGCATATGTAACGTTGCTGCGGCTGCTGGTCTGCCAAAGAAAGTTGCGTCAGGGAGCTCGGCCCTTTCCACGGGTTCTTCTGCCCCTGACTTGACCCTAATCTGGTCTTTGAGGACAGGTTAGGTCAGAAAATTGTCTTGGACTATGAAAATCCCTTATTTCTCAACTTTTTCTTCAAAACCGTGTGTATTATTTTCCTCCGCTATGCTTTTGTTGGGCACAGCAATGTTTTAAAAGCGCCTGCGTTGAACCAAAATCTGTTCTGGAATATAGTCTTATAAATTCCATATGACTCCCTACAATCTTCCACGAAATATTTACCTGGCCGAACTATAAACCACTTTCAAAACAATTCTTCACGAAGATTTATTTAAAATTTCCACGGATGCCTTAAATACTTCGAGATTGCTCTTTGAATATTTAGGACTTATACTATTAGACTGGGTTAAGCGCGTAATTTAATTTCGATATCTGAAATTAGGTCTGGTCAGTATCGCTGGTACGATCAAATAGGAGAGAAAATTCGCTGAGCTCGTCAAGAACCTGTGAGGTCCTATTTCAGGCTGAGGTAAGCTTCAGTCTGTCCAGGGTCCGCTACAAGAAAATTTGTAGTTTGTAGGTGACTTCAGGTGTCGTTCTGGCTCGTAAAAGAATGTAGTAGGCAGCGAGAAATGATGAGGCGACGGTTTTTGTTGGATTGTTCTTGGTTTTTATTTAGTATTCTGGTTTTTTTTCATTCACTTTCTTCATTCACTTAAATTCTGCTGCTTCAACTCGTGGTTGAATGGTGCGCTGGTGGACTGCGTAGTGCAGTGTCTTGGGTGTGTGACTGAGGGACTGCCTAGTGCAGTGTCTTGGGTGTGTGACTGAGGGACTGCGTAGTACAGTGTCTTGGGTGTGTGACTGAGGGACTGTCTTGTGCAGTGTCTTGTGTTTGGGCTGATGGACTGCCTAGTGCAGTGTCTTGAGTTTGGGCTGATGGACTGCCTAGTGCAGTGTCTTGTGTTCGGGCTGATGGACTGCCTACTCTTTCGGCCGATCTTGGCCCTTTTATGCAGCTGGCGATCGCACCTGAGACCCGGAAATAATTAATTCTTGCTGACTTAAGGTTATTGGGTAATAATAATTGTAGAGTGTGGTAACTAGGTCGAAGCTTGATGCTTCGTTGACAATTTTTAGTGAGTCAGGGTGGTTTTGCTGATGCTGCATCCCGGAAGGTGCAGTTGGGAATTGGGTATTTGGTTTCAAAAGAAATGAGGTTTTGCCAACTCTGCAACGCGGAGGTGATATCTGAATTTGGGTCGATGTTTCGAGGCCGAGTGGTTGCGAAATATCGCCAAGAAGTGGGTGACCGAGAATTTCGTGCTGTGGTTTTCGCTGATCGAGAGTTCTTAATTTTAGTAATTGCGTGCGTTGCTTAAGACTATTTTATTTCCGGGGTGCTGACTCACCGCTTTTTGTGAGGAGAGACTTGGCTAGAGCCATGGTTCGCTAGCTCTGTGTATATCAGTTAGATTATTGTCTCCCGCCAGCGTGGATGCGCTGACCCTTCGCCCTTTGTGACGAGCCATGGCTAGAACCATGGTTCGTTACACCCCCCCCTTTCTACCGGGTGGGTGATGGAGAGATTAGTGGCGTCGCTTGGCGGGTGCTGAGGTTCGCCATTTTCCTGTCCTTTGGCTTGTGCCGAGTCTCCGGATTCGTCGCTTTTAATCTCGTCACTTTAGCGTGGCGTCGGTAACGTTATATTTTCTACTGCTGCTGTGATCGTGGCCTTTCTGCTGTTCTGGGTGCTTTGTAGTTGGTGTCTGCTTGGTGGGTCGATTATCCCATATGACGATGGTTTTCTCGGCGGTTTTCTTCGGTCGTTCTTTGTCCAGGCATTCTTGAATCGTCGGTGCTATGTCGGGTGGCCAAGGATCCGTCGGTAGTTCTGGGTCGTCTTCGGTGGGTTCGATGGCTCCGGGGTCAAACGTTTGATTCTGGTCTTTCGGTAGGATAGGTCTGTCGAATGTAAATGCTTGGATCTGCGGGGCCAAGTCCGGCGGCCACGGCTCCGGGACTGGTTCGGGCTCATGTCCGGTTGGATCGGCGGCTTCGGAGTCAAATGGCTGGCTGGGGTCTTCGGGTAAGAGGGTTGTGTCGAAGGCGCTGGGCGTTTCGATCCTCCGTTGGTAGTCGCTTATGTGGGCGACGATGGGTGTGGCGTTGGCCGTGGGTAGATATGTTTCATATCTCTGATGCAATACTTGGGTGGTATTGGCGGTCGTTTGGCTCATGAACAGGTGAGTCTCGGTGATTCCTCTTTTTTGGACCAACAGCTGGTACGGGCGACGAAGATCTCGGACCTGGCTCTAGGCATGGCTCGGTGCATGGCGCTAGCAGTCAAGTCGGTACGCGGAAGGTACTCCATTGTGTTGGCGAGGATCGGTGTGGCGTCGGCCGTGGGTACGACAGAGCGGCGGTCGGTGCATCGTGGGGGTATCGTCCTGGTTTCCGGGCCCGCGTTGAGGGGCTCTGTGGATATCAGTTCAATTATGGGCCCCGACCAGCGTGGGGTTAGCGTGGCTGTTTCCCGTGTTGCTGGGCTGTTTTCGATGCTGAGGGTCGGTTTTGAGGGTGTCCGTGCGTTGAATTCTTCCGTTGTGGATTCTGTGCGTGCTTGCTCTGTTGCTTGTCTTGGACCTGGGCTTCCTGTGTCGAGCGCCGGTTCAAGTGTGTTTGTCTCGTGTGTGAGATCCTCGTGGTTTGTTTGGGGTATGTGTCCCCTGTGGTTGGCCTAGGACGCGGTTGCTCCGTAGTGACCGTGGGACTCGTTTTCTTGATTGCTTGATTGCGGTTTGCTGGAGTTGACCTTGGATTCGTGTTCTCCGTAGTATGCCGTTGCTTCGTATTCGTTGCGATTGGTTTGGGTGTCAAGTGCTGCGTTGCGTTATTGCGTGCCGTGTGCGTTGTGGTAGGTCGTGGACGTAGGTTCTTTGCGATTTGTTGGGGTTTCTGGCATCGGGGTTCGGTGTCTTGTACGTGGATGGTAGTAAGCACGGGTTCAGTGGGCATGGGGTGACGGTCTCGTAGCTGTAGCAGCGTGGAGCCGCATTGGATCGTCGTTTCGGTGGCACCTAGGTGCCAGTAGAACTTGTGAGATCTCTCTGACCGAGCCATCGGCCAGGCGTATGCGGACGCATGCATCTTGCAGGTTGGTGTTGTTGTTTTTTAGTTTTCGGGCGAGGTTTGCGCTGATAAAGCTTCTGGATGCCCCGGTGTCGATTGCGGCTTCCGTTGCGTGTCCTCCTATGGTCACCATCGCCACTATCCGGCCGTTGCTTACGTGTAGAGAGTTATTTAGTCGCGGGTTGGAGAAGACGTCGTTCCCGGCTGATCCCGTGTCAGTTGGGGACGCATGTCGTTTCCCGACGTGTTTTGGCGGCAGCAATTTACGGTCCGTGTGCCGCGTTTGCCACATTCCCAGCAGAATAGGATGGAGGGATTATGGCAGTCGTATGCCGCATGCCCCGCTTCACCACACCGGCGACAGGCTGCGCGTGGGTTGATGAGCGGGGTCGTGATCATGTGATGGGCTACTTCGGGATTCGCCGTACTGTTTGGATGAGCTGGTGGTCTCCCTGGTGTGTCTGTCGATTCCTAATGGGCACTCAGAAATGGCGTCTGGTGCGAGTCGCAATTCCTCTGCTCTGTGGCCGGCCTTGCGTATCTTGGCGTGTTACGCGGGGGTGCGAAAGTGGTCGGGATGGTCCGCTCTTGGATGCTCTCGAACTCGGTGGCCAACATTGTTAGCTGTGCTAAGCTTTGTAGTTCGTGTCGCCGCACGTACATCTGGTATGCTGGCAGGGCGTTATCGTAGATCATGTTCAGTTCCTTGGCTGCGTCGTACCTGGCGTGGTGCATGAGTAGACGTATCTCGATGAGGTAATCCTTGAACAATTCTCCTACCGCTTGCTTGAGGGCTCGGATCTGATCTTCCAAATGTTCAAAATACCGTGGCGACAAGAAGAAAGTCAAGAATTCTTGGCGGAAATATGCCCATGAGCTGCCTTGTAGTTGGCTGGTGCGGTACCAGCGACTGGCCCGATCGGTGAGAAGCTCTGTCATTGCCCGAGGTAGCTGATTTGTGTCCACCCCATATGAGAGCGCACGTTCTTCGAGTAGTTCCAGAAATGTAAGTGGGTCGTCCTGTTCGTCGAACCTGATTTCCCATTGCCGAATCTGATCCTCGATGTGGGCGGTGTGGCTGTGGTGGCGTCCATCTATGGAAGAGTCCATGGCTGGCACCATCCTCTGTGTGGGCGAGCGGCTGGTGTCCGTAACTGGAGGTCTGGGCAAATCGGCTGGCGTTACGATGCGTGGTGGGCCAGGGGTGCTGTATTCGGACGCGGTGGGGACTTGTAACCCGACTCTTGGGTCGGTTTTCCGCTGGTCAGATGTCCTAGGAGTGGTGGGGATGGGTGACCTGGAGCGTCCTGCTGGTTTGGCGTATTGCCGTTCAAGGTCTCCTAGTCGAACCCAGGCGTCCTGCGAGAGTGTTCCGGCGACTAATGCGGCGAATCTCTTTCGTCGTTCCTCGACTGTTCCTTCGTTGCCAAATCCGAATTCCTCGGACAGGGTTTCCAGCTCGTCCCGCCGGAGTTTGGAGATCCAGCCGGTGGTGATTCCTGGATTGGTATGGAGTCCTTCCGGGTAAAATTCGTCGGGTTGACCGGCTTCGTGGGCTTCCATGGTGTGTTTCTGTGGTTAGTAGCACTGACTTACGTGTTGTTTGTGGTATTTGTGCTTGCGACCGGATGTTGCGAGGGTGCCGGTTTTTAGTGTTGGACGAGTATTGGTCCTTGCTAGCCTAGTTTTCATTCAGTGGTCGTGGGTCTTTACTCCACAATGCTCCGTATTAAGGTGTTAGTCTCCTTAAAGTCACCAAAAAGTCCCTGCTCGGGCGCCACTTGTGAGGTCCTATTTCAGGCTGAGGTAAGCTTCAGTCTGTCCAGGGTCCGCTACAAGAAAATTTGTAGTTTGTAGGTGACTTCAGGTGTCGGGCTGGCTCGTAAAAGAATGTAGTAGGCAGCGAGAAATGATGAGGCGACGGTTTTTGTTGGATTGTTCTTGGTTATTATTTAGTATTCTGGTTTTTTTTCATTCACTTCTTCATTCACTTAAATTCTGCTGCTTCAACTCGTGGTTGAATGGTGCGCTGGTGGACTGTGTAGTGCAGTGTCTTGGGTGTGTGACTGAGGGACTGCCTAGTGCAGTGTCTTGGGTGTGTGACTGAGGGACTGCGTAGTACAGTGTCTTGGGTGTGTGACTGAGGGACTGCCTTGTGCAGTGTCTTGTGTTTGGGCTGATGGACTGCCTAGTGCAGTGTCTTGAGTTTGGGCTGATGGACTGCCTAGTGCAGTGTCTTGTGCTCGGGCTGATGGACTGCCTACTCTTTCGGCCGATCTTGGCCCTTTTATGCAGCTGGCGATCGCACCTGAGACCCGGAAATAATTAATTCTTGCTGACTTAAGGTTATTGGGTAATAATAATTGTAGGGTGTGGTAACTAGGTCGAAGCTTGGTGCTTCGTTGACAATTTTTAGTGAGTCAGGGTGGTTTTGCTGATGCTGCATCCCGGAAGGTGCAGTTGGGAATTGGGTATTTGGTTTCAAAAGAAATGAGTTTTTGCTAACTCTGCAACGCGGAGGTGATATCTGAATTTGGGTCGATGTTTCGAGGCCGAGTGGTTGCGAAATATCGCCAAGAAGTGGGTGACCGAGAATTTCGTGCTGTGGTTTTCGCTGATCGAGAGTTCTTAATTTTAGTAATTGCGTGCGTTGCTTAAGACTATTTTATTTCCGGGTTGCTGACGCACCGCTATTTGTGAGGAGAGACTTGGCTAGAGCCATGGTTCGCTAGCTCTGTGTATATCAGTTAGATTATTGTCTCCCGCCAGCGTGGATGCGCTGACCCTTCGCCGTTTGTGACGAGCCATGGCTAGAACCATGGTTCGTTACAAACCTATTCTCGCTCCACCCAAAACGATCGAGTTTACGAGCTTTCTTCCCAGCTGACTGTGTTGTGAAACTCGCGAGTGTAACTCCTAACGTAATGCGCTTAAATTTCCCGCCAAATCGATAACAATTTATACAAATTCTACGAAAACTAAAAAAAAAACATTTTTTCTCTTTTTATGAGAACCATGCACAGCACACTTTCATACTAAGCTAATTTTGATTACACTACTCGACATAATGGACCTTTTTTTCCTCAAGGACCCAAACAGACTTCTTCTGATGGATTTAGGTCTTTAAAATTTAATAAAAAAAAACGAAAAGTCACCCGCGCTCGTAAAACGCAAGACTTTTCCGTTTAAAAACGGCAAGAAAAATCCTCGCCGAAATGAAAACTAGATGGCTTTTTGTACAACTAAACAAATCTAGCATATCTAGCAGATTGCCGAATCTGAATCTGATCGGAACATAATTATAGCCATAATGAAGAAATTAATTTTCAATTGCATCCCTCGCCTCCTACAGCAAGAGAGCGCCTAGATCTCAGAGACTATAAGAGCTAGGGCAACCAAATTTGGTTTCCAGACTCATGTGATATCCCACTGCTACAAGTGTATTTCAAAATTTCGCCCCGCCCCCTTCCGCCTCCACAAAGGACGAAAATCTGTGGCAGGCATTATCGTAGAGAATGACCATATCTACCAGACTGCCGATTCTGAATCAGATCGGATCATAAATATAGTCAGAATGAAGAAATTAATTTTCAGTTGCTTCCCCTTCCTCCTCCTGCCGACGACCTTGCAACTCATTTTCTTTCTCGTTCGCACACTCTGCCTCGTTATGTACGCGAGCGCCCTCTAGCGGAGGAGATTTAGAATCTAAATGGTACATGTAGAATTTATTGTTAGATGTAGAATATACATTGTAGATGTAGATAACAGATGTAGCAAAAAAATTCTAAAAAATCTAAATAAGCTCAAAAATGTTTATACTAACTGAGTACGGGTATAAGTATAGTCGCGTCCACATTAGTTTTTTTTGAATATTTAAAGGAATATTGTTTTCAAAACATGTTTTTTTCACGGTGGTCGGTGGCGGTTGCACCTTCCTTTGGCAATCAAATATTTGGGAGCACAGGATATGCCTGGGGAGGAGTTACACTTGACGAATAAGTGCATTTAATTAACTTTGTTTACCTAAAACAAAAACAAACGGAATGCAGTGTACACCTCTGGTCACACCACTGGCCCCTAGAAGAATATCAGGGGTGCTACAGAAATCAC
Organism: Drosophila obscura; assembly: GCF_018151105.1. Taxonomy (NCBI): domain Eukaryota; kingdom Metazoa; phylum Arthropoda; class Insecta; order Diptera; family Drosophilidae; genus Drosophila; species Drosophila obscura. The sequence goes on from NW_024542721.1 coordinate 520,421, forward strand.
TTCCGCTGGAATTTCTGTGCCACACACCGATTTTTAAGCGGATTCAAAATCGGTCACTATTTATACAGCGATTTGATTAAATACACCCATAAAACACACATAAAACGATTCGAATCTTACTTTCATATAAAGGTTGTTCAATTGGTAATTAACCCTCATCCCAATAACTTAACATTATACATGTTAAGTTAATAAAATAAGCGTTTTAGTCAAATCCGCTGACTGAATATTAACTTAACGATTCCGCGCTCAACCCTCTGGCGTACGAGGTGGCCACCTAGGGCGATTCGGACTTTTGAAGTTAGTGCAGTAATGACACCTTTTTTAGCCCGATATTTAATACTAATTATATTGAAAGCATTCTGTTTTCCTTTAATTAAGCATTATAAGAAATAGCCCACTGCTGCATAACTTCCTTTACGTCAAACGTGTGCATACTTTTTGTGCAAATTGTGAAATTTGTAGTCATTTGTAGTTCTACCAAGTCGGATCGCTTCAAAATGCCAAAACAGAACGAACAAACCATTTCTTCACATTATTGCCATTGCATTTATGTCAAAAACCCCTGTTCGGCTAAGTGCAGACCGATGGCATCACAAAGAGAAGCATAGCGATCAATATTCCAAATAGTAAGTTGCCTCCGTAGCTCTTCAATGGACAACAGTCTCGCTAAAAGCATTTTTATTAAGTTTACCGTAAAATTCAGATGTCTGTTTTTTTTTGAACAGAGTTGCCGAGTACATTGTTTTGTGTTTTTTTGCTTTGAAATTATAAAAGTACAGGTCCGATCGATATCTTTTGTTGCTGATGTTCGTGTTTAACTTTGTTAGTGTTGACTGTTCAATCTGTCCACTATCTGTGCTCTTTCTGCAAACGCGACTTTGAGTGTTTATTTCGTAAATAAAGTCAAATTGTGCTTTCTCTATGTCTCCGTGCATTCGTATTCACATCTGTGTTCTTTTTGACGCAGGCTTTGTTACTTCGCACTCTTTTTGAGCCACTCTCAATTTGTATGTTCGTTCGCTTTTCACACTTCGCTTCTTCTTTCTTCACACATTCTTACACTGACTCGCTGCATTTTCCTCCTCTCCGTACCCGACTTACGCTCTGTTCTCGTATCTCAGTGTTGCAATAATAAATATTACTGTTTTTCATTACATGCTGTACTAAAAAGTGCCGCTTTGCAGCTCAACAGCAGGTGTTCACATACTGCTGGCTATGTGAAAACATGGCACATACTACATGCGCTGACTTTGGTCCTACTGATGGACGCGTAGTCGACTTGATAAAGTCTCGCTGTGGCCTCAACTGGACTTGTTGGGATTGCAGGCTGATTTAAGGCGACATGCGGGTCTTTATGAGACAAATACGAAAACTGGGTTTCGTATTGTTCATGATAAGTTTATCTCTATTGAGTCTCACTTTAAAAATTTTAGCTGAGTCGCCGAAGAAAAAGAAGGGTAATAACAGTCAAAATGGAAAAACTATTTGATTAAGCGTAGGGCGTCTCAGGGGGTTCCACAGGTCAGGTCCCAAGATAAAACAATGCAAATCCAAGTTCTTCTGTGAATGTATTTTTTAATTCCATTTATTTAGTTAATCTACTTAACTATCTATATACAATGACTTTGGTTGACATGACTATGCGAGCCCAAGAGGTGTGGTACGGCCGCGAAGCAATGCTTCACACAAGTGGTGGCTCGCAGCTCTGCCATGATGGTAGCCACGAAGTTTCTGGTCGCCTCCCAGTTACCCGGGGACCTGAGCATGTACGGCACCAGGCTATGTTTGGATAACGCCCCGCCCAGGGCGACTTCCAGCTGATGCCGTTGCGCTGTGAACCTGCCGCACGCAAATATAATATGCTCGGCGTCCTCCTCCACGTTGTGTCCGCACCATGAGTACTCTGCTGAGTCCTCGTGCCCGAAGCGGTGCAGATTGCTCCGAAAGCAGCCGTGGCCGCTGAGAAGCTGAGTCAAATAGAAGTTGACCTGGCCATGCTTCCCATCAACCCACGCTTCGACGGATGGGATGAGTTGGTGAGTCCACCGACCCTTAGGGGATGTATCCCATCGGTGTTGCCACTTCCTGAGGCTCTGCTGCTTGCACGCCATGCACACCTGCCGTTTGTCCGCCGCTTCCATGCCTCTGCCATGCGTATCCCGGTGACCGCTCCTCCGCTAGGTGCTCGAACGGTGCTATACCCGCTATCACGTGGGCAGCCTCGTTCGAGACTGTTCGGAAGGCACAGGCTATTCGCAGTGAAGAGAGTCGGTGAGTGGCTGCCAGACCTCTGGTGTAGCTCGCTGTCTGGAGGGCCTTTGTCCAGATTGGCGCCGCGTAAAGCATCATTGATCTCGTCACACTCGTTAGTAGCTGGCCCCGCCGTTGCTTGGGTCCTCGGGTATTTAACATAATTCTTGATTCCGTGTGTCTATCACGACGCCTAGGTACTTTATAGCCCGCTTTGATGACACCAGGGTGCCTGCCACCGTGATGTTGGCCGTCTCAACTTTCTTCCGGCTGGACACCAGAACTGCCTCGGTCTTGTCAGGTGCAAGTTCAAGCCCGACCAGCTCAAGGTTGCAGGTCGTCTCTACTGCTGTCAAGTCTTTGGCCACTACCAGGACAGCCACGTCGTCCGCAAAGCCCACCACATGCACTCCGTGGGGGAGTCTGAGTCGCAGTATGCCATCGTACATTGCGTTCCACAGCAAGGGGCCCAGTACCGACCTTACGAGAGGGCGTAATATAAATGTCTATCTTGCAGTTCCTGGGACACACTCACTTCCAGTGACTGGGCACCTACTTAATCACCTACCACCTCTCCGGCGACCGTGTCTGACTGCGATGTCACACGGGAAGTCTACGATCCTGTCGGCGGCGCTTCTGGACCAGCACTCGAAGCCGCCGCCATCCGTCAGCATGGATGTGGATGTTCCGTCTACCACGGCTTCCATCGTCATCTCTGAAAAGGGCTCTTTGTTTTCTGATTCAGCTAATCGGATTGATTCTGCTTCGCGGAGGCTACCTAATAATTCTATCTCCCCTCCATCTACTCTAACTGCTGTCGCTCCACTAAAATCTATTTTCGTTTCTCGACCTTTGACATCGGCCACGGAAGTTCTGGTTAGAGACTTTATATATTCTAAACTTAATATTGATAATTCCTCTGGTCTGGTAGTTACTAAATTTAACTTTAAAGTCAAACGTAACATTTCCTCTTTCAAAATGCTGGTACCTGACATGTCAATAGTATAGAACAATCACTCATAAACCAGAGGGCAAGCCTTTCCTATCATGGCGATCCTGCCTAATCCGGCAAACTAAAACAAAAACGGGAAGGAACGTGTGATTCGCTTCTAGGGACTCGACTCTACTTATACCCGTACTCAGTCAGTATACACATTTTTGAGCTTATAATTTTTTAGAAATTTAGAATTAAAAAAAAAAATTTTACATTTTACATTTTTGTTGCTACATCTGTTATCTACATATACATCTACAATGTATATTCTACATCTAACATGTAGATTTTACATGTACCATTTAGATTTTACATCTCCTCCGCTAGGGGTTGCTCGCGCACTGAACGCAGTAGAGTGTGGAGCGAGAAAGAGAATGAGTAGTAAGTCTCTGGAGGAGGAGGCGGGGGAAGCAACTAAAAATTAATTTCTTAATTTTGGCTATAATTATGATCCGATCTGATTCAGATTCGGCAATCTGGTAGATATGATTATTTTCTACGATACTGCGTTTTTATTGTATCTTTATTGTATTGTTTTATTGTTTTTATTGTATCTTTAAAATTGTGCCTGCCACAGATTTTCGTGCTTTGTGCGGCGGAAGGGGGCGGGGCGAAATATTGAAATACACTTGTAGCAGTGTGATATCACATGACTCTGAAAACCAAACTTGGTTGCCCTTAATTGTATAGTCTCTGAGATCTAGGCGCTTATCGAGACAGACAGACGGACAGACAGACAAGGCTATATCGACTCGGATATTGATGCTGATCAAGAATATATATACTTTATGGGGTCGGACACGTTTCCTTCTCTGCGTTACACACATTCACTTTTACCACAAATCTAATATACCCCTTATCTCTTTTTTGAGTACGGATATAATAATTAAAATACCAGATCCTGCCAAATACGGCAACAGATACTGCCTACTATGGCAAAAGGACTCAACGAGGATGAGCACAAGCCATCAGGCAGCGGTAAGGAAGTGCCCAGCAGCAGACCGCCGCCCTCCAAGCCCTAGCCAGAAAAAGGCTTCAAGAGGAGCGGCTGACCACCATACCCAGCACTACCAAAGTCAGGCGACGAGAAAGTCAACTCGCCAAATTTCGACGACAGCGGGCCATGTTGCTGGATCAAGTAAACAGAGACTGGGTAACTGCTAATGCCATTTGGGCACGCATCGACAGACTGGAAGAGAAACAGCGCAAAAAGCAGCAACAAAAACCACAACTACAAAAGCATAATCAGACGAGAGAAGAAAACGAAGAGCTGGAATAATAATAATAAAACCTACATGGAAAAAACGAGTGCCCACACAGGCAACTTTCTGGCAAAAAGGCGAAGTTCGCCGCCAACACACAAAACAAAATAATAATATAAAATTATTTTAACAAAAATTATGTATTTATATAGAAACCTAAAAATTTAAATAAATTTGAAACAATAAATACCCACATTTAAGAGATCAACATTTTAAGAAAAAAAATATTCAGAGAACGTGGCATGGTTTGCAGAAATAAATTTGGACTTTTCTATAACTAAGTTTCTCAAAAATTAAAAATTAATCAACAAAAAAAAAAAACTTAAATTTGGTTCAAAAGTGTGTTTGGACGACTATTTAATTTAATTTTGTATCATTCTGTAAAACAGAACATTTTATGATAGAATTTGTTTTTATACCTTTTTGTATTGTTTTCTAAAAAAATTGCACACAATCGTTCGTTCTTTTTCGTAGTGACCAGACGTGTTTTTGTTTTGCGCTCCGCATTTTCCTTTTGTATAAGTTAAACAGCCGGTGTTTTTTTTATCTATAATTTAACTCTCTAACTAACTTACATTAAAATCATACTTTTACCGCGGGTGCATGCCTGATAATTGTGTAAAAACACAACTTATTTAATAAATTTTGAGCGTCGGTTAGTCGTGTGTTTGTGTTGTTGCTTTTCGTAAGTACGCCCTCTCATTACATTTAGCCGCTCTTTGTCGTAGTTATTGCCGTCTATCACTCTCTCTATCACCTAACTCTCAATAACTGTTCTTTCGCTCTCGCTCTTGTAACTTTTTGTTCAGTAACGCTCTCACTTATAAGCTGTTGCTGCAACCACTCTTCTCTCTCATCTTTTACCGATTTCGCTTTAAGCATTGCTCTAAGCATTTGCTCTGCACAGTGGTCTGATTGCTATTTGTTTTGAACTTTTTTTTCCACGAAGTAAAAAAAAATAAAAGACATAATTATGGAATTTTCTGTCGTCTGTGCCAAAAAAGCCTGCAAGAAGCAGATCACCCATGACTAGCCCAATATCCCCTGCTGGCTATGCGAAAGCGTAGTGCACGCAAAATGTGTACGGATCTCGGGCCGTGTAGGAGACGCCATTTCCCAAGACAACAACCTACATTATAGTTGTGAGGAATGCCGTGCTGTGGAAAACGACATGCGTTCGTTCATGAGGCAGACGCGGAGTGGCTTCAAAGAGCTGATCGTAGGCTTTAAACAGCAATATGATCGGCTCTTGGCCATGAACACTCAGTTCAGCAGTATACAGCTGCTGGCTGAGTCTCCGAGGAGCAAGAAGTCTACTCCGCGGGACTTGCAAGTGCCGACTGCCTCATTTCCGCCGGCATCTGAAAAACTTACTCCGACCACTCCCTTAGTGCAGCAGTTGATTACGTTTGCTACTCCAAGGGCAACGGTCGCTGCTGGTGATGCAGATTCGGGAGCCGAATGCGTCACTTCGGAGAGTATGCAGTTAGAAATGTCTGTAGAGTGCGTGTTCATCGAGTCCGCACCCAACCCCTTAACTATCCCCTCAGTTTCGCTCCCACCAGCTAATAGATGTCCAGGACCACCGGATACTGCCATCACAGGTACTAGGCCTATGGTGCCAAAACCTCTGGTGGGAGTCCCACCAAAGCGACAAGTTTTTGTCTCGCGGCTAGCCCCTGACCTCACATCCAATGATGTGACCGCTTTTATACAAAGCAAAATAAAAGCCGTCGGCTTAAAGGTGGAAAAATTTAACTTTTCTTACGCCAGGGAGATATCTTCCTTCAAGATAAGCGTCTCCCCAACTCAATTTGAAACCAATTGTTCCGCCAAGTTTTGGCCGGAGCATTTGGCGGTTAGAGATTTGAAGGCTAAGAAAAAGAATAGGCCCCCCATCACTCTTCCTAGTAGTCAGACCATTGGTACTTCTCCATCCTCATCTTCCACCTCTACTTCTACCCATCCAAAAAACTAACTTCCTGTCTTTTAGTTACATACCAGAATGCTAGAGGCTTGCGTAGTAAGCTCAGCACTCTTTTCCTTGAGAGTCTCGCATTCTCGTCCCACGTTATTGTGTTCACCGAGACCTGGTTAAAGCCGGACATCCTTAGTTCCGAAGTTTTGGCAGGTCGGTACACAATTTTTAGAAATGACCGTTCGTCTCGACGTAAAGGTGGGGTCCTTATTGCAGTGGACTCAAACTTCACGTCGGAACATTTCATGGTCCAGGTTCAACAAGACCTGGAATTCCTGTGCGTAAAACTGATTCTCCCAGGCTTTTCCATTTTCATTACCTGCTCGTATATTCCACCTTCCTCGGATATCTTAATATACGAGCATCACCTGTCCGCTGCTTTCGTAAAGCCGAGTTTACGAAGCTTATAAACCTCATTAGTGATTTTGATTGGTCCGGTTGTATTTGTGCACTGACGTTATGAAAGGCACAAACATTTTTTACAATGTACTTAACACATTTTTTGATTCTTGTGTCCATTAACTTTATCCATGCTCCCCCCCATCTGGAAGGAATCTTTTATTATTCCGCTCCATAAGAAAGGTAGCAAGTCTGATGCAAATAATTATAGAGGTATATCTAAGTTATTCGCTATTCCTAAAATGGTTGAAAAAATTTTAACTCCGCATTTGCAACATCTCTGCAAATCACTTATATCTCCGTCTCAGCACGGATTTATAAGGTGACGATTAAAAACCACAAAACTTTTATCATTAAACGTTACCGTTATTATTAAAGGTTACAAGTTACCTTGTACTTTTAGGATTCCCGCCTAATCTTTTGAGATGGATTTCTAGCTACTTTTGTTCTAGGTCTCAAAGAGTCCTGTAACGAACTGTTTCGGTCCGTCTAACTCAGCGAGGCTGGCTCAGCGGCCGACGGTTCGTTGCAACAAATTTGTATGTTGCCTCACAGACACGAAAGAATGCACGGGTGGGTTTAATTACTGGTTTTGGATGTTTTATTGGTATCTTATACTTATGGGATCTTACGTTCTATACAACAAATGGATCGTTCTTCAGTTTCACACGCTCTCTCGCTGTCGTCTCAGGCTCCTCGCTGGTGCTGTGGCTATGCGTCCGACCTGGCTCACGCCTGATCTACACACACAACTCCGCACCCACTGAGTCGCTTTTGATCGCCTTTGCGGAAGCGGTACCTGTCGTCCTTCCTCTGGCACCTCGCAGACCTTGTTCCCTTTGCCGGGTCGTACTGCTGCCTCTTGGATGGGTCACTTTGGTTCTTCCTTTGCCTCTCACGTCGACTTTCCTTGTCAGTTGTCCTCACGCACTCGCTTGTGTTCACGCTTTTTCCTCGCTGCTCGCACTCCACTGACTGTCCTCCTTCACTGTTGCCGGGCTCCTCTTATACCCTCGCTTCGACGCTAGCGTCCGCGCCTCTGCCTATCAACAGCGGTAAATCCGTGCGCCGCTGGTACTTTTCCATCGGCCTCTTCGCTTGATTCCCTCCCGTTCTTAACGGGACCGGGCTGGTGGCGTGATCTCATGTCCATACATGGACATGCGCTGGACCGCTGCCATCGGCCTCTTCGCCTGATTCCCTCACGTTCTTAACGGGACCGGGCTGGTGGCGCGATCTCATGTCCATACATGGTCATGCGCTGGACCGCTGCCGGCCCGCTCCCGCCGTTCCTAGCCTGACGTGAGCGCCGCTCCTTGCGGGCTCCTCCATTCCCGACTCCCTCCACGGGCTCGTACCGGAGGCATACTCTCATGCCCATATCTGGTCATGCACTGGAGCCCTGCCACTCTAACGGACCCCGGCTCTCACTCTCTTGTGAATTCGCCGTGAATTCTCGCCTTAACCCTTACTTGGTTCCCTTGTGAGGAAACTCCATTCCTCACACTTCCCCCTTTCTTTACCAGAGGAAAACTCCCTTCGTTTCCCTCTCGGCCACCTTCCCATTTGAATTCAAGCGTGCGCGCGGGCGCTGGTTCCGGACTGGTTCCTCCACTGCCCGATCGGTTCGCCATCTATCGGATCGGGTCTGCCGATGCAGTTCCGGAACCAGCCCCGTGCATGATTCTCCCGGTAGGTGCGCGCTTCGCGTGCACGATAGGTGCGCGCTTTGCGTGCACGATAGGTGCACGATATGTGCGCCTCTGATCGTGCTGCCAGACCCTCTTCACGTGTTGCCGGACCGCTCCCCTTTTCACGTGTTGCTTCCGCTTGCGGTAACTATTGTATACGCTGGCCGGCCGCGTTTTCGCGTAAGTTTTATGTTGCTGCCCTCGTGGGCTCTGTATACCTCGCGTGTTAAACCCCCGCCTATCCCGCCATCAAGCTGCCATGCCCCGGGGTAAGTTGTACTTCATTTTTTTTATTCATTTTAATCTCATTCATAATTTTTCCTCCTCCCTTTCATGCCTCGACGGACACCTCGACCTGGTTTGCCGATGCTGATACCCGGTACCGCACCCCGCGCACCCTCACGAGACGCTTCACGCGTCGACCGATCCGGCGTGTGCCTTCCACCGCCCGAGCCACTGCCTCCGGCCATTCTTCAACATCCACATGTCGCCAGCGGACGTTCTTCCCCGTCGGCTCCTCCACCGACTGCTGTCTCTGCAGCTGCGGCCGGGCGACCTCAGCCCTGGGATCCGGGCACGACGATTGCCGCACTAGGACAGGCCTAGGCTTGTCTTTCGCAGGTGAGGGCCACACCCACGGACCGCGCTCCCACCTCTCGCTTTCCGTGTTCGCTGCCGGTACCTCCGTCGCCGTCGTCATTGCTGGCACTGCCGGTTCCTCCGTCACCGTCGCTGCCGGTACCTCCGTCACCGTCGCTGCCGGTACCTCCGTCACCGTCGCTGCCGGTACCTCCGTCTCCGTCGCTGCCGGTACCTCCGTCACCGTCGCTGCCGGTACCTCCATCGCCGCCGTCGGTATTTCCGTTGCCTTCGCCGTCGCTGGCGCTGCCGCCTCTTCCGTCGCTGCCCCCCCCTCCGTTGCTGCCGCTGTCGGTGCCTCTGTCGCCGTCGCAGCCGGTGCCTTCGCTGCCGCTGGCTCCCGCTCCTCCGACGCCGTCTCCTCTGCCCTCATGGCCTCGGCCTGCCTCCGGTGCTGTCGTGGATCACGCGCGTTGCTTCGCGGGGCCGGTTCCTCCACCCATACTTTCCGTTCTTCCTGCGCTTCCGATGGTGCGGGTCCCGACGCCCACGTTATGTGGATAACTTGGTGGTGCCATATCATGCCATTCCTTACCGCCGTGTGCTCGTTTTGTGACACAAATGGCCCGCACACCGCGGTCTCCGGACCACCCCACTGGGGCCGCTGGGCCTCTTCCTGTGGCGGCTCCTTCGGTGCCTCCTCCTGTCGTGACGACGACTGTTGTGTCGGTGCGTTCGGCGGTGGCGATTTTGGTGGCGGTGACTGCGGGGGCGTCGGTTGTTGTGTGCTCGGTGGCTGCGGCGGTGGCTCGGGGTGCCGGCGTTCCCATAAGGGTGCCTCCTCACCCTGTTTGGGTTGCTGCTGCCCCGTCGGTCCGCTAAACAGACCTGTCCTCACCTTGAGGAACCTCGGAGGAGGCGGAGCCTCCTCCTCGATCCTCTCGTGAGCTTCGGCTTCCCGCCGCGCGGCCTCCATCTGCCGTTGCAGGGCGGCATATGCTTCCCGCATCATGGCCTTGTTCAGCGCCGCCTCCCTTTGCGCCTTCTCCGCTGCCTTGCTTCGGGCCTCCTCCTCATGTCACCGCTCCTCTTCGCGTCGTCGCTCCTCCTCGCGTCGCCGCTCGTCCTCGCGTCGTCGCCCCTCTTCGCGTCGCCGCTCCTCCTCGCGTCGCCGTCCCTCCTCGCGTCGCCGTCCCTCCTCGCGTCGCCGCTCCTCCTCGCGTCGCGCCTCTGCTGCTGCTGGCCGATTGCGCTGCTGCTCCATCTGGCTCCTCCGCACGGCCTCGGCTGTTGGCCGCGCTGCTGGGGTCGCTGGCGGCTGCGCTGCTGGCGTCGCTGGTGGCTGCGCTGCTGGCGTCGCTGGTGGCTGCGCCGCTGTCGTCGCTGGCGGCTGCGCTGCTGACGTCGCTGGTGGCTGCGCTGCTGACGTCGCTGGTGGCTGCGCCGCTGGCGTCGCTGGCGGCCGCGCTGTCGGGTGTGCTGAGGCCTGCGCTCTCCGTTGCAACGGTACCTCTGCCGTCCGTCCCTGCTGCGCTGCTGCTGGCCTTGACGTCGGCTGCGATGGCGTCGCTGGCGGCCTGGTTTTCAACGGCTGCTTCGGCTCCCGTTGCCCTGCAGTTTCGCGCTTCCGCTCACGCAAATAGCGCTCCGCCGATCGGATGGCGATGCCGAGGAACGCTGCGTCGCGTCGCAGCTCCTGCTCCCGTGCCCGCTCCTCCTCGTCGTTGAGCTGCCATCTCCGGAGCTCGGCTCTCCTCGGAGCCGGCTCGACGGAGACCACCACCACGTCGCTGCCGTCGCTGTCCTCCTCCTCCGTTGCTCCTGGCGACACTTCCGGCTCCCGTCTGCTCCGAGGAGACGCCCACGAGGACCACTCGCTCCTTGGGGATGCCATGGGGCTTGTGAATGGGGACGCCATTAGCTCCAACTCTGGAGTCTCGCTCCGCCGATCGCATCGCTCACCTCGCGAGGGCTCCGCCCGTCGCTGGCGCTGGATCTCGGGATTGCGGCTCCCCACACTTCTGGCTTGTTCCTCCAAGTAAAATTCCAACATGGCGATTTTCTTCCCTTTTTTTTTTTCTCTTTTAAAGTCCGCGCTTGCGTTTCCGTCTACCTCTGGCTCGTGACTGATCGACAGCTCCAGCCTCTGCCGCCGTCGAGCCCTTGCTGTTTTTCCCGTCGTTCCGTCGTACGGTAGTTGGGCATTCCTTCTCCCGCTCTCTCGACGGTTCCTGCCTCTCAGCATTGGGCTCTTCGCCGCGTTAACCCTTCCGCGGCCGGTGGGGGTCTGCTCGCACCCGATCATACCTGATCCCACCCCCTTTTGTTTGAAGAGCTTTAAAAATATATTTTCCTTTTTTTTCCTTTTTTTTTCTTAGGCCTTGCCGCCCGGCTTCCCCTCTCCCCCCGACTGATCGACACCCCCTTCGGCCCATGTGAGTACTGTGAATGTGCGCTATCCTTTAATGACTCTGGCTTCTTTTCCAGCCCATCTTGCATCCTTGATCCGTGATGCCAATCGTCACACCTGCCCCTGACTAACAGGTCCTCCGACCTTTCGCCTGGCTGCAATATGACGATCGGCCCTGGCTCGTCACCTCATTGCCGCCTCCGGCTTGACCTTTGGCGTGACCTCTGCCCCACGCAGCTGCTTCGGACCCGAGGATCATCCGACTCCTCGCCCGTCAGCAACGCATGGGTAGTGTCTTCTGCCCAGCCAAGCCCGACGGCTGTAGATGACCCAGGCACACTGGACCCCAGGACCCGGAGTATCACTCCCACTTCACTGGACCCCCGAGGGTATCTCTCCGCCCGGGTCTCGGTCAGCCGAACGCCTTTGGCTTCTGGATCGCTCCACCCGTTTCTGACTCCTTATTTTCCTTCGTCGTTTGCCTGTGGCTTCAGATCCCCAATATGTGCCGTCCGTGTATGCCTATCGCCGTCTTTACGCAGCTTGCATATCACCGGTGATACGAAATCAGTGATCTGGTAGGGACCGGCATACTTTGGGGCCAATTTTGCTGCGAACCCCTCGGCTGCGTTAGACAGGTGGTGCTGTTTAACCCACACCTTTTCACCGACCTTGGGCTTCCAAGCTCTCTTTCGCAAGTTGTAATACCTTGCCTGATCCTGGGCTGCTCTTTCCAAATTCCGCCTCACCAGCTGAAAAAGTTCTTTCAGCTTTACCGCATGCTCATCCGGAGTGTTTGTCTCCTGACCCGTGCCGAGTGTTTCCTCATCGTACAACGCCTTCGGCAGCCTGGGCTCTCTCCCTTGCACTATGAATGCTGGTGCGAATCCAGTGGACTCAGTGACCCCAGAGTTCACGGCCAGCATTAACTCGGGCCACTTCTCGTCCCAGCATCTCTGGTCCCCTTCGGTGAACTGCGCGATCATGGTTTTCACCGTTCTGTTGGTGCGTTCCGTCGGGTTTTCTTGCGGCGTGTACGGTGCCGTAAACTGGTGTCGAACTCCCATCTGATCCAGAAACTTTTTAAACGCCCGACTGGTGAATTGTACCCCATTGTCGGTGATCATCACCTTGGGTACGCCGAACCGGGCCAATATTCTTTCTCTGAAAGCCTTTATCAGGGCTTCTGCCGTGGCCTTTCTCATTGGCACCAGCTCGGTCCATTTTGAAAACCGGTCCACCAGCACCAACAGCATGGCGTTGCCGTGTTTTGATCTGGGCAATGGTCCCACAAAATCCGCGCACACCGTCGCCCATGGTTCCTCTGGTACTTGTGTCAGCATCTTCCCGGCCGCCTGTGCCTGACTTGGTTTGAAACGCATGCAGGTGTCACATTTCCTGACATACGTCCTCACGTCTCGGTGCATCCCCGGCCAGTAGTACCTGGCAGCTATCCTTGCCATCATTTTCCTGCCGCCGGCGTGACCCGCCTCCGGGATATCGTGGTTCTCCCTCATGACCCGCTCCCGCCGATCCTTCGGCACGCAAAGCTTCCAAGCTACTACTTCTTCGTCGCCGGCCCGGTGCGGGATATGCCGGTACACCCCGCCTGCCTCCTCCACATAATCTGGGAACTTGGCCGGCTCCCTTCTCATCTTCTCCTTGACCTTCTTTATCCATGAGCATTGCTCTTCGGACTCCTGTCCAACGTCCTCCGCTTGCATACATCGCTCTTCCATGGGCTGTCGGGATAGCGCGTCAGCCACCACGTTCTGCTTCCCCTTCCTATACGCTATTTCGAAGTCGTATTGCTGTAACTCTAGCGCCCATCTTGCGATTCTCCCCGTCGGGCTCTCTATGCTGTTGAGCCACTTCAATGCCATGTGGTCGGTGACCACCTTGAAGTGATACCCTTCCAAATAGGGTTTGAGCTTCCTGATGGCCCACACAATTGCCAGGCATTCCTTCTCTGTAGCCGAGTAATTCTTCTCCGCACTGTTCAGCGTTCGGCTGGCGTATGAGATCACCCTTTCGCCCTTCTCCGTTTCTTGGGTGAGAATCGCTCCCAATCCATAGTCGCTGGCGTCCGTCTGTAGCACAAACTTCTTCGAGAAATCCGGGCAAGTTAGCACCGGATCGGCTACCAGCCGACCCTTCACGGACTCAAATGCCTGTTGTTGCTCTGATGCCCATTCCCACTTCACCTTTTTCTTCAGCAATGTGCTAAGCGGCTGTACCATGGTGGCGAATCCTGGCACGAATCGTCGGTACCATGAGGCGACGCCCAGGTACTGGCGAAGCTCTTTCACGTTCGCCGGTGGCTTCAGCTCTGCGATGGCGGCCACCTTTTCCGGATCAGTGCAGATGCCTTCCCCTGTCACCAAATGCCCCAGGTACCGCAGCTCCCTTCGGCCGAACTGGCATTTTTCCACATTCAACCTTAAGTTGGCCCTTTTTAAGCGTCGGAACACCTCCTCCAGATTACGTTGGTGCTCCTCTTTCGTTCGGCCTATAACGATGATATCGTCTTGGTATGCGAAAGCATGCGGCATCATTTCCGGACCAATAACCTGGTCCAACGCCCTCTGAAACGTGGCCGAGGCCGAATGTAGCCCGAACGGCATCACTTTCCATTGGAACAATCCCCTCATGGTGTATAGATCCCTTCAGTACCGCCCTTCCCGATGCACTCCTTTCTTTGCTTGTCGTGAGGCCCCACGTTGGGCGCCAGTTGTAACGAACTGTTTCGGTCCGTCTAACTCAGCGAGGCTGGCTCAGCGGCCGACGGTTCGTTGCAACAAATTTGTATGTTGCCTCACAGACACGAAAGAATGCACGGGTGGGTTTAATTACTGGTTTTGGATGTTTTATTGGTATCTTATACTTATGGGATCTTACGTTCTATACAACAAATGGATCGTTCTTCAGTTTCACACGCTCTCTCGCTCTCGTCTCAGGCTCCTCGCTGGTGCTGTGGCTATGCGTCCGACCTGGCTCACGCCTGATCTACACACACAACTCCGCACCCACTGAGTCGCTTTTGATCGCCTTTGCGGAAGCGGTACCTGTCGTCCTTCCTCTGGCACCTCGCAGACCTTGTTCCCTTTGCCGGGTCGTACTGCTGCCTCTTGGATGGGTCACTTTGGTTCTTCCTTTGCCTCTCACGTCGACTTTCCTTGTCAGTTGTCCTCACGCACTCGCTTGTGTTCACGCTTTTTCCTCGCTGCTCGCACTCCACTGACTGTCCTCCTTCACTGTTGCCGGGCTCCTCTTATACCCTCGCTTCGACGCTAGCGTCCGCGCCTCTGCCTATCAACAGCGGTAAATCCGTGCGCCGCTGGTACTTTTCCATCGGCCTCTTCGCTTGATTCCCTCCCGTTCTTAACGGGACCGGGCTGGTGGCGTGATCTCATGTCCATACATGGACATGCGCTGGACCGCTGCCATCGGCCTCTTCGCCTGATTCCCTCACGTTCTTAACGGGACCGGGCTGGTGGCGCGATCTCATGTCCATACATGGTCATGCGCTGGACCGCTGCCGGCCCGCTCCCGCCGTTCCTAGCCTGACGTGAGCGCCGCTCCTTGCGGGCTCCTCCATTCCCGACTCCCTCCACGGGCTCGTACCGGAGGCATACTCTCATGCCCATATCTGGTCATGCACTGGAGCCCTGCCACTCTAACGGACCCCGGCTCTCACTCTCTTGTGAATTTGCCGTGAATTCTCGCCTTAACCCTTACTTGGTTCCCTTGTGAGGAAACTCCATTCCTCACAGTCCTCTTAAAAAACTCCTTCTCTTCACCTGTTAAGGTTACTTCTGGAGTACCAAAAAGCAGACATCTAGGCCCCTTACTATTCACACTCTTTATTAATGACCTGCCTTTAGTATTAACAAAGTCTCGAGTACTCATGTATGCGGATGATGTTAAACTCTGCGTCCAGTATAAGGAAATTTCATTTCACTCTCGCTTGCAATCCGATCTCAATAACTTTCAGTCATGGTGTTGTGCAAATATGTTACACCTAAATGCCTCGAAATGCAAAGTAATGACATTTCATCGCTCCAGCCCCCTTTTGGCTCCTTATAGCCTCTTCGGTGGTTCTCTTGAGAGAATTACCCTGGTTGATGATCTTGGTGTTAAATTAGACTCAAAGTTAAAGTTTTCTGAACACATTTCTACCATGGTAAATAAGGCCATGGGTGTGCTTGGGTTTATAAAGAGGTGGTCAAAGGAATTTGACGACCCCTATATAACAAAGACTCTCTACATTTCGCTTGTTCGTACGATTTTAGAGTACGGCTCTTGTGTATGGTGCCCCCAGTACAAAGTACACCAGGACCGAATAGCATCAGTCCAGAAAATTTTTCTACTTTTTTCTCTGCGTGGCCTTAACTGGGATGTAGGTGTGAGACTGCCATCTTATCCTCGTAGATTGCTTGTAATAAACCTTCCGACCTTAGTTAGTCGTAGAAAAATGCTTGGTGTGATTTTTATGCACAACCTGATCAAGGGTGACGTAGATAGCCCTGACTTGTTGAGCCGCATAAACTTTACGATTCCTATTAGATCTACTAGAAACTTCATTCCTTTGTTCCTTCCGCTTTGTAGATCGAATTATTCCTTGCACGAACCATTTGGGGTCCTTTTCTCGGACTTCAACAACTAATTCCCTTCCTCTTCTTAAATCACTAATACTAACATATCTTTCCCGTAATTAGTTATATTTCTTAGCTATCTTTCCATGTTTAGCCCTTTGAGTTGTGCTAAGCTCTAATTTTCCTCGAATTTTAGTCTAACTCCTATCTTTCCTGCATGCTCGCGATCGGTTCGGTAACACGCGTCGCGCGTCAAGCGGCAGCGCCCCTCGGTCGGTTGGGCGGGAGGAGGGCTGCGTTTCTGCCTGGGTTCCGCGCGTAACAGGCTTCGGCTTGGTGTCGCATGGGCCACTTGATGGTGCAGTCATTGCATATCAACGTCCAGACAAAGTATATTTGTTGCTTTTGATTACACTACTCGACCAAATCGAACTTTTTTTTCCTCAAGGATCCAAACCGACTTTTTCTGATAGATATGGGGCTTTACAATTTTTTAAAGAATTATGGTGTTTTTTCTATGGCAGAACTTTTTTTTAAAGAATTTTTGAAGTCTGGTATTTTTTTTTTATTAATCTTTTTTCAGAGGTAGCGCTTGTTTTTTTCACATAACTCTAGTATCTTACGTCTGGTTGTAAAGAACTTTGCTATTTTGAAAAGATAATTAAAACAGCTAGAAGTTAAGCCCAAACATTTTGTGATTTTAGCTTACCGTCTGGGAAATATATGCAATATATATATGCAATATATGCAATGCAAAAATGATGATTTTTGTGCGGTATTTTTTACGAAATTTTGACTTTAAAAACTCAGGAAAAGTCCTCTATTTTTTTGTGTATAGGTGCATTAATTTGGCGTGGTTTAAGGTTTCGCTCACGCACACTGAGCGCGGCAGAGTGTGCGAGCGAGAAGGAAAATGAGTTGCAAGGTCGTTGGCAGGAGTGGGAAGGGGAAGCAACTGAAAATTAATTTCTTCATTCTGGCTATAATTATGATCCGATCTGATTCAGATTCGGCAGTCTGGTAGATATGGTCATTCTCTACGATACTGCGTTTTTAGTTTTATCGTATCTTTAAAAATGTGCCTGCCACAGATTTTCGTCTTTTGTGTGTGCGGAAGGGGGACTACACTTGTAGCAGTGGGATATCACATAAGTCCGGAAACCAAATTTGGTTGCCCTAGCTCTTATAGTCTCTGAGATCTAGGCGCTCATCGAGACAGACAGACAGACGGACAGACAGACATGGCTATATCGACTCGGCTATTGATGCTGATCAAGAATATATATATACTTTATGGGGTCGGAAACGTTTCCTTCTCTGCGTTGCACACATCCACTTTTACCACAAATCTAATATAACCCTTAACTCTTTTTTGAGTACGGGTATAAAAACAAAATTCACTACCGGGCAATCCACAAAAACGAAGGAGAATGGTAGTTTATTATAGGGGCATAACAAAAAACTTGTAGTCTCGCGGCTAGCCCCTGACCTCACATCCAATGATGTGACCGCTTTTATACAAAGCAAAATAAAAGCCGTCGGCTTAAAGGTGGAAAAATTTAACTTTTCTTACGCCAGGGAGATATCTTCCTTCAAGATAAGCGTCTCCCCAACTCAATTTGAAACCAATTGTTCCGCCAAGTTTTGGCCGGAGCATTTGGCGGTTAGAGATTTGAAGGCTAAGAAAAAGAATAGGCCCCCCATCACTCTTCCTAGTAGTCAGACCATTGGTACTTCTCCATCCTCATCTTCCACCTCTACTTCTACCCATCCAAAAAACTAACTTCCTGTCTTTTAGTTACATACCAGAATGCTAGAGGCTTGCGTAGTAAGCTCAGCACTCTTTTCCTTGAGAGTCTCGCATTCTCGTCCCACGTTATTGTGTTCACCGAGACCTGGTTAAAGCCGGACATCCTTAGTTCCGAAGTTTTGGCAGGTCGGTACACAATTTTTAGAAATGACCGTTCGTCTCGACGTAAAGGTGGGGTCCTTATTGCAGTGGACTCAAACTTCACGTGGGAACATTTCATGGTCCAGGTTCAACAAGACCTGGAATTCCTGTGCGTAAAACTGATTCTCCCAGGCTTTTCCATTTTCATTACCTGCTCGTATATTCCACCTTCCTCGGATATCTTAATATACGAGCATCACCTGTCCGCTGCTTTCGTAAAGCCGAGTTTACGAAGCTTATAAACCTCATTAGTGATTTTGATTGGTCCGGTTGTATTTGTGCACTGACGTTATGAAAGGCACAAACATTTTTTACAATGTACTTAACACATTTTTTGATTCTTGTGTCCATTAACTTTATCCATGCTCCCCCCATCTGGAAGGAATCTTTTATTATTCCGCTCCATAAGAAAGGTAGCAAGTCTGATGCAAATAATTATAGAGGTATATCTAAGTTATTCGCTATTCCTAAAATGGTTGAAAAAATTTTAACTCCGCATTTGCAACATCTCTGCAAATCACTTATATCTCCGTCTCAGCACGGATTAATAAGGTGACGATCAAAAACCACAAAACTTTTATCATTAAACGTTACCGTTATTATTAAAGGTTACAAGTTACCTTGTACTTTTAGGATTCCCGCCTAATCTTTTGAGATGGATTTCTAGCTACTTTTGTTCTAGGTCTCAAAGAGTCCTCTTAAAAAACTCCTTCTCTTCACCTGTTAAGGTTACTTCTGGAGTACCACAAAGCAGACATCTAGGCCCCTTACTATTCACACTCTTTATTAATGACCTGCCTTTAGTATTAACAACGTCTCGAGTACTCATGTATGCGGATGATGTTAAACTCTGCGTCCAGTATAAGGACATTTCATTTCACTCTCGCTTGCAATCCGATCTCAATAACTTTCAGTCATGGTGTTGTGCAAATATGTTACACCTAAATGCCTCGAAATGCAAAGTAATGACATTTCATCGCTCCAGCCCCCTTTTGGCTCCTTACAGCCTCTGCGGTGGTTCTCTTGAGAGAATTACCTTGGTTGATGATCTTGGTGTTAAATTAGACCCAAAGTTAAAGTTTTCTGAACACATTTCTACCATGGTAAATAAGGCCATGGGTGTGCTTGGGTTTATAAAGAGGTGGTCAAAGGAATTTGACGACCCCTATATAACAAAGACTCTCTACATCTCGCTTGTTCGTACGATTTTAGAGTACGGCTCTTGTGTATGGTGCCCCCAGTACAAAGTACACCAGGACCGAATAGCATCAGTCCAGAAAATTTTTCTACTTTTTTCTCTGCGTGGCCTTAACTGGGATGTAGGTGTGAGACTGCCATCTTATCCTCGTAGATTGCTTGTAATAAACCTTCCGACCTTAGTTAGTCGTAGAAAAATGCTTGGTGTGATTTTTATGCACAACCTGATCAAGGGTGACGTAGATAGCCCTGACTTGTTGAGCCGCATAAACTTTACGATTCCTATTAGATCTACTAGAAACTTCATTCCTTTGTTCCTTCCGCTTTGTAGATCGAATTATTCCTTACACGAACCATTTGGGGTCCTTTTCTCGGACTTCAACTACTAATTCCCTTCCTCTTCTTAAATCACTAATACTAACATATCTTTCCCGTAATTAGTTATATTTCTTAGCTATCTTTCCATGTTTAGCCCTTTGAGTTGTGCTAAGCTCTAATTTTCCTCGAATTTTAGTCCAATTCCTATCTTTCCTGCATGCTCGCGATCGGTTCGGTAACACGCGTCGCGCGTCAAGCGGCAGCGCCCCTCGGTCGGTTGGGCGGGAGGAGGGCTGCGTTTCTGCCTGGGTTCCGCGCGTAACAGGCTTCGGCTTGGTGTCGCATGGGCCACTTGATGGTGCAGTCATTGCATATCAACGTCCAGACAAAGTATATTTGTTGCTTTTGATTACACTACTCGACCAAATCGAACTTTTTTTTTCCTCAAGGATCCAAACCGACTTTTTCTGATAGATATGGGGCTTTACAATTTTTTAAAGAATTATGGTGTTTTTTCTATGGCAGAACTTTTTTTTAAAGAATTTTTGAAGTCTGGTATTTTTTTATTAATCTTTTTTCAGAGGTAGCGCTTGTTTTTTTCACATAACTCTAGTATCTTATGTCTGGTTGTAAAGAACTTTGCTATTTTGAAAAGATAATTAAAACAGCTAGAAGTTAAGCCCAAACATTTTGTGATTTTAGCTTACCGTCTGGGAAATATATGCAATATATATATGCAATATATGCAATGCAAAAATGATGATTTTTGTGCGGTATTTTTTACGAAATTTTGACTTTAAAAACTCAGGAAAAGTCCTCTATTTTTTTGTGTATAGGTGCATTAATTTGGCGTGGTTTAAGGTTTCGCTCACGCACACTGAGCGCGGCAGAGTGTGCGAGCGAGAAGGAAAATGAGTTGCAAGGTCGTTGGCAGGAGTGGGAAGGGGAAGCAACTGAAAATTAATTTCTTCATTCTGGCTATAATTATGATCCGATCTGATTCAGATTCGGCAGTCTGGTAGATATGGTCATTCTCTACGATACTGCGTTTTTAGTTTTATCGTATCTTTAAAAATGTGCCTGCCACAGATTTTCGTCTTTTGTGTGTGCGGAAGGGGGACTACACTTGTAGCAGTGGGATATCACATAAGTCCGGAAACCAAATTTGGTTGCCCTAGCTCTTATAGTCTCTGAGATCTAGGCGCTCATCGAGACAGACAGACAGACGGACAGACAGACATGGCTATATCGACTCGGCTATTGATGCTGATCAAGAATATATATATACTTTATGGGGTCGGAAACGTTTCCTTCTCTGCGTTGCACACATCCACTTTTACCACAAATCTAATATAACCCTTAACTCTTTTTTGAGTACGGGTATAAAAACAAAATTCACTACCGGGCAATCCACAAAAACGAAGGAGAATGGTAGTTTATTATAGGGGCATAACAAAAAACTTGTAGCCGAAACCAACATCAGCAGACGAAACTAAAAGATTTGTTGCATTTTGTCACTACTATAGAAGATTCATTCAAAATTTTGCGGAACAAGCTCGCAATCTAACAAGATTAAGTAGAACGGGAAGGAACGTGCGAGTCGCTTCTAAAGACGCGACTCTACTTATACCCGTACTCAGTCAGTATTTACATTTTTGAGCATATGTATGATTTTTTAGAATTTTAGAATTACAAAAATAAAATGTTACATTTTACTTTTTTTTGCTACATCTGTTATCTACATCTACATATATTATGTATATTATACATCTAACATGTAGATTAAACATGTACCATTTAGATTCTACATCTCCTCCGCTAGGGGTTGCTCGCGCACTGAGCGCGGCAGAGTGTGCGAGCGAGAAGGAAAATTAGTTGCATGGTCGTCGGCAGGAGTGGGAAGGGGAAGCAACTGAAAATTAATTTCTTAATGCTGGCTATAATTATGATCCGATCTGATTCAGATTCGGTAATCTGGTAGATATGGGCATTCTCTACGATACTGCGTTTTTAGTTTTATCGTATTTTTAAAATTGTGCCTGCCACAGATTTTCGTCTTTTGTGGGGGCGGAAAGGGGCGGGGCGAATTTTTTAAATACACTTGTAGCAGTGTGATATCACATGAGTGTGGAAACAAAATTTGGTTGCCCTCAGCTCTTATAGTCTCTGAGATCTAGGCGCTCAACAAGACGGACGGACAGACAGACAGACAGACAGACAGACAGACAGACGGACGGACAGACAGATATGGCTATATCGACTCGGCTATTGATGCTGATCAAGAATATATATATACTTTATGCGGTCGGAAACGTTTCCTTCTCTGTGTTACACACATCCACTTTTACCACAAATCTAATATACCCCTTAACTCTTTTTTGAGTACGGGTATAAAAATACACCTTTTATATGGACTGAAGAGTCCAGTACAGCTTTCAACTATCTTAAACAGGCTCTGATAAGACCTCAAATCTTACAATTCCCAGATTTCAAAAAATCATTTTGCTTAACCACAGATGCTAGCCGGTTCGCATGTGGAACAGTACTAAGTCAAGAGTACGATGGTAAACAACTACCAGTTGCATATGCATCTAAGGCATTCACAAAAGGCGAATCCAATAAATCAACAATAGAAAAAGAATTAGCAGCCATTCACTGGGCAATCATATATTTCAGACCATACCTATACGGTACCAAATTTTTGGTAAAAACCGATCATCGTCCATTAACATACTTATTTTCAATGAAAAACCACTCGTCTAAATTAACACGAATGCGATTGGATTTAGATGAATATGATTTTGTGGTGGAGTATAGCAAGGAAGGAAAACTATGTAGCGAATGCGCTATCCCGCATAGAAATATCAGATTTGAAAAGTTTAACTGCCAAGGCAGCCCAAATACTCAAAGTAACAACACGGTCGGAAGCCGAAAAAATTAAAAATAAAAAACACTCCTAATAAGAGTATCAAAGAAAGTCTTAAGGTTCCAAAAGTATACGAAGCGCTATATAAAAAAGAAGCTCGACATGTCGAGCTCATTCTGACCCTTCCGAATTTACTATTCAAAAATGGGAAAAGAGTTAGTAGCTAATTTATAGTTAATGACCTGATTATTAACGAGAAAATTTACTTAGGACAATTCTTCAAAAGGCTTACTTTAGAAGTAATCTAGGTAATCTAGGCGTCACCAAATTACAACTGTCCTTAGAAGACAGACTGTTTAAGTATACCCGGGTAGATGAATTTAAAGAAATGGGAAATAAAAAACTTTTAGACATAAAATTGCGTTAAGGCAAAAAAAATCGATCGATAAAATATTAAAACAATTCCACGATGACCCTATTAATGGTGGCCACCAGGGAGTCAATCGTACAAACATGGAAAAAAAATGACAAGGGATATAAAACAGTATATAAAACACTGCGACAAATGTTTGAAGAACAAAACTCTTAAGCACAACAAAGAAGAAATGCAGTTAATGCACAATCGGCCCCCTACCAAGGTCGGAAAATAATAATGAATATGCCGTCACAATCCTATGCGATTTGACTAAATCTTATACCTCTCAATCTTATTACAATACCGATACCCAGCAAGCATGCTAAGGTCGTAGCCAATAGTATCTTTAATAACTTTATTATTATCTATGGCCCTATGAGGACGCTCATGCAAGTTATTAAAAATTGACCATAAAACATCGACTGCCCATCACCATCAGACACTCGGCGCAGTAGAACGCACTCACCGAACTTTCAACGAGTATGTTCGCTCGTACATCTCGAGTGAAAAGAATGGTTGGGACGAATGGATAAAGTACTTTACATATTGCTACAATACAACACCATCCACAGTACATGGGTATTGCCACTAACCATACAGTATATATATACTGTATGGTTTGTGGTATTGCCCATTTGAACTGGTGTTTGGTAAAAAACCACAAATTTATGACTTTTTAGAAGAAACTAAGGTCAGTCCAGTCCAACCATGAAGCATACGATAAAGAAGTAAAATACAGATTACAGATAGCTAATAGTAGATCCAAATTATTATAAGAAAATGCAAAAACTAGACAAAAAAAAAATATTATGACAGGTATCTAAATAGCATAAATAAATAGACATAAACTAGATAACCAATACAAGGGACCACATAAGGTCATAGGAATAGATGAGAGGAATAACTACATATCAAAAGAAAGAAATAAAAGTACCACAGTAAACAAGAATAGATTTCAATTATATAAAAGTAAAACAATATAAAAACTTGGTTTGTTTTCACCATTTCATGTCCATGAAGAAATAATATAGAATAAATCAAAATAGCAAACACACTTTATATGCAAGTGACACGGCCTGCAAATTCATGACCTTCAGTCTTTCATACAACAAATTTGGTTCCAAAAACCATAACAGATATCGTATTTTGATACTTAATATAAGCTGGAATATTTACAATGCTTTTCGAATACAATTTAACAACTTTGGTTTTGTTGTTTCTCTGCAGCAGAAACAACTGTGTGTCGCTATCTTCATTTGATCTGTTGCGTGTCCCTAAAGAGACAAAACAGACTTTTTCTGATGGATTTGGGTCTTTAAAATTTAATAAAGAAACGAAAAGTCACCCGCTCTCGTAAAACGCAAGACTTTTGCGTTTAAAAAAATGTGACACAATGATGCATTGGTATGAATTTGACACCATTACCAGAGCAATTCAGCTTATGTCCCTTTTATACCCGTACTCAAAAATAGTTAAGGGGCATATTGTGTTTGTAGTAAGAGTGGATGTGTGTAACGCAGAGAAGTAAACGTTTCCAACCCCATACAGTATATATATATTCATGATCAGCATCAATAGCCGAGTCGATATAGCCATGTCTGTCTGTCCGTCCGTCTTGTTGAGTGCCTAGATCTCAGAGACTATAAGAGCTAGGGCAACCAAATTTGGTTTCCAGACTCATGTGATATCACACTGCTACAAGTATTTCAAAATTTCGCCCCACCCCCTTCCGTCCACATAAAGGACGAAAATCTGTGGCAGGCACAATTTTAAAGATAGGATATAACTAAAAACGCAGTATCGTAGAGAATGACCATATCTACAGCGATATGATTAAATACACCCATAAAACACACATAAAACGATTCGAATCTTACCTTCATATAAAGGTTGCTCAATTGGTAATTAACCCTCATCCCAATAACTTAACATTATACATGTTAAGTTAATAAAATAAGCATTTTAAACAAATCCGCTGACTGAATATTCACTTAACGATTCCGCGCTCAATACGCTGGCGTCCGAGGTGGCCACCTAGGGCGATTCGGACTTTTGAAGTTAGTGCAGTAATGATACCTTTTTTAGCTCGATATTTAATATTAATTATATTGAAAGCATTCTGTTTTCCTTTAATTAAGCATTATAAAAAATAGCCCACTGCTGCATAACTTCCTTTACGTCAAACGTGTGCATACTTTTTGTGCAAATTGGGAAATTTGTAGTCATTTGTAGTTCTACCAAGTCGGATCGCTTCAAAATGCCAAAACAGAACGAACAAACCATTTCTTCACATTATTTCCATTGCATTTATGTCAAAAACCCCTGTTCGGCTAAGTGCAGACCCATGGCAGCACAAAGAGAAGCATAGCGATCAATATTCCAAATAGTATGTTGCCTCCGTAGCTCTTCAATGGACAACAGTCTCGCTAAAAGCATTTTTATTAAGTTTACAGATGTCTGTTTTTTTTTAACAGAGTTGCCGAGTACATTGTTTTGTTTGACGCGCACAATATGGGGTGTTTTTTTGCTTTGAAATTATAAAAGTACAGGTTCGATCGATATCTATTGTAACTGATGTTTGTGTTTAACTTTGCTCCTCCTAAAAATGATTCTTTTCTGTGTTCAAAGGAAAATAATTGTGTCTTATTAGTGTTGACTGTTCAATCTGTCCACGCTCTGTTCTCGTCTCTCAGTGTTGCAATAATAAATATTACTGGACTGTTTTTCATTACATGCTGTGCTAAAAAGTGCCGCTTTGCAGCTCAACAGAAGGTGTTCACATACTGCTGGCTATGTGAAAACATGGCACATACTACATGCGCTGACTTTGGTCCTACTGATGGACGCGTAGTCGACTTGATAAAGTCTCGCTGTGGCCTCAACTGGACTTTTTTGGACTGCAGGCCGATTAAAGCGACATGCGGGTCTTTATGAGACAAACTCATAATGAATTCGCGGCCGTCAAAACTGCGTTTCGTATTGTTCATGATAAGATTATCTCTATTGAGTCTCACTTTAAAAATTTTAGCTGAGTCGCCGAAGAAAAAGAAGGGTAATAACAGTCTGCCCTCTCGTAATATAAATGTCTATCTTGCAGTTCCTGGGACACACTCACTTCCAGTGACTGGGCACCTATTTAATCACCTACCACCTGTCCGGCGACCGTGTCTGACTGCGATGTCACACGGGAAGTCTACGATCCTGTCGGCGGCGCTTCTGGACCAGCACTCGAAGCCGCCGCCATCCGTCAGCATGGATGTGGATGTTCCGTCTACCACGGCTTCCATCGTCATCTCTGAAAAGGGCTCATTTTTTTCTGATTCAGGTAATCGGATTGAATCTGCTTCGCGGAGGCTACCTTATAATTCTATCTCCCCTCCATTTACTCTAACTGCTGTCGCTCCACTAAAATCTATTTTCGTTTCTCGACCTTTGGCATCGGCCACGGAAGTTCTGGTTAGAGACTTTATATATTCTAAACTTAATATTAATAATTCTTCTGGTCTGGTAGTTAATAAATTTAACTTTAAAGTCAAACGTAGCATTTCCTCTTTCAAAATGCTGCTACCTGACATGTCAATAATAGGCTCGACTCCTCTGGCCGGAACTTACAATTTGTCATATGTTTACTAATCGTTCCCATAACCCTGAACTGAACTTCTGTAGTGTATTCATGCAGTGTGTTTAAGAACCACCCTAAAGACGAATTGCAATATGATGCGGTCCCAGCGGCGGTCGCTGTCGTGGCCCAAAACTGATGCGTCTGCATCCAGCTAGAGAACCTTACTAACAGCTAACACCGCCGTCCGAAATCGGACACGTCATATTGCAGACCGGGGCGGTGAGTCACCTGCATGGAGGTAACGCCTTTTCACAATTTCATATAAATATAAGTTTGTTTTCAATAAAAAATCACTCATAAACCAGAACGCAAGCCTTTCATATCATGGCGATCCTGTCATTAGCAGGAAAAAACATTAAACAAATACCAGTTTTAAAAAGTTCTTAAAAAAAAACTAATTAATGCGTCTATTTAAAACTAAAAATGTTGTTTTTTTTTCGACTTTTCCCGAGATTTTAAAGCAAAAATTTCGGGAAAAAATACCGCAAAAAAATTTTGAAATTTCAATTTGGAAGCTTAAATATGTATCAGGCGTTAAGCTGCAGGTACAAAGTGACTGGGTCGGATTTTTAGCTGCATTTGCCAGCTTTTCAGAACTGCAACTGTTCCATGCAATCAGATATAAGATACTCAAGTTATATGAAAAATAGAAGTACTACCTCTGAAAAAAAGCATTAAAAAAATAACAGATTTGAAAAAATTCTTTAAAAACGAGAAGGAACGTGCGAGTCGCTTCTAAAGACGCGACTCTACTTACACCCGTACTCAGTCAGTATTTACATTTTTGAGCATATGATTTTTTGGAATTTTAGAATTAAAAAAAAAATTTTACATTTTACATTTTTTTGCTACATCTGTTATCTACATCTACATATGGGCAGTTCCGCCAAAAGGTCCACCAGGCCAAAAATCATAAAAAGTCAATAAAAACCGATTTCTATATAATTTTTTCCGGATATTTTTTTCTAAATTTATTGAAATTTATTATTTATTTATTTTATTCACATATAATTTCATTAACTTTCATCCTAAAACCTATGAAAATAAGCAAAAGTTCACGTTTTTGGTATTTTCTGGTATTTTTATAGACATGTTTTCTTTTACTATTATCTCCTAGGAAGAAGATGATTCTTGATAAAAGTTTCTCCTTAAAGTCTTTCTATTATATTAAACTACCTAAAACCATTATCACAACGTTGGTCGAACCTTGGATAACAGTATATTTTTAGGCTTTTATAATCGCGGAATTTGGTAACGTAACGCCAGCAACGTTCGCCAGATGCCTCCGCGGATTTTTAACAAAAAAAGAGGAAAAGTTTTTACATTTAATAAGTTTGAAAATTAACTCTCAATACTTCATTTATTAGCACAAAAAATGTTATACAGATAGCCCTATCCAAATCGCAGAGTTTTGCCATTTTGTACGCCAACCTCGAAAAACACTTCTGTTTTATGTAACGCACTTTTAGATTTGGCTTATTTCTTTAAAACCGTACGCTCGATTATTGCCATTTTTCTGGTGAATATAGACCTAACCAAATTATATTCAACGAGGATAATCTTTTTTCCAAATTTCAGTTTTTTTACTATTTTTTTCAACATTTTGTCGTACGAATGTAACGTAACGCCAGATAGGAACTGCCCATATGTTATGTATATTATACATTTAACATGTAGATTCTACATCTCCTCCGCTAGGGGTTGCTCGCGCACTGAGCGCGGCAGAGTGTGCGAGCGAGAAGGAAAATGAGTTGCATGGTCGTCGGCAGGAGGGGGAAGGGGAAGCAACTGAAAATTAATTTCTTCATTCTGACTATATTTATGATCCGATCTGATTCAGAATCGGCAGTCTGGTAGATATGGTCATTCTCTACGATAATGCCTGCCACAGATTTTCGTCCTTTGTGGAGGCGGAAGGGGGCGGGGCGAAATTTTGAAATACACTTGTAGCAGTGGGATATCACATGAGTCTGGAAACCAAATTTGGTTGCCCTAGCTCTTATAGTCTCTGAGATCTAGGCGCTCATCGAGACAGACAGACAGACAGACAGACGGTCAGACAGACATGGCTATATCGACTCGGCTATTGATGCTGATCAAGAATATATATACTTTATGGGGTCGGAAACGTTTCCTTCTCTGCGTTACACACATCCACTTTTACCACAAATCTAATATACCCCTTAACTCTTTTTTGAGTACGTGTATAAAAAACTAAACCATAAAAAAAAACCATAATTCCGTTCAAGATTTGTAAACCCCGAAATCTATCAGAAAAAGACATTTTGGGCCACAGCCTAATTGTTGCCGACGAAATTTAAACTTAAAAGAGTAGTTCTGGAATTTAAACCATAACAGCCACGTAGGCGCATACGGCAACGCCACCATGCATAAGCACCACCATTCGGCAACTCTAAAACAGAGAGACAATTGAGGATAAACCAGCGAAGCAAGAACACAAACTTTTTTAAAGCTCTCTCTCTTATTATTATTAATAAACTCAACATTTCTTTAAAAAACTTTAATTACGCACAAACAACAAACATAATCGTGATCCACGCTTGCATTTCAACAAATTGCGAAATACACAAGACGCTCGCATACACAATTGCCTACATACACAAACACAATTGTAAAAGCCATGTGTGTGTAAGAACCTTGATGTAGTAGATCGCGCTGAATACATGCAACGTGGGAACACACAGTAAAACCAAGTTAAAGTGCACAAGTTTTTTTTTTTTTTTTTGTATTCATTTAATGGCTTCCTCAATAGTGCTTATACCTAAGAACAATACAATGTGATACGAACAGTTGGGGGACAGATGGGGTAGAGGTCGTGCGACTAGCGGTACTGCCGCAAGGCATTGCTTCGCCCGCGCGGAGACACCTACTCCTTTTGCTCCTTCCGCCTTCTCTCCATGGCCCTGAGCGTTTTCAGAACGCTCGCGGCGAACACCGCGGCAGCTTCCCAGATCCTCTGGTCTGCCAGCATCAGCGGCACCAGGTTGTTGACGCATATTGCAGACCCTGCAATGGCTTCAAGCTCCTGTCGCTCGTATGCGAACCGGTGGCACTCGAAGAGGACGTGCTGAGCGTCCTCCACTATGCCAGAGCCGCACTCCGGGCACCAGTCCTCCGTATCGTGCCCAAAGCGCTTGAGGTAGCTACGGAAGCAGCCATGCCCGCTCAGCGCCTGGGTTAGGTAGTGGTCTACCTGCCCGTGCTTCCTTCCGACCCAGGACGAGATGTGTGGGATGAGGGAGTGCGTCCAGCGCCCTTTTTGGGAGCTGTCCCACCTCCTCTGCCATTTCTCCATGCTGCTCCTTCTAGCGGCAGCCTTCAGCTCTGCCTTGCTGATCCCTGCTTCGTCGTCCTGCAGGGCGTCGTAAATTTCCCTGCGCTCCCGGATCAGCTCCCCTAGAGGAATATGCCCGGCGATGACCAGCGCTGCCTCGTCCGAGATGGTCCGGAACGCGCATGCGATCCTGATGGCGCATAGCCGATACGTGGCCTCCAGCCCCCGCATATAGCTTTTCACCGTTGCGGGCTTCGCCCACACCGGCGCGGCGTAGAGCATTTGCGCCGTTACAACGCTCGTCAGCAGCTTCCTCGTTGCCTGTTTTGGGCCTCTGGTGTTGAGCAGCAACCTCGAGAGCGATCCTACGGTTCCGCTCTCTGGCTCTCTGGCCTTCTTGTTGATGTACTCCAGGTGCTCCTTGAAGGATAGCCTCGTGTCTATGTGGACACCCAGGTATTTAATCGACCTTTGGGAGGTGATCGTGGTCCCTCCGACTTGCACGATGGCAGTCTCCACCGCTTTCCGGCTCGATATGAGCACAGCCTCCGTCTTGTGGGCCGCCAGCTCGAGGCCTGCTACCGCTAGCCACGATTCCACGGCTTGGATAGCCTCGTTGGCGAGGTTTTCCACGGCGGCAAGGTCCTTTGCGACCACCACTATCGCGGCATCGTACGCGAAGCCTACCAAGCTTGTGCTGGCTGGCATCGGCAACCTCAAAACTCCATCGTACATGGCGTTCCAGAGCAGCGGTCCCAAAACGGAGCGCTGCGGGACTCCGGCTGAGACTTCGTATGCTCTGGAACCCAGACTCGTGTCCATCGTGAGTACCCTGGCGCTGAAATAGCTGTAAGCTATATTCAGCAGGTACCCCGGGATGTTGAAGCTTCTGAGGGCCTCCAGCGTTCGGCCCCAATCGGCAGAGTTGAAGGCGTTCCTTACATCCAGCGTCACCACCAGACAGTAGGACTTGCTTCCACCTCTCCACCTGGTTCCCGCGCATGCCTCCTTTGCCGTTTCTACCACTCTTGAGATGGCGTCCAGCGTTGACTTCCCCTTCCTGAAGCCGTATTGGCCCGGGGAGAGACCGCCAGCCGCTTCGATGGCTGCACTCAGCCTCGTTGCAACCACCTTCTCGAAGACCTTCCCGATGGTGTCCAGCAGACAGATGGGCCTGTAGGAGGAGGCCTCTCCTGGCGGCTTGCCCGGCTTGGCCAGAAGTAGCAGCCGCTGCCTCTTCCACCTCTCGGGGAACGTGCCCTCCTGTAGGCACTGGTTAAACAGGCCAGCAACCTCCGTCGGGAGCAGCGCTAGCGCCAGCTTTAGCGCCCTGTTGGGGATCGCATCTGGGCCCGGTGCCTTCTTGGGCTTTAGGCGTCTGCCCGCACGCCGTACCTCGTCTTCCGTGACCTCGGATATCTCGCCTCGTCTTAACTCCGACCGTGGAGAGCTCACGACCCGTTGCCCTCGTGGGAACAGGGCGCTAACTATCCCCTCCAGCTCCTCGGGATCAGTTGGGGCTTTGCCTCCCGCGTTGATCCTCTTCACCACCATCTGGTACGCACGTCCCCAGGGATCTTCTTCAACTGCATCGCACAGCTTGAGGAAGCATTCCCTCTTGCTGCTCCTGATGGCTGTCTTCAGCTCCTTTCTTGCCGCCTTGTAGCGCTCGCTGCAGCTGTCCAGGCGCGAAGTGCCCCTAGCCCGTTGCAGAAGCCTTCTGGCGCGGAGGCATGTTCTGCGGAGTTCAGCGATCTCCTCGCTCCACCAGAACACCGGCACTTGGTGCGACCGGAATGTCCGCCTCGGGAGCATGCTTTGGTCGCATGCGCCCTCCAATGCGGAGGCCAGTTTGTTGGCCCTCTCATTGGCTCCATCCGCTTCTGTCGCCGAGAAGCTCCCCAGTGCGTCTGCGAAGATCTGCGGCCTCAGCGTGTCCTGCCGGTACGCCTTTCTTTGGGGGGGGAGGTTCTGCCCCTCGCCCAGGCACGCCCACCGAGCACTGGATTGCCTCGTGGTCGCTGGCGGTGTAGACCTCGCTGACCTTCCAACGAGCGTGGCGTGCCAGCGCGCTGCTGGAGTATGTGATGTCAATGACTGACCCCGTGCCTGCCCTGCTGAAGGTTTGCCGGGACCCTTCGTTTAGCAGGACGATGTCCAGCGTGGCGAAAGCCTCTAGCACCGTGCGACCTCTGGCATTGGTACGGGAGGACCCCCATTCCTGGGCCCAGGCATTGAAGTCGCCCCCGACCACGACGTTGCTCCGTCCTCTCAGGTCGCTGCACAGATCGTCCAGGATCCTGCTGAAGCTCTCCAGCGAGAGACTGGGCGCCAGGTAGCAGCTGTACAGCCACGTACCTCCAACTGCTGACTTGGCGTCGCGCATCTGTGGAGCATTCACTCCGCAGAGCCACAGGGAAGCTTTGCCCGTGCTGTCCGTGGCCCACACGCTGCTGCTCCCCACCTTGTAGGGTTCGCTGAGGATTGCCACCTCCGAGCCCAGCTCACGCACCGTCTGCGCCAGGAGATCCTGCGCCGCTCTGCAGTGATTCAAATTTAGTTGAATCAACTGCATGAGGATCTGGCGTTCTTGACCCCGCTGCTTGCGGCTGGGCAGCTCCTACTGCCTGCCTGATGCCTTGTCTCCTTCATCCCAGCTGCTGAGCAGATAAAGCACGATGGCTCCTTACTGCACTCGGCTGCCTTGTGCCCCTGTCCACCGCATTTGATGCAGCAGCCGCTCCTGTCCACCGAGCTCTTGCAATTACTTGCAATATGCCCGGGTTCCAGGCACCTGTAGCATCTTGGGAGACCCTTCTTTCTCGGATCCTGCAGACGGTCCAGCCGATCCGCACCTCGCCGCGCTCCAAAACGGCTTTGCCCACGGAAAAGGGCAAGCTGACCACCGCCAACTGTGACTCCGAGTAGCCTCGTCGCAAGCTCCGCACTCGTATTTGGCCCTCCTCGATTTTGTGCTGGCTCGCGATGGCGCCGCAGATCTCCCGCTCCGTTGCGAGGGAGTCGAGGTCGCGTATCTCCAGCACGACCACCTTGGAGTCCTCCGTCATGGCACGCACCGTCGCTGCGTCGCCGAGGACCCGCGCGATGCTGTCCTTCATGGCCTCCGCACTCTCTGCGCTGCCTTTGGCCACCTCCAGCAGTAGGTTGCCGTTGAGGGTTCGGCGTACCTTGCTGACGCAGCTTCCCAGGTCAGCCAGCTGCTTGTCCTCCCTTCTGGTCACCATGGCCAGCACCTCGCTGTACGACCTCCCGCCCGCTTGTACTATGACAGCGTCTGGGCGTGCGTGACGTGCTGTCCTCGGCTTTTTAGCCACTAAACTCCACCCGCTTTCACGGTTTCCGAGGCTCTCTTGTTGGCTGGGGGCATTGTGCGCCGCCTTCTCCTCGTGTGGCTTTATCTGGGCCTTCTTCTGTTTCTTCATGGGTGCGCCTTTGTGACCTGCTGGCCAAATGCAGCGCCTTTATGCGCACGAACAAGGTTCTGGTCGCCTCATTTATATGGCGCGTGCTCTTGTCCAGCATCTGAGACGTGATCTCCTCCAGAAGTCTACCCAGCTCCGCAAAATTCTGCTGATCGGTAGCTTCCTGCGATGCCTTGCACTTTTTTGGAGGCGTCGATCTCTGCGAGCTCCCCGGGCTTGCGGGGTCCCTCGTCCTCTTAGGGGTCTCCCTAGGGTCCGGGTCCGTTCTCAGTCCCGCTGCTGGAGTTGACGTGGATGCTGGAGAACGGATGAGCGAGCTGCCCGCGAACGGGTTCGCTGTTTCCATCTCTTCTACTTCTTGGTCTGCACAAGGTGGGTCCCGCGCTGGCCACAGATTTCCCCTTGGCTTCACGATGGGGGCTATACCGCCCCTCCCCGGTCCCCGACGTCCCGCTGACCGGGACACCGCCTGGGCGGGGGATCGGAGGATGGTCGGATCCGTGACCTTTTCCCACGTGCCACCTGTGCAGCCTCGAAGTATGCACTTCTATTTTTGCCTCGCACTCACCCTGGGGGTATGCAAGGCTTTGCAAATTTGCAAATTGTTGCACCCTGACAGCTTCTGCTTGCTACGGTGGAGTGGTAGCCGATATGTGCCATCTGGGGGTTTTTTTTCCGCTTTCTAGCACTGTCCGAAGCAGTCAGCTGTTTGGTAAGCCGGCGAGGAAAGAAAAATGCAGAAATTGCGCGTGGAAATTATTTGTTGTTGTGCCCCGTAAAGGAGAAACTCAGGAGAGAGCGAGGACAGTGAAACAAAGTCCCCTCCGCCCCTCCTCCTGGGATGGAGCTCCGCCTTGCCGCCTGGTAAAAGCGCTCGGAGATCTTCCCCTGGCGCGTAGGCTTGGCTCGGTACGCACCCCTGCCCTTCGCGTTCCTCTCTCTCACTCTTTCCCTGTTTTTTAGGGTGATCTTCGCCTGCAACTTGGCACACTCACTGGATGGTTTTAAAACGCGACCGTACACTTCAGTGACCTGCGGATCTGGATTAAAATGCACAAGTCATTAACATATGTGTGTCTGTGGCGTCTGCAGAAAGAACCGTATTTCAGAAGGCATCCAAAACTGGGTGCAATGCGACAAATGCAAGATTTGGCACCACTTTGACTGTGTTGGTGTGAACAGCACCATTGCGCAGTTGGAATGGACATGCCCCGCATGCAAGGCCCCAGCAAGTGATCAAGCTTCAACCAGCAAAGGTCCCCAAGTTCCGGAAAACATCAATCCCTGGAACACCGTGCAAGTTGACCAAGTCAATTGCAATATATCAAAGCCACCTCCAGAAATAAATCTGCACAAGCTGACCGAGCAAACACACACGCATACTAGCTCAAATTCCTTGATGTTGGCAATGCTGGAAGAGACACGCGAAGCTGAAAAAAGGTACATAGAGAAGAAATACATGGTGCTTGCACAGAAGCAGGGAATACTGATATTTCATTAACACCAATTGGACCAAGTGCCTCCCAGTTAGCCGCAAGTCAAGTGCTACCACCGGATCTACCCACCTTTAACGGCAATGCGGGAGGACTGGCCGATTTTCATCAGCATGTACGAGAACAGCTGAGCAGTGGCCGGCTTTTCAAATGCAGAAAACATGCTTCGGCTCCAGAAGTGTCTTAAGGGCAAAGCTTATGAGTTGGTGCGTGATAAGCTGCTGCTGCCAGCATTAGTCCCAGAAGTGATCGATACTCTAAAAACCTTCTTTGGGCGACCGGAACAAATCCTTGACCGTTTGATTGATAAAATTAGAAAAATCAAGGTACACAAAGACAAATTGGAATCTCTTATAGACTTTGCAACGCGTGTGCAACTATGGAGGCCTGCAAATTAAACTCACACCTGGACAACCCCTTACTGCTTCGCGAACTCGTCGATAAGTTGCCCACTCAACAAAAGTTAAACTGGGCCATGCACCCACGCAGTGACGTCATCCCAGTCATCAAATCATTCAGCGATTGGATATACAAGTTAGCTGAAGCTGCATTCACTGTTATACCTGTACCAAGCTCAAGGGCCAGCACCGTCAAAAGCACCAGCACCGTCAACACGCACAGGTTCGCCATGGATTGGACAACAACGAAAACCCTCAGTCAGAAGACGATCAGCAACAACAAGCTACTTCGTTTCTCATATCAACGATACTAAGGCGTGTTATAGATGTCTGAAGAACCACCGCCGCAAATGTTTCTCTAAACGAGATTGTGGCGTCGATAATTGCCAATCTAAACATCACCCACTTCTTCATAGAGAAGCACCCAAGGCCGAACTCGTCAGTGCCCACCTTAAGGAAAGCAGCATAGAAGAACAATACTTCCGAATTTTTCCCGTCACACTACACGGAAACGGAGTTAAGTTTGACACCTACGCCTTTTTGGATGAAGGCTCATCCGTCACACTTATTGATGACAGCATAATGGGAATTCTTCAGGTTTCCTCGACTCCCGATCCTCTTTGCCTGCAATGGACCAGCGAAACCACTCGAATGGAGAATACATCCGCTAGAGCTCACATTAAAGTATCAGAACCGGGAAGCCACAAAATGCTATGGCTCAATAATGTACGTTCAGTCAAAAATCTCGCGCTACCAAAACAATGCGTCGATGTCATCAAACTATGCAACAAATATTCTCACCTACAAGGATTGCCAATAAAATCGTACTCAAACGCACAAACAATGCTGCTAATTGGTGCCAATAACTGGACTAGTACAGCAGTACACCGTAAAATTCGTGAAGGACGACGAAATGCACCCATCGCATCGAAGTGTACACTAGGATGGAGCATCCAAGGAACAATTAATACAAACAGACATATTTCCTTGCATCATTGTAGCTGTAATTGGAGTGAAATCGACAAAGCGGTTAAGGAGAGTTTTAACGTAGATCCAAGCACACCACGGCAGCTCCACTCTGAAGATGACAAAAAAGCTATGAGTATTCTCGAGGATACTTGTAAAAAGGTTAACGGCCATTATCAAGTCGGCCTGCTTTGGCGAGATAAGAAAGCCATTCTGCCGGAAAGCTACTCCGCCGCTTTGAAGCACCTTGAATGTCTACGAGCTAAAATCAGAAAAGACCCAGAACTGTTCGAAAAAATACAATTCCAAATTGATAATCTGATATCAAAAGGATTTGAACTTGAGCCCAAAGACGCAGCTAACCAGATGGATCGCGTATGGTATCTACCGATCTTTATTGCTTTAAGTCCGAATAAACCAAGTAAAATAAGGCTAGTCTGAGATGCAGCAGCCAAGAGCCATGGAAAATCACTTAATGATTTTATTTTAAACGGACCTGACTATCTTATTCCATTAACCGATGTTCTAATGGCATTCAGAGTCGGCAGAATAGCCGTTTGTGCAGACATTGCCGAAATTAATGCCTCTATCTATAATTAAAAAAAACAAATTTTACATTTTACATTTTTTTGCTACATCCGTTATCTACATCTACATATGTTATGTATATTATACATTTAACATGTAGATTAAACATGTACCATTTAGATTCTACATCTCCTCCGCTAGGGGTTGCTCGCGCACTGAGCGCGGCAGAGTGTGCGAGCGAGAAGGAAAATGAGTTGCAAGGTCGTCGGCAGGAGGAGGAAGGGGAAGCAACTGAAAATTAATTTCTTCATTCTGACTATATTTATGATCCGATCTGATTCAGAATCGGCAGTCTGGTAGATATGGTCATTCTCTACGATAATGCCTGCCACAGATTTTCGTCCTTTGTGGAGGCGGAAGGGGGCGGGGCGAAATTTTGAAATACACTTGTAGCAGTGGGATATCACATGAGTCTGGAAACCAAATTTGGTTGCCCTAGCTCTTATAGTCTTGAGATTGAGGCGCTCATCGAGACAGACAGACAGACAGACGGACAGACAGACAGACGGACATGGCTATATCGACTCGGCTATTGATGCTGATCAAGAATATATATACTTTATGGGGTCGGAAACGTTTCCTTCTCTGCGTTACACACATCCACTTTTACCACAAATCTAATATGCCCCTTAACTCTTTTTTGAGTACGTGTATAAAAAACTAAACCATAAAAAACGAGAAGGAACGTGTGAGTCGATTCTGGGGACGCGACTCTACTTATACCCGAACTCAGTCTGTATATACATTTTTGAGCTAATGATTTTTTAGAATTTAAAAAAAAAAAAATTTTAGATTTTTTTGTTACATCTGTTATCTACATCTACATCTACAATGTATATTCCACATCTAACATGTTGAATGTACATGTACCATTTATATTTATATATTCTACATCTCCTCCGCTAGGGGTTGCTCGCGCACTGAACGCGGCAGAGTGTGCGAGCGAGAAAGAGAATGAGTAGCGTCAGCAGCGCTGGAGAAGGAGAGGGAACCAACAGAAAATTCATTTCTTCATTCTGGCTATAATTATGATCCGATCTGATTTAGATTCGGCAATCTGGTAGATATGGTCATTTTCTACGATACTGCGTTTTTAGTTTTATCGTATCTTTAAAATTGTGCCTGCCACAGATTTTCGTTCTTTATGTGGACGGAAGGGGGCGGGGCGAAATTTTGAAATACACTTGTAGCAGTGTGATATTACATGAGTCTGGAAACAAAATTTGGTGGCTCTAGCTCATATAGTCTCTGAGATCTAGGCGCTCATCAAGACGGACAGACGGACGGACGGACGGACGGACAGACGGACATGGCTATATCGACTCGGCTATTGATGCTGATCAAGAATA
Organism: Drosophila obscura; assembly: GCF_018151105.1. Classification (NCBI taxonomy): domain Eukaryota; kingdom Metazoa; phylum Arthropoda; class Insecta; order Diptera; family Drosophilidae; genus Drosophila; species Drosophila obscura. The sequence goes on from NW_024542721.1 coordinate 558,483, forward strand.
TATATACTTTATGGGGTCGGAAACGTTTCCTTCTCTGCGTTACACACATCCACTTTTACCACAATATACCCCTTAACTCTTTTTTGAGTACGTGTATAAAAAACTAAACCATAAAAAAAAACCATAATTCCGTTAAAGATTTGTAAACCCCGAAATCTATCAGAAAAAGACATTTTGGGCCACAGCCTAATTGTTGCCGACGAAATTTAAACTTAAAAGAGTAGTTCTGGAATTTAAACCATAACAGCCACGTAGGCGCATACGACAACGCCACCATGCATAAGCACCACCATTCGGCAACTCTAAAACAGAGAGACAATTGAGGATAAACTAGCGAAGCAAGAACACAAAGTTTTTTAAAGCTCTCTCTCTTATTATTATTAATAAACTCAACATTTCTTTAAAAAACTTTAATTACGCACAAACAACAAACATAATCGTGAACCACGCTTGCATTTCAACAAATTGCGAAATACACAAGACGCTCGCATACAGAATTGCCTACATACACAAACACAAGTGTAAAAGCCATGTATGTGTAAGAACCTTGCTGTAGTAGATCGCGCTGAATACATGCAACGTGGGAACACACAGTAAAACCAAGTTAAAGTGCACAAGTCATTAACATATGTGTGTCTGTGGCGTCTGCAGAAAGAACCGTATTTCAGAAGGCATCCAAAACTGGGTGCAATGCGACATTTGCAAGATTTGGCACCACTTTGACTGTGTTGGTGTGAACAGCACCATTGCGCAGTTGGAATGGACATGCCCCGCATGCAAGGCCCCAGCAAGTGATCAAGCTTCAACCAGCAAAGGTCCCCAAGTTCCGGAAAACATCAATCCCTGGAACACCGTGCAAGTTGACCAAGTCAATTGCAATATATCAAAGCCACCTCCAGAAATAAGTCTGCACAAGCTGACCGAGCAAACACACACGCATACTAGCTCAAATTCCTTGATGTTGGCAATGCTGGAAGAGACACGCGAAGCTGAAAAAAGGTACATAGAGAAGAAATACATGGTGCTTGCACAGAAGCAGGGAATACTGATATTTCATTAACACCAATTAGACCAAGTGCCTCCCAGTTAGCCGCAAGTCAAGTGCTACCACCGGATCTACCCACCTTTAACGGCAATGCGGAGGACTGGCCGATTTTCATCAGCATGTACGAGAACAGCTGCGCAGTGGCCGGCTTTTCAAATGCAGAAAACATGCTTCGGCTCCAGAAGTGTCTTAAGGGCAAAGCTGATGAGTTGGTGCGTGATAAGCTGCTGCTGCCAGCATTAGTCCCAGAAGTGATCGATACTCTAAAAACCTTCTTTGGGCGACCGGAACAAATCCTTGACCGTTTGATTGATAAAATTAGAAAAATCAAGGTACACAAAGACAAATTGGAATCTCTTATAGACTTTGCAACACGTGTGCAGCTATGGAGGCCTGCAAATTAAACTCACACCTGGACAACCCCTTACTGCTTCGCGAACTCGTCGATAAGTTGCCCGCTCAATAAAAGTTAAACTGGGCCATGCACCCACGCAGTGACGTCATCCCAGTCATCAAATCATTCAGCGATTGGATATACAAGTTAGCTGAAGCTGCATTCACTGTTATACCTGTACCAAGCTCAAGGGCCAGCACCGTCAACAGCACCAGCACCGTCAACACGCACAGGTTCGCCATGGATTGGACAACAACGAAAACCCTCAGTCAGAAGACGATCAGCAACAACAAGCTACTTCGTTTCTCATATCAACGATACTAAGGCGTGTTATAGATGTCTGAAGAACCACCGCCGCAAATGTTTCTCTAAACGAGATTGTGGCGTCGATAACTGCCAATCTAAACATCACCCACTTCTTCATAGAGAAGCACCCAAGGCCGAACTCGTCAGTGCCCACCTTAAGGAAAGCAGCATAGAAGAACAATACTTCCGAGTTTTTCCCGTCACACTACACGGAAACGGAGTTAAGTTTGACACCTACGCCTTTTTGGATGAAGGCTCATCCGTCACACTTATTGATGACAGCATAATGGGAATTCTTCAGGTTTCCTCGACTCCCGATCCTCTTTGCCTGCAATGGACCAGCGAAACCACTCGAATGGAGAATACATCCGCTAGAGCTCACATTAAAGTATCAGAACCGGGAAGCCACAAAATGCTATGGCTCAATAATGTACGTTCAGTCAAAAATTTTGCGCAACCAATATTCTCACCTACAAGGATTGCCAATAAAATCGTACTCAAACGCACAAACAATGCTGCTAATTGGTGCCAATAACTGGACTTTGGCAGTACACCGTAAAATTCGTGAAGGACGACGAAATGCACCCATCGCATCGAAGTGTACACTAGGATGGAGCATCCAAGGAACAATTAATACAAACAGACATATTTCCTTGCATCATTGTAGCTGTAATTGGAGTGAAATCGACAAAGCGGTTAAGGAGAGTTTTAAGCCATTCTGCCGGAAAGCTACTCCGCCGCTTTGAAGCACCTTGAATGTCTACGAGCTAAAATCAGAAAAGACCCAGAACTGTTCGAAAAAATACAATTCCAAATTGATAATCTGATATCAAAAGGATTTAAACCTGGGCATAACCAGATGGATCGCGTATGGTATCTACCGATCTTTATTGCTTTAAGTCCGAATAAACCAAGTAAAATAAGGCTAGTCTGGGATGCAGCAGCCAAGAGCCATGGAAAATCACTTAATGATTTTATTTTAAACGGACCTGACTAATGGCATTCAGAGTCGGCAGAATAGCCGTTGTGCAGACATTGCCGAAATGTTTCATCAGATTAACATTCAAGATAGCAACATGCATGCTCAACGATTTTTATGGCTCCACAAGGATAATCAGACTCCAAAAATATTCGTCATGCGCTCAATGACATTTGGAATTAGCTGCGCCCCTTGCATTGCTCACCATGTTCGCGACAAAAACGCACAGGAATTCAAAAATCTAAATTCACGAGCATACGAGTCCATTACAAAAGCTCACTACGTAGACGATCTCATTGGCAGCTACGAAGACGACGATGAAGCAATTGCAGTTGCATCCGCAGTCCGAGATATCCATGCCAAGGGAGGATTCACCATAAGAAACTTGACCTCCAACTCGACCCCTGTACTTCAATACTTTGGAGAACGACAATTGGATAACCAACACCCAAAAGAATTAGGGGGGCCCGAAAAGGTGCTTGGTATGTACTGGGAACCCTCCAGAGACGTTTTTATGTATATTTTTAGATTTGCAAGATTGAAAAGAGACGTTTTGAATGGTGAAACAGCTCCAACAAAACGCGAAGCCTTACAAGTATTAATGTCCGTATTCGACCCACTGGGCTTGCTATCATGCTACACTATTGGTCTGAAGATGCTACTCCAAAAACTCTGGCAATCTGGTAGATATGGTCATTTTCTACGATACTGCGTTTTTAGTTTTATCGTATCTTTAAAATTGTGCCTGCCACAGATTTTCGTCCTTTATGGGGGCGGAAGGGGGCGGGGCGAAATTTTAAAATACACTTGTAGCAGTGTGATATTACATGAGTCTGGAAACAAAATTTGGTTGCTCTAGCTCTTATAGTCTCTGAGATCTAGGCGCTCATCAAGACGGACAGACGGACGGACGGACGGACGGACTCGGCTATTGATGCTGATCAAGAATATATATACTTTATGGGGTCGGAAACGTTTCCTTCTCTGCGTTACACACATCCACTTTTAACACAAATCTAATATACCCCTTAACTCTTTTTTGAGTACGTGTATAAAAAACTAAACCATAAAAAAAAACCATAATTCCGTTCAAGATTTGTAAACCCCAAAATCTATCAGAAAAAGACATTTTGGGCCACAGCCTAATTGTTGCCGACGAAATTTAAACTTAAAAGAGTAGTTCTGGAATTTAAACCATAACAGCCACGTAGGCGCATACGACAACGCCACCATGCATAAGCACCACCATTCGGCAACTCTAAAACAGAGAGACAATTGAGGATAAACTAGCGAAGCAAGAACACAAAGTTTTTTAAAGCTCTCTCTCTTATTATTATTAATAAACTCAACATTTCTTTAAAAAACTTTAATTACGCACAAACAACAAACATAATCGTGAACCACGCTTGCATTTCAACAAATTGCGAAATACACAAGACGCTCGCATACAGAATTGCCTACATACACAAACACAAGTGTAAAAGCCATGTATGTGTAAGAACCTTGCTGTAGTAGATCGCGCTGAATACATGCAACGTGGGAACACACAGTAAAACCAAGTTAAAGTGCACAAGTCATTAACATATGTGTGTCTGTGGCGTCTGCAGAAAGAACCGTATTTCAGAAGGCATCCAAAACTGGGTGCAATGCGACAAATGCAAGATTTGGCACCACTTTGACTGTGTTGGTGTGAACAGCACCATTGCGCAGTTGGAATGGACATGCCCCGCATGCAAGGCCCCAGCAAGTGATCAAGCTTCAACCAGCAAAGGTCCCCAAGTTCCGGAAAACATCAATCCCTGGAACACTGTGCAAGTTGACCAAGTCAATTGCAATATATCAAAGCCACCTCCAGAAATAAGTCTGCACAAGCTGACCGAGCAAACACACACGCATACTAGCTCAAATTCCTTGATGTTGGCAATGCTGGAAGAGACACGCGAAGCAATGCTGAAAAAAGGTACATAGAGAAGAAATACATGGTGCTTGCACAGAAGCAGGGAATACTGATATTTCATTAACACCAATTGGACCAAGTGCCTCCCAGTTAGCCGCAAGTCAAGTGCTACCACCGGATCTACCCACCTTTAACGGCAATGCGGAGGACTGGCCGATTTTCATCAGCATGTACGAGAACAGCTGCGCAGTGGCCGGCTTTTCAAATGCAGAAAACATGCTTCGGCTCCAGAAGTGTCTTAAGGGCAAAGCTGATGAGTTGGTGCGTGATAAGCTGCTGCTGCCAGCATTAGTCCCAGAAGTGATCGATACTCTAAAAACCTTCTTTGGGCGACCGGAACAAATCCTTGACCGTTTGATTGATAAAATTAGAAAAATCAAGGTACACAAAGACAAATTGGAATCTCTTATAGACTTTGCAACACGTGTGCAACTATGGAGGCCTGCAAATTAAACTCACACCTGGACAACCCCTTACTGCTTCGCGAACTCGTCGATAAGTTGCCCGCTCAACAAAAGTTAAACTGGGCCATGCACCCACGCAGTGACGTCATCCCAGTCATCAAATCATTCAGAGATTGGATATACAAGTTAGCTGAAGCTGCATTCACTGTTATACCTGTACCAAGCTCAAGGGCCAGCACCGTCAACAGCACCAGCACCGCCCACCTTAAGGAAAGCAGCATAGAAGAACAATACTTCCGAGTTTTTCCCGTCACACTACACGGAAACGGAGTTAAGTTTGACACCTACGCCTTTTTGGATGAAGGCTCATCCGTCACACTTATTGATGACAGCATAATGGGAATTCTTCAGGTTTCCTCGACTCCCGATCCTCTTTGCCTGCAATGGACCAGCGAAACCACTCGAATGGAGAATACATCCGCTAGAGCTCACATTAAAGTATCAGAACCGGGAAGCCACAAAATGCTATGGCTCAATAATGTACGTTCAGTCAAAAATCTCGCGCAACCAATATTCTCACCTACAAGGATTGCCAATAAAATCGTACTCAAACGCACAAACAATGCTGCTAATTGGTGCCAATAACTGGACTTTGGCAGTACACCGTAAAATTCGTGAAGGACGACGAAATGCACCCATCGCATCGAAGTGTACACTAGGATGGAGCATCCAAGGAACAATTAATACAAACAGACATATTTCCTTGCATCATTGTAGCTGTAATTGGAGTGAAATCGACAAAGCGGTTAAGGAGAGTTTTAAGCCATTCTGCCGGAAAGCTACTCCGCCGCTTTGAAGCACCTTGAATGTCTACGAGCTAAAATCAGAAAAGACCCAGAACTGTTCGAAAAAATACAATTCCAAATTGATAATCTGATATCAAAAGGATTTGAACCTGAGCCCAAAGACGCAGCTAACCAGATGGATCGCGTATGGTATCTACCGATCTTTATTGCTTTAAGTCCGAATAAACCAAGTAAAATAAGGCTAGTCTGGGATGCAGCAGCCAAGAGCCATGGAAAATCACTTAATGATTTTATTTTAAACGGACCTGACTAATGGCATTCAGAGTCGGCAGAATAGCCGTTGTGCAGACATTGCCGAAATGTTTCATCAGATTAACATTCAAGATAGCGACATGCATGCTCAAATACACAAGACGCTCGCATACAGAATTGCCTACATACACAAACACAAGTGTAAAAGCCATGTATGTGTAAGAACCTTGCTGTAGTAGATCGCGCTGAATACATGCAACGTGGGAACACACAGTAAAACCAAGTTAAAGTGCACAAGTCATTAACATATGTGTGTCTGTGGCGTCTGCAGAAAGAACCGTATTTCAGAAGGCATCCAAAACTGGGTGCAATGCGACAAATGCAAGATTTGGCACCACTTTGACTGTGTTGGTGTGAACAGCACCATTGCGCAGTTGGAATGGACATGCCCCGCATGCAAGGCCCCAGCAAGTGATCAAGCTTCAACCAGCAAAGGTCCCCAAGTTCCGGAAAACATCAATCCCTGGAACACTGTGCAAGTTGACCAAGTCAATTGCAATATATCAAAGCCACCTCCAGAAATAAGTCTGCACAAGCTGACCGAGCAAACACACACGCATACTAGCTCAAATTCCTTGATGTTGGCAATGCTGGAAGAGACACGCGAAGCTGAAAAAAGGTACATAGAGAAGAAATACATGGTGCTTGCACAGAAGCAGGGAATACTGATATTTCATTAACACCAATTGGACCAAGTGCCTCCCAGTTAGCCGCAAGTCAAGTGCTACCACCGGATCTACCCACCTTTAACGGCAATGCGGAGGACTGGCCGATTTTCATCAGCATGTACGAGAACAGCTGCGCAGTGGCCGGCTTTTCAAATGCAGAAAACATGCTTCGGCTCCAGAAGTGTCTTAAGGGCAAAGCTGATGAGTTGGTGCGTGATTGGTTGGTGCTGGCTGCTGCCAGCATTAGTCCCAGAAGTGATCGATACTCTAAAAACCTTCTTTGGGCGACCGGAACAAATCCTTGACCGTTTGATTGATAAAATTAGAAAAATCAAGGTACACAAAGACAAATTGGAATCTCTTATAGACTTTGCAACACGTGTGCAACTATGGAGGCCTGCAAATTAAACTCACACCTGGACAACCCTTACTGCTTCGCGAACTCGTCGATAAGTTGCCCACTCAACAAAAGTTAAACTGGGCCATGCACCCACGCAGTGACGTCATCCCAGTCATCAAATCATTCAGCGATTGGATATACAAGTTAGCTGAAGCTGCATTCACTGTTATACCTGTACCAAGCTCAAGGGCCAGCACCGTCAACACGCACAGGTTCGCCATGGATTGGACAACAACGAAAACCCTCAGTCAGAAGACGATCAGCAACAACAAGCTACTTCGTTTCTCATATCAACGATACTAAGGCGTGCTATAGATGTCTGAAGAACCACCGCCGCAAATGTTTCTCTAAACGAGATTGTGGCGTCGATAACTGCCAATCTAAGCATGACCCACTTCTTCATAGAGAAGCACCCAAGGCCGAACTCGTCAGTGCCCACCTTAAGGAAAGCAGCATTGAAGAACAATACTTCCGAATTTTTCCCGTCACACTACACGGAAACGGAGTTAAGTTTGACACCTACGCTTTTTTGGATGAAGGCTCATCCGTCACACTTATTGATGACAGCATTATGGGAATTCTTCAGGTTTCCTCGACTCCCGATCCTCTTTGCCTGCAATGGACCAGCGAAACCACTCGAATGGAGAATACATCCGCTAGAGCTCACATTAAAGTATCAGAACCGGGAAGCCACAAAATGCTATGGCTCAATAATGTACGTTCAGTCAAAAATCTCGCGCAACCAATATTCTCACCTACAAGGATTGCCAATAAAATCGTACTCAAACGCACAAACAATGCTGCTAATTGGTGCCAATAACTGGACTTTGGCAGTACACCGTAAAATTCGTGAAGGACGACGAAATGCACCCATCGCATCGAAGTGTACACTAGGATGGAGTATCCAAGGAACAATTAATACAAACAGACATATTTCCTTGCATCATTGTAGCTGTAATTGGAGTGAAATCGACAAAGCGGTTAAGGAGAGTTTTAAGCCATTCTGCCGGAAAGCTACTCCGCCGCTTTGAAGCACCTTGAATGTCTACGAGCTAAAATCAGAAAAGACCCAGAACTGTTCGAAAAAATACAATTCCAAATTGATAATCTGATATCAAAAGGATTTGAACCTGAGCCCAAAGACGCAGCTAACCAGATGGATCGCGTATGGTATCTACCGATCTTTATTGCTTTAAGTCCGAATAAACCAAGTAAAATAAGGCTAGTCTGGGATGCAGCAGCCAAGAGCCATGGAAAATCACTTAATGATTTTATTTTAAACGGACCTGACTAATGGCATTCAGAGTCGGCAGAATAGCCGTTGTGCAGACATTGCCGAAATGTTTCATCAGATTAACATTCAAGATAGCGACATGCATGCTCAACGATTTTTATGGCTCCACAAGGATAATCAGACTCCAAAAATATTCGTCATGCGCTCAATGACATTTGGAATTAGCTGCGCCCCTTGCATTGCTCACCATGTTCGCGACAAAAACGCACAGGAATTCAAAAATCTAAATTCACGAGCATACGAGTCCATTACAAAAGCTCACTACGTAGACGATCTCATTGGCAGCTACGAAGACGACGATGAAGCAATTGCAGTTGCATTCGCAGTCCGAGATATCCATGCCAAGGGAGGATTCACCATAAGAAACTTGAGCTCCAACTCGACCCCTGTACTTCAATACTTTGGAGAACGACAATTGGATAACTAACACCCAAAAGAATTAGGGGGGCCCGAAAAGGTGCTTGGTATGTACTGGGAACCCTCCAGAGACGTTTTTATGTATATTTTTAGATTTGCAAGATTGAAAAGAGACGTTTTGAATGGTGAAACAGCTCCAATAAAACGCGAAGCCTTACAAGTATTGATGATCACACTTGTAGCAGTGGGATATTACATGAGTCTGGAAACAAAATTTGGTTGCTCTAGCTCTTATAGTCTCTGAGATCTAGGCGCTCATCAAGACGGACAGACGGACATGGCTATATCGACTCGGCTATTGATGCTGATCAAGAATATATATACTTTATGGGGTCGGAAACGTTTCCTTCTCTGCGTTACACACATCCACTTTTACCACAAATCTAATATACCCCTTAACTCTTTTTTGAGTACGTGTATAAAAAACTAAACCATAAAAAAAAACATAATTCCGTTCAAGATTTGTAAACCCCGAAATCTATCAGAAAAAGACATTTTGGGCCACAGCCTAATTGTTGCCGACGAAATTTAAACTTAAAAGAGTAGTTCTGGAATTTAAACCATAACAGCCACGTAGGCGCATACGACAACGCCACCATGCATAAGCACCACCATTCGGCAACTCTAAAACAGAGAGACAATTGAGGATAAACTAGCGAAGCAAGAACACAAAGTTTTTTAAAGCTCTCTCTCTTATTATTATTAATAAACTCAACATTTCTTTAAAAAACTTTAATTACGCACAAACAACAAACATAATCGTGAACCACGCTTGCATTTCAACAAATTGCGAAATACACAAGACGCTCGCATACAGAATTGCCTACATACACAAACACAAGTGTAAAAGCCATGTATGTGTAAGAACCTTGCTGTAGTAGATCGCGCTGAATACATGCAACGTGGGGAACACACAGTAAAACCAAGTTAAAGTGCACAAGTCATTAACATATGTGTGTCTGTGGCGTCTGCAGAAAGAACCGTATTTCAGAAGGCATCCAAAACTGGGTGCAATGCGACAAATGCAAGATTTGGCACCACTTTGACTGTGTTGGTGTGAACAGCACCATTGCGCAGTTGGAATGGACATGCCCCGCATGCAAGGCCCCAGCAAGTGATCAAGCTTCAACCAGCAAAGGTCCCCAAGTTCCGGAAAACATCAATCCCTGGAACACCGTGCAAGTTGACCAAGTCAATTGCAATATATCAAAGCCACCTCCAGAAATAAATCTGCACAAGCTGACCGAGCAAACACACACGCATACTAGCTCAAATTCCTTGATGTTGGCAATGCTGGAAGAGACACGCGAAGCAATGCTGAAAAAAGGTACATAGAGAAGAAATACATGGTGCTTGCACAGAAGCAGGGAATACTGATATTTCATTAACACCAATTGGACCAAGTGCCTCCCAGTTAGCCGCAAGTCAAGTGCTACCACCGGATCTACCCACCTTTAACGGCAATGCGGAGGACTGGCCGATTTTCATCAGCATGTACGAGAACAGCTGCGCAGTGGCCGGCTTTTCAAATGCAGAAAACATGCTTCGGCTCCAGAAGTGTCTTAAGGGCAAAGCTGATGAGTTGGTGCGTGATAAGCTGCTGCTGCCAGCATTAGTCCCAGAAGTGATCGATACTCTAAAAACCTTCTTTGGGCGACCGGAACAAATCCTTGACCGTTTGATTGATAAAATTAGAAAAATCAAGGTACACAAAGACAAATTGGAATCTCTTATAGACTTTGCAACACGTGTGCAACTATGGAGGCCTGCAAATTAAACTCACACCTGGACAACCCTTACTGCTTCGCGAACTCGTCGATAAGTTGCCCACTCAACAAAAGTTAAACTGGGCCATGCACCCACGCAGTGACGTCATCCCAGTCATCAAATCATTCAGCGATTGGATATACAAGTTAGCTAAAGCTGCATTCACTGTTATACCTGTACCAAGCTCAAGGGCCAGCACCGTCAACACGCACAGGTTCGCCATGGATTGGACAACAACGAAAACCCTCAGTCAGAAGACGATCAGCAACAACAAGCTACTTCGTTTCTCATATCAACGATACTAAGGCGTGCTATAGATGTCTGAAGAACCACCGCCGCAAATGTTTTCTCTAAACGAGATTGTGGCGTCGATAACTGCCAATCTAAGCATCACCCACTTCTTCATAGAGAAGCACCCAAGGCCGAACTCGTCAGTGCCCACCTTAAGGAAAGCAGCATAGAAGAACAATACTTCCGAATTTTTCCCGTCACACTACACGGAAACGGAGTTAAGTTTGACACCTACGCCTTTTTGGATGAAGGCTCATCCGTCACACTTATTGATGACAGCATTATGGGAATTCTTCAGGTTTCCTCGACTCCCGATCCTCTTTGCCTGCAATGGACCAGCGAAACCACTCGAATGGAGAATACATCCGCTAGAGCTCACATTAAAGTATCAGAACCGGGAAGCCACAAAATGCTATGGCTCAATAATGTACGTTCAGTCAAAAATCTCGCGCAACCAATATTCTCACCTACAAGGATTGCCAATAAAATCGTACTCAAACGCACAAACAATGCTGATAATTGGTGCCAATAACTGGACTTTGGCAGTACACCGTAAAATTCGTGAAGGACGACGAAATGCACCCATCGCATCGAAGTGTACACTAGGATGGAGCATCCAAGGAACAATTAATACAAACAGACATATTTCCTTGCATCATTGTAGCTGTAATTGGAGTGAAATCGACAAAGCGGTTAAGGAGAGTTTTAAGCCATTCTGCCGGAAAGCTACTCCGCCGCTTTGAAGCACCTTGAATGTCTACGAGCTAAAATCAGAAAAGACCCAGAACTGTTCGAAAAAATACAATTCCAAATTGATAATCTGATATCAAAAGGATTTGAACCTGAGCCCAAAGACGCAGCTAACCAGATGGATCGCGTATGGTATCTACCGATCTTTATTGCTTTAAGTCCGAATAAACCAAGTAAAATAAGGCTAGTCTGGGATGCAGCAGCCAAGAGCCATGGAAAATCACTTAATGATTTTATTTTAAACGGACCTGACTATCTTATTCCATTAACCGATGTTCTAATGGCATTCAGAGTCGGCAGAATAGCCGTTTGTGCAGACATTGCCGAAATGTTTCATCAGATTAACATTCAAGATAGCGACATGCATGCTCAACGATTTTTATGGCTCCACAAGGATAATCAGACTCCAAAAATATTCGTCATGCGCTCAATGACATTTGGAATTAGCTGCGCCCCTTGCATTGCTCACCATGTTCGCGACAAAAACGCACAGGAATTCAAAAATCTAAATTCACGAGCATACGAGTCCATTACAAAAGCTCACTACGTAGACGATCTCATTGACAGCTACGAAGACGACGATGAAGCAATTGCAGTTGCATCCGCAGTCCGAGATATCCATGCCAAGGGAGGATTCACCATAAGAAACTTGAGCTCCAACTCGACCCCTGTACTTCAATACTTTGGAGAACGACAATTGGATAACCAACACCCAAAAGAATTAGGGGGGCCCGAAAAGGTGCTTGGTATGTACTGGGAACCCTCCAGAGACGTTTTTATGTATATTTTTAGATTTGCAAGATTGAAAAGAGACGTTTTGAATGGTGAAACAGCTCCAATAAAACGCGAAGCCTTACAAGTATTGATGTCCGTATTCGACCCACTGGGCTTGCTATCATGCTACACTATTGGTCTGAAGATGCTACTCCAAAAACTCTGGCAATCTGGTAGATATGGTCATTTTCTACGATACTGCGTTTTTAGTTTTATCGTATCTTTAAAATTGTGCCTGCCACAGATTTTCGCCCTTAATGGGGCGGAAGGGGGCGGGGCGAAATTTTAAAATACACTTGTAGCAGTGTGATATTACATGAGTCTGGAAACAAAATTTGGTTGCTCTAGCTCTTATAGTCTCTGAGATCTAGGCGCTCATCAAGACGGACAGACGGACATGGCTATATCGACTCGGCTATTGATGCTGATCAAGAATATATATACTTTATGGGGTCGGAAACGTTTCCTTCTCTGCGTTACACACATCCACTTTTACCACAAATCTAATATACCCCTTAACTCTTTTTTGAGTACGTGTATAAAAAACTAAACCATAAAAAAAAAACATAATTCCGTTCAAGATTTGTAAACCCCGAAATCTATCAGAAAAAGACATTTTGGGCCACAGCCTAATTGTTGCCGACGAAATTTAAACTTAAAAGAGTAGTTCTGGAATTTAAACCATAACAGCCACGTAGGCGCATACGACAACGCCACCATGCATAAGCACCACCATTCGGCAACTCTAAAACAGAGAGACAATTGAGGATAAACTAGCGAAGCAAGAACACAAAGTTTTTTAAAGCTCTCTCTCTTATTATTATTAATAAACTCAACATTTCTTTAAAAAACTTTAATTACGCACAAACAACAAACATAATCGTGAACCACGCTTGCATTTCAACAAATTGCGAAATACACAAGACGCTCGCATACAGAATTGCCTACATACACAAACACAAGTGTAAAAGCCATGTATGTGTAAGAACCTTGCTGTAGTAGATCGCGCTGAATACATGCAACGTGGGAAACACACAGTAAAACCAAGTTAAAGTGCACAAGTCATTAACATATGTGTGTCTGTGGCGTCTGCAGAAAGAACCGTATTTCAGAAGGCATCCAAAACTGGGTGCAATGCGACAAATGCAAGATTTGGCACCACTTTGACTGTGTTGGTGTGAACAGCACCATTGCGCAGTTGGAATGGACATGCCCCGCATGCAAGGCCCCAGCAAGTGATCAAGCTTCAACCAGCAAAGGTCCCCAAGTTCCGGAAAACATCAATCCCTGGAACACCGTGCAAGTTGACCAAGTCAATTGCAATATATCAAAGCCACCTCCAGAAATAAATCTGCACAAGCTGACCGAGCAAACACACACGCATACTAGCTCAAATTCCTTGATGTTGGCAATGCTGGAAGAGACACGCGAAGCAATGCTGAAAAAAGGTACATAGAGAAGAAATACATGGTGCTTGCACAGAAGCAGGGAATACTGATATTTCATTAACACCAATTGGACCAAGTGCCTCCCAGTTAGCCGCAAGTCAAGTGCTACCACCGGATCTACCCACCTTTAACGGCAATGCGGAGGACTGGCCGATTTTCATCAGCATGTACGAGAACAGCTGCGCAGTGGCCGGCTTTTCAAATGCAGAAAACATGCTTCGGCTCCAGAAGTGTCTTAAGGGCAAAGCTGATGAGTTGGTGCGTGATAAGCTGCTGCTGCCAGCATTAGTCCCAGAAGTGATCGATACTCTAAAAACCTTCTTTCGGCGACCGGAACAAATCCTTGACCGTTTGATTGATAAAATTAGAAAAATCAAGGTACACAAAGACAAATTGGAATCTCTTATAGACTTTGCAACACGTGTGCAACTATGGAGGCCTGCAAATTAAACTCACACCTGGACAACCCCTTACTGCTTCGCGAACTCGTCGATAAGTTGCCCACTCAACAAAAGTTAAACTGGGCCATGCACCCACGCAGTGACGTCATCCCAGTCATCAAATCATTCAGCGATTGGATATACAAGTTAGCTAAAGCTGCATTCACTGTTATACCTGTACCAAGCTCAAGGGCCAGCACCGTCAACACGCACAGGTTCGCCATGGATTGGACAACAACGAAAACCCTCAGTCAGAAGACGATCAGCAACAACAAGCTACTTCGTTTCTCATATCAACGATACTAAGGCGTGCTATAGATGTCTGAAGAACCACCGCCGCAAATGTTTCTCTAAACGAGATTGTGGCGTCGATAACTGCCAATCTAAGCATCACCCACTTCTTCATAGAGAAGCACCCAAGGCCGAACTCGTCAGTGCCCACCTTAAGGAAAGCAGCATAGAAGAACAATACTTCCGAATTTTTCCCGTCACACTACACGGAAACGGAGTTAAGTTTGACACCTACGCCTTTTTGGATGAAGGCTCATCCGTCACACTTATTGATGACAGCATTATGGGAATTCTTCAGGTTTCCTCGACTCCCGATCCTCTTTGCCTGCAATGGACCAGCGAAACCACTCGAATGGAGAATACATCCGCTAGAGCTCACATTAAAGTATCAGAACCGGGAAGCCACAAAATGCTATGGCTCAATAATGTACGTTCAGTACATTCTCACCTACAAGGATTGCCAATAAAATCGTACTCAAACGCACAAACAATGCTGCTAATTGGTGCCAATAACTGGACTTTGGCAGTACACCGTAAAATTCGTGAAGGACGACGAAATGCACCCATCGCATCGAAGTGTACACTAGGATGGAGCATCCAAGGAACAATTAATACAAACAGACATATTTCCTTGCATCATTGTAGCTGTAATTGGAGTGAAATCGACAAAGCGGTTAAGGAGAGTTTTAAGCCATTCTGCCGGAAAGCTACTCCGCCGCTTTGAAGCACCTTGAATGTCTAAAATCAGAAAAGACCCAGAACTGTTCGAAAAAATACAATTCCAAATTGATAATCTGATATCAAAAGGATTTGAACCTGAGCCCAAAGACGCAGCTAACCAGATGGATCGCGTATGGTATCTACCGATCTTTATTGCTTTAAGTCCGAATAAACCAAGTAAAATAAGGCTAGTCTGGGATGCAGCAGCCAAGAGCCATGGAAAATCACTTAATGATTTTATTTTAAACGGACCTGACTATCTTATTCCATTAACCGATGTTTTAATGGCATTCAGAGTCGGCAGAATAGCCGTTTGTGCAGACATTGCCGAAATGTTTCATCAGATTAACATTCAAGATAGCGACATGCATGCTCAACGATTTTTATGGCTCCACAAGGATAATCAGACTCCAAAAATATTCGTCATGCGCTCAATGACATTTGGAATTAGCTGCGCCCTTGCATTGCTCACCATGTTCGCGACAAAAACGCACAGGAATTCAAAAATCTAAATTCACGAGCATACGAGTCCATTACAAAAGCTCACTACGTAGACGATCTCATTGACAGCTACGAAGACGACGATGAAGCAATTGCAGTTGCATCCGCAGTCCGAGATATCCATGCCAAGGGAGGATTCACCATAAGAAACTTGAGCTCCAACTCGACCCCTGTACTTCAATACTTTGGAGAACGACAATTGGATAACCAACACCCAAAAGAATTAGGGGGGCCCGAAAAGGTGCTTGGTATGTACTGGGAACCCTCCAGAGACGTTTTTATGTATATTTTTAGATTTGCAAGATTGAAAAGAGACGTTTTGAATGGTGAAACAGCTCCAACAAAACGCGAAGCCTTACAAGTATTGATGTCCGTATTCGACCCACTGGGCTTGCTATCATGCTACACTATTGGTCTGAAGATGCTACTCCAAAAACTCTGGCAATCTGGTAGATATGGTCATTTTCTACGATACTGCGTTTTAAGTATTATCGTATCTTTAAAATTGTGCCTGCCACAGATTTTCGCCCTTAATGGGGCGGAAGGGGGCGGGGCGAAATTTTAAAATACACTTGTAGCAGTGTGATATTACATGAGTCTGGAAACAAAATTTGGTTGCTCTAGCTCTTATAGTCTCTGAGATCTAGGCGCTCATCAAGACGGACAGACGGACATGGCTATATCGACTTGGCTATTGATGCTGATCAAGAATATATATACTTTATGGGGTCGGAAACGTTTCCTTCTCTGCGTTACACACATCCACTTTTACCACAAATCTAATATACCCCTTAACTCTTTTTTGAGTACGTGTATAAAAAACTAAACCATAAAAAAAAACCATAATTCCGTTAAAGATTTGTAAACCCCGAAATCTATCAGAAAAAGACATTTTGGGCCACAGCCTAATTGTTGCCGACGAAATTTAAACTTAAAAGAGTAGTTCTGGAATTTAAACCATAACAGCCACCTAGTCGCATACGGCAACGCCACCATGCATAAGCACCACCATTCGGCAACTCTAAAACAGAGAGAAAATTGAGGATAAACCAGCGAAGCAAGAACACAAAGTTTTTTAAAGCTCTCTCTCTTTATTATTATTATTAATAAACTTAACATTTCTTTAAAAAACTTTAATTACGCACAAACAACAAACATAATCGTGAACCACGCTTGCATTTCAACAAATTGCGAAATACACAAGACGCTCGCATACACAATTGCCTACATACACAAACACAAGTGTAAAAGCCATGTATGTGTAAGAACCTTGCTGTAGTAGATCGCGCTGAATACATGCAACGTGGGAACACACAGTAAAACCAAGTTAAAGTGCACAAGTCATTAACATATGTGTGTCTGTGGCGTCTGCAGAAACAACCGTATTTCAGAAGGCATCCAAAACTGGGTGCAATGCGACAAATGCAAGATTTGGCACCACTTTGACTGTGTAGGTGTGAACAGCACCATTACGCAGTTGGAATGGACATGCCCCGTATGCAAGGCCCCAGCAAGTGATCAAGCTTCAACCAGCAAAGGTCCCCAAGTTCCGGAAAACATCAATCCCTGGAACACCGTGCAAGTTGACCAAGTCAATTGCAATATATCAAAGCCACCTCCAGAAATAAATCTGCACAAGCTGACCGAGCAAACACACACGCATACTAGCTCAAATTCCTTGATGTTGGCAATGCTGGAAGAGACACGCGAAGCTGAAAAAAGGTACATAGAGAAGAAATACATGGTGCTTGCACAGAAGCAGGGAATACTGATATTTCATTAACACCAATTGGACCAAGTGCCTCCCAGTTAGCCGCAAGTCAAGTGCTACCACCGGATCTACCCACCTTTAACGGCAATGCGGAGGACTGGCCGATTTTCATCAGCATGTACGAGAACAGCTGAGCAGTGGCCGGCTTTTCAAATGCAGAAAACATGCTTCGGCTCCAGAAGTGTCTTAAGGGCAAAGCTTATGAGTTGGTGCGTGATAAGCTGCTGCTGCCAGCATTAGTCCCAGAAGTGATCGATACTCTAAAAACCTTCTTTGGGCGACCGGAACAAATCCTTGACCGTTTGATTGATAAAATTAGAAAAATCAAGGTACACAAAGACAAATTGGAATCTCTTATAGACTTTGCAACGCGTGTGCAACTATGGAGGCCTGCAAATTAAACTCACACCTGGACAACCCCTTACTGCTTCGCGAACTCGTCGATAAGTTGCCCACTCAACAAAAGTTAAACTGGGCCATGCACCCACGCAGTGACGTCATCCCAGTCATCAAATCATTCAGCGATTGGATATACAAGTTAGCTGAAGCTGCATTCACTGTTATACCTGTACCAAGCTCAAGGGCCAGCACCGTCAACACGCACAGGTTCGCCATGGATTGGACAACAACGAAAACCCTCAGTCAGAAGACGATCAGCAACAACAAGCTACTTCGTTTCTCATATCAACGATACTAAGGCGTGCTATAGATGTCTGAAGAACCACCGCCGCAAATGTTTCTCTAAACGAGATTGTGGCGTCGATAACTGCCAATCTAAGCAT
The DNA here is from genome assembly GCF_018151105.1 of Drosophila obscura. Lineage (NCBI taxonomy): Eukaryota > Metazoa > Arthropoda > Insecta > Diptera > Drosophilidae > Drosophila > Drosophila obscura. Next base: position 577,000 of record NW_024542721.1, read on the forward strand.
CACCCACTTCTTCATAGAGAAGCACCCAAGGCCGAACTCGTCAGTGCCCACCTTAAGGAAAGCAGCATAGAAGAACAATACTTCCGAATTTTTCCCGTCACACTACACGGAAACGGAGTTAAGTTTGACACCTACGCCTTTTTGGATGAAGGCTCATCCGTCACACTTATTGATGACAGCATTATGGGAATTCTTCAGGTTTCCTCGACTCCCGATCCTCTTTGCCTGCAATGGACCAGCGAAACCACTCGAATGGAGAATACATCCGCTAGAGCTCACATTAAAGTATCAGAACCGGGAAGCCACAAAATGCTATGGCTCAATAATGTACGTTCAGTCAAAAATCTCGCGCAACCAATATTCTCACCTACAAGGATTGCCAATAAAATCGTACTCAAACGCACAAACAATGCTGCTAATTGGTGCCAATAACTGGACTTTGGCAGTACACCGTAAAATTCGTGAAGGACGACGAAATGCACCCATCGCATCGAAGTGTACACTAGGATGGAGCATCCAAGGAACAATTAATACAAACAGACATATTTCCTTGCATCATTGTAGCTGTAATTGGAGTGAAATCGACAAAGCGGTTAAGGAGAGTTTTAAGCCATTCTGCCGGAAAGCTACTCCGCCGCTTTGAAGCACCTTGAATGTCTACGAGCTAAAATCAGAAAAGACCCAGAACTGTTCGAAAAAATACAATTCCAAATTGATAATCTGATATCAAAAGGATTTGAACCTGAGCCCAAAGACGCAGCTAACCAGATGGATCGCGTATGGTATCTACCGATCTTTATTGCTTTAAGTCCGAATAAACCAAGTAAAATAAGGCTAGTCTGGGATGCAGCAGCCAAGAGCCATGGAAAATCACTTAATGATTTTATTTTAAACGGACCTGACTATCTTATTCCATTAACCGATGTTCTAATGGCATTCAGAGTCGGCAGAATAGCCGTTTGTGCAGACATTGCCGAAATGTTTCATCAGATTAACATTCAAGATAGCGACATGCATGCTCAACGATTTTTATGGCTCCACAAGGATAATCAGACTCCAAAAATATTCGTCATGCGCTCAATGACATTTGGAATTAGCTGCGCCCTTGCATTGCTCACCATGTTCGCGACAAAAACGCACAGGAATTCAAAAATCTAAATTCACGAGCATACGAGTCCATTACAAAAGCTCACTACGTAGACGATCTCATTGACAGCTACGAAGACGACGATGAAGCAATTGCAGTTGCATCCGCAGTCCGAGATATCCATGCCAAGGGAGGATTCACCATAAGAAACTTGAGCTCCAACTCGACCCCTGTACTTCAATACTTTGGAGAATGACAATTGGATAACCAACACCCAAAAGAATTAGGGGGGCCCGAAAAGGTGCTTGGTATGTACTGGGAACCCTCCAGAGACGTTTTTATGTATATTTTTAGATTTGCAAGATTGAAAAGAGACGTTTTGAATGGTGAAACAGCTCCAACAAAACGCGAAGCCTTACAAGTATTGATGTCCGTATTCGACCCACTGGGCGTACGTGTATAAAAAACTAAACCATAAAAAAAAACCATAATTCCGTTAAAGATTTTTAAACCCCGAAATCTATCAGAAAAAGACATTTTGGGCCACAGCCTAATTGTTGCCGACGAAATTTAAACTTAAAAGAGTAGTTCTGGAATTTAAACCATAACAGCCACGTAGTCGCATACGGCAACGCCACCATGCATAAGCACCACCATTCGGCAACTCTAAAACAGAGAGAAAATTGAGGATAAACCAGCGAAGCAAGAACACAAAGTTTTTTAAAGCTCTCTCTCTTATTATTATTAATAAACTCAACATTTCTTTAAAAAACTTTAATTACGCACAAACAACAAACATAATCGTGAACCACGCTTGCATTTCAACAAATTGCGAAATACACAAGACGCTCGCATACACAATTGCCTACATACACAAACACAAGTGTAAAAGCCATGTATGTGTAAGAACCTTGCTGTAGTAGATCGCGCTGAATACATGCAACGTGGGAACACACAGTAAAACCAAGTTAAAGTGCACAAGTCATTAACATATGTGTGTCTGTGGCGTCTGCAGAAAGAACCGTATTTCAGAAGGCATCCAAAACTGGGTGCAATGCGACAAATGCAAGATTTGGCACCACTTTGACTGTGTTGGTGTGAACAGCACCATTGCGCAGTTGGAATGGACATGCCCCGCATGCAAGGCCCCAGCAAGTGATCAAGCTTCAACCAGCAAAGGTCCCCAAGTTCCGGAAAACATCAATCCCTGGAACACCGTGCAAGTTGACCAAGTCAATTGCAATATATCAAAGCCACCTCCAGAAATAAATCTGCACAAGCTGACCGAGCAAACACACACGCATACTAGCTCAAATTCCTTGATGTTGGCAATGCTGGAAGAGACACGCGAAGCTGAAAAAAGGTACATAGAGAAGAAATACATGGTGCTTGCACAGAAGCAGGGAATACTTAAGGGCAAAGCTTATGAGTTGGTGCGTGATAAGCTGCTGCTGCCAGCATTAGTCCCAGAAGTGATCGATACTCTAAAAACCTTCTTTGGGCGACCGGAACAAATCCTTGACCGTTTGATTGATAAAATTAGAAAAATCAAGGTACACAAAGACAAATTGGAATCTCTTATAGACTTTGCAACGCGTGTGCAACTATGGAGGCCTGCAAATTAAACTCACACCTGGACAACCCCTTACTGCTTCGCGAACTCGTCGATAAGTTGCCCACTCAACAAAAGTTAAACTGGGCCATGCACCCACGCAGTGACGTCATCCCAGTCATCAAATCATTCAGAGATTGGATATACAAGTTAGCTGAAGCTGCATTCACTGTTATACCTGTACCAAGCTCAAGGGCCAGCACCGTCAACACGCACAGGTTCGCCATGGATTGGACAACAACGAAAACCCTCAGTCAGAAGACGATCAGCAACAACAAGCTACTTCGTTTCTCATATCAACGATACTAAGGCGTGCTATAGATGTCTGAAGAACCACCGCCGCAAATGTTTCTCTAAACGAGATTGTGGCGTCGATAACTGCCAATCTAAGCATCACCCACTTCTTCATAGAGAAGCACCCAAGGCCGAACTCGTCAGTGCCCACCTTAAGGAAAGCAGCATAGAAGAACAATACTTCCGAATTTTTCCCGTCACACTACACGGAAACGGAGTTAAGTTTGACACCTACGCCTTTTTGGATGAAGGCTCATCCGTCACACTTATTGATGACAGCATTATGGGAATTCTTCAGGTTTCCTCGACTCCCGATCCTCTTTGCCTGCAATGGACCAGCGAAACCACTCGAATGGAGAATACATCCGCTAGAGCTCACATTAAAGTATCAGAACCGGGAAGCCACAAAATGCTATGGCTCAATAATGTACGTTCAGTCAAAAATCTCGCGCAACCAATATTCTCACCTACAAGGATTGCCAATAAAATCGTACTCAAACGCACAAACAATGCTGCTAATTGGTGCCAATAACTGGACTTTGGCAGTACACCGTAAAATTCGTGAAGGACGACGAAATGCACCCATCGCATCGAAGTGTACACTAGGATGGAGCATCCAAGGAACAATTAATACAAACAGACATATTTCCTTGCATCATTGTAGCTGTAATTGGAGTGAAATCGACAAAGCGGTTAAGGAGAGTTTTAAGCCATTCTGCCGGAAAGCTACTCCGCCGCTTTGAAGCACCTTGAATGTCTACGAGCTAAAATCAGAAAAGACCCAGAACTGTTCGAAAAAATACAATTCCAAATTGATAATCTGATATCAAAAGGATTTGAACCTGAGCCCAAAGACGCAGCTAACCAGATGGATCGCGTATGGTATCTACCGATCTTTATTGCTTTAAGTCCGAATAAACCAAGTAAAATAAGGCTAGTCTGGGATGCAGCAGCCAAGAGCCATGGAAAATCACTTAATGATTTTATTTTAAACGGACCTGACTATCTTATTCCATTAACCGATGTTCTAATGGCATTCAGAGTCGGCAGAATAGCCGTTTGTGCAGACATTGCCGAAATGTTTCATCAGATTAACATTCAAGATAGCGACATGCATGCTCAACGATTTGTATGGCTCCACAAGGATAATCAGACTCCAAAAATATTCGTCATGCGCTCAATGACATTTGGAATTAGCTGCGCATTGCTCACCATGTTCGCGACAAAAACGCACAGGAATTCAAAAATCTAAATTCACGAGTATACGAGTCCATTACAAAAGCTCACTACGTAGACGATCTCATTGACAGCTACGAAGACGACGATGAAGCAATTGCAGTTGCATCCGCAGTCCGAGATATCCATGCCAAGGGAGGATTCACCATAAGAAACTTGAGCTCCAACTCGACCCCTGTACTTCAATACTTTGGAGAACGACAATTGGATAACCAACACCCAAAAGAATTAGGGGGGCCCGAAAAGGTGCTTGGTATGTACTGGGAACCCTCCAGAGACGTTTTTATGTATATTTTTAGATTTGCAAGATTGAAAAGAGACGTTTTGAATGGTGAAACAGCTCCAACAAAACGCGAAGCCTTACAAGTATTGATGTCCGTATTCGACCCACTGGGCTTGCTATCATGCTACACTATTGGTCTGAAGATGCTACTCCAAAAACTCTGGCGAGTTAGTATAACATGGGACCCAGAGATTCCAAATACACTTCTTATTTTTTGGACACAATGGAAAAGCGTACTTCTTCAAGCTGGATAACTAAAATTCCCTCGCTACTAATCATACCTGATGCCAAATGCAGACCAGATCGACTTGCATACATTCGTAGACGCAAGTGAAGACGCCTATGCCGCAGTCACCTACCTTCGCATAAAGAGAGGAGAGGACATCGACACGGAATTAGTTGCAGCCAAATGTAAAGTCGCACCATTGAAACCCGTCTCACTACCATGCATGCAGCTTTTGGCAGCCGTAATAGGAGTGGGACTAGCAAAAAGAACCATGAACACTCGAGGACTTAGAATCAATTCAAGCACATACTGGTCCGACTCAAAAACCGTTCTTCAATGGTTAATTATGGACCCTCGAAAATTTCAATCCTTTGTTATGCATAGAGTTGGTGAGATCATAGATAACACCAGCCGTAAACATTGGCGCTGGATTCCTACGAAGGAAAACGTTGCAGACTCAGCTAAAAAATTCTTCAAAACTCCCGATGCATCCAGGTGGATCCAAGGCCCTCAATTCCTTAGACAATCGGAAGATGAATGGCCACAACAAGATGTCGTTTTTGATCAAAATAACGACCAATCCGAATTACATAAGCATGTTTTCATAATAACGAAACTAAAGCATTTTGATTTTGCAGTGAATTACTTTTCGGACTGTAGACGTCTATATAGAGCCGTAGCTACCTTCATCCTATACATCCAAAGGCTGAAAGCAAAATGCGCCAGAAAATCACTGCCAAAATTCCTAAGTCCTGAAATCATACATGCAGCAAAGTCGTGGCTATTTAAACAGTCGCAGTCAAAGGCGTATTGTATGGAAATCAGCGCTCTTATACTCTGTGGACAAGTCAAGCCCATTAATTGCTCTGAACGTTTACCTAGACGCAGAAGACATCCTACGTGTACAAGGAAGAGAAGATCGCCTGAATCCAAAAGAAAACGCCATCGTATTGCCAAAAGAGTGCAGAGTCGCCTTTTTAGTGGCAAAGTACTACCACGAAAAATCTCACCACATGCTCCACGAGTCAACTATCAACCTAATTCGAAGCACATTTTATATGTCTGCGAGTATTGTACAAAACTGTGCGTAAGGAATGTCAAAAATGCAAAATCGCCAATTCGCCAAAGGTACCCCAAATGACACCTGTACCAGCTGCCAGACTGGCTTGTTTCGAAAGACCATTTACATATACGGGTGTCGATTATTTCGGCCCCATATTAGTGAATGTTGGAAGGCACAAGGAAAAGCGTTGGGGAGTCCTATTTACATGCCTCACATTAAGAGCAGTACATGTAGAAGTGGCACACAAGCTTGACGTAAGCTCTTGTATAATGTGCCTAAAGAACTTCATGGCCCTCCGTGGAACTCCAAAAGAAATCCAAAATCCGACAATGGGACCAACTTCAAAGCCACTGAAAAGATCGTAAAGGAGGAACTTAAGCAAATCGACTTTGATGAAATCACCATCCGCTACGAAGCTATTAAATGGCGCTTCAACCCACCAGCTGCACCCCACATGGGCGGAGCGTGGGAACGACTAGTTAGATCTGTGAAGACTGTCTTAAAATCTGCCCATCTGCCGATCTGCCCATCAAATAATTTTAATGACGAGACCCTCCGAGCCGCTCTAATGGAAGCTGAAACCAGTATTAACTCCAGACCACTAACCTTTGTCTCCCTAGATTCAGCAGACGATGATGCCCTTACTCCAAATTACCTACTTCTGGGATCACCAAATGGCTACAAACCAATGGCAGAAGACAACACTGATCTAAGGCTGCGCTGGCATCAATCGCAACTTTTCGCCGATAAATTCTGGAAGCGTTGGGTAAAGGAGTACACACCAACTCTGACTAGACGCAGCAAGTGGTTCACCAAACGCCCGCCAGTAGCTATAGGAGATATAGTCATCGTTATTGACGACCAGCTGCCTAGGAACCTGTGGCCAAAGGGGCGTATTAGTGTATTAAGCACCACCATTCGGCAAATCTAAAACAGAGAGACAATTGAGGATAAACTAGCGAAGCAAGAACACAATGTTTTTTAAAGCTCTCTCTTATTATTATTAATAAACTCAACACTACTTGTCGTGTTGACTAGTGTAATCTTCGCGGTGGACAATTGAATGGTTTATCACTCTCAACCGTGATTTTCATTACAGTTTTTACTTTGGGTTTTACCAATCTATTGGATAGCAAATATTGTTCTTCGAAAATACGTTCAGATTGTTCTCTTACTTTATAATTAATTTCTTCTCCGACCTTGAAAGTAGCGATGCCCTCTTGCACAACATTGATGGCTAACATTTCTTTATCCAAACCATTTGGCTCGCTTTCTACGTTGATGTCTACGTTTTCATTACCTTGTATATGTACAATGTTTTTAAAAGGATTCGATTTCCCTACTCTTTTTTTTTTGTCTGGACGTTGATATGCAATGACTGCACCATCAAGTGGCCCATGCGACACCAACCCGAAGCCTGTTACGCGCGGAACCCAGGCAGAAACGCTGCCCTCCTCCCGCCCAACCGACCGAGGGGCGCTGCCGCATGACGCGCGACGCGTGTTACCGAACCGATCGCGAGCATGCAGGAAAAATAGGTGTTGGACTAAATTTCGAGGAAAATTAGAGCTAAACACAACTTAAAGAGCTAAACATGCAAAGATAGCTAAGAAATATAACTAATTACGGGAAAGGTATGTTAGTATTAGTGATTTAAGAAGAGGAAGGGAATTAGTAGTTGATATTATGTGGTAGAGGGAATTGAAGTCCGAGCAAAGTACCCTAAATGGTTCGTGCAAGGAATAATTCGATCTACAAAGCGGAAGGAACAAAGGAATGAAGTTTCTAGATCTAATAGGAATCGTAAAGTTTATGCGGCTCAACAAGTCAGGGCTATCTACGTCACCCTTGATCAGGTTGTGCATAAAAATCACACCAAGCATTTTTCTACGACTAACTAAGGTTGGAAGGTTTATTAAAAGCAATCTACGAGGATAAGATGGCAGTCTCACACCTGCATCCCAGTTAAGGCCACGCAGAGCAAAAAGTAAAAAGTTTCTCTGGACTGATTCTATATGGTCCTGGTGTATTTTGTACTGGGGGCACCATACACAAGAGCCGTACTCTAAAATCGGACGAACAAGCGAGATGTAGAGAGTCTTCGTTATATAGGGGTCGTCAAATTCCTTTGATCACCTCTTTATAAACCCAAGCACTCCCATGGCCTTATTTACCATGGTAGAAATGTGTTCACAAAACTTTAACTTTGGGTCTAATTTAACACCAAGATCATCAACCAAGGTAATTCTCTCAAGAGAACCACCGCAGAGGCTGTAAGGAGCCAAAAGGGGGCTGGAGCGATGAAATGTCATTACTTTGCATTTTGAGGCATTAAGGTGTAACATATTTGCACAACACCATGATTGAAAGTTATTGAGATCGGATTGCAAGCGAGAGTGAAATGAAATGTCCTTATACTGGACACAAAGTTTAACATCATCCGCATACATGAGTACTCGAGAGTTGGTTAATACTGAAGGCAGATCATTAATAAAGAGAGTGAATAGTAGGGGGCCTAGATGGCTGCCCTGTGGTACTCCAGAAGTAACCTTAACAGGTGAAGAGATGGAATTTTTGAAGAGGACTCTTTGAGACCTAGAACGAAGGTAGCTAGAAATCCATCTCAAAAGATTAGGCGGAAACCCTAAAAGGTCAAGTTTTTGTGCTAAAAGGGAATGGTTTTCAGAATTGAATGCTTTACTAAAATCAGTGTAAATGACATCCGTCTGCAAGTTACCTTGAAAGCCTTTAATGATAAAAGAGGTAAACTCTAATAAATTTGTGGTGGGACGGAGATATAAGTGATTTGCAGAGATGTTGCAAGTGCGGAGTTAAAATTTTTTCAAACATTTTAGGAATAGCGGATAACTTAGATATACCTCTATAATTATTTGCATCAGACTTGCTACCTTTCTTATGGAGCGGAATAATAAAAGATTCCAGATGGGGGGGAAGCATGAAGAGTTAATGGATAGGGTGAATAGTTTAAGCAAGGGTCCACACAGAGCGTCGGCACAGTACCTAAGTACACAGCCGGGAACTCCGTCGGGATCTGGTAAAAACACCGGCTTAACTAGTCGAATATCATGAAGCAGTGAGCTTTTATTTAACAAAGGGCTGAAGATGCCATTCGACCTTGGTAAACTGTATGGATACGGCTGACCAGAGTAGCTTTCATGAGAATAGGTTGTTTGGAAAATTTTCCCAAAAAGATCGGCAATTGCCTGATCATTGTTTGCTGACATATTGAGAAAAGATAACGAGGATAGATGTGCGGACGTTCTACGCTTACTATTTACGAAGCTGTAAAACTGTTTAGGGTCCTGTGAAAATCGTATCCTGCATCGAGATAGGTAGTTTTTATAGCACTGAGCGTTAAGAACGGAGAAATTTGACCGAGCTATTACATAGTGAGAAAGACAAGAGGGAGAACCAACTTCTCGAAATTTTTTATAAAGTCTTGATTTTAAATTTTTTAGACTGTATAACTCTTTGGTAAACCAAGGAGGCTTTCCAGATCTAACCGGACAAGAAAGTGGGACACAAGAATCAAAAAATGTGTCAAGTACATTGTAAAAAATGTTTGTGACTTTCATAAAGTCAGTGCACAAGTACAGAGCGGACCAATCAAAATCCCTAATAAGGTTATTAAGCTTCGTAAGCTCGGCTTTACGAAAGCAGCGGACACGTTCAGATAGCCTATCCATTCGATCCAATACAGTAGGGCCGATATCGACTGACACTTCGAATGTAGGATGGTAGGAGTCTTCAGGTATACTGAGCGGAAGGGCTCGGGTTAACAACGCTATGGTCGGATCCGAGACAAAGCACAGATCAAGCAATCGACCCAAGGAATTTTTCACATGGTTGACTTGAGACAGGGATAGGTCTAGCAAGCCGTCTATAAAGTCATGTCGTGACATGGGCAAAAGGTTATTAGACTCGTTTACCGAAGACCAAACAGTATGGTCTTTATCTGATAGCAAGGAAGAAACAGTTTTTAAAGCGGACAGGTGATGCTCGTATATTAAGATATCCGAGGAAGGTGGAATATACGAGCAAGTAATGAAAATGGAAAAGCCTGGGAGAATCCTGTTCCGACGTGAAGTTTGAGTCCACTGCAATAAGGACGCCACCTCCACGTCGAGACGAACGGTCATTTCTAAAAATTGTGTACCGACCTGCCAAAACTTCGGAACTAAGGATGTCCGGCTTTAACCAGGTCTCGGTGAACACAATAACGTGGGACGAGAATGCGAGACTCTCAAGGAAAAGAGTGCTGAGCTTACTACGCAAGCCTCTAGCATTCTGGTAGGTAACTAAAAGAGAGGAAGTTAGTTTTTTGGATGGGTAGAAGTAGAGGTGGAAGATGAGGATGAAGAAGTACCAATGGTCTGACTACTAGGAAAAGTAATGGGGGGCCTATTCTTTTTCTTAGCCTTAAACTCTTTAACCACCAAATGCTCCGGCCAAAACTTGGCGCTTATCTTGAAGGAAGATATCTCCCTGGCGTAAGAAAAGTTACATTTTTCCACCTTTAAGCCGACGGCTTTTATTTTGCTTTGTATAAAAGCGGTCACATCATTGGATGTGAGGTCAGGGGCTAGCCGCGAGACAAAAACTTGTCGCTTTGGTGGGACTCCCACCAGTGGTTTTGGCACCACAGGCCTAGTACCTGTGATGGCAGTATCCGGTGGTCCTGGACATCTATTAGCTGGTGGGAGACGAAACTGAGGGAATAGTTAAGGGGTTGGGTGCGGACTCGATGGACACGGACTCTACAGACATTTCTAACTGCATACTCTCCGAAGTGACGCATTCGGCTCCCGAATCTGCATCACCAGCAGCGATCGTTGCCCTTGGAGTAGCAAACGTAATCAACTGCTGCACTAAGGGAGTGGTCGGAGTAAGTTTTTCAGATGCCGGTGGACATGAGGCAGTCGGCACTTGCAAGTCCCGCGGAGTCGACTTCTTGCGCCTCGGAGACTCAGCCAGCAGCTGTAAACTGCTGAACTGAGTGTTCATGGCCAAGAGCCGATCATATTGCTGTTTAAAGCCTACGATCAGAACGCATGTCGCAACAGCTTATAGGTGAGAGCGTTACTACACAAAAAGTTACAAGAGCGAGAGCGAAAGAACAGTTATTGAGAGTTAGGTGATAGAGAGAGTGATAGACGGCAATAACTACGACAAAGAGCGGCTAAATGTAATGAGAGGGCGTACTTACAAAAAGCAACAACACAAACACACGACTAACCGACGCACAAAATTTATTAAATAAGTTGTGTTTTTACACAATTATCAGGCATGCACCCGCGGTAAAAGTATGATTTTAATGTAAGTTAGTTAGAGAGTTAAATTATAGATAAAAAAACACCGGCTGTTTAAGTTAAACAAAAGGAAAATGCGGAGCGCTAAACAAAAACACGTCTGGTCACTACGAAATGGACGAACGATGTGTGGCTTCTGGCTTTGAATTTGTAATATTAATTGTATTGTTTGCTTTAAGTTTGTGATAGTTCGCTACATTGACTTTTTCTTTTGGATCCACTATTTCCGCTACAATTGACTCTACGCTCTACTTTTTACTCTTCTTTTGACTCTACTGTTGAGACTTTACATTGTGTTATACTCTTTGTCGTTTCTTTGATGCCTACCTTTACAGGCTGTACACAGTTATCGCACCATTTTACATCGATCAATCTCTGCCCGTAACACATGCCCGTAATCACTACAGGCATAGCAAACTCCATCTGTGCGTACCGGCTTGCGGCACTCGGCTGCGGAATGGCCAAAGCTATGGCAATTCTAACATTTCATGGCCTGTGACGAAGTAGTGGTGGTCCCTTTTTGGCTTACATCTGACTTGGTTCCTGTGTACTTCTTAACGTCCACCAAGGAAGGGCGCATCTTAGTGGGTGGTGGACGAGGTCTGTGCAGGTGCTGGAATGCCATAAGCATAGCCTCTGCTGAGACAAAACATTGAAGCTAAGCTTGATTGCGTAACTGTTGATCTGGGATTCCATCAATCAGGTATGGTATGGTTTTCGCTTCGTTCATATTTAGATCTTTGACAAGTAGCAACTTTTCGTGATAGTGATACTTCTGAAATTGTAGTCTGGACAGCAATTCACAACGCGTGCTTTCTCGTCTCTGCTCGATCCAAAACGGATCTCGCTTTTCATTTTATTCTTTTCTTTTCTCCTTCTTATTCTCAGCGCTCTCTCTATATTGAGAGTGTCTCTATATGTGTTGGTGCTGAGAGCACAATTACAGTGGTCTTAATGGCTAGTATTATATATATGTACAGTGGTATAAGGGGATGGTACTGCTACAAATGCCACCTTTTTTAAGCCGAACTCAGAGCAATATATGTGGGATGCGGTAGTGTTGGGGTAGTGCCAAGGAACACCAGAAGCGGGAACACCATAAATCCTCTGTCCTTACCCTAAGATATCGATAAGAGACGCGGACTCAGTTGCAACGTGAGAAAAGAGTGGCACCGTACCGCCTTCTTCATTCGCTGCCGAAATCTCGTACAAGACACAATGAAAATCATCTATTAAAATTAAGTCGAATAAGCTATAACCTCTAAATAAACAGTCATCGTTCTTTAAATAAAACGCATTTATGTCAAAAACCCCTGTTCGGCTAAGTGCAGACCCATGACAGCACAAATAGAAGCATAGCGATCATTATACCAAAAACTGGTAATTGTAATGAACTAAATTAGCAGTACTTTGAGAAGACAATCACAAAAACCACATACGTATCGTCTGAACGCGAAAACGAGTAAGATGCGTGTTGTGTTTCGGTATGGAGAAAATGTTGTGTTCAGGGTGAGAACTAAAATCGAACTGCCTTTATTACTCTCTCAAGCGCTCTCTGAGCATACATACATTCGGGTGAGGTAGTGTTAGTGTGTATGTGAATACATTTCAATGGATCGTGCAATAATACTTATGTTGCTAACATATAACACATCTCTCCCCTTAAATTACGGTTTGTTAATGATTTTTACGTTTCCTCTAAGGCTAAGGTGAGTAGCGGCTGGGGACTCTGCGTTGGCGAGTGCTGCTACGGATGGGGATACCCGAACGTCGTTGTTGGGGTTGTTGTAGAACGTTTTGTGTAGATGCTGCAGGCACTTCGTTGGAGCCAGCAATAGATTGAGAATTCTGTACTGGATCGGATGACGGTTCTTCTTCTTGGGTTAGTGTCGTCGGAGTTGCGGGCGAACTTGAGACTTCAGGAGCCCACCAAAACTTATTGTTGTCCTCGTTGTAGCTGGAGTTGCAGTTATCAGGGTCAGATCTTGGCTTTATCTGGTTTATGTGGCGCTTGATGAAACCTGTGGATGAACGAAGGATAAATAACATACGACCTATAGGCCGATCGATGATAGCTTTTATCCACTTTTCTCCCCTTGCATAGTTTCTGGCAAAAACTTTCTGATTAGGAGAATACTTTGTTTGCTGCGTCTGCTTGCTTTCAGATCTCTTCTCGAAGAGTTGACTTAAGATCGTTCGAACCGGACGACCATGAAGAAGTTCTGCAGGTGTTTTTCCTTCAGAGTTAGGTGTGAAACGATACGTGCTGAGGTACTTTGTTACGGCTGTGTTGACTCGATATCCATCCTTTATATTTTTGCTGACGAACGTTTTGAATGTTTGGACGAAGCGCTCAGCAAGTCCATTTGATGCTGGATGAAATGGGGCGGTTGTGATGTGGCTTATTCCATGTAGCTGACAGAACTGATTAAACGAGTCGGATGTAAGTTGAGGCCCGTTATCACTGACTAAAGTTTTAGGATAACCCTCAATGGCAAAAATGGCTGTAGGTGCGGCTATAGTGTTTTCTGTTGTTGTCGCTGTCATTTGTACTACGAACGGAAACTGAGAATGTGCATCGACGCAAATTAACCACATGGAGTCAAATATAGGACCGGCAAAGTCGATGTGTATTCTTTCCCAGGCGGATGTCGTTTTTGGCCAGCTCTGGAATTCCTTTACTGGGGCTGGATTGCCTATCTTGCAAACGCTACAATCCTTTGCAATTGTTGCGATATCATCGTCGATACCTGGCCACCACACGTGTTGTCGTGCCAGTTGTTTCATGCGTACTATTCCCCAATGACCCTCGTGGAGGATATTTACAATCTTATTCCGTAGTGTTTGAGGAATGATGACTCTATTTACGTCAGAATGGAGACATAGTAGCTTGTTGTTAATCGTCAGGGCAAATCTACGATTAAATTATGGCAACATTTCGAGATCCTGCTGTTGTTCTGGCCAACCAGTAGATACGAATTGATAGACCTTTTTTAGAGTACGGTCGTTTTGAAGATGTTGCAAGATTATGTCGGCATTTATTGGACATGACATCTCGACGACATTGTAGCATGCCTCTTCTGTGTCGAACTTTTCATCCGAGCTGATAGGAAGACGTGAGAGTGCGTCTGCATTTCCATGAGCTGTGGTGCTGCGATACCTTATTTCAAAGTTGTATGCCATCAAGATTATAGCCCAACGTTGAAGCCTGTTCGAAGTCATCGTAGGCAGATGCTTGCTTGTGTTGAATATCGTGACCAATGGCTTGTGATCCGTAATGAGAATAAACTTTCTGCCGTAAAGGTACTGGTGGAATTTCTTTACCCCAAATACAATCGAAAGTGCTTCCTTTTCTATTTGGCTGTATCGAACCTGGTGGACATCTAAGGTTTTAGATGCAAATGCTATTGGTCTTTCCTTACCATCTGCTTGAGTGTGTGACATTACCGCACCAATGCCATATGAAGATGCATCGGTGGCTAGAACAAGCGGTAGATGCTCGTTGAAATGTGCTAGTTCTGTAGCGTTGAGAATGTGTGCTTTTAAAGCTGTAAAAGCCTGCTGCTGACTCCGACCGAATTTGAAGACTACGTTCTTCCTTCGAAGCTGATTGAGCGGAGACGCTAGCTGAGAAAAATTGGGGATGAAATTGCACTAGTAGTTAACTTTTCCCATGAAAGCATCCAGCTGCTGTAGATTAATGGGGGGTTTCAATTGCTTCACAGCTTCTAGTCCCGAGGTATCCGGAAGGATGCCCTTGATGCTTACTCTTCTTCCGAGATACTCAATTTCGTCTCTCAAGAAGAAACACTTCTCCCTCTTACATTTAATGCCATTCTCTCGTAGAATGCGTAAAACTTGTTCGAGGCGGGCAAGGTGCTGCTCAACTGTTGGAGCTGAGATTATTATGTCGTGTAGGTAATTTCCACAACCTTCTATGCCACTCAGAAGTTGTTCAAGATGACGCTGGAATATAGCTGGAGCGCTAGCTATTCCATATGGTAAACGTTGGTATTGGAAGATACCCAATGGCGTGCTGACGACCATAAGTTCTTTTGCCGCATCATCTAACTCCATTTGAAGATATGCGTCTTTCAAGTCGATTTTGGAGAAATGGGTGCCGTGACGGATCGTATGTAATAAAGACTCACGTGTTGGCAGTGGATATTGCTCGATGTCCAATTGTGAATTGACACCTTGTTTGAAGTCGCCACAGATCCGTAGTGCTCCACCTGGCTTGGGTGCTAGTACTATTGGTGATGCCCAGTTGCTGAATTTGACTGCTTTTCAAATACCGGCATCTGTGAGACGCTTAACTTCCTCCTTGAACTTTTCCATTTGAGCAAATGGAATTGGTCTGCTTTTGTAGAATTTCGGCACGAAATTTTGCTTTAAGTAGATGCTTGCCTTAAAGTTTTTTATTGTACCGATAGCCGGTTCAAATACTTCTTTGTAATTGTTACAAAGATCAGTCATTTGAGAACCCTGCACTTGACTCACATTTGAAATTTGTTGAATTTCGAAATTGAATGTCTGAAACAAATCCATTCCGAACAGATTGTTTGAGTTTTCTACATTTGTCACGATTATGACAACATTTGCCAATTTATTGCCACACTTTGCCACAGTGTGCAATTCACCCAGCACGGGGATTTGTTGTTGGGCAAACGCATGCAAAATGCGATCACACTTCCGCAGCTTTGGACTTTTGAGTTGTTTGTAAGTTTTCAAATTCATAACAGACACAGTTGCGCCAGAATCCATTTGGAAAGAAATGATTTCGTTGAAGATTTTCAGGTCGATTAAATTTTTATTTCCATCCAACTGCACCAGGTTTGACACGATGTGAATTGTTTGAACTGATTCTGCATGTTTTGCTTTGTTTTGGTATTTTTGGTGATCATTCAATTTCCAGGTTTTTTCTTTCATATCTTTGCACTGCTTTGACATGCAAACGATAGCTATGTGTCCCTTTCTTCCACATTTATGGCAAGTAGCCTCGCGAAATTTACAATTTTCACGAGTGTGCGTGTTTCCACAACCGGAGCAAGATTTGAGAGTGTTCTTGCCTTCTTTTGTTTCCATACCACTTCGTTTCTGTTGATGTTGCTTATGTGTGTGTACAGCGTTCATGTCCAGTGCTTTGTTCTCTCTCTCCTTTATGACCGCGACTGTTTTCGTTGTTGTCTCGTACGTTTCGGCAATTGCGAGTACGTCAGCGAGGGAAGGCTGAAGCTTTTGCAAAGCGGCTGTGCGTACGGCTTCGAATGGCGTGTGTACAATTATTTGATCGCGTATCATTTCGTCAACATAATTGTATGTACACCCATTGGCGTTGCAAGCAAACTGACACTCACGAGCTATACCACGTAGATCAGCTACCCATTCCTTATGTGATTGTGAGTCCCGCATCTGACGTTTAAAAAATTCATATCGAGCAGCAACAATGTGACGCTTCTGTTTGAAATGCTCCGATAATTTGTCTGTGATTTGTGTATATGACTGCTGGTCCAAATGTTCGCTACCAAACAGATTTTTTACAAGTTCAAAAACTTTTGAGCCTACCCACGATAGAAGATATGCTTTTTGTTTCTCGACGGAGGTAACGGAATACGCGGCGAAATGCTGCGAAATTTGTTGTAAATACGTCTCCCAATTTTGTTGATCCTTATTAAAACTTGGGAACGGCGGACAAGCTGTTAATTCTGCTGATATAGATCAACCATTGTTTTGTGCGAGCATGGCTTCCATCCATTGTTGTTGCTGTTGCATTAACTTTTCTGTGAATTGTTGCTGTTGAGCCAACAATGCACTTATGTCTGTGGAATTTCTATCCATTGTTGTTGTTTTATCCTCGTCGCCAAAATGTTGTGTTTCGGTATGGAGAAAACGTTGTGTTCAGGGTGAGAACTAAAATCGAACTGACTTTATTACTCTCTCAAGCGCTCTCTGAGCATACATACATTCGGGTGAGGTAGTGTTAGTGTGTATGTGAATACATTTCAATGGATCGTGAAATAATACTTATGTTGCTAACATATAACAATGCGCATCTGAGAAGCCTGCGCTGCAAGGTTTCTATTCTAATATGTTGCCTCCGTAGTTCTTCGATAGCCAACAGTCTCGGTAAAAGCATTTTGATGAAGTTTACCGTAAAATTCAGATGTCTGTTTTTATAACAGCTGATTGCTGTCATTCACGGAGAGTTGCCAAACAAAAGGCTAGAATGGCCGAGTACATTGTTTGGTTCGACTTGCACGATATGGGATGTTTTTTTGCATTGAAATTATAAAAGTACAGCTTTGAAAAATCAATTATTTTATATCATAAAAGAAAAAAATAAAAACCAATTGTTTTGATATGATAAAATCAATAAAACTGCAAAATGAACTCTATTCGAATTGAATCTTGAAATGTGTCAACCCTTAGATCGAATTTGGTTTGTGACAATGCTAAGAAAAACGAAATCGTTTGGAATTCTGTGGCACCGCGGAAATTTTTAAGCGGAAATTTTTAAGCGGAATTCCTCTGCGCGGTTTCCAATTTCACTAGTGATTTCTGTGGCACTCATGAATAAATCAAATTAAAACAAATTTCTACAATTCAAGACTCACCCTTTGTATGAATGCAATTAACAATATGTTTAAAAATATAAACACAACAGAGCAATAATTATCGCTCCGCATGAATTTTTATACCCGTACTCAAAAAAGAGTTAAGGGGTATATTAGATTTGTGGTAAAAGTGGATGTGTGCAACGCAGAGAAGGAAACGTTTCCGACCCCATAAAGTATATATATTCTTGATCAGCATCAATAGCCAAGTCTATATAGCCATGTCCGTCTGTCCGTCCGTCTGTCCGTCCGTCCGTCTTGATGAGCGCCTGGATCTCAGAGACTATAAGAGCTAGAGAAATCAAATTTGGTTTCCAGACTCATGTGATATCACACTGCTACAAGTGTATTTCAAAATTTCGTCCCGCCCCCTTCGGCCCACACAAAGGACGAAAATCTGTGGCAGGCACAGTATCGCAGTATCGTAGAGAATGCCCATATCTACCAGATTGCCGAATCTGAATCAGATCGGATTATAATTATAGCCAGAATGAAGAAATTCATTTTCAGTTGCTTCCCCTCCCCATCCACCACAAACGACAACGCAACTCATTTTCCTTCTCGCTCGCACATTCTGCCGCGTTCAGTGCGCGAGCAACCCCTAGCGGAAGAGATGTAGAATCTAATTGGAACATGTACAATCTACATGTTAGATGTAGAATACAAATTGTATATGTAGATGTAGATAGCATATGTAGCAAAAAAATGTAAAATGTAAAATTTTTTTTTTTTTCTAAAATTCTTAAAAATCATAAACTCAAAAATGTATATACTGACTGAGTACGGGTATAAGTAGAGTCGCGTCCCCAGAAGCGACTCACACGTTCCTTCTCGTTATTTTTATACCCGTCAAAAAAGAGTTAAGGGGTATATTAGATTTGTGGTAAAAGTGGATGTGTCTAACGCAGAGAAATAAACGTTTCCGACCACATAAAGTATATATATTCTTGATCAGCATCAATAGCCGCGTCGATAGAGCCATATCTCTCTGTCCGTCTTGTTTGACGCTTGGATCTCAGAGACTATAAGAGCTACGGCAACCAAATTTGGTTGAACAAAAATCTGTGGCAGGCACAATTTTAAAGTTACGATAAAACTAACAACGCAGTATCGTAGAGAATGCCAGAATGAAGAAATTCATTTTCTGTTGCCCCCTCCTGCAAGAGAAACGCTACTCATTATCTTTCTCGCTCGCACACTCTGCCGCGTTCAGTGCGCGAGCAACCCCTAGCGGAGGAGATGTAGAATATAAATGGTACATCTATAATCTACACGTTAGATGTAAAATATACATTGTAGATGTAGATAGCAGATGTAGCAAAAAAATGTAAAATGTAAAATTTTTTTTTAATTCTAAAATTCTAAAAAATCCTTTAGTCAAAAATGTATAAAAAAAATTTTTTTTCGAAATTGAAACGTGACACCCCCTATTTTTGTTACTCTGGATTTAATAGTAATTTACATGTTTTTATTTTTATTTTTTTATTTTTTAGAGGTTGCTACCGAATTGTTTGTTGAATGAGTTCTTTAAATGGTGAAATCTATTGCATATTTATTAATACCATTCATATCGTCATTAATCAGTTATTGGTAGTAAAAGACCTGCACAAGTTTTTGCGAACTAGTTATATAAATATATCAACCTCAGCTACAGTTCTTGATTTTACTAATCGTTAATTTTTGAACAGTAACTAAAAAAAAAATCAAAATACCTAATTATCAATATAAACTAGTTTCTAAGTTTCAATATTATTTGAAAAAACCGACGAATTCAATTTTTTTTTAATGTATTTTTAACTAAAAAAGTGTATTTTCTTTTCGTGGTAGCAACCCCTAAACATTAAACTAAAAAGTTCAAAAAAATACTATAATTTTATTGAATAACAAAGATCAGAACTAAGAGGTGTCCCCTTCAAAAAACAAACCAACAAAATTTTTGGTAAAATTTTGGCCCAGCTTAATGTATATACTGACTGAGTACGGGTATAAGTAGAGTCGCGTCCCCAGAAGCAACTCACACGTTCCTTCTCGTTTTATTTTTTATTATTCCGGGATTTTATTTATCGAACCTTCCCTATTAGAGACTTACGACAAGTATACAAATCTTAGACTAATATATTTATTTAATTAATTTCACTTAATAACTTAGAGTACGTCACTAGCTAAGTATTATTGCTGGGTGGGGAGGTCTCTTCGCCGGAGTCGTGTATTGCTAGTGTGCCAAGTTAAAGACTGCGCAAGTCTATTAGGATGGGCTTGAAGCTTGGCCTGGTACTTTGCTATCACTTTGGCAATTTCATCTTTAACTGATCCTACATTTACGTCTTTATGGATATTTTCATTCCGTATGTACCATGGTGCCCCAGTGATAGTTCTTAGTATCTTCGATTGAGCTCTCTGGATTATTTCTAAATTACTAACGCAAGCATTTCTCCATAGCTCGGAGCCGTATGTCTAGATGGGTTTGAGAACTGCATTGTACAAAAGTACTTTGTACTCCAGTTTTAGTGGTGAACGGGTGTTTACTAGCCAATGTAGATTACTAGCTTTAAATTAAGTAGATTTCTCTTCGCTTCGATGTTTTTACGCCAAGTAAGCCTTCTATCCAGATGAACACCAAGTTATGTTACTTCAGTGGTTTGTGGAATGTTGATATTGTTCAGACATAATGGAGGACAAGTTTTTCTGTTTAACGTAAAGGTATGCTTCGCCAGTCTGCTAGCCATTTTTCTAATGCCACGAGATGAGATGATAAGTGTTCCGTGGCCCTTCTTGGGCACTTGGAGCGATTTAATATGGCAGTATCATCAGCAAATGTCGAAGTTGTTGTTAGGCTGTTTGTCGGTAGATCTGCTGTGAATATGATATATAGTGTCGGTCCAAGCACGCTGCCTTGCGGTACACCAGCTTCAATTGGATGATATTCAGAGAGGAAATCTTTGCATCGTACTGCGAAACTTCTTTGCTGTAGGTAGGACTCCAATATTCCATGGATGTTCTGTGGAAGTAATATTTTGATTTTGTGGATTAAGCCGTCTAACCAAACGCGGTCGAAAGCCAGACATCCAGAAAAACAGCGGAGCAATACTCCCGTCTGTCAAATGCATTTCATATCTCAGAGGTTATATGGTTTACTTGTTCAATGGTTCCGTTTTTTCGCGAAATCCAAATTGGTGAGTTGGGATGGCACCGTTGATGTGTAAGTGTTGTTTGATACGATTCAGGAGCAGCTTTTCAAATATCTTTGATAGGGAAGGCAGTAGGCTGATAGGTCTATATGATGATGGCTTGGACTTGTCTTTTCCGTCTTTATGGATCATTGTGATGACTGATTTCCTCCATTCTTTAGGATAATAGCCCCATTTCATCATGCTGTTGAATATCACAGTAAGGAAATACACTGCACAGCTCGGCAATTCTATGATCATTTTAGGGGAGATGAAATCGTGGCCAGGAGCTTTCTTTTGCTTTGAGATTTGGTCTTTAATGACCCTTGTGACTTCTCCTGATTGGAATATGATAGGCGGAGTAGCTTCGGGATTGTTGGTTGGTGGGAGCACAAAGCTATTTGTTGCTGGGTGTGGTTTGAAGACGTTTTCTAGATGGACGGCAAATGTATTTGCCTTCTCTTTGTTGCTGCGAGCCCACTCTCCTGTTTGTGTACGCAAAGGTGATTCACTCTCGATTGGTGGGCACACGCCTGATTTTGCTTTCCACAGTGGGAATCGTTTGCTAGTTGGGGAAAGTTGCTCCATATAGGATATTTGAGCTCGGGTTTTTCATCTTCTAGTGCTCTGCGTAGTAGGTGGTTGGCTATATTTAGCCGCTCTTTCGGGGCAGGTGATCTGTGTGCTTGCCACTCTCGGCAAAGCCTTCTTTTATCGCGTAGCAGAACTTCAATGTGCCTAGAAGTACGACTGCTGTTGGAAAGTTTATTAGATGCTAATATTGGTTTTGAGTGTTTTGCCGCCAGTGACATTGAGGATACCAATGCTTCGACTGACCTATCAATGTCATCTTTACAATTAATGTTTGGGCAGCTATCAATATGAGAGCTTATGTACTTCCTGTATTTGAACCAATCCGTTTTGCTAGAAGTTAGAAAGTGTGGGCGTTCCGAAAGCTGTGGATGGTCGTAAAGGTGAAGTAGAATGGGCGAGTGATCCGATGATAGATCTGTTAAGTGATCTACATTAATCTGAGCTTGCAGCACCCTTCGTGCAACTGCAAAATCAATCAAGTCGGGTTGCTTGTTTGGATCTGTGGGCCAATATGTGGGCTTGCCCGGAGATGTGAAGTCTAGTTTGTTTCGTGGGGTTATTATAGCGTTATATAGTTGTCTTTCTTTCGGGTTGGTAAGTCTAGATCCCCAATGGGTGTGCTTGGCATTGTAGTCACCAGCTGCTATAAATCGGTCATCTAGTAGGTCGAAGAATGATACAAATTCTGTTTCGGAAATGCAGAAGCGTGGTGGGCAGTATACTGCGGCTAGGTTTGGTAGCCGCTCTGAACTTCAGTATGAATTGCTGTTGCCTGTAGATAAGGTGCAGCAAATGAAGGCAATGGATAATGCCTAATGCGATTCTTGATCAGAACGCCAGTACCTCCATGTGCCTTACCATCGGGATGATTTGTTCCATAGAAGTTATAGCCATCGAGGTGAAAATAGTTTTTATTTGTTAGGTGAGACTCTGATATGAGCATGGCATCAATGTCGTGTTTAGCGAGGAACTGTAGGAGCTCGCATTTGTGCTGCGAAGTGCCATTTGCATTCCAGAAACATATATTTAGACAGGCCATTTAAACAGATTTCTGTTTGATTAGGAGCTCCAGGAGGAGATTTTGGTTGCGCATAAGCTCCTGCATCGTTTGTTGTATTGCTACCATTGTGTTTGTTTTAGTTACCAGCATTGACTCAATTCCACTAGGCAATTGGGAAGATTTTAATGAGCGATACCTTAAACGACGCCTGTCGTTACACCATAGAATAACAGTCAATAAGTAGAAAGCAATGAAGTTATGTATGAAATGTAATGTAGTTCGTAAGGTTACGGCATGAAGTCCCGCCACTGTAAATCCAAGCAACATGTAACTACACGCCCGCAGCATAGCCGACAAGCGATGCGTGGGAATAAAGCACTCGTAAATTGAACTTCGTTTCGCACGGTTTATTTTTGATCGCCCTTTATCGCCGCCCACAGCTCTGGTCTGTACTGCTAATTCCCGCGTCTCAAGCCTAAGTAAAGGCATCAAACAAACAAACAAAATAGTTTCGAATTTTCTACATGGCGCCCGAGCAGGGACCTTGGGATTAGTTTTGTTTTTAAATTAATCGTTGTTGACCAGAACGCTGTTCGCGAGTTAAAGCCGCGAAAAAACCGCCGAGCCAAAATCATCCGGAGGAACCCCACCCCCAACCCCCCCAGCCCCCCCCCCCCCCCCCCCCCCCCCCCAAACCCCCCTCTGGTTCCCCCCCCCCCCCCACGGGTCCCCCCCCCCCCCCCAAACCCCCCCCACCCCCCCCCAAATTTTCCCCCCCCCTCCCCCTCCCCCTTTTTCCCCCCCCCTCCCCCTTTCCTTTTTTCCTCCCCCCCCCTCCCGTTTAAACCCCCCCCCCCCCCCCCCCCCCCTTTCCTTTTTTTTTTTTTTTTTTTTTTTTTTTTTTTTTTCTTTCTCCCCCCCCCCCCCCCCCCCTTTTCCCCCCTTTTTTTTTCCCCCCCCCTTTTTTTTTTTTTTTTTTTTTCCCCCCCCCCCCCCCCCCCTCCCCCCCCCTCCTTCCTTCTTCTCCTTTCCCCTCTCCCCCCCCCCCCCCTTTTTTTTTTTTTCCCCCCCCCCCCCCCCCCCCTTTTTTTTTTCCCCCTCCCTTCTCCCTTTCTTTTTTTTTTTTCTTTTTTTTTTTTTTTTTTTTTTTTTTTTTCTTTTTTTTTTTTTTTTTTTCTCCCCTTTTCCTCCTTTTCGCTCCCCCCCCCCCCCCCTTCTCTTCCTTTTTCCTTTTTTCTTTCCCCTCTTTTCCGCATTAGAATTGCGTTTGCTTATTGGTTCGAACTTGGTTCGAGCTCAGTGTGTCGAGCCAAACTTGGTGTTGGTTGCGTACGCTTAGCTTAGCGTTGCGCGCATTGGAACTCCAGACGTCCGTTTCGTAGGGGATCGAACGTGGGTCGAGTTTGGTTCGCCGTGACAGAGCTCGGTTGCGTTTGTTGCGTTTTTGTCTGTTCTAACTGTTGCAATCGTTGTCGCATCGAACCTAATACGTTTATACGTGGGTACTTGAATACTTTTGCCGTACTGTCAAACATTGTTCTCATTGAACGCAGTGCATTTCCTCAGGTTATCGTCGCCTTCGCTTAGCAAGTTAGAAGTTTAGAAGTTAGGAACAGCCAACGTTGGTAATTTAATCAACATGTCTAAAGATCATGATGAAGAGAAGGCAACTGGGAGCGGAATGTGTGGAAGCACGAAGCTCACAAAATTGTATGTGAGGTTGGAGAAGAATAAGCGAGAGGATGGATAAAATCAATGGTTTGGAATTTATATTAAGAGCGAGTCGATACTAGACCCAGATAATTCAGATAGGGCGGCGTTGGAAGAAACGTGTGTGATCACAAAGGCTCTGTACATGTCGGCAGCGACCAACAGATCCCCTCAACCATACATGAATTCAGCACCCACACACCACCACTCCAATTTGCCAAAATTGAAGTTGCCGAAGTTCAGCGGCAAGCATGCGGATTACAAACAGTTTATTAGTCTGTTTGAAAGTTTGGTAGATTCCGACCCGTCGTTGTCCAATATAGAGAAGTTCAACCATCTCATATCGTGCTTGTCCGATGAAGCCTTGGGAACCGTTAAGGCGTTCCAAATGTCAGATGCCAACTATCCAAAGGCGTTAGAAAGTTTGAAGAGGGTGTACGACAACTAGTGCTTAATATTCTTTGAGACACTTGCCCAGTTGTTTGACATTCCTGCCGTAACCAAGCCGTCAGCGTCTGCATTGCGATCAACTATAGATACAGTGTCAGCCATTCTGGAGTCGCTTTTATCGTTAGGAGACGAGCGAGAGGTTGCTAACGCCATGATAATACATCTGCAGCTGAACTACGATGAGCTCCCTTGCTGGTCGGATTGTGCAAAAACGTTGAACCGCCGGTACCAACACCTTTCAGCAGAGGAGTCATCCAAAGCGAGAGGCAAACCAAAGTTTGACATGCCGTCGACCAGCAAGAAAACCAGCAGATCGTCATTTTCTTGCGCGAGGGCCGAAAAGTCGATCGACTCCAAGTGTGTATATTGCGGCGCCAACCATTCGATCGGAAACTGCCAGGGATTTGGGGCAATACCCGTCTTGGAGCGTTTCGAGTTCGCAAAAGGCAAGCAATTATGCATTAATTGCCTCCAATCTGGACATAGGGTATCTCAGTGCACATCCTCTAAGTGCAGAGTTTGTTCACAGAGGCATCACACCCTCTTGCATAGATACGCAGCTCAGAGCGCAGATTCAGAAAGTCAGGCAATAGGAGTACAAGCATCGTCCCATCCTGCGCAGGTGAAGCAGGCATCCAGTGAGCCCGAGCATGTCATCCTTGCCACAGCAGTGGTAAGAGTTCGGGACAGATTTGGCCAAGTTCACTTAGCAAGAGTGTTGTTGGATTCGGGTTCACAGGTCAATTTCATGACAGAAAGTCTAGCGCAATCGCTAAGGCTGGCAAGGGTCAACCGTTGTCTGACAGTGACATCTGTAGGCAAGTCAAGCTTGGTGTCGAGGAGTGAAGTCTCGACGACAATATACTCCAGGTTAAATAACCATAGTTTCGTAGCAGATTTCTGGGTTCTTAGCAGCATTACCAATCAGCAGCCTGACAGAAGTCTGCCCATTAAGCAGTGGAAAATTCCTGCGAATGTGGAGTTGGTAGATCCAGCATTCCATCGACCTCAAAGGGTAGATATGCTGATTGGAGCAGACTCGTTCTTCGATCTGTTGTGCACAGGCCAAATAAAACTGGGTGAAGGGGCACCATTGTTTCAAAAGACCCTTTTAGGTTGGGTAGCTTTAGGTCGGTGTAGCAAGCTTCTGACTGGAGAAGCCGCTTGCTGCGTCGCAACCTACTCACCGGAAGAAGACTCTCTGTCTCAAATGGTCGAAAGACTGTGGGAGATAGATGCAACGCCAGAAGAAAAACATGCTCAAACAAATTCGGCATAGCAGCTGGCATGCGAAGAGTTTTTCAAAGCCAATGTTTGCAATTTACCGACCGGAAGCTTTCAAATACCGTTGCCTTTTAAGACAGACCCAGTATCGTTGGGGTCGTCCTTCGAGGTCGCAAAACGTCGTTTCTTATCGTTAGAGCGACGAACGTTAAGAGAGAGTGAGCTGAGCGACATGTATCTCAGTTTCATGAAAGAATATATCGAGCTCGGCCATATGTCTCCGACAGACAACGCGATTCCGCCAGGACCACATTATTTTATACCACACCAGTGCGTCCTGAGGCCTGATAGCTGTTCCACCAAGCTTCGAGTCGTTTTTGACGCGTCGAGCAAGACCACAACTGGGTGGTCATTAAACGATTTACTTATGGTGGGACCTACTATTCAGAGGGAATTATTTTTATCACTCGTTCGATTTCGGGTGAATCGGTATGCTTTAACGGCAGACGTTTCGAAAATGTATAGGCAAGTGGATGTGGCCGTAAAAGACCGGAATTTCCAACTCATCGTGTGGTGAGAACATCCCACCGATCAATTGCAAATTTTTCGGTTGAACACAGTTACCTATGGTACTTCCGCAGCACCTTTCCTTGCCATTCGTTGTTTGCACGAGCTCGGTGTACGCCACAGAGACACCCACAAGAAGGGTTCTGAGGTGATCTGCAGTGATTTTTATGTAGACGACATGCTGACAGGAGCCGATGACGTAGACACGCTGAAGTCGATTTGCGATCAGGTGTCTGAGATTCTTGGCTCCGGAGGGTTTCAGCTTTCGAAATGGTTTTCGAACCATCCAGAACTAATGGATGGAAACAATGAGGAGAAATCCCTATCATTCAATGATGCCGATTCGACCAAAACATTGGGGATGAGGTGGAGTCCAAGAACAGATACGTTCCGGTATCACTTGGAAGATAGCTTCACAAACTTGAATCCGACTAAGCGCACCATTCTGTCAATTAGTGCTCGACTGTTTGATCCGCTTGGGCTACTTAGTCCAATCAGCATAACAGCGAAAATTTTCCTCCAGAAGCTGTGGCAGCTTCAGCTGGATTGGGATGAAGCCATCCCAATGTCACTGCATACAAGCTGGGAGAGGCTAAAGCTAAACTTGTGTGGTCTTGACAAAATAGCCGTGCCTCGGTACGTTATGACTAGTGGGTGCTCGTCGATTCAAGTGCATGGCTTCGCGGACGCGTCTAGTCAAGCGTATGGGTGCTGCATTTATGTGCGAGCGCTTTTCGAAGGTCAAACGTACGTTCGATTGATCGCTGGGAAAGCAAGAGTAGGTCCCCTAAAAACAAAGACCATCCCGAGGCTCGAATTGTGCGCCGCAGCGTTATTGGCGCAATTTTGGGCCTACGTAAAGCAAGTTTTGGAAAAGTGTCGAATCGAGAGCGTATTTTTCTGGACGGATTCAGAAATAACGCTACATTGGATTAAAACCCAACCGTCGTCACTTGCAGTATTTGTCTCAAATAGAGTAGCCATGATTCAGGAGCTATGTCAGGGCATTACGTGGCGTAATGTCCCATCGCTGTCGAATCCAGTGGACTTGGCGTCTCGCGGATGCGAAGTGCCTGAGCTCCTGGAGTCCATATGGCTAGAAGGTCCGACATTTTTATGTGAGCCTGAGCATTGTTGGCCAGAGAACCCGCATTTTAACATCCCAGATGATGTGAAGAACTCCGAGGCGAAACGGTCCGCCCAGGTTCTAATTGGCGCTGCGAACTCGTTTTCAAATGAAATATTTTCTCGTTTTTAGTTCGAGTTTTTGCGTATGTATACCGATTTGCTAATATCGGCAAGAACAAGGAACGTTACAGGGAGCTAACTGCAAAGTCGTCTCTAAAATTGATGGAGCTGGTTCAGCGAAGCGTCTTCTCTGAAGAGTTTAAGAAGCTGAAGAAAGGGCATTTGCTGCAACTGAGCCTGCAGATGATGGCCCCTTTTATCCAAAAAAGATCAGAGGAGGGGCGATCGTTTACACTTATCAGGGTCGGAGGAAGGCTGTTGCATGCTCCAGTGCCAATAGAGGCTAAGTTTCCGGTTCTACTTCCCGCCAAGGGTCAATACGTCGAACTCTATTTAAGCAACCTGCATTTTAAAAATTGTCACGCCAATGCAAAGACATTAGTAAGTTTGCTGAGACAACAGATTTGGCTAGTAAATGCACGTCGAGAATGCACTCGCATAGTGAGGAGATGCATCCACTGTTTTCGATACAAACCTAAATTGATGGGTCAGATTATGGGGAATCTTCCAGCAGACAGGTTTAGGGAAGGTCGTCCGTTCCTGATTTGCGGGGTAGACTTTTGTGGTCCCATCAACGTCTCGCTTCGGATTCGAGGTCGTCAGCCGCTCAAAATGTACATCGCGGTATTTGTGTGTTTCGCTTCGAAGGCCGTCCATTTAGAGCTTGTCCCAGACCTGTCGACTTATTGTTTTCTTTTATCTCTAAAAAGCTTCATCGCAAGAACGCCACGTTCCACTGAGGATGTATTCCGACAACGGGACAAATTTCGTCGGAGCCCGGAACGAGCTGCAGAGGCTTCAGGAAGCGTTCGAGGAGCAGCAGTCCAGCCTGAGGACGTTCGCGGCGGAGCAAGGGATGGAGTGGAAGTTCATCCCCCCGCGAGCACCGCACTTCGGCGGTTTATGGGAGGCGGCCGTCAAGTCGGCAAAGCTCCTGATCGTGCGGCAGGTCGCGGACGCCGCGCTCACCGAGAGCGAGGTGAGGACCGTGTTGGCCGAGGCCGAGGCCATCATGAACTCCAGGCCGCTCACTCCAGCCAGTACGGATCCAAACGACGGAGAGGTGCTTACGCCAGGCCACTTTTTGATCGGCCAGCCCCTTCGTTCGCTGCCGCAAGGGTGCGAGCCAGACGGACGGAGCAGCGGTACCACCTTTACCAAAAGGTGGCAACTACTCTCCGAGCTCAAACGACGGTTCTGGCAGGCTTGGTCGAAGGACTACGTCCACAACCTGCAGGGGCGCAGCAAATGGCAAACCCCAGAGGCCAACATCGAGGTCGGCGCCATGGTGGTGGTCCACAACGACCATACGCCGCCGCAGCAGTGGATCACCGGCAGGGTCACCAGCGTCGTCGTGGGAGCAGACGGCAAGGTCAGGGTGGCAGAGGTGCGAACAGGAGGGGGCGTGATTAGACGCCCAATCCATAAGCTGGCACTTTTGCCGATACGTTGAAGCCCGACGTGCGGTCGTTCAAGGCGGCCGGAATGTCGTTACACCATAGAATAATAGTCAATAAGTAGAAAGCAATGAAGTTATGTATGAAATGTAATGTAGTTCGTAAGGTTACGGCATGAAGTCCCGCCACTGTAAATCCAAGCAACATGTAACTACTAAACAAACAAAAATAGTTTCGAATTTTCTACATGGCGCCCGAGCAGGGACCTTGGGATTAGTTTCGTTTTTAAATTAATCGTTGTTCGACCAGAACGCTGTTCGCGAGTTAAAGCCGCAAAAAAACCGCCGAGCCAACAATCGACAATCCAGAAGGAAGATCACGGAATCCACGGAAGACCACATTGGAGACCGCCATCCACACCTACAACCGAAGCAGAACATGGACATTGAGTTGCCAACGCCCAGGGAAGTGGATTCATCCGACGACCAGGTAACAATGCCAAAGCAATAGCGGCTAAAATAATAGCGTTTAATACCTATTGGCTTGGCATTGAACAGTATTGTACATACATTCACCTACCGTTTAACTATTCGTGATAGCTGGGTAATTCGGGAAGAGTATTAGAAGGCGCCAACGACATAGTTTACCGCTCATTTCGCATTTGGTAGCATTATTTCGCATTTCGTTTCGTTCGCTGAGAAAACATTAACCCTTGGAGCGGAAAACTAATTTTCGCGCTCTTTAATGTACAGCATACGGTTCTCTTAAGTTTACGTTCGTGCAGTACCCTCGTCGTAACTTTGCTCCCGCAGCTTCGTGGTTATCCAATTCTCTAACTGGTGTCGCCCAGCTTGTCGTTTGTGACGAGAGCTGATCATCCGCTCTTATATTGTGCCAATCAATTGAAACATCGTTCGCCACTTCGTTTTTGGGTCGAACGCTGTTCTAATTTAGGTATTTGTGTGCGCTTTGACATCTAATTTTCTAGCTGTTGTCGCCGAGCTTGTCGTATGCGCCAGAGAGCTGATCATCCACTCTTATATTGCGCCACTCAATTAAACATCATTCGCCACTTAGTTTTCGGGTCGAACGCTGTTCTAATTTGGGAGTCGAGTGCGTTGCGCGCATTAGAATTGCGTTTGCTTATTGGTTCGAACTTGGTTCGAGCTCAGTGTGTCGAGCCAAACTTGGTGTTGGTTGCGTACGCTTAGCTTAGCGTTGCGCGCATTGGAACTCCAGACGTCCGTTTCGTAGGGGATCGAACGTGGGTCGAGTTTGGTTCGCCGTGACAGAGCTCGGTTGCGTTTGTTGCGTTTTTGTCTGTTCTAACTGTTGCAATCGTTGTCGCATCGAACCTAATACGTTTATACGTGGGTACTTGAATACTTTTGCCGTACTGTCAAACATTGTTCTCATTGAACGCAGTGCATTTCCTCAGGTTATCGTCGCCTTCGCTTAGCAAGTTTGAAGTTTAGAAGTTAGGAACAGCCAACGTTGGTAATTTAATCAACATGTCTAAAGATCATGATGAAGAGAAGGCAACTGGGAGCGGAATGTGTGGAAGCACGAAGCTCACAAAATTGTATGTGAGGTTGGAGAAGATAAGCGAAGATATAAATCGAATGAGGATAGCATTTGAGGAGGGTTCAATTTCGCTGGATCCATTACAAATCCAATGTCGTTTGGAAATATTGAACTCCTATATTGAAAAAGCAATGGCCCTGCAGTCCGAGATCGATGTACTAGACCCAGATAATTCAGATAGGGCGGCGTTGGAAGAAACGTGTGTGATCACAAAGGCTCTGCACATGTCGGCAGCGACCAACAGATCCCCTCAACAATACATGAATTCATGTACGACAACAAGTGCTTAATATTCTTTGAGACACTTGCCCAGTTGTTTGACATTCCTGCCGTAACCAAGCCGTCAGCGTCTGCATTGCGATCAACTATAGATACAGTGTCAGCCATTCTGGAGTCGCTTTTATCGTTAGGAGACGAGCGAGAGGTTGCTAACGCCATGATAATACATCTGCAGCTGAACTACGATGAGCTCCCTTGCTGGTCGGATTGTGCCAAAATGTTGAACCGCCGGTACCAACACCTTTCAGCAGAGGAGTCATCCAAAGCGAGAGGCAAACCAAAGTTTGACATGCCGTCGACCAGCAAGAAAACCAGCAGATCGTCATTTTCTTGCGCGAGGGCCGAAAAGTCGATCGACTCCAAGTGTGTATATTGCGGCGCCAACCATTCGATCGGAAACTGCCAGGGATTTGGGGCAATACCCGTCTTGGAGCGTTTCGAGTTCGCAAAAGGCAAGCAATTATGCATTAATTGCCTCCAATCTGGACATAGGGTATCTCAGTGCACATCCTCTAAGTGCAGAGTTTGTTCACAGAGGCATCACACCCTCTTGCATAGATACGCAGCTCAGAGCGCAGATTCAGAAAGTCAGGCAAAAAGCAGGTAAAAGCATCGTCCCATCCTGCGCAGGTGAAGCAGGCATCCAGTGAGCCCGAGCATGTCATCCTTGCCACAGCAGTGGTAAGAGTTCGGGACAGATTTGGCCAAGTTCACTTAGCAAGAGTGTTGTTGGATTCGGGTTCACAGGTCAATTTCATGACAGAAAGTCTAGCGCAATCGCTAAGGTTGGCAAGGGTCAACCGTTGTCTGACAGTGACATCTGTAGGCAAGTCAAGCTCGGTGTCGAGGAGTGTCTCGACGACAATATACTCCAGGTTAAATAACCATAGTTTCGTAGCAGATTTCTGGGTTCTTAGCAGCATTACCAATCAGCAGCCTGACAGAAGTCTGCCCATTAAGCAGTGGAAAATTCCTGCGAATGTGGAGTTGGCAGATCCAGCATTCCATCGACCTCAAAGGGTAGATATGCTGATTGGAGCAGACTCGTTCTTCGATCTGTTGTGCACAGGCCAAAAAAAACTGGGTGAAGGGGCACCGTTGTTGCAAAAGACCCTTTTAGGTTGGGTAGCTTCAGGTCGGTGTAGCAAGCTTCTGACTGGAGAAGCCGCTTGCTGCGTCGCAACCTACTCACCGGAAGAAGACTCTCTGTCTCAAATGGTCGAAAGACTGTGGGAGATAGATGCAACGCCAGAAGAAAAACATGCTGAAACAAATTCGGCAGAGCAGCTGGCATGCGAAGAGTTTTTCAAAGCCAATGTCTGCAATTTACCGACCGGAAGGTTTCAAATACCGTTGCCTTTTAAGACAGACCCAGTATCGTTGGGGTCGTCCTTCGAGGTCGCAAAACGTCGTTTCTTATCGTTAGAGCGACGAACGTTAAGAGAGAGTGAGCTGAGCGACATGTATCCCAGTTTCATGAAAGAATATATCGAGCTCGGCCATATGTCTCCGACAGACAACGCGATTCCGCCAGGACCACATTATTTTATACCACACCAGTGCGTCCAGAGGCCTGATATCTGTTCCACCAAGCTTCGAGTCGTTTTTGACGCGTCGAGCAAGACCACAACTGGGTGGTCATTAAACGATTTACTTATGGTGGGACCTACTATTCAAAGGGAATTATTTTTATCACTCGTTCGATTTCGGGTGAATCGGTATGCTTTAACGGCAGACGTTTCGAAAATGTATAGGCAAGTGGATGTGGCCGTAAAAGACCGGAATTTCCAACTCATCGTGTGGCGAGAACATCCCACCGATCAATTGCAAATTTTTCGGTTGAACACAGTTACCTATGGTACTTCCGCAGCACCTTTCCTTGCCATTCGTTGTTTGCACGAGCTCGGTGTACGCCACAGAGACACCCACAAGAAGGGTTCTGAGGTGATCTGCAGTGATTTTTATGTAGACGACATGCTGACAGGAGCCGATGACGTAGACACGCTGAAGTCGATTTGCGATCAGGTGTCTGAGATTCTTGGCTCCGGGAGGGTTTCAGCTTTCGAAATGGTTTTCGAACCATCCAGAACTAATGGATGGAAACAATGAGGAGAAATCCCTATCATTCAATGATGCCGATTCGACCAAAACATTGGGGATGAGGTGGAGTCCAAGAACAGATACGTTCCGGTATCACTTGGAAGATAGCTTCACAAACTTGAATCCGACTAAGCGCACCATTCTGTCAATTTGTGCTCGACTGTTTGATCCGCTTGGGCTACTTAGTCCAATCAGCATAACAGCGAAAATTTTCCTCCAGAAGCTGTGGCAGCTTCAGCTGGATTGGGATGAAGCCATCCCAATGTCACTGCATACAAGCTGGGAGAGGCTAAAGCTAAACTTGTGTGGTCTTGACAAAATAGCCGTGCCTCGGTACGTTATGGCTAGTGGGTGCTCGTCGATTCAAGTGCATGGCTTCGCGGACGCGTCTGTCAGTCAAGCGTATGGGTGCTGCATTTATGTGCGAGCGCTTTTCGAAGGTCAAACGTACGTTCGATTGATCGCTGGGAAAGCAAGAGTAGCTCCCCTAAAAACAAAGACCATCCCGAGGCTCGAATTGTGCGCCGCAGCGTTATTGGCGCAATTTTGGGCCTACGTAAAGCAAGTTTTGGAAAAGTGTCGAATCGAGAGCGTATTTTTCTGGACGGATTCAGAAATAACGCTACATTGGATTAAAACCCAACCGTCGTCACTTGCAGTATTTGTCTCAAATAGAGTAGCCATGATTCAGGAGCTATGTCAGGGCATTACGTGGCGTCATGTTCCATCGCTGTCGAATCCAGTGGACTTGGCGTCTCGCGGATGCGAAGTGCCTGAGCTCCTGGAGTCCATATGGCTAGAAGGTCCGAAATTTTTATGTGAGCCTGAGCATTGTTGGCCAGAGAACCCGCATTTTAACATCCCAGATGATGTGAAGAACTCCGAGGCGAAACGGTCCGCCTAGGTTCTAATTGGCGTTGCGAACTCGTTTTCAAATGAAATATTTTCTCGTTTTTCGTCGTACCCCAAATTAGTTCGAGTTTTTGCGTATGTATACCGATTTGCTAATATCGGCAAGAACAAGGAACGTTACAGGGAGCTAACTGCAAAGGAGTTGCAGCAATCGTCTCTAAAATTGATGGAGCTGGTTCAGCGAAGCGTCTTCTCTGAAGAGTTTAAGAAGCTGAAGAAAGGGCATACGCTGCAACTGAGCCTGCAGATGATGGCCCCTTTTATCCAAAAAAGATCAGAGGAGGGGCGATCGTTTACACTTATCAGGGTCGGAGGAAGGCTGTTGCATGCTCCAGTGCCAATAGAGGCTAAGTTTCCGGTTCTACTTCCCGCCAAGAGTCAATACGTCGAACTCTATTTAGGCAACCTGCATTTTAAAAATTGTCACGCCAATGCAAAGACATTAGTAAGTTTGCTGAGACAAGAGATTTGGCTAGTAAATGCACGTCGAGAATGCACTCGCATAGTGAGGAGATGCATCCACTGTTTTCGATACAAACCTAAATTGATGGGTCAGATTATGGGGAATCTTCCAGCAGACAGGTTTAGGGAAGGTCGTCCGTTCCTGATTTGCGGGGTAGACTTTTGTGGTCCCATCAACGTCTCGCTTCGGATTCGAGGTCGTCAGCCGCTCAAAATGTACATCGCGGTATTTGTGTGTTTCGCTTCGAAGGCCGTCCATTTAGAGCTTGTCCCAGACCTGTCGACTAATTGTTTTCTTTTATCTCTAAAAAGCTTCATCGCAAGAACGCCACGTTCCGCTGAGGATGTATTCCGATAACGGGACAAATTTCGTCGGAGCCCGGAACGAGCTGCAGAGGCTTCAGGAAGCGTTCGAGGAGCAGCAGTCCAGCCTGAGGACGTTCGCGGCGGAGCAAGGGATGGAGTGGAAGTTCATCCCCCCGCGAGCACCGCACTTCGGCGGTTTATGGGAGGCGGCCGTCAAGTCGGCAAAGCTCCTGATCGTGCGGCAGGTCGCGGACGCCGCGCTCACCGAGAGTGAGGTGAGGACCGTGTTGGCCGAGGCCGAGGCCATCATGAACTCCAGGCCGCTCACTCCAGCCAGTACGGATCCAAACGACGGAGAGGTGCTTACGCCAGGCCACTTTTTGATCGGCCAGCCCCTTCGTTCGCTGCCGCAAGGGTGCGAGCCAGACGGACGGAGCAGCGGTACCACCTTTACCAAAAGGTGGCAACTACTCTCCGAGCTCAAACGACGGTTCTGGCAGGCTTGGTCGAAGGACTACGTCCACAACCTGCAGGGACGCAGCAAATGGCAAACCCCAGAGGCCAACATCGAGGTCGGCGCCATGGTGGTGGTCCACCACGACCATACGCCGCCGCAGCAGTGGATCACCGGCAGGGTCACCAGCGTCGTCGTGGGAGCAGACGGCAAGGTCAGGGTGGCAGAGGTGCGAACAGGAGGGGGCGTGATTAGACGCCCAATCCATAAGCTGGCACTTTTGCCGATACGTTGAAGCCCGACGTGCGGTCGTTCAAGGCGGCCGGAATGTCGTTACACCATAGAATAATAGTCAATAAGTAGAAAGCAATGAAGTTATGTATGAAATGTAATGTAGTTCGTAAGGTTACGGCATGAAGTCCCGCCACTGTAAATCCAAGCAACATGTAACTACTAAACAAACAAAAATAGTTTCGAATTTTCTACATGGCGCCCGAGCAGGGACCTTGGGATTAGTTTCGTTTTTAAATTAATCGTTGTTCGACCAGAACGCTGTTCGCGAGTTAAAGCCGCGAAAAAACCGCCGAGCCAACAATCGACAATCCGGAAGGAAGATCACGGAATCCACGGAAGACCACATTGGAGACCGCCATCCACACCTACAACCGAAGCAGAACATGGACATTGAGTTGCCAACGCCCAGGGAAGTGGATTCATCCGACGACCAGGTAACAATGCCAAAGCAATAGCGGCTAAAATAATAGCGTTTAATACCTATTGGCTTGGCATTGAACAGTATTGTACATACATTCACCTACCGTTTAATTATTCGTGATAGCTGGGTAATTCGGGAAGAGTATTAGAAGGCGCCAACGACATAGTTTACCGCTCATTTCGCATTTGGTAGCATTATTTCGCATTTCGTTTCGTTCGCTGAGAAAACATTGACCCTTGGAGCGGAAAACTAATTTTCGCGCTCTTTAATGTACAGCATACGGTTCTCTTAAGTTTACGTTCGTGCAGTACCCTCGTCGTAACTTTGCTCCCGCAGCTTCGTGGTTATCCAATTCTCTAACTGGTGTCGCCCAGCTTGTCGTTTGTGACGAGAGCTGATCATCCGCTCTTATATTGTGCCAATCAATTAAAACATCGTTCGCCACTTCGTTTTTGGGTCGAACGCTGTTCTAATTTAGGTATTTGTGTGCGCTTTGACATCTAATTTTCTAGCTGTTGTCGCCGAGCTTGTCGTATGCGCCAGAGAGCTGATCATCCGCTCTTATATTGCGCCACTCAATTAAACATCATTCGCCACTTAGTTTTCGGGTCGAACGCTGTTCTAATTTGGGAGTCGAGTGCGTTGCGCGCATTA
Source organism: Drosophila obscura (assembly GCF_018151105.1). Classification (NCBI taxonomy): domain Eukaryota; kingdom Metazoa; phylum Arthropoda; class Insecta; order Diptera; family Drosophilidae; genus Drosophila; species Drosophila obscura. Next base: position 613,568 of record NW_024542721.1, read on the forward strand.
GAATTGCGTTTGCTTATTGGTTCGAACTTGGTTCGAGCTCAGTGTGTCGAGCCAAACTTGGTGTTGGTTGCGTACGCTTAGCTTAGCGTTGCGCGCATTGGAACTCCAGACGTCCGTTTCGTAGGGGATCGAACGTGGGTCGAGTTTGGTTCGCCGTGACAGAGCTCGGTTGCGTTTGTTGCGTTTTTGTCTGTTCTAACTGTTGCAATCGTTGTCGCATCGAACCTAATACGTTTATACGTGGGTACTTGAATACTTTTGCCGTACTGTCAAACATTGTTCTCATTGAACGCAGTGCATTTCCTCAGGTTATCGTCGCCTTCGCTTAGCAAGTTTGAAGCTTAGAAGTTAGGAACAGCCAACGTTGGTAATTTAATCAACATGTCTAAAGATCATGATGAAGAGAAGGCAACTGGGAGCGGAATGTGTGGAAGCACGAAGCTCACAAAATTGTATGTGAGGTTGGAGAAGATAAGCGAAGATATAAATCGAATGAGGATAGCATTTGAGGAGGGTTCAATTGCTGGATCCATTACATCCAATGTCGTTTGGAATTGACTCCTATATGAAAAGCTGGCCCTCAGTCCAGTCGATGCAGACCCAGATAATTCAGATAGGGCGGCGTTGGAAGAAACGTGTGTGATCACAAAGGCTCTGTACATGTCGGCAGCGACCAACAGATCCCCTCAACCATACATGAATTCAGCACCCACACACCACCACTCCAATTTGCCAAAATTGAAGTTGCCGAAGTTCAGCGGCAAGCATGCGGATTACAAACAGTTTATTAGTCTGTTTGAAAGTTTGGTAGATTCCGACCCGTCGTTGTCCAATATAGAGAAGTTCAACCATCTCATATCGTGCTTGTCCGATGAAGCCTTGGGAACCGTTAAGGCGTTCCAAATGTCAGATGCCAACTATCCAAAGGCGTTAGAAAGTTTGAAGAGGGTGTACGACAACAAGTGCTTAATATTCTTTGAGACACTTGCCCAGTTGTTTGACATTCCTGCCGTAACCAAGCCGTCAGCGTCTGCATTGCGATCAACTATAGATACAGTGTCAGCCATTCTGGAGTCGCTTTTATCGTTAGGAGACGATCGAGAGGTTGCTAACGCCATGATAATACATCTGCAGCTGAACTACGATGAGCTCCCTTGCTGGTCGGATTGTGCAAAAATGTTGAACCGCCGGTACCAACACCTTTCAGCAGAGGAGTCATCCAAAGCGAGAGGCAAACCAAAGTTTGACATGCCGTCGACCAGCAAGAAAACCAGCAGATCGTCATTTTCTTGCGCGAGGGCCGAAAAGTCGATCGACTCCAAGTGTGTATATTGCGGCGCCAACCATTCGATCGGAAACTGCCAGGGATTTGGGGCAATACCCGTCTTGGAGCGTTTCGAGTTCGCAAAAGGCAAGCAATTATGCATTAATTGCCTCCAATCTGGACATAGGGTATCTCAGTGCACATCCTCTAAGTGCAGAGTTTGTTCACAGAGGCATCACACCCTCTTGCATAGATACGCAGCTCAGAGCGCAGATTCAGAAAGTCAGGCAATAGGAGTACAAGCATCGTCCCATCCTGCGCAGGTGAAGCAGGCATCCAGTGAGCCCGAGCATGTCATCCTTGCCACAGCAGTGGTAAGAGTTCGGGACAGATTTGGCCAAGTTCACTTAGCAAGAGTGTTGTTGGATTCGGGTTCACAGGTCAATTTCATGACAGAAAGTCTAGCGCAATCGCTAAGGTTGGCAAGGGTCAACCGTTGTCTGACAGTGACATCTGTAGGCAAGTCAAGCTCGGTGTCGAGGAGTGTCTCGACGACAATATACTCCAGGTTAAATAACCATAGTTTCGTAGCAGATTTCTGGGTTCTTAGCAGCATTACCAATCAGCAGCCTGACAGAAGTCTGCCCATTAAGCAGTGGAAAATTCCTGCGAATGTGGAGTTGGCAGATCCAGCATTCCATCGACCTCAAAGGGTAGATATGCTGATTGGAGCAGACTCGTTCTTCGATCTGTTGTGCACAGGCCAAATAAAACTGGGTGAAGGGGCACCATTGTTGCAAAAGACCCTTTTAGGTTGGGTAGCTTCAGGTCGGTGTAGCAAGCTTCTGACTGGAGAAGCCGCTTGCTGCGTCGCAACCTACTCACCGGAAGAAGACTCTCTGTCTCAAATGGTCGAAAGACTGTGGGAGATAGATGCAACGCCAGAAGAAAAACATGCTCAAACAAATTCGGCAGAGCAGCTGGCATGCGAAGAGTTTTTCAAAGCCAATGTCTGCAATTTACCGACCGGAAGGTTTCAAATACCGTTGCCTTTTAAGACAGACCCAGTATCGTTGGGGTCGTCCTTCGAGGTCGCAAAACGTCGTTTCTTATCGTTAGAGCGACGAACGTTAAGAGAGAGTGAGCTGAGCGACATGTATCTCAGTTTCATGAAAGAATATATCGAGCTCGGCCATATGTCTCCGACAGACAACGCGATTCCGCCAGGACCACATTATTTTATACCACACCAGTGCGTCCAGAGGCCTGATATCTGTTCCACCAAGCTTCGAGTCGTTTTTGACGCGTCGAGCAAGACCACATCTGGGTGGTCATTAAACGATTTACTTATGGTGGGACCTACTATTCAGAGGGAATTATTTTTATCACTCGTTCGATTTCGGGTGAATCGGTATGCTTTAACGGCAGACGTTTCGAAAATGTATAGGCAAGTGGATGTGGCCGTAAAAGACCGGAATTTCCAACTCATCGTGTGGCGAGAACATCCCACCGATCAATTGCAAATTTTTCGGTTGAACACAGTTACCTATGGTACTTCCGCAGCACCTTTCCTTGCCATTCGTTGTTTGCACGAGCTCGGTGTACGCCACAGAGACACCCACAAGAAGGGTTCTGAGGTGATCTGCAGTGATTTTTATGTAGACGACATGCTGACAGGAGCCGATGACGTAGACACGCTGAAGTCGATTTGCGATCAGGTGTCTGAGATTCTTGGCTCCGGAGGGTTTCAGCTTTCGAAATGGTTTTCGAACCATCCAGAACTAATGGATGGAAACAATGAGGAGAAATCCCTATCATTCAATGATGCCGATTCGACCAAAACATTGGGGATGAGGTGGAGTCCAAGAACAGATACGTTCCGGTATCACTTGGAAGATAGCTTCACAAACTTGAATCCGACTAAGCGCACCATTCTGTCAATTAGTGCTCGACTGTTTGATCCGCTTGGGCTACTTAGTTTAATCAGCATAACAGCGAAAATTTTCCTCCAGAAGCTGTGGCAGCTTCAGCTGGATTGGGATGAAGCCATCCCAATGTCACTGCATACAAGCTGGGAGAGGCTAAAGCTAAACTTGTGTGGTCTTGACAAAATAGCCGTGCCTCGGTACGTTATGGCTAGTGGGTGCTCGTCGATTCAAGTGCATGGCTTCGCGGACGCGTCTAGTCAAGCGTATGGGTGCTGCATTTATGTGCGAGCGCTTTTCGAAGGTCAAACGTACGTTCGATTGATCGCTGGGAAAGCAAGAGTAGGTCCCCTAAAAACAAAGACCATCCCGAGGCTCGAATTGTGCGCCGCAGCGTTATTGGCGCAATTTTGGGCCTACGTAAAGCAAGTTTTGGAAAAGTGTCGAATCGAGAGCGTATTTTTCTGGACGGATTCAGAAATAACGCTACATTGGATTAAAACCCAACCGTCGTCACTTGCAGTATTTGTCTCAAATAGAGTAGCCATGATTCAGGAGCTATGTCAGGGCATTACGTGGCGTCATGTTCCATCGCTGTCTCGCGGATGCGAAGTGCCTGAGCTCCTGGAGTCCATATGGCTAGAAGGTCCGAAATTTTTATGTGAGCCTGAGCATTGTTGGCCAGAGAACCCGCATTTTAACATCCCAGATGATGTGAAGAACTCCGAGGCGAAACGGTCCGCCCAGGTTCTAATTGGCGTTGCGAACTCGTTTTCAAATGAAATATTTTCTCGTTTTTCGTCGTACCCCAAATTAGTTCGAGTTTTTGCAAGGAACGTTACAGGGAGCTAACTGCAAAGGAGTTGCAGCAATCGTCTCTAAAATTGATGGAGCTGGTTCAGCGAAGCGTCTTCTCTGAAGAGTTTAAGAAGCTGAAGAAAGGGCATTTGCTGCAACTGAGCCTGCAGATGATGGCCCCTTTTATCCAAAAAAGATCAGAGGAGGGGCGATCGTTTACACTTATCAGGGTCGGAGGAAGGCTGTTGCATGCTCCAGTGCCAATAGAGGCTAAGTTTCCGGTTCTACTTCCCGCCAAGAGTCAATACGTCGAACTCTATTTAGGCAACCTGCATTTTAAAAATTGTCACGCCAATGCAAAGACATTAGTAAGTTTGCTGAGACAAGAGATTTGGCTAGTAAATGCACGTCGAGAATGCACTCGCATAGTGAGGAGATGCATCCACTGTTTTCGATACAAACCTAAATTGATGGGTCAGATTATGGGGAATCTTCCAGCAGACAGGTTTAGGGAAGGTCGTCCGTTCCTGATTTGCGGGGTAGACTTTTGTGGTCCCATCAACGTCTCGCTTCGGATTCGAGGTCGTCAGCCGCTCAAAATGTACATCGCGGTATTTGTGTGTTTCGCTTCGAAGGCCGTCCATTTAGAGCTTGTCCCAGACCTGTCGACTAATTGTTTTCTTTTATCTCTAAAAAGCTTCATCGCAAGAACGCCACGTTCCGCTGAGGATGTATTCCGACAACGGGACAAATTTCGTCGGAGCCCGGAACGAGCTGCAGAGGCTTCAGGAAGCGTTCGAGGAGCAGCAGTCCAGCCTGAGGACGTTCGCGGCGGAGCAAGGGATGGAGTGGAAGTTCATCCCCCCGCGAGCACCGCACTTCGGCGGTTTATGGGAGGCGGCCGTCAAGTCGGCAAAGCTCCTGATCGTGCGGCAGGTCGCGGACGCCGCGCTCACCGAGAGCGAGGTGAGGACCGTGTTGGCCGAGGCCGAGGCCATCATGAACTCCAGGCCGCTCACTCCAGCCAGTACGGATCCAAACGACGGAGAGGTGCTTACGCCAGGCCACTTTTTGATCGGCCAGCCCCTTCGTTCGCTGCCGCAAGGGTGCGAGCCAGACGGACGGAGCAGCGGTACCACCTTTACCAAAAGGTGGCAACTACTCTCCGAGCTCAAACGACGGTTCTGGCAGGCTTGGTCGAAGGACTACGTCCACAACCTGCAGGGACGCAGCAAATGGCAAACCCCAGAGGCCAACATCGAGGTCGGCGCCATGGTGGTGGTCCACAACGACCATACGCCGCCGCAGCAGTGGATCACCGGCAGGGTCACCAGCGTCGTCGTGGGAGCAGACGGCAAGGCCAGGGTGGCAGAGGTGCGAACAGGAGGGGGCGTGATTAGACGCCCAATCCATAAGCTGGCATTTTTGCCGATACGTTGAAGCCCGACGTGCGGTCGTTCAAGGCGGCCGGAATGTCGTTACACCATAGAATAATAGTCAATAAGTAGAAAGCAATGAAGTTATGTATGAAATGCAATGTAGTTCGTAAGGTTACGGTATGAAGTCCCGCCACTGTAAATCCAAGCAACATGTAACTACACGCCCGCAGCATAGCCGACAAGCGATGCGTGGGAATAAAGCACTCGTAAATTGAACTTCGTTTCGCACGGTTTATTTTTGATCGCCCTTTATCGCCGCCCACAGCTCTGGTCTGTACTGCTAATTCCCGCGTCTCAAGCCTAAGTAAAGGCATCAAACAAACAAACAAAAATAGTTTCGAATTTTCTACAACGCCAAATTAACGCACCTATACACAAAAAAATAGAGGTTTCCTGAGTTTTTAAAGTCAAAATTTCGTAAAAAATACCGCACAAAAATCATAATTTTTTCATTTCAATGCTTTATATTTCCCAGACGGTAAGCTGAAATCACAAAGTGTTTGGGCTAAACTTCAAGCTGTTTTAATTATCTTTTCAAAATAGCAAAGTTCTTTACAACCAGATGTAAGAAAAAAAATACAAGACTTCAAAAATTCTTAAAAAAAAAGTTCTGCCATAGATAAAAAACCATAATTCTTTAAAAAATTTTAAAGCCCCATATCTATAAGAAAAAGTTGGTTTTGATCCTTGAGGAAAAAAAAGTTCGATTTTGTCGAGTAGTGAGAGGAAATCTTTGCATCGTACTGCGAAACTTCTTTGCTGTATGTATGACTCCAATATTCCATGGATGTTCTGTGGAAGTAATATTTTGATTTTGTGGATTAAGCCATCTAACCAAACGCGGTCGAAAGCCTGGGCGACATCCAGAAAAATAGCAGAGCAATATTCAGTCTATCAAATGCATTTCATATCTCAGAGGTTATACGGTTTACTTGTTCAATGGTTCCGTGTTTTTCGCGAAATCCAAATTGGTGAGTTGGGATGGCACCGTTGATGTGTAAGTGTTGTTTGATACGATTCAGGAGCAGCTTTTCAAATATCTTTGATAGGCAAGGCAGTAGGCTGATAGGTCTATATGATGATGGCTTGGACTTGTCTTTTCCGTCTTTATGGATCATTGTGATGACTGATTTCCTCCATTCTTTAGGATAAAAGCCCCATTTCATCATGCTGTTGAATATCACAGTAAGGAAATACACTGCACAGCTCGGCAATTCTATGATCATTTTAGGGGAGATGAAATCGTGGCCAGGAGCTTTCTTTTGCTTTGAGATTTGGTCTTTAATGACCCTTGTGACTTCTCCTGATTGGAATATGATAGGCGGAGTAGCTTCGGGATTGTTGGTTGGTGGGAGCACAAAGCTATTTGTTGCTGGGTGTGGTTTGAAGACGTTTTCTAGATGGACGGCAAATGTATTTGCCTTCTCTTTGTTGCTGCGAGCCCACTCTCCTGTTTGTGTACGCAAAGGTGATTCACTCTCGATTGGTGAGCACATGCCTGATTTTGCTTTCCACAGTGGGAATAGTTTGCTAGTTGGGGAAAGTTGCTCCATATAGGATATTTGAGCTCGGGTTTTTCATCTTCTAGGGCTCTGCGTGGTAGGTGGTTGGCTATATTTAGCCGCTCTTTCGGGGCAGGTGATCTGTGTGCTTGCCACTCTCGGCGAAGCCTTCTTTTATCGCGTAGCAGAACTTCAATGTGCCTAGAAGTACGACTGCTGTTGGAAAGTTTATTAGATGCTAATATTGGTTTTGAGTGTTTTACCGCCAGTGACATTGAGGATACCAATGCTTCGACTAACCTATCAATGTCATCTTTACAATTAATGTTTGGGCAGCTATCAATATGAGAGCTTATGTACTTCCTGTATTTGAGCCAATCCGTTTTGCTAGAAGTTAGAAAGTGTGGGCGTTCCGAAAGCTGTGGATGGTCGTAAAGGTGAAGTAGAATGGGCGAGTGATCCGATGATAGATCTGTTAAGTGATCTACATTAATCTGAGCTTGCAGCACCCTTCGTGCAACTGCAAAATCAATCAAGTCGGGTTGCTTGTTTGGATCTGTGGGCCAATATGTGGGCTTGCCCGGAGAGATAAAGTCTAGTTTGTTTCGTGGGGTTATTATAGCGTTATATAGTTGTCTTTCTTTCGGGTTGGTAAGTCTAGATCCCCAATGGCTGCTATAAATCGGTCATCTAGTAGGTCGAAGAATGATACAAATTCTGTTTCGGAAATGCAGAAGCGTGGTGGGCAGTATACTGCGGCTAGGTTTGGTAGCTGCTCTGAATTTCAGTATGAATTGCTGTTGCCTGTAGATAAGGTGCAGCAAATGAAGGCAATGGATAATGCCTCCTGGAGTCGTAGTTGATGGTATATATGGTAAGTTTTGTCGGACGACCGGGTCTCGAGCTGCAGTTATTTGTTGGTTTAGGCGAGTTTTCAATTCTTTATAGACAAGACCTCTATAGTTGTCAGTATGGTTTCACCCACAGTTGCTACATTTTAAGGCAGATGGGTGCCTCATTGAGATGAACATCACCACAGGCAACGCAGACTGCCCGTAGAGTGCAATAAGTTTTCGTGTGTCCATATTCCTGGCAATTTGTGCATTGGACAGGTCCATTTCTTTCCTCAACGGTGATCCTACGGTGCAGTAGATATTGAAGCTTGTATATTGGGTGAACTTCATTTTTACTTATATGTATACTTTCAGGTGTCAGTTCTACTTTGAACATTGGCTGGGGAATTTTATTTCTATTTATTATGTTCATAGCCATTTTGACTTCGAAGCCCTGATCGTTAAGTCCATCTATTATCTCATTGATTGGGACTGTTGGTTCGATTCCTTTGATAACCACTTGTAATCCTTTGCTACTTTTAAGCTGGTAGGTGTAGTAATTCATTTTTTCATTTTCGAGGTATTTCGCAACTGATCGATAGTTTTGTTCGTCATTGACATGTATTTTTGTTTCATTAATGTTACCCCTTTTTATGGACGTGACATAGAATGTGTATGCGCTAATTTTATTAGGAATTTTTTTGACCAGTCTACCAGATGGCGGTCTTAATTTGTTGGCCTTGGGTGCTCGGGCGATCTCATCTTCATTTGGTACACTTAGTATTGCAAATCTATTGTTTGTTAGTGCCTTATGTGGCCCAGTGTTCTCGGCTATTTCAGTTATTTTAACTGCATTGTTGTTCTTCGCATTTTGTTGGCACAATTTTCTTTTGATTTGCACATAGCGATCGAGCCCAGTCTGAATAAACGCTCCGTTGGCATTTTTCGAACTCATTGGTTGGGAGAGGTGGGGCTTGTCGCAGTGGATCGACAGTATCGGGCGCTGAGCAATTGAAGTGGTTGATGTCGTTGTTGTGGTCGAAGACACAGTTTTGAGCGAGGGCATTGTACTAGTTGTTGTCGATATTAGCAAATCGTTGGTTAGGAGTACGAGTCGGGGGATAGGCACTGAGCACTCCATGACCCACTTTGCAATGCAGGGGAGAGAGAGCGTGCTCCCTCCTCGTTCACTTGCAGTGATGCAGTTTTTTTTTGTACTGCTGCCTTTGTTGTCGGGCTTGGCTCATTTTGGCTTTGGTTACAGTGCTTGTGCTCTTTACCGAGCTGGTGCTCTTATACGTTGACATTTGTTTTTTTCTATTATTTCTATTCATTTTTATTACACGATTGGATGGTATGCATGGGCAGCACGATCACTAGTACCCATGCCTACCCCGAGCGCTTTTTCTCGAATTAATTTATGATTAATCGCGATTAATTGATTTTCACGGTGGAGCGATACAAAAATACTTCTGAAGTCGTTGACGGTTGACGGTTGCACCGCATGAATGACATATAAAAATATGCTGGTACTGTTAACACTGAAATTTGTTTCAATTTGAATTCATTTGTTACAAAACATGTGATAAATTAAGAACCGCTCAACCGATTTTGTGCAAACTTTACACAAACCATCTACTAAATAGTCCGAACAAAGGCTAAACATTTAGTTTAGATAGGTGAGCCCGTTCTTGAATTATAAAGTTACAATGAAAAGTGGCATCAACTTTTATATATATAGATTTGTCAAGACGATATAATTTGATATCCTCCTCTAAACAACCCAATTCGGTCTTACATACGGACATACGAATCGCTTTCTATCTACGAAAACAATCTCGATCGTGGCCGGCACCTTTCCCGTGCAACTAATAAACTAAACATATTCAACTAAAACCATCGTCTTATATATATATATATATTGTCTTTTTGTGTGGTGTCCGAGCGCTCTCCAGCCCATTCACTTGGCTGGCAAGAGACTCGTTGAGCTCGTTGAGTGCCACAGATCCACCCAACTTTATCGCCTCAGTCACAATGCCCACAGCTTCATATCCGATCCCAATATCGCCCGGGCCGTTTAAGACTACCAACCCAATTTTCAAAGATTTCCTGCTTCCCTCACCAGTCACTTGCACGGTGCCAAATCCAATGGCCGATTCTGACGTCGGTTCCGCACGGTTGAAGTTTGCCTTGGCTACGGGCAGGCTGACTCACTTCGACAAGAAACTCAATGCTCCAGATGCTCGCACGCTAACCCATTCGCTATCTCAAGTCCATCGAGAAATAGTCCGAGACATGTGGGCGTAGGTTAAGAAGGAGTTAGGACCTGTTCCGCAGTGCTGGCGACTGCGAATCCCAAAATCAAGCTGAAGTTCAAGACCCCTACTGTCACTGCAACGGCGCAACTAGCCGTCCAGGCGCCTACGTCCAGCGGTTGCCGCCTTTCTCCGTGTGAGACGGAAGTTTTCAGCAGGGACTACCAGCAATGGCACACGTCCCGAGACCTTAATATAGCCATCTACGTCAATAAAACGAGATTGGCTCCGATGGAAAAGCTATACCACCTTAATCAGAAAAAGAGCGGTGTCGCAAAGTGTCACAGGCTCCGCTCACGAATGAGGGCTTCGATTTCGCCTAGCATGCCCTCCGTGAGCGGTTCCAAAATATGAGGCTGATACTCAAAGTCCAGCTGATGCACTAACCCTACAGTATATAGATGTACCAGTTCATACACCGAACGTGTCGCAGCTGAGTTTTCTGTCCCAGCACCCCCAGGACTTCGGCTTGGGTGCTGGGACCATTCAGCTGTGGTGCTGAGACGTTCGGGTCGTGGGCCTGAGACGTTCGGCATTTTTTCGACATGTTCGATTAATGACGAGATGCGAAAGCAAGCCGAGAATTGCAAGTGTATGTGTGTACACAGACACGAAAAAATATTTATGAATTCTTATTTTCCGAAACCGTTTTGAGTTCCGTTACCAGGTTACGTAAATGTGTGTGCGCCATGTATTCACACATACTGTGCTTGTGTGTGGGCTCTACAATTTTTTGCCGCTTGAACTGAATTTCGGTTTTTCGTTTTGATTTGAGGGTTGTTCTAGCGACGGGCGCGCGGGATATTTATTCCATTCTCTTTAAGGCTAGCCTTTGCCTCTGCTTTCGGCTTCGTAAATGCCTCGGCCCGCGTCGAGTCGAGCGACAGAATACGCCAATCGCATCTCGTCATTAATCGAACATGTCGAAAAAATGCCGAACGTCTCAGAAAACTCAGCTGCGACACGTTTGGTGTATGAACTGGCACATCTATATACTGTATGGTTAGTGGCTGAAGATACCTTTCAGTCTACTGTAGTATGCACACATAGCCAATACCCACTGTACCAAGTGTACTTAAGGGGAACACACTGTAACACTTTGTTGCAGTGTTTATGTAATTAAAAGTCCCAGACATAACTTGAGCTATCGTATTACGATCGCCCAAGAATGTCTCGAGCGACATAAGTGCAGCGTCAACATATTCCCATGACTTGACGGCACATGCATACACACATACATATACATTTTCCCTCGCGCCCTCGCTGTCAGCAGCGCTGGGCATATACACATATATATATACATTAAATACATAAATGCTGCCGCTCCGCTGCCGGCGTTCCTGGCAGCGCAGCTACGCTGGCCCTCAGCCAAGTAGAATTTAAGAAACATACAAAAGATCATTCAATAAAATTATATCAGAAATGACGGATGTCTTTTCTTTAAAATCCCTATCTCTGGAGGTTATATTTACATGGCGACCGTGACAAGGGAGAAAAAAAAAATATAAATAATTCTGCAAAAACAGTTTTCACGCAAAAACAAAAGAAAATGTGCATTTAAAATACACTTCCAAATACACTTCCAAATGTAATTTTTATCAGCTGAAAATCAAATCGTCCAATAAAAACAAAAGAAAATGTGCATTTAAAATACACTTCCAAATGACCGTGAACAGTGAGACCCAAAAATAATCCTGCGTATCCAAATTGCCTCTAATAAATTACTGGATTTTCATAAAAAAAAAAAAAATTTAAACAAGAAGCGTGCTGACATAAAAGAAGATAAAGACCTGAAAAGGCACCGACAGCGCTACATAGAGCGTACGACGAATACCTGTGCGATGACCGGCACCGGAACCGCCTGAGCCCAGAGGCCCAGGACATCAGCAGCCGAAAAATAAATTCGCGTGAGAGGCCTAACGCCCCTTACGCCACCGGTGGATGCCAATCTGGAATCAGATTTAATAAACGCTGCTCCCCTCGAGCAAAGGGACAAGCCAAGCCTACAGGAGGCTCTGGAGGCTTGTCCAACCGATGGACCACGCCCACTCACAATAGCTGAGTACCGGGCACGCCAACAGCCGCAACAGCCCAAGCCAAAGAAGAAGCGGGGAGGGAAGCGAATTAAACTGCTCCGGGAACGTAGGTTGGTCAAAGACCTACTACGGACAGAAAAAATCAACGAGGACCAGGAAAAATTGAAAACCCAACTGGAGGAACTCAACAACAAACTTTGCGATGCAAAGTAACGCAATAAAGGCTGCATTTTGCCAATGCCTGAATTGCCAATAATTTAAACTTCTACCCACAAGTCGATGCGTAACACGCTGCTTGTAAACTACTAATATCTGTTAGGCTTTCACTAAAAACATAGGACTGATAAAAAAAAAAACCAATGTAAATCAGCCCTATGCCCTAACACTCTATCTTCATATTTTCAAAAATTAGTTTTTTTTTCAAAAATTTTACATTTTTTTTTGAAATTAGATTT